>NW_022589705.1:61733567-62402385 GCF_004348235.1 Phoca vitulina
TTCTGCATGGAGCACTGGGTGTTATGCACAAACAATGAATCATGGAACACTATATCTAAAACTAATGATGTAATGTATGGGGATTAACATAACAATAAAAAAAATTTTTTTTAAATTAAAAAAAAAGAAGATATGGTATATATATACAATGGAATATTATGCACCCATCAAAAGGAATGAAACCTTGCCATTGGCTTTAAATTATTATATATTTGAATTCTTTTACTTTTTGAGATCAGTGAATCTACAGAATTGCCAGGGACTGGCTTGTCTGTTTTGGTGACTTGAAGAAGTCAGTTAATTATCCTCCCAGTTGAATTCGGTCTACATTTGTTGACTAACTACTCTGTGCCAGGCACTGTGCCCAGTCATCAGCATGAGGAGTACCCTGAAAAGAAACTTGTCATTCATACAGATTATGTTACAGAGGGTAGTCCTGGAATAATCTAACACCCTACACAAGAGGACCATTTTCCTCAGTAAAGCTATATTTCTTAACTCCCATCCTTGCCTATTATCCTTTCTCTCAAGGCTTCTAACCATCTTTTAAATCTCAGAACCCAAGATAGAGGTAATAATAACTAATGGAAGCAAGAGGAAAGTAAAACAAGAGGATTTAGCTTGCAAAGGCTATTGACACTTCTGAGATCCATGATAGTTTCTAGAGCAGGTACATTAGCTCCTTTTCCCTTTCTTTCTTCTTAAATATGTAATCACCTCCTTTCTTTCTTCCTTCCCTCAATATACATGAGGATGAAATCAAATAATAATACGCAAACTAATTAGAAAAGTGCCTGGCATAAAGTAAGCATTCACTAAACATTAACTACTATTATTATCCACCAAGCGCCAACTTGGTGGTGGTAATGTATGCTGGAAAAATTCAGAGATTAATAAAACAGTATCCTTGCCCTCTAAATTCTCAGTCTAATGGAAGAGACAAATATGTAAATATATAACTATAATACTATGATGTGAATAGAACACAGAAGTGAAGCCATTCTACCCAGGGGTGGGGGTGGAGGGAGTACCTGTGTCTACCTGGACACTTAAGGTGGGCCTGAAAGACAAGTGTGATTTTGGCCAAAGGGAAGAGTATTCCAGACCAAGGATAAAGGATATATAAAGGCAGGGAGGCATGCAAAAGCCTGGTCTATTCAGAGTTATGTATGGCTAGAACATAGGATATGTGGAAGGGAGAAGTGGACAATGAAGCTGATAAAGTATGTGAGGGCAGCTATGCTAAGAATTTGGGCTTTATCCTGAAGGCATGGGGAAATCATTGGAAGTTAGGAGAGTGTTGTAATGTGATTTTGATTTTAGAAAGGTAATTCTTTTACTGACACTATACTTTCAACAATAGAAATTTGATAATAGCAGTATATAACTACAGAGTCTCCATTAAAGTAACAACAAAAATCCTTTGTCCCTTTTACATGAAATTAAAAGCACTCTTTAATGTAAGGACTAGTGTAACATCATTCTCTTTCCCACAATACCTGGCCCAGTGTATTATTTATAGTAGATGTTCAACAGAGTCATTGCCTGAAAGCCAAGATAGCAAGTGGTTCACAACAAAAAAATTCTATACTTAAGCCTCTAAGACAGCTGATTTGTTCAAATATGTCTAGAGTTAGAAAGTATTCTTCCACTTTTTCTGGAAACCTAGGTATATAATTCTCTTGCATTCTTATGTTTAGTCAAATTATTTTTATCAATAATTTGAAATAAGTGGCTGTGAGACTTTTGACTTTAAATCTTTAATGCTGTCAGAGCTAGGTTATGGCTTCTGATTTCTTGTACTGAAAAAATTAGTTACTCTTTCCATCTGACCTTTCCTTTTCCTGAAGCTTTCCCTAAATTTCCATGAACTGTAAATCTCATTAGAGTTTTATTCCCTGCTTACTAAAAGTTAAAAAAGCTGAAATCAACATTGATGATGATTTAAATGGGTCATCAAACTTTTTCTGTGAAGGGTCAGGTAATATTTTTAGCTTTGAGGGCCATATACTCTCTGTACACCTACTCAACTGTGCTATTGTAGCACAAAAGGAATCATACATAATACGTCATGACTATGCTTCAGTAAAACTTTTATTTTCAGAACCAGGCCACAGGCCAGTTTTGGCCCTAAGACCATGGTTTGTTCACCTATGATTGAAAAGAAGCTTTCTCTTCCTGTCTTATCTACTTTCAGGAAGGAATCCTAACTAGAGAAGTAGCAACCGAATGTAAAAGATTTTACTGGAGACCATTACATCATTTCTGTTACACACACACACACACACACACCAAAAAAATCTCCAGAGCATTTGGCTGGACTTTCCATGTAATGGGGGTGCCATATGGGAGAGGAAATACATTTTTCTCTCTCTGTTATCTTTCTCAGAGTGTATGCTCTCAATGGACATGTTCCTATGTGAGCAATCTACATGACCACTTAAGAACCTATTGTGGGGTCTCAATTCAAAAGCACAGGTCTTGTCTCTCAGACTTCTGCCTGGCTGCTGATGGATTAAATCCTAATCCTAGTAGTATTTAAGTATTCTTCTCTACCCATGTATATGAACTTCTCCCATTTATGGCTTTCCTGCAAGCAAAAAAACATCCCAACCACTTGTCACTTAAACAATATTAGATATGTTACCTTCAAGCAAAGAGATTCTTGCTTTCTGTAAGATGCCCTTCTTAAACAGTGCTTTTCAAAATTAAATGTGCATAGGAATCACCTGGAGATCTTATTAAAATTTATGTTCTGCTTTCATCGATCTGGAATGGGGCCCAAGATTCTGCATTTCTGACAAGCTTCCAGTTGTTTTCAGTGCTGCTTGTCATTGAATCACACTTTGGCAAGGTTTTAACTACTACTTCTGTTACTACAGCCCAGTCATTCAAGGTCTTATCATTGGATTAGCAGAATCGAGAATCAGAGCTGGTGTTTTTCAGGTGAGGTGGCATTCAAAGCTCTACTCCTTGATTATGGGACTTCAACCAATTGATATGTTTATTCAGCTTAGTAGTTTCTAGCTAGAGGTTAACATTTGAAATGGTCCTTACCCATTTAATATTATCTCATACTAGAAAATTCAAAAGCATTATCTCTTTGAGTATTGCTCCCTTTTCTATACTTTTTCTATACTTCTATACCTTTTCTATACCCTCTTCTAGAATTCCTAGCAGATGCATATTAGACACTCTGATTATATCCTCTGTGTCTTTTAACTTCTCTATCATATTTTATTTCTCTGTATCTCTCTGTGTTGCAATTTAGGTGATTTTTTCACATTACTTCCACTTCATTAATTCTCTCTTCACCTGTGTCTAAGCTGCTGTTTAATCCATCCATTAATTTTTTAGTATTATTAATCATTTATTTTCTAAAGCTATTTTGGAGTATAATTGATACATAATAAGCTGAACCTATAAAAAGTAAACAACCTAAAAGTTTCTGACATATTTATACTCATTAAACTCTTACTACAATCAAAATAGTGAAATCTGTTCATATCCATCACTCTCAAAAGTTTCCTCATATAACTTTGCAGTCACTTCCTCCTGTATCTACCTGCCAAACTTCCAAGTCCCATGCAACCACTGATCTTTCTGTTACTGTAGATTTGTTTGCGTCTTCTCAAATTTTATAAAAAACTGTATCATACAGAATATACTCTTCAGTGTGGCTTCTTTCACTTAGCCTAATTATTTGAGATTCATTCATGTTGTTGCATGTATCAATAATTCATTCCATTGAATTGGTTAGTAATATTCCACTATATGGATATACAGAAATTTTATTATATTTTTTAGTTCTAATATTTTTTAATATAAGTAGAATTTACATAACATAGTTAATTACTATAATGTGTGTCATTCAGTGTATTCACAATGTTGTGCAATGACCATTCAACAATATTAACAATGCTACCTTTCAGAATAATTTAACAATTGCATTTTAAAATTTTGCATAAATGCCTTTTTTAAGACAAGTTTTTAAACAGCAAAATAGCTTAAATATGCTATATTTTTCTTTCTGATTAGCTCATCTCTCTCACACACACATACACACACACATGCACACAGAATGCTTGAATATTCACCCATACTAAATAGCAATATTCCAACAGACCTAAATGCTTCATTCATTGTTAGCTATCCTGGATCCTAAAATAGACTACTAACATATAGGACAAGTCTTCCCTCCAGTAGCCACTGAGTAATATGGTGGCTATTTGTGCTTATAAGGTAACTGCCTCCCACTCTCTGAAGTCCTATGAAGAGGAATCATTACATTATGACAGAGGCTCCAATACCTGTCTGCTCTGAACAAGCAGTGGTTCAGTGAAAGCACCTACTGCCACTTTCAGTGGTGTTTGTATTTTTTCACATTTTTTTGTCCATTCACCTGTTGACAGACATTTGGATTATTTCCTAGTTTGGGACTATTACAAATAAAGCTGCTATGAACAGTTGTATATAAGTTTTTGTATATGCTCTCATTTGTCTTGGGTAACCACCTAGGTGTAGAATGACTAGCTTATATAGTAAGTATATGCTTAATTTTTTAAGAAACTGCTAAAAGTGTTTTCCAAAGTGGTTGCACCATTTTACACTCCTATCATGAGTGCATGAGAGAGAGTTCCAGTGCTCTACATCCTTGTTAACCCTAGGAATGGTTAATCTTTTTAAATTTAAGACATTCTAGTAGACTCTATATAGTAGTGCCTCCTTGTAGTTTTAATTTGCATTTTCCTAGTGATTAATGAGATCAAGCTGCTTTTCATGTGCTTTCTTGCTGTCCATATGTCTTTATTTTTGCCCACTTTTTAAATGGGATTATTTGTTATTTTTGGATTTTGAGTTATCTGTTCTAGATAGAAGTTCTTTATTTGATAAGTAATTTGCAAAGATTTTTCTCCCAGTTTGTATCTTAATTTTCATTATCATTTTCAACTCTCTTTAAAGAGAGCAGAAGTTTTTAATTTTGATGAAGTCCAATTTAGATTTTTTTTAAATCTGTCCCGCTTTTAGGTCATATCTAAGAAATATTTGCCTAATTCAAGGTAACTATTTTTTCCTATATTTCTCCTAAAAGTATTATAACTTTAGATTTTATACTAAGGTCCATGATCCATTTGAGTTAAATTTTGTATATAGTATGAAGTATGGATTGAAGTTCTTGGGGATGGAGGGAGACGTGGATATCTCGTAGTTCCACCACTATTTGTTGCAAAGACTATCCTTTCCATTGAACTGCCTTTGCATCTTTGTCAAGAATCAGTTGATTACATATGCATAGGTCTCTATCTGGACTCCATTCTAATCCATGACTCTTTAATCCATGAAAATGGATGTATTTCTCCATTTATTTAGGTCTAATTTCTCTCAGCAGTATTTTATAATTTTCAGTGTACATCTTTTTGTCAAATTTATTCCTAAGTACTTCACATATTTTATGCTATTATAAGTGGTATTTTTAAAAATTGTAAATTCTGTTTGTTGCTAGTATATAGAAATGAGGTTGCTTTTTGTATATCAATTTTATATCTTGCAATCTTACCAAAATCACTTATTAGTTCTAATCGCTTTTTGGTAGAATCCATATAATTTTCCATATCTCTAATCATTTTATTTGTGATAAAGAGAGTTGTACATCTTCCTTTTCATTCTAGATGTCGTTTATTTCCTTTTCTTGCCTTAGACTTGAGAATCAATCCGTGTGATTCACCATATGATTATCTCAGTGGATGTAGAAAAAACATTAGGCTAAAGCTAATCCATTCCTGATAGAAACTTTCTGTAAAATAGGAATAGAGTAGAACCTGATAAAGAACATCTATTTAAAAAAAAAAAAAACCTACAAGCTAATACTTACTGGTGAAAGACTGAATTTTTTTTACTAAAATCAGGAAAAAGGCAGGAATGTCTGTTCATATCACTTCTATTCACCATTGAATTAGAGATCTAGCCAGTCTAATAAGCAGTAACTCTCCATTCTGCTCCCATCAGTTCCTAGTAATCTCTGATTTACTTTCTGTTTCTATGAATCTACCTACTCTAAGTAACTCATGTTAAGTGGAAACATACAATATTTGTCCTTTTCTGTCTGACTTCTTTTCGTATAATGCCTTTAAGGTTTATCCATGTTGTAGTATGTATCAGGACTTCCTTCCTTTTATGGCTGAATAATATTCCATTGTATCTGTATACCACATTTTGTGTATCCAGTCATCTGTTTATAACACTTAGGTGGCTAGTGTGAATAGTGCTGCTATGAACATGTACTTATTGGCCATTTATATATCTTCTATTGAGAAATGTCTTTTCAAGTCCTTTGCCCATTTTTTGATTGGATTGTTCATTTTTGTTGTTGTTAACTTATAGGGGTTCTGGATATTAAACTCTTATCAGATATATGATTCACAAATATTTTCTTCCACTCTGTGAATTGCCTTTTCACTCTCTTGGTAGTGTCTTTCGATGCACAGAAGTTTTTAATTTTGATGATACCTAACTTATTTATTTCTTTTTATTGCCTATGGTTTCATTGTCATACTAAAGAAATCATTGCCTAATCCAAGGTCATGAAGATTTTTCACCTATATTTTCTTATAAAATGTTTATAGTTTTAACTCTTAATTTTAGGTCTTTGATCCATTTTGAGTTGATTTTTTTATGAGGTTTAAAGTGAGGGCCCAGGGCACCTGGGTGGCTCAGTCGTTAAGCGTCTGCCTTGGGCTTGGGTCATGATCCCGGGGTCCTGGGATCGAGCCCCGCATCGGGCTCCCTGCTCCGCGGGAAGCCTGCTTCTCCCTCTCCCATTCCCCCTGCTTGTATTCCCTCTCTCGCTGTGTCTCTCTCTGACAAATAAATAAATAAAATCTTTAAAAAAAATAAATAAAATAAAGTGAGGGCCCAACTTCATTCTTTTGTAGCTTTCCCAGCACCATTCATTGAAAAGACTGTCCTTTCTCCTTTGAATGGTCTTGACACTCTTGTCAAAAATAAATTTATCGGGGCACCTGGGTGGCTCAGTCATTAAGCATCTGCCTTTGGCTCAGGTCATGGTCCCAGGGTCCTGGGATCGAGCCCTGCATTGGACTCCCTGCTCAGCGGGAAGCCTGCTTCTCCCTCTCCCACTCCCCTGCTTGTGTTCCCTCTCTCACTGTGTCTCTCTCTGTCAAATAAATAAATAAAATCTTTAAATAAATAAATAAATAAATAAATAAATTTATCACGTATGTGAGTTTATTTCTGGGCTCTCTATTCTATTCCATTGGTCTAAATATCTGTCCTTCTGCCAGTACTATAATGGTTTTTATTATTATTATTATTTGAAGTATAATTAACATGCATTGTTATATTAGTTTCAGGTATACAGTATAATGATTTAATAATTCTGTACATTACTCAGTGTTCATCATGGTAAGTGTATTCTTAATCCCCTTTATCTGTTTCACCCATCTTACCTACCTACCTCCCCATTAGCAGTTTGTTCTCTGTACTTAAGTCTGTTTTTTTGTCTCTTGTTTGTTTTGTTTTTTTAGATTCCACATGTGAGTGAAATCCTGTGGTATTTGTCTTTTCTTTGTTTAACTTATTTCATTTAGCAATATATCATCTAGGTCCTCCATATTGTTGCAGATGGCAAGATCTCATTCTTTTGCATGACTGAGTAATATTGCATTATAGTTAAGAATGGATAAATTACTACAGTGTTTTTACTACTGTAGCTTTATAGTAAGTTTGGGAATAAGGAAATATTAGTCTTCCAACTTTGTTATTTTTCAAGATTGTTTTGGCTATTTGGGGTCCTTTGAGTTTCCATATGAATTTTAGAATGGGTTCTTCTGTTTCTTTAAAAAATGCCACTGGGGGGCGCCTGGATGGCTCAGTCGTTAAGCATCTGCCTTTGGCTCAGGTCATGAGCCCTGCTCAGTGGGAAGCCTGCTTCTCCCTCTCCCACTCCCCCTTCTTGTGTTCCTTCTCTCGCTTTCTCTCTCTCTGTCAAATAAATAAGTATAATCTTTAAAAATAAAATAATAAATAAAAAATGCCATTGGTATACACTCAATTGTTTCTTAAGAAATTTAAATAGTAAGAAAAAAATGTCTCTTAATTTACCCACAAAGCTCCTATTTCTAGTTCACCTCTGTGTAGATCCAGATTTCCATCTGGTTGGTATGATTTTCTTTCTACCTGAAGGACTTCCTTTAACTTTTACTGTAGTACACATGCTGGTGACTAATTCTTTACCCTTTGTATATCTGAAAAATTCTTTTTATTTCATCTTCAATTGAAAGGTATTTTTACTGAATATAGGATTCTTAGTTGACACATTGTTTTCTTTCAGTGCTTTAAAGATGTTGCTCCACTCTCTTACCACTTGCACGGTTTCTGAGAAGTCTGCTTTCATTCTTAATTTATTCCCCTATACATATTATGTCTTCTCTGGTTTCAAGATTTTTCTTTTTATTTTTAATTTTATGCAATTTGGTTATGCTGTTCCTGGATGTAGCTTTCTTCATGTTTCTTTCACCTGGTGTTCATTTAGATTCTTAGATCTGTGGCTTTTTAGTTTTTATCAAATTCAGAATACTTTTGGCCATCATTTCTTAAAATAAGGTTTCTCTCCCTCTTCCCCCGCACCGTATTCCCAGACTCCAATTATACTAATACTATACTGCCAAAAGTTATCCCATAGATAACTTTCCAGTTCCCTACCTTGCTTAGGTCCAAAATAAAATCTTCTGGTTTCAATTGGTCCTCTAGGTTACCAAAATGGGTAGTCTACCTTGTCAGATTCTATATTACCTCCTCATTTGCAGCTCTAATTTTTCAGTTTCCTCTTTATTTCTGGTACCCAGGTATTTCTCTTTCTTTGCTTCTTACCTTCTCGCATGCTAAGTAATACTTTTTAAATATCTTTGTTATATTTTATCTAACTCTAAGTATTTATATTGAGAGAATTTCAAGTTATCTTGGTCCATACCTTTTCAGGGATACATATCAGGGCCATGTCCCTGCTTACCAGGTTTTACTTATCAGGGCAAAGAACAAGGTGTACATTCTGACCTGGGCATTCAAGAAGAAAAGATAAATAACAAATACCATATGTATATATATGTATGTGCATACTTGTATATGTATTTGGTAAGTATTTGAAACAAGCCTAACCACTATAGGCTGCTTCAATTTGATAATTTAGAATTTTGCATTAGTCTTTTGGGTATTAACTGATGATTACTAATTTTAAACACTACCAAGGAGTAACAAGTTACACCTAAATTCCATTTCTGTTTAAGCTGCTCATTTAGGAACCATTTGACAGCTCAGAATGTTTTCATTAATTTTAATGGGTTGTAGAAAAATATGACTCAATGGCTACTGTCTCAGAGAACTATACCGAGCCACCTACTATGTCACAGTGGGAAAAAAACAGGCTTTGGGGTGAGAAAGACTAGGTTTGAATTCTAATTTTTGCACTTCTTAACAAGTCATTATAATACTCAGGATAAGAAATATATGTAGATAAACATTACTAGTTTGAATACTTAGAAGCTCCAGAACTTCCATTCATTCATCTAACAGATACGTATTTAATGCTTGCCATATATAAGATGGTACCCTAGATGCCATAGGGAATAGAAGGAAATATCAAATGGAGTCTTTTCCCTCTCGGAGCTTACAGCTCAGGTAGGGAACAGTGAGACAATTATATAAATGAGTGTAGCACAAAGCAGTATGAGAGCAGTGACAGGTATGCTATAAATGAAAGGCTCTAGTGGAGGCTATCACTTCATTCTGAGCAATCCAGCTTCACATTTTGATGTGATAAAGAGTATTTTGATGCCAAATAGCCCAAGCCATAGCCCAAGCAGCACCTGAGACCTATTTCTGAACCTGATTATCCAGCTGTTCTACTTCCACACAACATACATGTATTTCTAGTCACTTTGTCTAATCTGTCCACTCAGATTTAGCAAGGGGAAACTCCACAAGGACTATATTTGTACGACACAGGAGAAGTTCCAAGAGGCACATCTATAGAATATGAGAACAAGTTTGTACATGAAATGTTAACCACAACACCTGGAATTTTCTTTTTAAAAATCTAATTGTATAGAACAATATGGGGGAGATGCCTGAGCAGTGTTCTTTAAATCCCCAGATTGGAGATGACAGTGAACAGGACAATTAGAGAAAGAAGTATAAAATCTACAAGACAGAAAAGAAGAAATGGTAGCCATTCACAAGCAACTACCAAACACATAAAAAGCTCTGACCATGATAAGTTTAGAAAAATTCATCCTGAGCCACATGCCTGAGCTAGCCCTTCTATTTGCGATAGTCAGGGAGAGCTGTGAGCAAAGGAAAGAGCATTGGATTGCAGCTGGGAGGGGAGAGGAAGCTGTCAGGAGATCTGGATTCAAGTCTAAGCTCTGCCACCTAATGGGTAGTCTTGTATAAATCCTTTATCCTCATATGATTTCAGTTTCTTCATCTATATAGTAGCTCTTTTGTACATGTTGGTCTCTTGTATTTCTAAAAGTGTATGAAAAGCTGGTAGATTTTTTTTTTAAGATTTTATTTATTTACTTGACAGAGAGAGACACAGCGAGAGAGGGAACACAAGCAGGGGGAGTGGGAGAGGGAGAAGCAGGCCTCCCGCTGAGCAGGGAGCCCGATGTGGGGCTTGATCCCAGGACCCTGGGATCATGACCTGAGCTGAAGGCAGACGCTTAACGACTGAGCCACCCAGGTGCCCCAAGCTGGTAGATTTTTAATGACAGAGATGACGGAGCAGGAACTATTCCAGGTGGAAAGAGAGTGGCAGTATTTAAGGAACAAAAGGAAAATAATGCAAAACTTGAACACTGAAATCTTCACAGTAAGTCAGTAGGCTCCATAAAATAATGATGAAGGTGATCCAAGGATGACTATCTGTGTCTTCCCTTAGTAAACTATGGCCTGTCTCTGTATCCTCAGTGCTAGTGTGATGCCTAATATAAAAGGAGAGGGGTGGGGGGAAGGAAGGAAGGAAGCAAGTTAGCCTGTTCAGGAAGTCCTCTCAACAGGTGCCACATTTTGTGGCAGAGATCTCTGTATTTAATGGCCTTTCATATCTGCAACAGTCTGTTTTAAAACAGAGCTGTTTACTTAGAATGCTTTTATTATCAACTATATTTGTGTTCAAAGGGCTTCCAGCTGTGGTAGCTTTTAGAAGGTCCCTTTGTTGTGTGTACATAGTGTCATAACATGTCATTTCTGCCCAGCCAGTTGATTTCATTGACTCAGATGGGGCTGCTTTGTGGATGAGCTGTCTTCTTCCTTCTTAATTTTTACTGCAGACAATAAATATTTTATGCATGGAAAGACAATTTATTTATTCAACAAATGCTTATTAAACACCTCCCCAAAACTAGGCAATGTGTGAAACACTTGGAATATAGAGGTGTATAATATAGGCAAGGTCCCTGCCTTTACGATGCTTACAGTGTCATGGGGGAATCTCACATTAAGTAAATGATTATATGATAATTAATTAATTGCAATTGTGATAAATGTTTTAAAGGGAAAGTACAGAATGTTACAAGAGAAACTTAAACTAATTTGGAGGGCCAGGGTCAAGAAAGTAATGTAAAATTAAAATTTTAGACATCTTAAGTGTTTCTCCATTTGAAATATAGAAAGATAAGATTATTCCCATAGGTTATACTGATTGTATTAGGGATTTCTGAATTTGGGAAGATAGACTTGTCCACAGAGGCATAAAATCCTTAGAAATCCAATCCTTTAATTTAATAAATGACTGAAAAGGGAGACATTATTTATCCTAGAACACACAGCTTGCTACTGGCAGGGATTGGACTTAAACACAGATCTGCTAATCCCCGCCCCCCCCTGCCCTGATTACCTCTCCTCAGTGACTTAAAAAAATAAAGACATTATATATCAAATATAGATCAACCATGGCCAAATGAACTATTAAGTGGCCATGGTGTACAAACTTGGATATTGAATGGAAGAAGGAATTCAAAGTAATGAATTAAGCAAATGCTAATATAAATAGAAATGCACAAAATATACCTTATCAGGCTGATTGTATCTGGTCACAGTAAAACCTAATGTATATACCAAAGTGGGAAATACCCAGCTGGAATTAGTGAAAATATATTTAAAGGTATATGCTTCTATTTCTCTAAAATATAAATACTAATGGCTTAGTACCAAACTAAATAGATGTTTTTAAAACCTATTTTTATGGGCGCCTGGGTGGCTCAGTCGTTAAGCGTCTGCCTTCGGCTCAGGTCATGATCCCAGGGTCCTGGGATCGAGTCCCACATCGGGCTCCCTGCTCGGCAGGAAGCCTGCTTCTCCCTCTCCCACTCCCCCTGCTTGTGTTCCTGCTCTCGCTATCTCTCTCTGTGTCAAATAAATAAAATCTTTTAAAAAAATAAATAAATAAAATAAAAATAAAACCTATTTTTATTCATGTGTAATATTATATGACATGTAAATTATCCTTGAATGCTTTGCAGCCTGAGTGGTCTCTCAGGTAGTTAAATATTATTCCTGAAACTGTGTTCCACCATATAATTCACGTAGCATACCCTTTCATCATAGATAATATAGCAATTAGCTTTAGGCCAGCAACTTATAATTCTTCCAGATTTTTTATTTAAAAGATTGGGAATCAGTGAAATGTTACTATTTATATCAGAGATTTTGGAATTAGTTGAATCATTGAAACTAAAAGGAGATTGAGACTTCAGAGAGAAGGCCAGTCTTGAATAGGTATCAGTGAGAGCACCTAAGTATATACTGACTTGGGGAGCCAAAAACTTAGAAAGTACTAAGTTAAACCATATGAAATTTCCATTTTTAGAGGTCAAAAACAGTCAAATATTGGTGACTTTATATGATTCGTTCAGCTATTACACAAAATGGCCCAAAAGGGAACCTATATTCTAATGTCAACAGGTGTGGCTATTTATTAAATTTCAGTACATGTACATTGGCTGTACTTCAGAATTTAACAAATGAGAAATTCTGGTAGTTGCATGAACTTTTAATTTCATATGAAGTAACGATTTAAATGTAGGTAGATGACACAATCACTGCAGAAGCTAAAAATGTTTTAAAAGATCTCCAACTTGGATAACTGCTAAGTCATCCACACTTCATGAGTGTGAGCGTTGTGGGGAATACTTAGTTCAATAACCAAGCTTCACTGGTGTGATGTGGACTGTAGTTAACCAGGGTATTTTGCTTTCAGCTGCTGCTTATGCTGACCAGAGGCTTACTTTCTAGTCCTTTACTCTCTCCCAGTCCTTAGCCCCAGTGGTGACAGTCTCCAAGTTTATCTTAGAAAAATCAGGAGAAAAGGGGAAGGGAACTAATCATTGTAAAAATGAACTGTCAGGTGCTTTGCAAGACAGTTTATATATTATTGCATTTAATTCTCACAACAACCCTATAAAACAAATACTATTTCTATTTTACAGTTGAAGAAACTGAGATCCAGAGAGGTTAAATAACTTGCCCAAGGTCACACAGTTTATAAGTGGTAGAGCTAGGCTCCAGACATTGTTATTTCACTATCTGCTGTGCTGCTCTTCTTGCTTGTTTGCTTATTTCTAACCTATATACTTTAGAAGTGCCTTATTTAATTCTAATAAATTCACACAGGAGTAGACAAGGGGATTATCATTGTTTTCTTCTATTAAAAAAGTAATATAGTAAAACACATTTGAATCTTTTCCTTTCTTCTAAGGATGAACGTGAAGCCAGAGAAAATGTGAAGAGAGAGCAAGATGAGGCCTATCGCCTTTCACTTGAGGCTGACAGAGCAAAGGTAGGTTTGGTCAAAGGACTTCTGAGATAAAGAACTCAATCCTAAATAGTCTTTTATTATTTAATTGCCAGTCCTTTTATCACTTTGATCCCTAAGAATGTTGGGTTTGCAATGGAGTAAGCTAGATTCAATTAACAGAATATAATTCTACCCTTGGTTCTTAAAGCATGGTTCATTTGACAACAAAAAGTTTTTTAAGAATCATGAAATATGAAAACAAAAATGGGCCTAATATTTATTTTCCTTGTTTTTTAATCAGTCTGTGGTAAAAACCTAGCAATGTTTTAAAAGCTCTTCATGTGGGCGCCTGGGTGGCTCAGTTGGTTAAGCGACTGCCTTCGGCTCAGGTCATGATCCTGGAGTCCCTGGATCGAGTCCCGCATCAGGCTCCCTGCTCGGCAGGGAGTCTGCTTCTCCCTCTGACCCTCCCCCCTCTCATGTACTCTCTCTCTCTCAAATAAATAAAATCTTTAAAAAAAAAAAATAAATAAAAAAATAAAAAAAAATAAAAGCTCTTCATGTGATTTCTACTGTGCAATCAGGGTTGAGAACACTGAGAACCATTAATTTATTTAATATTTCTTGAGTACCTACTTCTCTACTGGGCATTGAAGGAGAGGGAAATGAATAAGCCACAGTTTCTGCCCTCAAAAGAAGGCTCACAATATGGTGTAGAATAGATTAACTCAAAAACACAGTTAGCTATAATACTTACGCAAGGGTCCTAAAAGTCATAAGGGAAGCCCTGAGTTTTGTGAGAGATTAGTGAACAGGAGTTTCAGTGGAAAGTCTGTTCCAGCTTTTCTGGAGAGCTAATAAGTGGGAATCTATTGGAGAGGGTTTCATGAAAGAGGTTGTATATGTGTACTAAATAGAAAAAAGGGGTAGGAGACAAGAGGTGGTATATGCTAGCAGCAAGGAGCCAGAAAGCATGGGTGCATGATAGAAGCTGATGTGACTAGAGCTTGATATTTGGGTACAGGAGAAATAGCAGAAAAGACCAGAAAGGAAGACCAGGGAAAGGTCTTCTGATGGGTCTTGAATGCCACACTACCCAGAACTACGCAGGTGTTTGTATGGGTACTCAACATGAGCTGAGAGCTATGCTTTGTTGTTGCTTCCATTTCCATTCTTGTTCCAGAAAAAAACATTTCTATTATCACAGTGCTGGGAGTGAGCTCTTTTTTTTTTCTTCTCCTTTTTAAGTAAACCAGTGTTTACTGAGTGCTGGCTTCCTTTCTCTTTCATTGACAGAGGGAAGCTCATGAGAGAGAGATGGCAGAACAGTTTCGTTTGGAGCAGATTCGCAAAGAACAAGAAGAGGAACGTGAGGTAGGCATAATTTCAAGTAACATTATTCAAAAGCTAGGTTTATTTCCACTGCAGTTGATACTGAGGCTGTTAATATTTCTTATGACTTCTTTCCACCTTTTCCAGACTCATTTTAGTATGGAAAACCTAACCTTTCCTTAAAAGAATCATTCCTGCTCTCTTGTGTGGAACTCTTAGAAAGCTTGACCTTGTACTAGATTCATGGTTTTCTGTTGTTTTCAATTGCTTTTCCCTTTTCTTGCATGACCAGTGCTCGCATCCCTCTTGGATATTGTTTCATCCCAAGAATACAAAGACTGTATTTTCTGCCCTTTCCCAGTCTTCATTTTCCCCACCAAAAAACACTGTGAGTTACTTCTGTGACATCTTGCACTGGGCCCTTATGTATGGGAAATCCATTTAACATGGTTTATTTTTACCCCCAAGTTCATGTCATGTTCATAATAATAGAATTTTTCATTCACTCATCTTGCAAATATTTTTTTGAATACTTAGTACATCCCAAAATCTGTTAGGGGGTAGGGATACAGATGTGGGCCATCCCCACCAGGAGTTCATAGTCTTCTAAAAATAGAATTACAAAACTATGTGTAAAAGTTGTAATAGAGATCTGCCTAAAATGCAGTGGGAACAAAGAGAAGGGGTGTCACAAAAACAGATTTTTAGAACTTTTTTGAGACATGGGATTAATAGCAAGATTTACTTAAAAAAAGAGAAAGCCATCTAACAAGTGATGGAAAGGCCCGAAGGGCCCTAACTTGAGCTGAGGAAAACTCTATTAGTCATCATTCCCGGTCAGAGGATGTTACCTAGTACTTATTCAATATATGTTTTTTGAACAAGAACTATGCTAAACACTGAAAGAGAAACAGAAGATAATAAAACAGTTTCTGCCTGCAAGAAGAGATTGCATTTGTAGGGAAGATGCAGCATGTCTACAAGTAACAGCAAATCAAGGAAAAACTGTGCCAAATAACATAGAAGTAAGAGCAAAATACTTAGAGAGCTCATTGGCAAAGTAAAAATCTGTTAAGCTTTGAGAAACAGACCACACTATAGAAGAAGTGATATTTGAGTCAGGTCTTGAAAGATGTGTAATATTTCACAGTTTGGAAATCAAAGTTTACTCATCTTCCTACACATTATTGAGTGCCTATCACATAGGTACAAGATACTGTGCCTGACAAACCCTGGTCTCTGTACACTGAGGACTCTCAGTAACGGGGGGTAGAAAATATTTTACTGAACATCTTCTGTGTATCAAGTACTTTTCTAGCTGCTTTACATATGCTTACTCATTGACCATTAAAACAAGCTACAAGGTTAGAGACTTCTTTACAAGTGAGAAAACTGAAGCTCATTGAAAAGTCACACATAGAAATGGAAAAACAGCTGAGATTCTCACCTAGGTCTTTATTGGTCTAAAGTGCATGCTCTTTCACTTACTCCATTCCAGTACAAGGTCATATATCATTCTGTGTGTCTATAGGAATCATATTTGCAGAGTTTTACAAAAGTTAAGAGACAGATTTGTCATTATGCTTTTAGGCTATTTCAAGAAATATAGTTTAAAAATTTAGGACTCGTTCTTTCCTGTTCTTTCACAATGCACATGCTGTCTCTCAATACTGTATCTTCAACCATATACTTGATAAATGTCAAGTGTACTCAATTAACTGCATGTTCTGGATCTAGAGCTTGATGGTACATGTACTTTCTTCTGATGATTTACCTTTTTTACCCTGGGCTAAAATTTTTTCTCTTTCCCAATACAGATAAAGCCTGTTCTCTCATAGAAGATCCCATAAACATCCTTTAGCATACCTCAATATATATGTTCCCGCTGTAAACATGTGAGAGGGTGGGGCACAGAGGGAGGGAGAACAAGTCATGTTTTGCAACTAGTCGTTATTATACTTATCAGTCCAAAAAAACCAAGTTCAGGTAGTGCTCCAGAGAGTCACAAATAAAGACTCTTATAAATCCCACCATTAAGAAACAATTTATCTTCTGTGTATCTTGATTTAATTAAGTCTTATCCAAACTTATTTGACCCTTTTCTTCGTGGAGCACCAGTTAACATATTTCAGCACACTCATGTACAACAAACAGTTCTTTGGGAAAGCTGGTATTGTGCAACCTCTGAAGAAACTGAAACTCAGGAAGATTATACAGTTTGCCTATGGTCACCAAACTGGTTGGACACATAATCTGGACTAGAAGCCTGGTCACCTGACTTTTCACAGTAATACTGCCTCTCCTTCTAACCAGAAATCCTAAGCCATATAATTGTATTGAAAAACAAGAATGGTTTTATTATCTTAATTATCTCTAGTATTTCAAAATCCTTTGGAAAGGTGGAAGTATTGTGTAGTCAGATCACCTTGGTTACAGGGAAATTCCTTAGTGGTTGGTCTCACTTTGTTGTAGTGAAATCAGTAAATTAAAGTCCTAGAAGAAAACAAAATCTTCATGATCTTGAGTTAAGCCAAGATTTCTTAGATCTGACACCAAAAGTATAATCCATAAAATAACAAGTGTCTAAATTAGACTAAATCAAAATTAAGAACTTCTACTGTTCAAAAGACACTGTTAAGAAATTGAAAAGACTGGGGCGCCTGGGTGGCTCAGACGGTTAAGCATCTGCCTTCGGCTCAGGTCATGATCCCAGGGTCCTGGGATCGAGCCCCACATTGGGCTCCCTGCTGAGCAGGGAGCCTGCTTCTCCCTCTCCCTCTGTCTGCTGCTTACCCTGCTTGTACACTCACTCTCTCTGTCAAAAATAAATAAAATCTTTAAAATAAAAAAAAAAGAAATTGAAAAGACAAGCCACAGACTGAGAAAATCATATATCTATTGTCCAGAATACATAATGAACTGTTAACATTCAATAATAAAACAAATAACCCAAATTTTTTAATGGGCAAAATATTTAAACAGACACTTCATCAAAGAAGATCTACACAAGGGCAAATAAGCACGTGAAAAGATGCTTAACATTATTAGTCATTAGGGAAATGCAAATTAAAACCATAATAGGTACACACCAATTAGATGGCTTTTTGAAAGAAAAAACTACTGGCAAAGATGAAGAACAACTGGAACTCTTATATATTAATGATGACAGTCATTAATGATAGCACATTCATTTTGGAAAATAATTTGGCACTTTGTTTTAAAGTTAAATATATACATACCATATGACCAAGCAGTCAGGCTTCTGGGTATTTACACAGGTGAAATGAAAGTTAACAGTAAAATTTAGGTTCACACAAAAATCTGTGCATAAACATTTATAGTCACTTTATTTGTAGTCACCAAAAACTGGAAACAACTCAAGTGTCCCCCAACTGGAGAAGGAGTAATCAAACTGGTATATCTATTTATACAATGGAATACCACTTAGCAATAAGTAAGAATGAACTACTGATACAGTCAATAATATGGATGAATTTCAAATGCATTACACTAAATGAAGGAAGCCATTTATATGACATTTATATAACATTCTAGAAAAGGTAGAACTGGGGACAGAAAACAGATTGAAGTTGCCAGGGGCTAGGAATGAGGGAATTGCGGCGGGGGGTGGGGTGGGGGGGTGACAGAACTGTTCTTTACCTTGATTGATGATGATATGCATTTATCAAAACTCACAGAACTATACATTTAGAGGGATGGGTTTTACTTTATTTATATTATACCTCAATTTTAAAATGGGAAAAAAATCATTCTCTGGGCTACTCAAAGCCATGTATGATTTACTCACCCCTCTCCTTTGATTCCTCTCTAACCACCTCCATCCCCCTCTTCTGATCTTTCTGCTCCAGCCACATTATCCTCAGTCAAGCCAGACACCAGGGCTTGGCAGTTACTGTGACTTCTGCCTGTAATACTTCTCTCTGATCTAAATGTCCATGTGACTCCCTCTCTCTTTTAGGTGTTTGCTCGCTGGCCTACAGTTTTTTGCTTATTGAGGTTTACAGAGTTGTTGGTTTGTTTTATGTGTGTGTGGTTTTTTTTTAAGATTTATTTATTTTAGAGAGAGAGAGAGAGGGAGAGTGTGTGCTCCTGGAGGAAGGAGCAGAGGGAGAGAATCTCAAGCAAACTCCCTACTGAGTGTGGGGCTCAATGCAGGGCTCATCGGTCGAGGAGCTCGATCTCCCCACCCGTGAGATCATGACCTGAGCCAAACCCAGGTGTTGGAGGCTTAACCAACTGAGCCACCCAGGCACCCCAAGGCTTACGGAGTTTATAGTTGTACCCTTCCCTCCTTTCTACCAGCCTCCCTGCACTCTTTCCATAGCACTCATCACTTTGTGACAAACTACATTTTCCTATGTGTGTATTTGTTGTCTTTCTTCCACCCTACTAAAATATAGCCTCCATGTAAGCAGAATTTTTTTTTTTTATCTATTTTGTTCACTGATATTTTCCTATCATATAGAACAATGCCCGGCACATAGGAGGTGCTCAGTAAGAATTCATGGAATTAATAGCTGTTAGCTTTAGCCTATTTCAAACTCTGCCTCAACCAGCTATAAACTGTTACTTGATGGGTACTCGTAGAAGCCTAGAAGATAATATGTGCATGCATGTATTTATGTATTTGTATATGTATGTGTGTAAATTAAGTCAGTCCTTGATTTTTATTGTAAGAGAGTGGTGTGAGTATATATTATTTTTCCTGTTTAAAAAAATATAATTGTGTAGAAACTATCTTTTCTGGGTGTCTACCTTTACTACCAAATTTCACTTCCAAGAAGTCCCCATTTCTCATCCCTCAGATGTGAATGTTTTGAGTATTCATATTTTTTAGTAAAACAAAAAGTCCAAGGTCAATTTTTATTTCCAACTTATACTAGGTTTCCTTGCTTTGTTACAAACCTAAAATAATGCAAATAAAAAATTATATTTGTTGAGCAAACCAAATTGAAGTTTAACAATGGTGTTTATACTATGACTGCTATTCAAGTGTAGGTGTCCTTTATGTCATTGTTTTATAACAATGTTTACTTATATGAGGCCTTTGTTTTTAGCCAGTATATTTGAAACTGAGCTACTGATGTATGTTTGTTCTTTTTTACCGGTAAAACTTGGGTATTCAGATCCCAAGGTTGCCAACTTACCTAACATCTCTTCATTGTTTTCCACATTGGGACCACTGGTGTGGGATATCTGAGGTCTGTTTTCATTCTGGGGAAAAGCTCTAGAGACTGGGTGCATTGAGGAAGCGGATAATGTCTGCACAATGAGTGGGGTAATGAGCTACTGTTGTTTATTCTTCTCTAGTATAATTGGTTGAGTTCAGACAATAATGTAGCATCTGTTGTTATACTGTGCAGGGAAATGTCAAAATAGAAAGCAAGCAGACAGGTGGATTAAAGGGAGAACAGGAGGAGAAACCAGGAAATACCATATTAAGTTCTGATTTAAAGTAGGTGCAGAGGGATTATAATAATGATAATGATAACAACACCAATAACAACTGTCATCTGTTGAGCACAATATTACATCATGAGGTTCCATGCTAGGGACTTACTGAGTGCTGGCTATGTGTTAGCACTTGCTAAATGTTTTATAAACATTACTGCATTTTATACAAAAACCTTTTTGAGAAAGGTATTATCAGCCCTATTTCTTCTGTGGGGTAACTGAAGTTCATAAAGACTGTCATATGCCTAATGGCCAAGATTTGACCCTCTGTCTGTCATACCCAAAGCCTATTTCCTAGCCATACATCACATTTAATTATTAAAGTTTTTTAAACTGCAGATAGTGGGGCGCCTGGGTGGCTCAGTCGTTAAGCATCTGCCTTCGGCTCAGGTCATGATCCCAGGGTCCTGGGATCGAGCCCCGCATCGGGCTCCCTGCTCAGCGGGAAGCCTGCTTCTCCCTCTCCCACTCCCCCTTGCTTGTGTTCCCTCTCTCGCTGTGTCTCTCTCTGTCAAATAAATAAGTAAAATCTTTAAATAAATAAATAAATAAACTGCAGATAGTGATTAAGGAAGATAATTTTTAGGAAGGGGACTAAAGGACTTCTGAGATGCTTGATCAGGGTACCACTTACATAGGTATGTTCACTTCTGAAAATTTATCAAGTTCTACACTGTTGTACGCTATCTCTATACAATGCACTTTTTCATATACATGTTATATTTCAATAAAAACTTTAAAACAGTGACAAAGTGCATGACTTTGGACAAAAGATAAAGCATTGTACAAATCTTGCAAATGGCAAGATTTCACTCATGTTACTTGATTATAATAGTTGTAGGTTGGGGTGCCTGGGTGGCTCAGTCATTTAAGCCTCCAGCTCTTGATTTCGGCTAGGCTCCATGCTCAGCACAGAGTCTGCTTGTCCCTCTCCCTCTGCTCCTACCCCTGCTCATGCTCGCTTTCTTTCTCTTTCTCTCTCTCTCTCTTTCTCAAATAAATTAATTTAAAAAAATAGTTGTAGATCAATTGAGGGAATATTTTGTTTTTCTATTGATGACAAATTGGGAACATGAAGATGTCAAAGTAACCAGGCAAGAATATAACTGTGAGACTGAGCATGCTGATACCGGACTTACCTAAGGAGCCTCCTGGAGTACTAGAAACAAAAAGGTTTTCGTGAATTTCTGCCATAGATTCCTACATCAGAGACCTTCTAACTTCTAGTGGAGTATCTAATGGAATGTATCGTGAATGTGAAACAATGCAATATTATATGTTGAGAACCAGGAAACCTGGGCTCAAGCCCAGCTCTAATCATGAGATCTCTCAACAGTTTATTCCACCTATTTGAATCTGTATTTTTACCTGTGAAATGAAGAATTTGAGCCATCTCTAGGTCCGGAAATCTGGACTTGGCCAAATCCCACAGCAAGTTAGTGACAAGGCTAGAACTAAGACTATGGTCTCCTACCTCCAATAAACCTGATATTTTAATTTCTTTCCATTCCATTCCACTTTCTTTTTATTGTAGCAAAATACATATGATAGAAATTTGCCTTTGTAGCCATTTTTAAGTGTACAATTCAGTGGCATTAATTATATTCATAATGTCGTGCAGCCATCACCACTATTTCCAAAGATTTTCATCCTCCCAAGTGAATCTTTCCACTCCATTTTGATGTTAATATAATATCTAGTATTCTACAAACTCTTTAGTTATTTTGATTTGGGAAATCTGTGTTTTTCAAATATATTATTTACATGTGTGTCTTCTGTAAATGTTTCTAATAGCTTTAATTCATACCCTAGAAAGGAAGCAATTGGGTATTTGATACCTCTTTCCTCAATCACAAGCACCTGAGCCCTTCAGTAAAGAACAATTAAGTTACATTTATTTTCTATGTGATTACCTATCAATTTAATAACACGTATCATCAAGGTGGGACTTATTTTAATTAATTGCTTATTGGGCTAATATTAAGAAAATGAAAAACATGATTCTATTGTCAAGCATCAGGCTTGGTTAATAAATGGACAGTAACTTTTTGATGGGTTTATACAAAGCAGCAGTTTTCTTCTAGGCTCTCCCTGCCCCACTCCCCACAGTCCTATCTATCACACACTTTGACACCTGGTTTTTGCCTTCTTTAGGCCATCCGGCTCTCCTTAGAGCAGGCCCTGCCTCCAGAGCCAAAGGAAGAAAATGCTGAACCCGTGAGCAAACTGCGGATCCGGACCCCCAGTGGCGAGTTCCTCGAGCGGCGATTCCTGGCCAGCAATAAGCTCCAGATTGTCTTTGATTTTGTAGCTTCCAAAGGATTTCCATGGGACGAGTTCAAGTTACTGAGTACCTTTCCTAGGAGAGACGTAAGTTCACATGCCTATTTTAGGAAATGTGTCCAGTGGGAGATATCCCATCATTAAGGCTGGACAAAATAGTCCAAGAAAAGTCCCATGGTATAGCCTACTACAAGACCATACACCTAGGAGTACTTTGTTCTGCACACCATTCTGTCCTCAGCCTTCGGAGAAGGTATGTCTTCCCAGGCCAACAGACTTGTGCCCAGGAGCCTATAGAAGAAATTAGGTACTAGGTCTTTCTTCCTTCCTAGCTATTTTCCCTATTCCACCATCCATATAGGCTTTCCCAAGATCTCATCTTTGTATACCTCAGAATAGATCTGAGAATTGTGTGCCTAACAGCTTAACAATTCAATCAGAATCAGTGATTATAGGTTCACTAAGACATGCTAAACCAAGAATATTTTGTGATTTGATAGTTCTTACTATCCTGGAAAGTCACAGAGGATGACCTGTATTCACTGTGTTTCTGTATTTCAGCATGGTATTTGATAGTCTCTAATAGAATCCTGGGGCAAAGTAGAAAGATATAAATCTATAGCTAGTAGTTTCATTGCTTATTAAATGATGGTATCCAAAAAGTGTTGACTAAGTGATTATCCTCTCCCTAGAAGGAACCAAGAGGTTCTATATTTAATCCTTTATTACTCACCATGCTTACTGGAACTTACATGAAGACTTTATCAGATTTATAGATTATGAAAAATAAGATTCAAGAAAACCTTAAAATACTAAAACAATAGACAAAAATGAACCTATAAGAATTTTACAGAAATATTCAGAAATAGATGCCCACAGTAAATTTAGAGAATTAATTACTCACATTTGGGATGGAAAGACCATGCGTTATCAGAGGTTATGGTTGAATTGAGCTGAATATACATTATTGTGTTGTGGCTGCTAAGAAAATGCTAGCTGCGTTTCTGGAGGTATAATCCCGAGAGGATAACTTAATGGTTCTATTCAACTCTGTATTAAAATAAACTCACTCTCAAAGAATCCTTAGACTCTATTCTGAAGCCTGAAGAAAAAAAAAGCATGTCTAGAGCAG
Source organism: Phoca vitulina (assembly GCF_004348235.1). NCBI lineage: Eukaryota > Metazoa > Chordata > Mammalia > Carnivora > Phocidae > Phoca > Phoca vitulina. The sequence goes on from NW_022589705.1 coordinate 61,757,603, forward strand.
GGCTAGTGGGAAGACGAGGTAACTGGGAATCATATAATTTGAGGAACATTTCCTCTAGAGATGGAAAGGCCATGGGAGACTTGATTGTTGTCTTCAGCTACTTGAAGGCCTGCCATGAAAAAGAGGGATCTTACTTTGTGAGGCTCAAAGGACAGAACTGGGACCAATGATTTGAAAGTTACAGGAGGCAATTTTGGCCCAATATAAGAAAGTATTTTCTAAGGAGGGAATGAATATCTTGTATCATGAAGTAGTGACATTGGAGTGACATTGGAGATAACCAACACTACTAAATGATTCCTTTTCAGCAATACTAGACTTATGTGGAGAAGGATTCATTCCCGGTGTTCCTACTTTAAATAGGGTGGGGCTTAGACTAGCTTACCTCTAAGATACACAGTAAATCTTAATAGTCTGTGATTCCATTTAATTGATCTAATATTTATGAGATCTAGTAACTTAGACTTCATCTAAAACACAAAACCAAGAATTTGATTAGGTTCATCTTAGTCCCTCACAGTGGCTGTCAGATTTGTGGAGTAGAGACAGAAGTCAGTGGTATGTGTTTAGCCCTACCACTCAGCCACAAGATTCCTGGGTGGGATGAGGATCCTACTACTTATGTCTAAGCCAAGGAAACTAGAATGGACCCTAGGTGCTGGCCATTGGCTCCTGTCTTACTAGCCCCACCTACTGCTCCAAGCTCTTCCTCTTTGTTCACATATAACACACACAGACATGTTCAGGGAACACATGTGTGTACATGCTCTGTGTACTGCATAGCCAGGTAAGAAACTACTTTAATTCTGACACTGAAGTTAAACTCTAAATGTATAAACACTTAGGAAAGAGCCACTAGCAAGGGGTTCAAGATCAGCCTGGTTCTCATACTTACTGTTCTATGATGAACATCTCTCTTAAAGAACTTATAAAACTTAGGAGCTAACTTAGTCTCTCCCAATTCTTGTTTTTTTGTTTGTTTGTTGTATTTAAGTATAATTAACATATAACTTTATATTAGTTTCAAGTGTACAACATAATAATTCAGTATTTGTGAACATTGTGAAATGATCGCCACAGTAAGTCTAGCTAATACCCGTCACCATACATATTTATAAATTTTTTTTCCCTTGTGATGAGAACTTCTAAGATCCCAACCCTGGGTTTTAAGGCACTCCCCTTCTGGGCCTTTCATTTGAAAATGAAAGTACTAGAAGAGATAGAATCTAAGGACTTTGCTGGCATTTAAAATTAAACTTTATTTTCTTTCAAATTAATTTTTAAACCTGATTACTGGAGGTAGGGTGCGGGGGGAAAAATCTCTAAAGAAGCTGGATTTTATGGTATTAGTGACCTCTTCTCACAAGGCAGAAATGTAGACTGTACAAAGTTGTTGTTGCAAATAAGCAAGGGAACTGTGAAGTGAAATGCAGAAGGTTCTTGAGCCTGCTACCTACCCGCTTCAAGTTCTGCTGATCCAGCACTCAGCCTTTTCAGTGCAGACTGTGTTAACTGTGGATTTGCCCTAAATGGAGGATCAATCACCTAGTCTTAGAGAAAATGTACTCTTTTTTTTTTTTAAAGAAGTGTTTTTGTTTCTTTTTTTGAGATTTTATTTATTTATTTGACAGAGACACAGTGAGAGAGGGAACACAAGCAGGGGGAATGGGAGAGGGAGAAGCAGGCCTCCCGCAGAGCAGGGGGCCCGATACGGGACTCGATCCAGGACCCTGAGATCATGACCTGAGCCAAAGGCAGACGCTTAATGACTGAGCCACCCAGGCACCCCGAGAAAATGTACTCTTGATTTAAATCTCAATCATTCACCCTTTACACTGCTGAAGAACACTATTCAATCCGGTTAACAGTATCTTCTCCCAGTGACCCTTTCACACCTGATCCCATTTCTACCTCAAACCCTATCCCAAGGCCAGTTTATTTTATTTTATTTTTTTAAAGATTTTATTTATTTATTTGACAGAGAGAGACACAGCGAGAGAGGGAACACAGGCAGGGGGAGTGGAAGAGGGTGAAGCAGCCTTCCCGCTGAGCAGGGAGCCCGATGCAGGGCTCGATCTCAGGACCCTGCGATCGTGACCTGAGCCGAAGGCAGACGCTTAATGACTGAGCCACCCAGGTGCCCCCCAAAGCAGTTTAGATCAAGTTTGTCCCAGTTTCCCAGAGGAAAAGTCTAACCAGAGGCTTGCTTCTCTAGGAGGAATCAAGAGCTTCCCAATATCCATCACAGGTCCATTTTATGGTCCTTGGTCAACCTGATATTATCTGCACAGAGTGGTTTTTCTAAAGCCCTATTCTGATCATTCCCTTTGTTGTTTAAAAACTCATTAATAGGGGCATCTGGGTGGCTCAGTCGTTAAACGTCTGCCTTTGGCTCAGGTCATGATCCCAGGGTCCTGGGATCAAGCCCTGCATCGGGCTCCCTGCTCGGCAGGAAGCCTGCTTCTCCCTCTCCCACTCCCCCTGCTTTGTATTCCCTCTCTCGCCGTCTCTCTCTGTCAAATAAATAAATAAAATATTTTTAAAAATAAAAATAAATAAAAACTCATTAAAAGCTCCTTATAGCCCTAGGATGAGGATAGACCCCTTAGAATGTTTTTCAAAAACTCTTCACAGTCAGACCTACCTTTCCCACTTTAAGTTCTGCCTCTCATTACGTGTTTCTATCACCAGGAGATAAGAGATTGCTCACTATTCATGGAAGACACAAAAGATTCTCATGCCTCTGTGCTCTTGAACTGTGTTCTCTCTTCCTTGAATATCCACCCTCCCCACTTTTCCTGGCCTGTTTGACCTCATCTTTTTTTTTTTTTAATTTTTTATTGTTATGTTAATCACCATACATTACATCATTAGTTTTAGATGTATTGTTCCATGATTCATTGTTTGTGCATAACACCCAGTGCTCCATGCAGAATGTGCCCTCTTTAATACCCATCACCAGGCTAACCCATCCTCCCACCCCCCTCCCCTCTAGAACCCTCAGTTTGTTTTTCAGAGTCCATCGTCTCTCATGGTTCGTCTCCCCCTCCGATTTCCCCCCCTTCATTCTTCCCCTCCTGCTATCTTCTTTTTTTTTCTTTCTTAACATATATTGCATTATTTGTTTCAGAGGTACAGATCTGAGATTCAACAATCTTGCACAATTCACAGCGCTTACCAGAGCACATACCCTCCCCAGTGTCTATCACCCAGTCACCCCATTCCTCCCACCCCACCCCCCACTCCAGCAACCCTCAGTTTGTTTCCTGAGATTAAGAATTCCTCATATCAGTGAGGTCATATGATACATTGACCTCATCTTTTAATGCCCAGCTCAAATGTCATCCCCTCTCAGAAGCCCTCCCCTCCTCCCAAGCTCCTCACCTATGTACCCATTGCAGTTTGTACATTCCTCTGTCATAGCACTTGTTCTGTTGTTCTATAATTTTTTACAAAGGCTGTCCATATCATGTTCATGTCTACCTCCCCTGAAGTTCCCATCATGGTACCTCACACATAAGTATTTAGTTACTGTTGTCAAATGGTAATGATCTCCAGTCTGACCTAAATCTCTGATTCCAGAGTGACCTAGAGAAGCTGTTCCAAATGAGAACAGAAGCCCTAGGCCCACCCAGATTCCAGACCCAGACCTAAACCCAGAAAGCCCACCCAGGACTCCTTAGACCTCCTAGAGTCACGGGTAGGATGAGAGTTAATGGCCCTTCATCCTTGTCTGAATGCTCTTTCAAGTCAAATGACTAGTGTTTTTGCAAGGCTATTCTGTTAACAGCCATCTGTGTCTGCAAGGCTTAGGATCTAATTTGTAAAAGTCATCTTAAATTACAACCAAACTAAAGACTGTTAAAAAGCACATCTTAAGACTTTGCCTCTTTAATAACAAATAACGTAAGACTTAACTCTTATTGTGTCTTCAGCCTTTTCTCCACAAAGCAGAGACTGATTTCTCACCATAGGACCTGGTAAACGTTCTTCTGCACCCCCACCCCGCAATCAAAACAATACTTCATGTTAAGATTTCCCAGCTGTCCAACTATTTACCAAATGTCTGGTGGGTATACCACTGAACTGAGCACTGTGGGACAACCAAAATAGCAGCAGACACAGGCCTTCCTCAGAAAAGCTGATTGTCAAGGTGCTGGGAACATTGAGTGACTTGATTTTTGCTGTTGCTGTTATTGTTGTTGTTGTTGTTTTGCTGTCTGTTTTGCTAGTAACAGTTACCAAGAGAAGAAGTATTCACTACCAGAGCTTTGGCCGTTAAGCTCTACCTCTTGGATGTGTTAGAGCCATGTGAACATCAGTGGCCCATTTGCTTACTTGGGCATTGAGAGGTAGTTGGTATTGAAGTAGTTGAGTCCTAAAGTTGAGGAGTGATCCTAACCCCTACTTCCCCTGCCTCGGAGTCAGAGTAAGGGGCCCCTGACAGCTTCCCGGTTCCCCTTTGGACTTGCTGGGCACTGGCCCCGTGCCACTCAGTGTGAGGATGTCAGCATCCCCCAACCTTCCTTTTCCCTTTTCTCTCCTTTCCCACCCCTTCCCTTCTTTCCAGTCCCATTTTATCCTTTTTATTCTCTTTCCTTCTTTCCACTCTTCCCTCCTCCTTATCTTTTTATCCCTCTTTCCCCTTCCTGCCTCCTCTGTTTTCCTTCTTTTGTCTACTCCTATCCATATCACTCAGAGAAGCTCCATCTGCAACTGGAAAGTGTGGTCTTCTGTTTATAACATGACTAGGGAGTACTGTGGAAGGAGGATGGTAATGGCAGATTAGCTTCAGGACTAGTGAGTGCCCTGTGTGCCTTGTCACTTATGTAATCACACAGCCCTCATTCTTCCCCCCAAGAACATGTCTTCCTCCAGATCTATAGATGTGAACCCACTCCCCCCAAGCAGACAAACATGCATGCATCCCAAAATACAATATAAGACACTTTATGTTCTAAAAGTAACGAATATATTCCTATTTTTCTCCTGCTTTCTAGTTTTTTCCCCCTCCATAACAATAGCTTATCATTTTTTTCTTTCTCCCTCTATGTTTAGAGGAAATGTATAAACAAGCTTCTAGCAGGGTTTTTCACAGAGTGAAAGGACCTCAGTAAATGTTTGTTTAAATTAACTGGGGGGAAAGCCTTACAAATTTAGAGTATGTGGATTCCTTCCTCTGTCACCCATCCACCTTTACTACATTAAGCACTAAGCTCAGCACTGGGAACACAGTGCTGAGAAAAATGACATAATTCTTACCCTTGTAGAACTTACAGTCTGTATCCACAAACTGCTGTTGGATGATGTTTGACTTTATCAATAACACAAGGATATCCAATTTGCCACCATAAGGAAATATAAGTAGTTTAATTTGTACTTCATTCATGTATTTGTTCTTCCGTATGGCAAAACATTTGCTGAGCAGCCACTCTACCAACCTCCATACCAGACGCTAATGATACAGAAATAAAAGATATTGTTACTGACCTCGAAGAGTTCACATCTAGTGAAAACACATTTAAAACAAATTGCATTATAAATTATACCCATAGTTGGAAGGATAAGTAATTTCAGCCTGCAGTGGTAAGGGAAGGCATTATAAAGGAAATGAATTTGACCTGAGCCTTGCACAGAGAGATGTTGGGTGAGTGGAAACAGAATAGCATAGTTAAAAATAAAAGTTTTGGTTGTAGTTAGACCTATATCTGAATCCCACTCCATCAGATACCTGCTCTATGACACTGGGCAACTTACTTGGCCGTGCTGAATGTTTATCTCTTCACTTTTCTTTCTTTGAAAGAAAAATAATAACATCTAGCTCAGAGAGTTGTTGTAAGAATTAAATAAGTGAATGTAAACTACTATGTCCCTACCACATAGTGAACAGTATCTGCTATAATTATCTTAAGAGAGGCAGAAGAGGTGGGAAAAGCTTATAGCTAAAGAAAGCATGGTAGCAGTGAATTCTTTCTTTAGAGCAATGATGGATATTTATGTTAAAAAATACCCAAATGTTCTAAACCAGACAAAATAATGTGTCATTGGAATCATTGATATATTTGAAAGGAATCTCAGAGATACCAAGGCCAATGCTGTCATTTTACATATGGAGGAATCAAAGCATGATCAAATGATACACTTTACTTATGTCACATGATAAATAGCAGAGCCAACATTAAAACCCAAGTTTTGTTATGGCCATTGCTTTTTAAGATCACTGGCTCCTTTTAAAACTCTGCTAATAGATTACAGAGCTCCACTTTAAAATTAGAGCAGTAGGACAATAAAACTAGAAGATCAACATTAGAGACCACATAGTAAATGCAATAAAATGCAGCTCCAAGCACCAATTTTTAAAATATTCTGTATTTCGATGACTTTCATATGTTAATGCCTCTAATATTGCAGTGAGATTGATTTTAAATTTATATTAGACTGTCTGATTTAAAAAAAAAGAGAAGAACCAGAAGGAAGAACTTTAATGCCATTGAACTACCTATATCTTAAAAGCTTTGTTTTCAAGATAAAGCAAGATGAAGCATCTAATCAGTGAGATACATGTTAAAGTTACCACTGCTGAGCTTGCTCCATTCCCTCCAGGTATTTTAATATCACCACATCTAATTATTTGAGGTTTTCCAATATCCCTAAATGATCAAGATTTAGAGAATAAGAACAATGATTGTGGATGGAACACAACTAATATCTAGTCGGTCACAATATCAGTCTGCCTCTAAGCTTCTCTCAAATCTGTTCTTTTCCTCTCCTTTCCCACTGTCCCCACTGCTCACATCTTCATAGCTGGATTAAACCTATGGTTTCCTTCCCCTTGACTCCAGTCTTGTCTACCCCACCTCCCACCCATCCTCCCCACTGACTCCTGAGTTATTTTTCTGAAACATAAATTTGATGATATCTTATCTCCTTCCTGCTTAAAAGCCATCAGTGGTTCTAAAGGCTGACAGTCCAAACTCTTTACCAAAGCATACACAATCTCACACCATCTCCTCTTCCTGCTCAGTTCTTCTCCCTCCCTCCCATTACTTCCCCACCACATGCATCTCACTAGTAAGCCACAAAAACCTGCTTGACTGAAAGAAACCAAGAGATCGTACTCAGGTGCAAAATGCATTCACAGGGTTATCTCAGTCCTTTTCTTGTCAGCTTAGGGAGGTAGCAAGGCAGGCGGTATTAGTGTCAGTCAACAGATGGAGAAAATGAGGGCCTGGGGTGACATGGCTTGCTTGAGAGCATACATGCAGTTGATGACCATGGAGGACTAGAGCCCAAGCCTCTTAGTTGCTTTATTTTCAAAAGTGATGTTATAAGGAAAGATGTTTCTGGAGTATTTTGACCACAGGACACTTGCTTTATAGGTTGAAGTCATCTGGTAAACTGTTTACATAATATTTACAACAAAAGAAACTAGGTAACAAAAGATTTAAAAGAATAATATAGCTACTTCTTAAATAGGTCTTACAGGAAACTCTCATCTGGTATAGTAGCCCTCTAATTAAAGGGGAAAAAATACTCCTTCTAGCAAGGGTGATTTATATTTCTTCAGGTTATTTGTTTTGTTTAAGAAATGTATAATTTTCTAAATTATAAATTTTAGTAATGAAATGAAGCATCCTATGCCCTAACAATGCCTTACACACTAAATCAATCTGAAAAGTTTTTAAGTGTCTCTTAAATGATTGAGGAGATGGAATAGAGGGAAGGCAGTGATATAGAGGAAGGAACTTTGGACTGGGAATCAAAAAGGGTAGCTGGGCAACCTTGAACAAGGAACACCCCCTCTCTAAATCTCAGTTTTCTTCTCTATAAATTAGAAGCAATAAATTCTGGCCTCTCCCAGGACCATAGCATGGCTCAAATAAGGCAATGTATATAAAAGTGTTTTGTAAACTGTGAGATACTGTCTAAATATGAAAAATGATGATCATGATGACTATCCAATAACCAAACATTCAGAATAAAAATTTTTTAATAATAGTATTTATTGAGGGTTTACTATACTAGGCACTATTCTCGGTGCCCTATATGCATTATCTCATTTAATCCTGAAAACACAGGGAAAGGGAAGGAAAAATAAAATAAGATGAAAATAGAGAGTGAGGCAAACTGTAAGAGATTCTTAACTCTAGGAAACAAACTGAGGGTTGCTGGAGGGGAGGTGGGTGGGGGAATGGGGTAACTGGTGATGGGCATTAAGGAGGACACTTGATGCAATGAGCACTGGGTGTTATATGCAACTGATGAATCACTAAATTCTACCCCTTAAACTAATAATACAGTATATGTTAACTAAATTGAATTTAAATAAAGAAAAGAAAACAAACAAAAACTATTCTGAAGGTGTAAATATCCTGTCCTCACTGAGATGGGGAAATTCGGGCACAAAAGAGGTTAAGTAACTTGCCCAATGTCATAGCAAATATCAGAACCAGATACAAACGTAAGTTTGTGACTCTGGGTCTGTGCTCCTAATCCCTATGCCATCATTCCTCCTGATTTATTCCAAAGGAAGGAATAAATTAGTGAGGTAGTTTATCATCTAGAAAAATACTTTAAATGTGTAAATGAAGCTCAGTTTTATACATTTGCAAAGATTTCGTCTTCTCTGATTTCTTCATATTGTCTTTGTAATTCCTATTATAGAGTCACAGCCAGATGTAGGTAAAGTATACACTTAGTTGTATTTCACACTCTGTTTACCAACAAACTTTTTTTTTATTATGTTATGTTAATCACCATACAGTACATCATTAGTTTTTGATGTAGTGTTCCATGATTCATTGTTTGCGTATAACACCCAGTGTTCCATTCAGTACGTGCCCTCTTTAATACCCATCACCAGGCTAACCAACAAACTTTTTATTTTTCGAGGCATGTGCTAAATGCCAAAGAATAAGGCATGGTCCTTGCCTTTGAGAATACCCTGGCTTCTCATACAAAAATAATCCTCATAATGCAGTTCATGCAATGGGTTCTAAGAGTAGTCAGACAAAAAGGGCAATAGAACTCAAAGTTGACCAAGATCCCTGCTGACCTGGGTGATCAGGAAAGGCTTTGTCCAGGAGGTAGCAGATGAACAAAACTTTGAGATGGATAGGATTTTTGTTGGACTGATAAGGGGACAACATTCTCCAGCAGCCAGGACAGCTTGAAGAAAGAAGCTAATGTTAGAAAGCACAAGGCATGGCTAGATGGTGGAGTGCAGTCTAGATTAGTTGAAAAATGGGACTTGTATAGTAAAGTTCTAGGAACGGGAACTGTATAAAATCTAGACTACCAGTCAAGGGAGCTTGGCTTTATTTCATATAAATTTGTTGAGCAAGGTAATGACATGGTCATCATGGTTATCATCAAAGTAAGATTACCCATACATTATTTCATATTTTATAAATTCACATTGCCTGGCACATTGTAGGTATTCAAGAAATGTCAGTCCTTTGATCTCTTCCCTTACTACCCTCATTATCTAGGTGATCTCATTCAGTCTTGTGGCTTTATATGTCATATATACAGTTAAAACTCCAGAAGTGTATATCTTCAGCCCAGGCTCTCCCCTGAACTCTGGATATTTGTACACACAACTGGCTATTCAGCACCTCCACCTTATGAGTAATTGGCATTTCAAATTAAACATAGTCAAAACTAGGGGCTCCTGAGCATCTGCCTTCGGCTCAGGTCATGATCCCAGGGACCTAGGATTGAGCTCCCTGCTCAGTGAGGAGCCTGCTTCTCCCTCTCCCTCTGCCACTCCCCCTGCTTATGTGCTCACTCACTCTCTCTCTATCAAATAAATAAATAAAATCTTTTAAAAAAATAAATAAACATAGTCAAAAATAAACTCTTGATTCCTACCCTCCCCTAAACCTGCTCCTCTTATAGTCTTCCTCAACTCATTAAATGACAACTTCATTCCTTTTTTTTTTTCAGGCCAGAAACCTTGGAGTCATCCTTGACTCGTCTTTCATTTCTCCATCCAACTCATAAGCAAATTTTGTTGGTTTTACCTTCAAAATATATCCTAAGTCTACTTCTTACTGCCTCCACAACTAACCCTAGGCCAAGCCACTGTAATCTCTTGTCCAGATTATTGCAGTGGTATTAACTGGCCGCTTGGCCTCCACCCATGCAACTCCCCTACCCCCTTCAGTCTCCTTTTCTAAAAACCAGAGAGACTTTAAAATATATATATAAGGCAAATCACTTCTCAAAACCCTGTAATGGGAGTTCCAAGCTTTTAAAAGGCCCTCCCTGATGTGACTCCCTGGCATTTCTCTGACTCCACTCAATCTTTTCCAGTTACCTTGGCATGTTTGCTATTTGTGAAATACAACAAAACATTTTCTAACTTCAGGGCCTTGCATGTGCACTTTCTTCCTCTAGAAATCTGCATTGCTCATGTCCTTCCTTCAAGTCTCTGCTCAAATGTTGCCTTTTCATTGAGGCCTTTTTGACCAACCCCTGTAAAATAAGTCTTCCTTCCCTCCTTTCAGCTCCCACCTTTCTAACTGACAACACTTATGCTATCTACCATTTATTGAGTTCCCACTGTGGATTAGGCAGTTATACTATGCACTTTACAGGCGTGATCTAATTGAATCCTTACAACCAACTTATGAAGTTGATATTATCTTCACCTTATAGTTGAAAAAATGAAAGGCACAAAGAAGCAGATTTCAAACACATGTCCAAAATCTATTATATCAGGCAAATCTTATTCCCATTGTACAGATACAGGAACTGAAGCTTGTAAGTTAAGTGTTTTGTCCAAGATCACATAGCCAGGAAGTGGAAATTAAATATGAAGGTGCTGATTCTTTCCATTATATCTCACTGGCAGCCTAGAAAGATAAATTGACATGAAGAAAGACTGAAGCCAGAAGAATAGTCAAGGGATGTTGCAGGACTTAAAATGAGATTGATAAAAATGCAGCCAAGCAGGGGAAGATTAGAGAGATGCTTATACATAGTCTACTAATACCTGTAATAAGTATTTTGATAAATGGTTCCATAGTTTTCTCCTATCGTGTCTGAGTCAGAGAGATCTTGGTTCTAATGCTGGCACTTCCATCTGTTTGTTGAGTTACATTGAGTACATTATTTCTCTTTGCTATATTTTAGTTACTTCATCTTTCAAGTGTGGATAATGTCATGTGTCCTCACTAATATATTGTGATGATAAGATTAAAAGTGATAATGAAAACACTTGGTAAATGGCAGAGGCCCATGCTGCTTGATTTGGTAATGCGGAGTTCCTTTTATCCATTTCCAGCAAGTCACTGCTTTTGCCGTATCTCTAACCTTTAAGAAATAAGTTTTGACACACATTTCTCATTCCTAATATGAGGGTGACCTGCGTTTTGTCACTTGTGTTATAACAGACTCTTCCCTGGAAGGGAGTCCACTATTTATTGCAGTCTCCCTAGTATAGGAAAAATGTGTTCCAAGTATTGGCAGTCAACAGAGAGCACAGTGATAAAAAGAACCTGTTACCAGGTGGACGTTGGGCAAGGCACACAACCTCTCTAAACTTGTTCCTTTGTCTGTACAAGGCAGATAATAATAGCTATGTATGAGGTGGTTGTAGAATTAAGAGAGGTGATGTGAGGGCAAGGACACAACACATGGTAGATGCTCAGGACATGTGATGCTTTAAAATGTGTAGACCTTGGGACACCTGGGTGGCTCATTCGGTTAAGCGTCTGCCTTTGGCTCGGGCCATGATCCCGGGGTCCTGGGATCGAGTCCGACATCGGGCTCCTTGCTCAGTGGGAAGCCTGCTTCTCCCTCTGCTTGCTGCTTCCCCTGCTTGTGCTCTCTCTCTGTCCCCCTCTCTCTCCAACAAATAAATAAATAAATAAATCTTAAAAAAATAAAATAAAATGTGTAGACCTTGTGCTTGGAAGAAATAATGTAGCTCACCAGCTGGACATGCCCCTGGGCAAATCTCTATGTGTAGAATGAAACCACACCATCTCGCTTTCAGCATATTTTCCTTTAAGGGAGCATTTTTTCTCCTCCTTCCTCCATGTTACTGTGGCCACAAAGCAGAGTACTCTTAGTTGAGATTGCATGGAAATAGGACTGAATACCAAAGAGGTTTGCAGTGAAATGTGTTGGTACAATTTCCTGCTTAGTTTCAAGATGAATTGGGTCTGAGCTTTCCAAAAGAGGGTGGATCTCTGATGTGAAAGTTTTATTTGAAATTTTTGTGGCTCAGGCAGTGTCATATCAGGATACACACAAGAAGTACAATCTCCAGAAGGCATACATGGTCCGTGGAAACAAAATTTACTATTAATTGCTAGAGCACCCCAAACAGGACACGCATTAGGCCCAGTGTGTTAGTTCCCACTCATAGATTCTCAGTCAGTCCAAACAGTTTAGTTCAGCACTTGGTTTCAGAGGGACTGCCTAAGGCAAGCAATCTCAAATAGATTTGCTTGTCCAGGATACCAGGTCATCTGCCTCGTGAGTGTATATAACATCTGGAGGTGTTCTGTGTGGAAGTGAAGGAGCTGGGACAACTGCCTTCTGTCTCTTAGTCACACTGTCATGTGTGATTGTAGACTCAGCAGTCAGTTTGAATTCAAAGCACTTGCAGGAGCTTAGAAAGCCAGCATGGGGAGTTTTCCTTCAGGAAGAGAGGAAAGTTTCCAGGAACAGTTTAGAAAAGCAAAGATTTTAATGCTTTCCTCCTCCCCCACCCCATGCCAGGGTTTTGTTTTTGTTTTTTCTCCTTTGTTACAAAGTCAGTATATTTCATTTAGCAATCATAGTTTTACTTTTTTTTTTTTTAATCATCCCCTACTCTCATCTAGACCTTTTCTCTGGAAGGATTGTATTTGCAAGAGGGACAAAAGATTTTTATAGAAAATCATTTTTACACAACTTCACCAGAAAGATACATCATATTTAGGAATTGGTCAGGTCAAAATACTGAATTACAAAAAATTTTCAAAATGGGTTTACATAACCTCCCACCCCTTTCATCCTGTTCGTTTTTCTGGTGAGCATCCTAGAAAAGATCAGTCCCTTTTTGGGAACAGCAGCATTTAATAATCAGATTGTCTTTCTGAGGTGTGTATACCAGGAGAAAGGTGAGAAAAGTAGAGTTTATTAGTCTTTTGTTGCAAACTGCATCTAAGCTGGGAAGTTGAACACAAGTCAACAGCAGTGAGACATCTCCCAAAGGAAGTCAGGAGTCCAGTCTGTCAGGAATGGGCAGAGGGGTCACACTCCTTGTGGTGTGCCCTATCCCAACTTGTAGCTTTTGGCAGGAATCACAAATTAGGAGTGCAGTCAGTCTCTATACCTAATATAAACCAATCAGCAGCTTGATTTTATTTTTTATTTTATTTTATTTTTTATTTATTTATTTGACAGAGAGAGACAAAGCAAGAGAAGGAACACAAGCAGGGGGAGGGAGAGAGGGAGAAGCAGGCTTCCCGCCAAGCAGGGAGCCCAATGCAGGGCTCCATCCCAGGACGCTGGGATCATGACCTGAGCCGAAGGCAGATGCTTAATGACTGAGCCACCCAGGCGCCCCAGCAGCTTGATTTTAGATGGTCCTACCAAAAAAACAAATCCTTTCCTAGAGGCATTTGTATGTGACTCAGATAGTACAGGCAATACTCATCATGTTTTCAAATTTCAGGCCCCACAGAGAGGTGTCCTAAATTTACAACAGTTCCAGGGTCAAAGTCATGTTCATTGAGCTTATGCTTGCTTTCAGTTCAGCACAGCACATTCTGATGCTGAAACAGCTCACAACAGACAGTGTCAGGTTTTTGTTTAGAGTCAGGTCTAGACAATTAGGATCTGTGGATTTAGAATTCCAAAAGAAGCCAGCAACTTTTCTTCAGCAGCAGCAAAGCCAAGATGCCACAAGACCAGGCAGCAGTGTTCTGAGTTCAAGTGACAAGCGAGGCTTTCCTAAGCCCTTTTGGTATTGTCCAAACTTACCTACTCAGAAATATGCACACCACACAGGGAAATCAGCCTCTAAAGATCAGAGATCTGATTTTGTAAGAGCTCATTAGCAAACCAAAAACTGTTTTTAAAACTCCCAAGGTGTGTCTCTATCTGGAGACTGCCTCTATTTCCCATGTTATCTCCCTTTTTCTAGAGGCTTCAATAAGCAAAAATCTGGAGACATTTTCTATTTCCAGTACTCAATTTAAATTTTAACCCACTCACCAGTGGGTGAATCAAGGAAGTAGTGTTCTACTAACACAATTTTTCAGCTTTCTTTAGTCAGGATGATCCCTCTAGCATTTACGAAATTAAAAGCATATAATTCTTTATATCCATTTTTACCATGTATCCAGATACAATAGCCACAAGACCATTATTTTTTTAAATCCCCCCTTTTCTCATTGCACATTTACTCAAACACCTAGCAATACTTTTAGCATGTATAGGGTTAATATTAAAGCTGTTGGGGAAGATCCCTGCTGGAATGCAAGGGAAGATGGGAAGGGAGCAATACTTGGCTATTGCAGCAACAGAGGTGACAACAGCTAAGCTGAAGAAATGGCTGGAGTATTTTTCTCCCTTTTTTCCCCCTCTGGTTTATCTAAAATTGTGCTCCAGCCCTGGGAACTAATTTAACTCTTTTTCCTCCCCTACTCGAAGGAGAGAACAATGCAGACTTTTAGCATTTTTTTGCCTATCCAAAGCTCACCTTTGGAAATTTTGTGATCCTTTTCTCTTTCCACCTGAGAGAACAAAAACCAAAGGCATTACAAGGCTGCACTTTTTCCCCTCACTCTAGTTAGTGCAGCCAAAAGCAATTAGGGAGCCATGAAGCCAACTCTCCTGGATTGGATCTATCATTTTAAAATTCCATAGGTAACTTTTAGCTCTCACAACCGATAGCAGCTGTTTCATGCCATGTATGAATGACTTCATATCTACTCAGGCACCAAAGGTTGACTATACCCTATCCCTTCAAACTTTCTTTTCTCAAACAATGCTTTCACCATATTTCAATGAGTCAGGTTGGGCTTTTTAATCCCACTTCTGACACCAACTGACACCATAACCACTCCAAGGTTTAATGATTGATTCCTTAGCAGAACTCGTAGGACTGAGCATATAGTCATACTCATGGCTATGATTTATTACAGCAAAAGGATACAAAGCCAAATCAGCAAAGAGAAAAGGCATATGGGGCAAAAAGTCCAGCAGAAACCAGGCACAGGCTTCCAAATGTCCTCTCCTGGTAGAGTCACATGAGACACATTTAATTCCCCCAGTAATGATTTGAGATAACACGTGTGAAATGTTGCCAAGCAAGGAAGCTTATTAGGAACTGAGTACCCAGAGTTTTTAGTTGGAGAGAGATCATGTATGTATCCTCTGCAGTGACATATCCCAAAATTTCAGAATCCCAGAAGGAAAGCAGGTGTTCAGTATAAGTTATGTTGTTTGCCCAAACAGTTTAGGCATAGTGAGCCACTCTTACCAGTTCTAGGAATGGTGGGAAGCCTCTCCAAACCCAAGTTCCCAAATGCCAGCCAAGGGCCAACCTTGTAAGCAAGCCTTTCAAAAGAATAGCTGTCAAGTCTGCTATGTTAACCCTTCTTTGCACATATAATTTAATTATTTTTTTTATAATTTTATTTTTTAAGATACTCACATCTCAAATTCATTTCTGGGGTTTACTACTGGATATATGGGTGGAACTCTGTAAACTGGGAAACTTCTAAGCGTTTGACTTTTTACTTTCATTTGTAACAGAACTTAGTCCTTTAGTAAAGGGTAAAAATAGCCTCAGAAGAATACAGTTGATCCTTGAACAATATGAGGGTGAGGGGTGCCAACCCCCTGTGCAGTCAAAAATCCACATATGACTTTTAACTCCCTGAAAACTTATGTACTAATATAATAGCCTACTGGCGACTGGAAGCCTTACCAATTTAACATCAACTGTCGATTAACACATATTTTATATGTTATATGTATTATATACTGTATTCTTGCAAGAAAGTAAGATAAAGTAAAGAAAATCTTATTAAGGAGAAAATACATTGACAGTACCATACCATATTTATCGAACAAAATCTGCATCTAAGTGGACCCACTCAGTTCAAATCATGTTGTTCAAGGGTCAGCTGTACTAACAAGCACCAGCTCAAGTCACCAGTATTAACAAAATACCAGCTGTATTTTCCAAGGGGATATTCAAGAGAAACTGAGGAACGCACAGTCCGTTGGAGATGTTCTAGAGAGCCAACATATTCAATATAAACTTGCCCCCAAATCTGCAGTGGTCCTTCAGGCTTCAGCCACTTTCCCTCACTGCAGAGGAAGAATACTTTCTTCAAACTGGCTACTTAAAATAAAGGTGGGATTGTTGGTATTTATTTTCCCTTGCTTGTTTTATAAGCAAATATAAATCAACACTGTAAAGATGATTTATTTAATACTACCTCTTCTTTTCAGTCACCTTTCAGAGGCATTGTAGCCTGAAACAAAAGCATATACAGGCTATGGAGTCAAATGGACCTGGCCTTGAATTCTGGATCAGCTCTTCATTGAGCGATCTTAGGTTACTTAATCTCTTGGTAAAAATGGGAATAACAATACCTACTTCAAAGGGCTGTTGTGAGCATTAAATGAAAAAATGAACATAAGATGTTTAGTACATATAGCATTTACCACAGAGCATGAATATAATGATAGTAACTGGTATGATGGTAATGGTGATTATTTCTCTCGCCACCTTATTTTTTCATTCATGTTTTGGTTTCAAGAAGACAAAGAATCTTTGTCCAATTTTAACTTTTTGGAAACCTCCAGCTTTCAAGTAAGGATATCAAACCCTAGTAACAATAGCT
The DNA here is from genome assembly GCF_004348235.1 of Phoca vitulina. Lineage (NCBI taxonomy): Eukaryota > Metazoa > Chordata > Mammalia > Carnivora > Phocidae > Phoca > Phoca vitulina. The sequence continues at coordinate 61,774,465 of NW_022589705.1, forward strand.
TGAGAGTGGTGTTCAACTAGAAATATCTAGAGTTTAATATCTGTCTTCTGTTTTACCAAACCAGCAGATTTCTTTCATAGCTGGAAGCATTTCTGTATTAGTCTGTGGCATTTTTCCTAGGGTGAGAGACAGGCTTATTTCCTCCTGGAGATTTTTACCTCATTTATGTCAGGGTCCTCTAGGGTCTGCTGTCTGTAAGCTCATGTAGGGCAATAGCTGTACTGCGTCTTATTTGCCTTTGCACGTCCAGTTTCTGACACTGGCCTTGCACAGGCCTACCACAGAGTAAGGACCCACCAAGATGTGAGTGGATATAGGATGGATAGAAGGATGTAGGGATGGCACACTGTGGTGGGTGTGAGGATGATTATGACATGGTCTTGGTCTACAAGGCCAAGTCTGGTGGGGGAGATAAGGCAGGAAATCACCTTAGCAGGCACGGGACGACACATCCTGCCAAGTGAGGCACAACATGAAGAAGAATACACTGTTTTGGCTGAACAAAAAGGTATGTGTCGGTGGTACAGATTGTAGTAAGCAGTATACCTGAGGTTAAAAAATTACTGTATTCTTATTTCATTCTGGAGGCTATAGGGAGCTGTTGGTTTTAGAACTGAAGAAGTACAGTCAGTTTCCATTTTTCATAGTAGTTATGTTGTATAAAGTTGCCACAAACACTGAGTTAGCAAATACTTAATATTGCTCCTAAGAGAAGTACAGAGTTAAGTTCCTATGAGCCTCTGGTTACAAGTTTTCATCAACCAATCAATACATAACTTTGTTTTATGTGTGTTTCTGTTTTTGAAGACACTTTATTTAATGTATAATGTTTCATTAACATTGAGCTCATGGCCAGCAATACTATAACTCATGCCTGAATGAAGTTTATCTAGCACACACATTTTCTCCATAAGGCATTTCACAGCCTTCTTAAACTTGGGAACACCACACAGCACTTCAGGAGTATGCTTCGGGGCCATTTGAAACAGCAAAATTACCCAAAAAAAGCACAAAAATGCAAAAACCATGACACTAAATCTACCAGGAGAAGGACATTTGTTTATACTGTGAGAGCTAAAACAATAAAGCAGAGTATTGCCTGGTTCAACCTCATTTGGGAACATGGGTATCAGGCAACTCACATTTTTCACCACACTGCACGTGTTCTCACATGACCATGAAAAGTACTGCAAGTATGGATTTTGGAGTTACAAATGAATGTAAACGAGTAGATGAATTTGTAAATATTAGAATCTGGAGTCATGAAGACCAACTATAATATGAGCTGTGTAGCCTTTTAGGAACCTTTGCATAGCATTTTGCCATTTTCAAAAATACTTCTACCTGTAACTTATAAGTTAGTCTACATTTATTAATTTAATGAACATTTAATACATACCTAGTTTTACCAGGTACTTGCTAGGCACTAAAGATACAAAATGTGACCAAAAGCCCTTACAGATGAACGAACAAATAAAGATATTCAAAGGTCAAAAGTGTTGTGATAGCCCATGCTGGCTATAATGGGAACCCAAGGAATAGTAGAGGCTTTAGTTTTATTTGGAGATCAGTAAAGCTTCACAGAAGAAACAGGGTTTGGACAAAGTATTTTTAAAAAGGAATAGCAACTGAATTTAAGTAAAGAAAAAAAGAATAGCAATCAAAAGGATTGAACTCTGATATATGAAACAACTTGGATGGGTCTCGAAGGCATTATGCTGAGTGGAAAAAGGCAATCTCAAAAGGTTGCACATACTGGATGATTCCATTTATATAACATTCTTGCACTGACAAAAATGTAAGGATGGAAAACAAGTTAGTGGTTGCCAGGGAATAAGGATAGAGGGTGTGGTTGTAGGGGATGGGTGTGACTATAAATTCCATAGTTTTATTCTGTATCTTAATTGTAGTGGTGGTTACACAAATCTGCACATGAGATAAAATTGCATATAACCATTCACATACACACACTCAAATGAATAGACGTAAGAACTGATAAAATGTGAAGGAGGCCTATAGTGTAGCTAATAGTATGATACCAATGTCAATTTCCTGGTTTTTTATTATACTATAATTAAATAAGGTGGTACTATTGAGGGAAGCTGGGTGAAGGATACAAGGGACTCTACTATTTTTGCAACATTCTAGGAGTATATAGGTTTTTCAAAATAAAAAGTTAAAAAAAAATAAATGGACATTTGCCAAGCAGAAGACCGTAGGAATATAAGCCAGCATATGTTGGGGAATTGCTGTTTTCTGTGATGGAATTTAGGATATGAAGTTGCACACAGAAGGAATTGAAATAGATGAAAAAATACTGAAGAGTCTTCTATGTATTAATCTAGCAAATATTATTTGAGCACCTCTTATGCATGAGACATTGGGGATATGGTAGTGAATAGGCTAGACAAAGGTCTTGCCCTCACAAAACAAGTCTAGTGGAAATTTGAACTAGTTAAGATAGGTGTTAACCCTTGTAATAAAGATGAGAAATTTAGTCTTATAGCTGCCAAGTGGCTAACACAAATTGACATAGCTAATAAGTTGCAGAGGAATGGCTCCACTTAGGTCTTTTGATTTCATATTTTTGCCTTTTCCTTATCGTCTAAAATTTGTGGATTATTTTTATCAAGAAGGATTAGAGTAGGGAGAGCCTGGAAAAAGGAGACCAGATAGGACTATTACAGTAGACAAGACAATAGGCTGTGGAAATCTGAACTAAGATGGCATCAGTAGGAATGAAGAAAAGGCAGCAGAATCAGGAAAAAGGGAGAATCAGTGAGATTTGATGATTGTCAAACTACGTCCGGTGGGAGGGTGGGGGTGGAGAAGGAGGTAACTTAGACGTTCCCAGCCTGAATGTCAAGATGGTATTTACCACGTACAGAAATCAAGGAAGACAGATAAGGAAGCAGATTTCACTTGAGACAGATTTGTTGAGTCTGGGGTACCAGGAGAAAGTCTAGGTGGTGCTTTCTAACAGAGGATAGAGATTTAAACCCTGAGACTGGCTCAACACCAGAAAATGCCCCTGGCAGTGACTGGAGTGGATCTGAAGGAGACAGTGATAGACAGTATAGGGTGGTGGTTAAGAGATTGGATTCTGACATCCCAGACTGAATCTCAACTCTGCCATTTCCTAACTCCTTGATCTTGGGCAAATTACTTAACCTCTATATAGCTCAGTTTCCTCGCCTATGAGATAAGGATGATAGTACCTACTTCATAGGGCTATTGTAAAAATGAAATGAACTGATACTTGTAAAGAACCAGCATGTAGTAAATGCTCAGTATATCTAAGCTGTTATGATTAAGTTGATGGCAGGAAGAAGAGGAAAGATTTTTATAAGAAAACGCATCATTTATGTTCCTGACCAGATTAAAAGAAATACACAAAGGAGTTTTAAAAATATGTTTGAGAGAATTAAGCCATTTCATGGAAGCTGAAGAGAATTCAGAGCCTTCACAAAATCTGCTTTTGCCCTTTCTACTCTACAAAGGACTTGGAGTGGTAGGGAGTAATGACAATGAATAAAAAACATTTATTTTTGTGCCATTTTGTGTATAATCAAGTATATTAGTTCTCTGAAAGATAGATATTATTCCCACTTTTACAGGTAAGGACATGGAAGCTTAGAGAACTTAAATTTTTCAGGCTTGCACAATAAATGTCAATACCAGTATTTAATTCCCAAAACTCAGGTCCTTTCCCCATATCATACAAACATAAAATGGCGTGACTGTTACTGATTATATATAGGTGTGTTGATGTATTTAAACCTTTACAAAATTATTTACTTTGCCCCAGAAGTTAATTTTATAAGGGGTTTATAAAGCACTATACCATTCAGAATTGCTGTATCAGAAATCAAATAAACTTTTGAAGGCTTTACATACAATCCAATCTGACTCCATCTGGCCATAAATAAAAAATCATTAGTTCTGTGCTCAATATTCCAGGTGCTTCTGCAGACATGCTTTACTCACTTAAAGTCTGTATAATAAACCCATTGTAAATACAAACAACTGCAAACGTGTATATGTGCAGATTAACCTTTTCTAGACACTCCTTGTAATTTTCAAAGCCAGTGCTGGAGTTCCAGAGTGCATTAGCACTTGCATCAACATGCCAAATCCTCCCCTGGGCCTCACTGCAATGCCAGCCCCAGCCCCAGCCCCAGCCTCCTGCACCCTGACCACACCCCGATCTTCACCTAGCAGCAGGACCTCAAAGCTACAGGTTTAATGTTTGTGGCTGAATCCCAAAGCTGAAGATTCCTTTGACACTTCCAAGTTTATTTCACTTTCTTCCTCTAGTTGGCTTTAACGTAAGAGCCCTGTTGTAAACAGGCTTTCCTCTTGCATGTATTTTAGACTGTGTGAACTAGAAAAGACCCCTATTTTATAGATGAAACAACCAAGATACAGAGAAGAAAAGGAAATTGATCAAGGCCTAGGAAAACCAAAAGATACCAAAAGCAGAAATGCTTGGCCCAAGTTTACATAGTCACAAAATGAAGGTAAGATACATGTTTTTTAAACAACAACAAAAAACAATTATACACATCAAATTATTTGGGATTGTGTCTTTATTAGAGTATTCCCTAGTACTGTGCTTGGCACATAGTGGGCAACTAATACTGAATTATTATGTGTAAAAGTATAAGTCAGAAAAATTGTTAATTCGATTGTAGGAGACAGTTGTGCATATTAGAATGAGTCAAGGAAGAAGGAGAAATAAGGAGCTAATTGACACCCTGGGACTGAGGTGCTTACCTTCCTCGTGCCCCCCTGCTGAACCTCTTCCCTATCATAGCCCTTTACTGGTTTGAATTGCAGTGGGCTGATTTCTTGTCTGCATCCTGCCCTAGGTTCTCCATTCCTTGAGGACAGAGATAGTGCCTTGTTCACTGTTGTGTCCCAGTGCCTAGCGCAGATTCCAATATTGTAGTAAACACTCAGGAAATATTTGTTTAGTAAATAAATGAAAAGGAATGAAGTATTCCTACCCATTCATGCATCCACTGTTTTTATTTGGTTTTTGCTTTTGTATTTTCCATCTCACCAGGCAGAAGCTCATGGTATCCTCATGGCTTGAGCAGAGGCAAGAGAAGGACTACAGTATAGTGACATTCACCCTCACTTATTCCTGGTTTCCCTCCATGTCTCTCCCCCTACCTCCATGTTTCTCCCTGCCCACTCCCCCTGCACATTTATGGAAGAGAACTCCAAAGTCTTGGGGGGAACCATGGAATCTCTGAAATTTAAGCTCTAGAAGTCACCCATCTGGTTAAAATGTTCAAGTGTTTTTGTTAACAGCCAGTTGCTAGCCTCTCGTTTTGACATCTCCAGCAGGACATTCTCAAAAGAGTGTGATAGACTAGGAAGGGAACTAACCTGGGAGCCAGGCATCCGGGGCAGAATCTCAGTTCTTTCAGCCATTTGTTGTGTGATTTCAAGCAAGGTACATACTTCTCTGGGTCTTACTTTCTTCATCTGAAATATGAAGAGATTAAAATAAATGCTTTCTTAACCTTCTCTCAGCTCTGATACTATGTGACTCTATGATTAAATGACCTGCATATAGATAATACCTGCCCTGTTGACAGCACTATTCTGAAAACTAAAGCAAAACCATTGGCTTTCTGGTCGTACTGGCTTTATTTAAGATTGTCTTCTCTCCTTTTATATGAGAATGTCTCTGTCCCAGGCAGTTTACGGGGACTTAAGCTTTTATTTACTGTAGCTGGAGGCTCCTATAAGCTGGGGCTTTGACAATATTTCACATTTATTTATCTGAGCCAGAGCTTAGGATCAGGTGGCAGCTAAGTCACTTAAGGTTATTCAGATGCATTGAAAATGTTCCTTAATAATTCAGAACCAGTTTTCTCTGTTTAGAGTATTAAGATTTTTTAAATCCTTCTAATTAGCCAATTCCAACAGCAGTTTAAATAGATAGGGAAAAATCTGTCCCTTCTGAAAGGGCAAATGATGCAAACTTATTGTCAGTCTCTATGTCTGTGCAGCAGGACTGACTGAGGCAAGGGCCAGAGTCCAGAGCCAAGGGACCACTAGGGTGACCTCTTAATGGTATTACTGACAAGCTCTGCCTGCTGTTGCAATGAGGCTAGGGCGAAGGCGCCTGGGAATACAGCTCTTCTTGACTCCCTTTCTTTGGATTGGTGGACACTGGGAGGAGTGGGGAACCCCCATTCAGTCATTCAGTAGGTCAGTCTTTCAACAAACATTTGTTGAATTCACACTATTCCCAGCAATACACTAGGCTCTGAGGATAGATAGCCAGTGAAACCTCATTTTGTGCCCTCAGAATTCAACCTAACTGGAGAGACAGACTCATAGACAAACCTGAGAGGCACAACAGACAAATAACTCGTGTGAGACTGTAGCTGATCCTTTGAGCTAGATCCTCCAGAAATGGGTAGCCTTGCCTGGTCAAGTAAAAGTACAGTACAGTAGTGCTGGTTTAGCAAAGAAAAGGTCAACTTGCCAGTGTCTACATTTCAGTTCAAACACTGATCTTAAGTCTGCCAACAGACGTTGGCAACCACCCTGTCTGAGGTGAAACAGAAGTATTAGTGCATCAGATATGGACTGACCACATGCAGGGCATGTGTAGAATAGGCACTTGAGGGAGAGACCACAATAAACATATATGGCCTCTGTGTTCCAGGAGCCCATGGCCCAGTGAATGGGAGAAGATGCCACTTACGATTAACTCTGTTACAAGGAACCAAAGAATGGGATTAATTTAGGCTCTGTCACTTAGGCCTGGTTTTGTAGATAAAGTAGCATTTGAGATGAGCCTTGAAGGATATAGAAGTTTCAACAGATGGAACTGGGGAGGAGGGACAGTCCAGTAGAGGAAACAACATAAGCAAAGGTTCAGAGAGGAGAAGTATCAGACATATTTGGGGAATAACAAACTGCTCTAATTGGCTAGAGCATAAGGTCTGTGAGGGGATAGTATTTAGAGAAAGAGTGTTGGGGCCAAGCCACCACCACCCTTTCAAAACATTTAGCCCCAGATATCACTTATTTGATGTATTTTTTCAAAAGAAAATAGAATAAACGTCTATATTGCCGCCTAACTTTACAAATGTTAATAGAGGCTTGCTCTGTATTTTTCAATGTTCCATGATGTACATCTCTGGTTTGATCATTTATTCAACAAGCATTTATTGAGAGCATATAATGCACTAGGTTCTTTTCTGGAAGCTGGAAATAGAGGAACACACAGTTCCTGTCTTTAAGTTTCTCAGTCTTATCCAGGAGACATTCGTGTAAAGCGCAGTGGAAGACAAGCTGTGTAGATGCTCCCAGCAGGTATCTAAGGGTACATCAGATATAACATCCTTATTTATTTATTTATTTATTTATAATTACAACATCCTATTTAACAGAAGAAAACTCAGAGGAGGAAAAGTGACTTGCCCAAGATCACACAGATAGTTAGAAGCTGTGTGCTAGAGTTAGGGGCCAGGTTTGGAGTCTCTCAAAGGGTGCTTGTTCCCTTCTCTCCTCCTCTACACTGAGCCCTGAACTTCTGTGGACATAAGGACTGAACTGACAGGAAATGAGCACGAAGAAAGTCTGGTTAGGTAAAATACATATCCCCAGCCACCTTCAAGTACCACTTCCTTAGCATCTTCTCTCCTAAATAGTTATTTCTCATCATGGTACTTTTCCTTAAGTCCAGGAGAGTCTGAGAGTTTCTGGTATAAGTTTGGTGTTGTACAGGCGCCTGCTGGACCAACCTTCAAAGAAAACACCTGTTCTGTTCATGATTCTTGCCTTCCAGTTTCATAAGCTTTTGGGCAGATGAAATGTAATATCAAAATAGCTCAGAGAGAGCCTTGGTAACATTTAAGATATTGAACGTGCTGCATCTGGTAACTAGAAAATTTAATGATCTCCTGCTGTTTTGGTAATTGGATAAGTAAATACATCAGAATAAATCACACCGGCAAGTCTTTTGTATGTCGTTAGGGACTCAACTCTTTTAACTCCTGTTCAAAGCTCCAGCTCTTGAGTGGCGTTTGCGTGCAGAGTTACGCACACACCAGCTCATGTGGCCCTGCTTGAGTACTAAAATGCATTCAAAATGCTCACTTTCCCCCTAGCCACTCTGCCTGAAGAGCACGCTGAGCATGCCACTTCAGATCCCTCTGAAGCCAGGGAGAAAAATTTTATCAAAAGTTTAAACGAAGCCTAATAAGACATTCAAGCCCTTCATGATCTATCTACAAACGGTCTGTCCAGCTATGTCTTCCATTATGGTCGTGCTATAAGCCTTGCCCGAAACACCATCCATTTACAAATTGGGAAAATGAGGCCAAAGCAAAAGGGGATTATCCTGTTGTAGAAAGGAATCATGTAAGAATTTTAAGTAGGAGAGAGGCAGGATCAGACATTTTGTTCAACTCTCTCAAGTGACAGTGTGAAAGAGAGACCCAGAAGGAAAGAGGGAGATGGTCCATTAGAACCTATTAGGTGTTGGGTGATGTTGTCACCAGCTTGCAGATGAGAAATTTGGATCTTCTGGGGGTTAAATGACTTGCTCAAGAGCATACATGCAGAACTAGAATTCAAAACCCACCAGTGCTTTTTCTTACTGCCTCTCTAATTAGCACTTAAAGGCCTAGTGGTGAAACTGTCAGGAAAACAGTAATTAGGGTTTTTCAGAAGGTTTTTACGCTGAGGTAACAGTTCTGAACTTGACCAGTTAACAGGTTTCTCTCCAAACACAGTGGTAGCATTATAGACCAATCTTTTATCAGAGGCATCTTAGGAACTGTTTATACAAGGACCTGGCTGCCTTCCATGATATCAGCCCCTGAAAGTGAGGCACGTCCCCCAGACCAATGCTTCCAGCCTTTTACAAGTCACTGCACACATTGAAAATGTTTGTGTGCCTCATTGGAGTAACCACACTAAGCTGCTCAGGGTTAGAGGCAACCCAGCCCTGAGGATCCTAGTTGCCCTAAGGGATGAGGAGGCTGGCATCCTGGCACACCACTGGGGCTAATCTGCACAGATTTCTCTTGCCACACCATAGAATCCTCATTCATGAATTTGCCTGTACCTCCATTTATTATGCTTTCAGGGACAGTGAGCTTGCAAACCATCTGTAAAGTAGGACTTCCTTTTATGTACTTGAAATCATGTCTTCCAGAGCCCAAGAGGGACTAATCTGGGGAACTGTCTTCCCGGAATGAAGACACATGCATGTTCTCATTTTTTTATGCTATTCTTTTACTCTTTTCCTGTTTTTTACATTCACTCTGCACACTTGGATCTTCTGTTTCTAGACTAAAGAGGCTTTCCTTTCCACCCCCACGCTACTTATCTTGATAGAAGCCTCTCTGTTCTCTCTGAGCTTTCCCCCTCAACACTGTTGTTTAATAGTGTAGTGACCAAAGCCACTATCAAGGATACCAATGCAAGGAGAGGGCCACATCTTTCATTTGGTCTTCAGGGTCTCCCTGACAGTATGCCAAGTTTGAGGCCATTTTGACATTAGTAACACTTTAGAGTTGGTGCCCTCATTAAAAATCCTGTCTAAAGGGGCACCTGGGTGGCTCAGTCATTCGGCATCTGCCTTCAGCTCAGTATCCTGGGATCGAGCCCTGCATCGGGCTCTCTGCTCGGTGGGAAGCCTGCTTCTCCCTCTCCCCCTCCCTCTGCTTGTGTTCCCTCTCTCACTGTGTCTCTCTCTGTCAAATAAATAAAATCTTAAAAAAAAAAAAAAGTCCTGTCTAAAGGCACAGGCTGAGAATGAAGAATCTAGATTTGGTCCCACATCTGCCGTGAATGCTAAGTAATCTAGGGTAAGTTCTTTTCCCTCACTGGACTTTTCTCTCCCCATCTGTTACAGAGATAACCTCTAAAAATCCCCTCCAAGGGTACCTGGGTGGCTCACTCAGTTAAGCGTCTGCCTGCGGCTCAGGTCATGATCTCAGGGTCCTGGGATTGAGCCCCACGTCGGGCTCCCCACTTAGCGGGGAGTCTGCTTCTCCCTCTGTGTGCTTGTTTTTTCTCTCTCTCTCTCAAATAAATAAAATTTTAAAAAAATAATAAATAAATAAATAAATAAATAATTAAAATCCCCTCCAGTTCTAACAATCACGGGTTTGTGATAATTGAGGAGCTAGAAATTTGTCCAAATGCCTGACATAGTAATACACTCTGTTTGGGGGAGATATGTGCTTCAGTTACATGAAGGGGATGGTCCTTCCAAGCAAGAGACTTAGAATAGTCTAGTGTATGACTACAATACTAATATTACCTGGTGTGGTGATTAAGAACACAGACTTTTGGGGTGCCTGGGTGGCTCAGTCGTTAAGCACCTGCCTTCAGCTCAGGTCACGATCCCATGGGATCGAAACCCTGCATTGGGCTACCTGCTCCATGGGAAGCCTGCTTCTCCCTCTCCCACTCCCCTTGCTTGTGTTCCCTCTCTCGCATTCTCTCTCTCTGTCAAATAAATAAAATAAAATCTTTAAAAAAAAAAAAAAAAAAGAACCAGACTTTGGAGCCAGACCCAGTTTTAGGTCCTTGTTCTGCCACTTCCTGCCTGTGCAGTCTTAGGCAGGTTACATAATCTCTCTGAGCTTCTATTTCTCATTTTTAAAGTGGAGGTAATAGCACCTTCCTCACAGGGTTGTGTAGTGCTTGTGAACCACTTAGAAGAATTAGCACCCAGTAAGCTCCCAGAATATGGTTAACTGTCACCATTACTATAATGTGATAAAACAAAGAACAGATATGGCAACCTACAAGATAAAATTTTTATCCCTTTGCCACTTTAGTCTTCTCTCCCTTTGTTCTTCCTTTAACTTTTCTTTCATTCTCCCTTCCCATCTAAAAAAAAAAAGTCAAGGAAAGAAAATGTCTTGTAGGACCCTATTCTTCGCAACTGCAGAAGTCCACCCAGCCTCACTCTGTAGCACACCAGTTACTCTGCCACAGTTTAGTAATGAAAAGAGGAGCATCTGTCATTGTTTTCTGGAAACTCTTGCCCAAGTGCTGCTTCTTTCCTGTGATCCAAGGAGACATATTGGTCCAGTGACTACATAGGAAGCTGGGATGGAAATAAGCTATAGCGTAGTCACATAGTGGGACCCTTCCAGATTGAAAGTTCCTTTTGGGGTTGCATTACCACCTACAGCAAATGTAGAGGAGAAGTTGCTAGGAGCTAAAATGCATTGCTGTGCTTGGTGATGATGATGGTGATGATGATGATGATGATGATGATGATGAAGAAGAAGAAGAAGTATCCCTTATGTTTGCAAAAGACTTTATAGTTACCAAAGCCTTTTCACACTCTGACCAGCATATGACCAGCAGATCAGTTCTTAAGTTCTCTCTCTGATACTTTGTGGGTGTAAGTGGCCTCTTCAGGGATTCCTAGCTCATCAAGAGGTATTTAAAGAATATGGACAATTAGCTATTAGGACCAAGTTGAGAGTAACAGAAGGTAGCCTGTGTTCCTGTGGGGAACAACAAAGCTCATACCACACCAGGGCCATGAGCTATGATACATCTGCAGAGTGCATGCTTTTTTTATGCTCAAGGGAACATTAACTGTTCTCCTTTTAGAAGTAGGATCAGAGGTTAAGAGGCAATGAAGAGGGATGCATTAGATGTAGTCTGGACGTTCACAAACCTGGGTGCAAATTCTAGCCCTATCTTTTCTACCTGTGTAATCCTGGGCAAATCCCTTAACCACTTTTGACCTCAGAGAATAGAATTCATCTATAAAGTGGGAATAATAGGAGTACTTATCTCATAGGATTGTTACGACAATTTAATTAGATAATATATAGAACAACTAGTATTGCATATGGCACTTATAAAATGCCAAATAAATGGTAACTTTTTTGGTAGTGATGACATTAATGATTATTTTTTAAACTTGTGGTATTTAATACGCATTTTTTAATTCAGCAGTTAACAGAATGGATTACTCCTAGCACACCAAAAAGATTAGTTGTGGGGCGCCTGGGTGGCTCAGTTGGTTAGGCATCTACCTCTTGATCAGGTCATGATCTCAGGGTCATGGGTTCCCCACTCGGCGGACTCAACAGGGAGTCTACTTGAGATTTTCTCTCTCTCTCTCTCTCTCTCTCTCTCTCTCCCTCCCTCTGCCCCTCCCCCCTGCTCTCTCCCTCTCTAAAATGAATAAATCTTTAAAAAAAAAAAAAAGATTAGTTCTCCCATGCTCAAAGTAAATGCTAATTTTGAACAGAAGCAAAAGCAGATATATATAGATATATATATATACAGCTTCAGTATAATTTGGGAATTTACATAAGCAACACCTTTGTGCTGCCTCCTAGGGTAGAAAGAGGTCAGGATTTGAACTGAGAAGATGTGGGTTCAAATGTGAGCTCCGGTCACCAATTTCTAGTTGTATGACCATAAGTAATGTCCTTGTTTGAGCTTTGGTGTTCTCATCTGTTAAAATGAGAATAAATTAGTCCAATCTCTTAGAATAGCTCTGGGGTTTAGGTAAAATATGTGAAGGTAGTGTGAGAGCTATAAAACAATAGTCATTGTTATGTACACATTCTTCAAAGGAAGTTTGTGAGCACATTCATTTTGTATTCAGATAACTTGTTTAAAGAAGCATGTCTTTAAGAACAAGCTTTGTTGTGGCTTTATGGGTGGGAAATGTATTTAGAATTGATTAATGCCCTGACTGGGTAACTCTCATCTTCTAATCAAGGCTGAATAGACTTTGAGAAAAAAAAGATTTGTGACCCTTACATCAAGTTACATCAAATCATAATTGTTAAGCACTTGTTTAGCGCTATAGGGGTATTTGGGGTTTTAAGTGTCATTTAAATAATACCCCTTCACTTAACTTGTTCAAGACTAATTAAAAGACATAAGACCAACTGAAAGACAGACATTTGACTCGGGGGGAATACAAATATCACGTTTGTTACTGAGAAAGTTGATTAGAGATTGTGGTTTAGGATCTGCAGCCAGGGGGCTTACTGATATATTCCTTGCCCCTAAATTGACAGACTTGCCCACGAAGTCCTTGGTCTACAATTGGAGAAGCAGATTTGGCTCTAGAAAAGGGAAAGGAAGGGGTTGAGCTTAGATTCTTCACCCACACTCACCAAACAGGTCTTGATCTCACCCTGTGTAAGAGATGGGGAGAGCATCCCAGAGTCCCTCCGTGTGGAAGCATGAGTATGAAATGCTTCATGGTTATAAGCTTCATCTTATTAAATCTTCACAGCAACTCTGGATGGTAAAAATGTCTCAATATTATAAATAAACAATGAACCAGAAAATTAAGTAATTTATCCATGGTCATCAGAGAGTTAGGAGGTGTTAGCAATGGAATCCAACCCAAGGCTCTCTCCCTAGGTCATTGGGGATCTCACACCATACAAATGACATCTACTAAGACATAAATAAGACATTGAATCATAATAGCTGCCATGTGTGAGACTCCATGATGGCCATTTTAATCCCTACAACACCCCTTTCACCCAGTAGAGAAGGAAGCTGGAGCTCTAAGCATCTTACTGACATGGCCAAGAGCTTGAATTTGAACCCAAGTGTTTCTATTTCCAAAGCCCAACAGCAGTCCAATTGACCCCATTGAATCATTAACCCCCATATTTTTAAAAATGCAAAAATTAAAGGGTAGAGAAGAAAAGTGACTTATACAAAGTTGCACCACTAGAGCCAGAACTAGAACCTGTACATTCTGGCCCTTTACATCCTGACAACATTAGATAATATACAGCCTTAGCCGTGAGTACAAAGGAATATAGAGGAGGGGGAGCTTGATGAGAGCTGAAAGGTGAGTGAGTGCTTGCAGAGGCTGCATGGTCTTCTGTCTGTCTATTGTAGATGATGGGATCTAATTGTCTTTCACATCTGTGGGAGAGAAAAGGAGGAAGAAGGGGTATGGATGAGATTCTAGTGTTTGCTCTCTGTGTGAACTACAAAAGGATTGTAAATTTTCCACCCATGTAGCAAAGGGCTGCTCCTGGGGGTCAGACTGTGCAAGGCTCCCGTCTGCTCGCAGTGCTGCCACCACACAGCACAGTCTAGAAAGTGGTGGTGTTGGTCGCCCAGAGAGGAGCAGCCACATACTACAGAAAATATGAGAATAGAGCTTTTCTCCCCTTGGAGATGCTGGAATTTTCTGAAATGCAAATTTTACTCTAAAAGCAAGAATACATTTGAGAAACCACTGGTGGTCTATTGCCTCCCAATTCCACACACTGAACCTGAAGGCTATAACTCATGGAGTGAAAAAGAACACAATTAGGCCCCTTGAAGGAGGTGGGGGAGTTGTAATGGAAAGCATTAGGAAACTAGTCAGAAGGCTTGGGTTCTGGTTCTGCCTCTAACGTTTATGCTATCATAGGCAAACACAATCTCTAGGTCTCATTTCCTAATCTACAGAGTGTGGCTAATTCCAAATGCATGATTTCCAAGTACCACTGCAGTGCATTTCCTTCATAAGCTGTTAAAATACCTTGGGAATGTTTAAAAAAAAAAAAAAATGCAACCTAGCATGTTTTTTAAAGACTTTATATTGGGGCGCCTGGGTGGCTCAGTCATTAGGCGTCTGCCTTCGGCTCGCGTCACGATCCCGGGGTCCTGGGATCGGGCCCCGCATTGGGCTCCCTGCTCAGCGGGAGGCCTGCTTCTCCCTCTCCTACTCTCCCTGCTTGTGTTCCCTCTCTCACTCTCTGTCAAAAAATAAATAGAATCTTTAAAAAAAAAAAAATCCCCATTTAAAAATAAATAAATAAATAAATAAAATAAAGACTTTATATTTTTTGAGCAGTTTTAGGCTCACAGCAAAATTGAGCAGAAAGTACAGAGAGTTCCCATACACTCCCTTTCATGTGTAGCCTCTCCCATTATCAACATTCCCCATTGTCAACATCCCTCACCAGAGTGGTACATTTGTTACAACTGATGAACCTACACTGACACATCATTATCACTCAGAGTTTATAGTTTACATTAGGGTTTACTCTTACATTCTATTGGTTTGGACAAATGTATAATGACATATAACCATCATTATAGTATCACACAAAGTATTTTTACTGCCCTAAAAATCCCCTGCACTCTGCCTACTCATCCCTCTTCCCACTCCAACCCCTGGAACTAGTGATCTTTTTACTATCTCCATAGTTTTGCCTTTTCCAGAATGTCATATAGTTGGAATCATACAATATGTAGCCTTTTCAGATTGACTTCTTTCATTTAGCATTTAAGATTCCTTCATGTCTTCTCATAGCTTAATAGCTCATTTTTTTAGTGTTGAATAATATTCCATTGTGTGGATGCACCACAGTTTATTTATCTGTTTACCTACTGAAAAACATCTTGGATACTTCCAAGTTTTGGGCAGTTATGAATAAAGGTGCTGTAAACATCTGTGTGCAGATTTTTGTGTGGACATAAGTTTTCAGCTCCTTTGGGTTAATACCAAGGAGTATGATTACTGGATTATATAGTAAGAATAGGGTTAGTTTTGTAAGAAACCACCTGTCTTCCAGTACTGTGCCATTTTGCCTTCCTACCAGCAATGAATGAGAGTTCCTGTTGTTCCACATCCTCAACCAGCATTTGGTGTTTTCAGTGTTCTAGATGTTGGCCATTCTAATAGGCGTGTAGTGGTACCTCATTGTTATTTAATTTGCATTTCCCTGATAGCATATGATGTGGTGGAGCATCTTTTCATATATTCATTTGCCATCTGAAGTAGCTCTTCTTTGATAAGGTATCTTTAAGGTCTTTGGCCCATTTTTTAATTGGATTGTTCATTTTCTTATTGTTGAGTTTTAAGAATTCTTTGTATATTTTGGATAATCATTCTTTATCAGATATGTCTTTTGCAAATATTTTTCCCCTGTCTATAGCTTGTCTTCTCATTCTTTTGACAGTGTGTTTTGCAGAGGTTTTTAATTTTAATGAAGTCCAGCTTTATCAATTATTTCTTTTGTGGATTGTGCTTTTGGTGTTATATCTAAAAAATCAAAGCCATTCTCAAGGTCATCTAGGTTTTGTCCAATGTTATCTTCTAGGAATTTTATAGTTTTGTGTTTTACTTTTAAGTCTGTACTCCATTTTGAGTTATTTTTGGAAAGGGTGTAAGTTCTGCATCTAGATCCTTTTTTTTTTTTTTTTTGCATGTCAGTGTTCAGTTGTTCCAGCACCATTTGTTGAACCTAGCATTTTTTCCTAAATGTAAAAATATTAGATTCGAACTTAACTTTTATTCAATTTCAAAATAAAAGCATTACTTCAGCAAAATTAAGTAAAATAACAAGGACTGATAATAATATCTATGCTATATGACCGTGAGTTAATGTTTGTATAAATATGTTACAAACTAGGGCGCCTGGGTGGCTCAGTTGGTTAAGCGACTGCCTTCGGCTCAGGTCATGATCCTGGAGTCCCAGGATCGAGTCCCGCATCGGGCTCCCTGCTCAGTGGGGAGTCTGCTTCTCCCTCTGACCCTCTCCCTTCTCATGCTCTCTCTCACTCTCTCTCTCTCTCAAATAAATAAAAAAAAAAAAAAAAAATATGTTACAAACTATAAAGTACTATGCATATATTGCTGCTACTGTTATTTTTAGTATCACTCAGCTCTTGCTCTCAGGTAGCCCCCAGCCTAGTAGTAGTAGTATATTTATGCTCAGGTGTTTTTTTTTTAAGTGAGAGGCAGAATGGTGTGCTTTCTAGAAAGAACCCCAAAATGGAAGTCAGAAACTCTGGGGTAGAGTATTACATCTGCCTCTTAACTGTGTGATCTGGGCCAAGTCACTTGACCTCTGTGAGCCTCAGGAGGGCAACCTGTGAAATGAAGGGGTTGGACTTTTGGCATTTAAGGAACTTTCTCACCCTAACATTCTGGGGCTCTATTTGGTATGACGTAGGATGAGATTCTGTCACACTGATTCACATTTTTCTCAGCAACAATATTAGACTTTTTTTAAAAAGGAACTGAAGCCCAAGGAAGTAATAGAAATAAGATGTATATGAAAGTTCCAACTGCTGAGACAATTGATCTTGGAAAGAATAGTTCTATTTGTCCCATTTTTGCTAACATAAACAAGTTTCACAAAACCAAATAGCTAAGGTATTAATTTAATAAGAAAATATATCATTCAGGTTCCCTAAGTATAATGAATAAACTGTCAAGGTGATTGACCTTCCTTTTCTAACATAGACAAAGTCAGGCCAGACCTCTTAACTGAGAATGCTCCTCCTCTCCCAAGGAGTCCCAAAGGGTAGGTTTCTCTGTTGATTTAGAGAGTCAATAATTCAGTAAAGTCCCAGGTAAATGGCAGAACACAAGCTAAGATTGGGTTTTTGTATTCGTATTTTATAAACATTTCAGGGGTTTTTTTTTTCCTGACCCTTGATCTTTTGCCATTCTTAAAGTGAAGATCTTATATCTTGGAAGCTTGATTAGAAACAACCTCAGGGTCATCTCATCCAACTTTTTTCTCTGGGTGGAGCCTGCTCTTAGCCACACCCCTGGCTGAATATTCTAGCAGTTCAACATATGGATTCCAAAACTAGATTCACATCCTGGCTCTGTCTTGAATAGCTTTGAGACCTTGGGCAAATTACTTAATGTGTTCCATGGGTCAGTTTTCTCATCTGTAAAATGAGAATAATAATTGTATCTACCTCAGAAGGTTATTATGCAAATTAAGTTATTTTATAAATATAAAGTGCTTGGAATATACCTGGCACAAAATAAATGCTAACTATATGTTAGCCGTTACTGTTATCTTCATGATCTTCTCAAATATGCCCTTATTTGAATGCTTCTAGGGGCAAGAGAGAATGCACTTACTGTCCCCACCCCTCCCTCCTCCTCCATTGCCACGAGGCAGCCCACTGACATGTTAGCCAGAAGCATTCTGTTTAGCATGAGCTTTGGAGTCAGACAGACTTGAGTGTGAAATCTTATTCTGTCTGCACCTTGATATGATAACCCATGGTATCTTCAGCTATAAAATGGCAGCAATAATACCTGCTTCATTTGGCTTTTTTGAGGACTAGTTAGCGTACTGTATATAAAGTACTTAGCATGATTCCAGATACATGGTAGGTACTCAATAAATGATAGTTGCTGCTATGATGATGGTTAGGAAGAACAAGAAGAAAACAGAATAGAAGGAGGAAGAAGAAAGTAGCACAGCCGCACACGAGCAGCTTCAAGAGTCCTTTCTGGCCAGCTGAATTCTGTGTCCCTGTGATCTCACCGGTCCCAGCCCTGCCCACTGGTGCTGCACGTAACATGTCTGATCTACTTGGCGGTCCTTCAGCTACCCCTTTCCCTATAGCGGCAGCCACCACCACCACTTCTCAGTTCCCTCTTGAACGGGACCCAGAGCATGGCATGATGGTTCCATAGCATGGCCACCTATCTTGCAGGGGAGAACCTCATCCCCCTAGGTTCCCCTACAGCCTTTTTGTCCATGCAGCCAAAAAAAGAATGGAAGCAGAGGTTGTCCTTGTTCATTCTGAAATTTCTGTCTAAAATGACCTCCAAAGAAGAAAACAATTGCTTCTGGTCTGGGGTACCAGAAGGAACAGCCCCCAAACAGCCACGTTTGCTGTGAAGTAGCTCAGCATGGCCTCACTGAAACTATCGAAGGGGGTCTCTAGTTATTGAGGCATTAGCCTAGCAGGGCAGCAGGGCAGAAATAAGAAAGGCAGCCCGGTGCAGACCTGCGCTCCAGGAGGCTTCAGGAAAAGAGCTCCAGCTGTGAAGTGAGACCAGGACCCCTCTCCAAGGCAACATTCCAGCCAGTAGTGGCTACCACTCACTGAGCATGTACTGGCTTGAGCACTGTACCAGAAGCTTTACCAACACTCCATTTAACCATCACACCAACCTATAAACGAGAAACTGATTATTCTCATCTTAGAGATGGAGAAACCTAGGCTCTGTGGTTATAGAACTTCAAGGTCTATAGGTAGTAAAGTGAGAACAGGGATTTGAATCTAAGTTTGCTTCAGTCTTTTTAACCATTATACTGTATAGACAGACCCCTAATAACCACGTGGCCTTAAACAAGTGGCAGCCACTTTGAGCCTCAATTTTGCCATCTCTACCTACCTTGCATGGTTGTTACAGGAATTAAATGAAATAACATGAAGTCCCTGGCATGTAATAGGTGTTCAAAAAACTTTAGTTTCCTCCTTTTCAAGTCCCAGCTGTCTCACCCAAAGTGACAGAGAAAATCACTTAACTTTCCTGGGACACAGTTTTCTGAACCTCTAACCCTGGATGTTGACAGCTTAGGCAGGGTGCAGTTTGGGCCCGAGGCTCCAGCCTCCAGCCTCCCTGCCTGTTTTGCTTCATAGCATTTCTGCTGGTGTGCATAGGCTCTGGCACTATTATGATTATGGTTTCTCCCAACAAACATCATATTTACAAACCACAAATAACAAAGCACAAGATGCCGGAAGAGCTCTGGCATGTTAATTAAGAACAATAGCAGAAGCAGCTGGGCAGAAAATACCAACGAGTCTGAAGCAGAGTCTCTGTTGACAAGAGACTGCGCAATATTGTACATTAATTGGGGATGTGGGTAAACATTTGCCAGCAGCTTGCCCCCCAGTGCATTGGAAGACAGACAGCAGGCTGGGCCCTCCCCACCGCCTTGCCTGCCCATCTGCCCAGAACCCAAGAGATACCAGTACAGCCACTTTGCTCTGGGTTCCGTATAAGCAGAGAGGATTCTGGTGGTTGATGTGTCTCCTTAATGACCCCCCTGGGCCTACCAGGTTTCCATCTGGATACAGTCGAAGATGAAGATAGTGTTCCTCCTTCAGCTCTCCAGCCTGCTTGTGACACTAGGCTCCCAGGGCCCTCATCCCCCTTGACTAGGAGAAGACAGTGGAGCCATCTCATTAGGTGTGGCTTGAGTTGAGCAGAGGACAAGATTGCCAGCCTCAGGTGCTGTATTCTCTGCGGACCACAGGCCCAGAGTCCCTGTATCTCATGTAGCAGAC
The DNA here is from genome assembly GCF_004348235.1 of Phoca vitulina. Lineage (NCBI taxonomy): Eukaryota > Metazoa > Chordata > Mammalia > Carnivora > Phocidae > Phoca > Phoca vitulina. The sequence continues at coordinate 61,794,517 of NW_022589705.1, forward strand.
TACCCAGCCTCCCATCACACACACTCAGACCTGTCCATTTATCTGTGTGTCTGTCCATCCTTAGTTATTCACATACACGGTAGCCATCATTGAACACCTGCTCTGTGCTGGACACTGCTAATTGTATATTTTTTTCTCATTTAATCCTCACATCAGTCCTGCATGGTTGATATTAACTCCAAAGCCAGAAAGCTAATAGCCAACACAGCTATGATTTAAACCGGAATCTTTTTTTTTTTTTTTAAGATTTTATTTATTTATTTGAGAGGGACAGCAGGGGTAGGGGGAGAGAGAGAGAGAGAGAGCATGAGCAGGGGGAGGGGGCAGAGGCAGAGGGAGAAGCAGACTCCCTGCTGAGCAGGGAGCCCAACGCAGAGCTCGACCCCGGGACCATGACCTGGGCCGAAGGCAGACGCTTAACCGACTGAGGCACCCCAGGCGCCCCTTAAACCGGAATCTTTCTGGTTCCAAAGCCCACTGTCGCTTCCACTAAACTAGTATTTCTCAACTTTTTAAAATTCATACTCCCTGCTGATAAATAGGAAAACTGTTTCTTTCTCTCACTCTCAGATTCATAAATCCTCCATCCCTGCCCCTGGCCTAGGAGTCATAAATCTACTTTAGGATTCCTATATGACTAGCATTTCCCAACTGAGCCAAGATTTGGTCTAGCTTTACTCCTTATAGTTCATACTATTAAATAATGATTTTTTTAATTTCTAAAATAGAAAGTCTTATTATGGCATTGACTATTTTTTCAAACTAAATATCCTCCCCCTCCACCGACAAGGAGATTGTGATACACCTTCCTAGGGAGACTCTTCCTCAGGGGAGGATATTCATCTTTGGGCATGGTAGAGTAGGCATTGTCCAGTTTACTACAGGAAGGTTTAGCCAGAAAATCAGCCCCAAGGACTTAGCTCTCTTCCTACCAAGCAGAAAAGTGCCCCCATGCTGTCAGGAGTTAATGAAGCAGAGGTCCCCAGAATGCCAATCAGTTGTTTAGCCAGTACCCTTTCCTAAGGGGCTTGCGTTCTGTGGGTCAAGCTGTGCTGTGCAGGAGGCACGGATCTCCCACCTGCCCAGGAAGAGGTCCAGGCTCCTGAAGCTGTGCCTGCCTGTGGTTACATGCTAGTTCTTCCACTAATCTATTAGCCGTGACCTCTCTGAGCCCTGGTGTCCTCGGTTCTAAGATGGAAATCGCACCACATACGTCCCGGGTTTATTGTGAGCATCTAATAAGATGATAGATTCGGACATGCTGAGGCCACTGCGTAGCAGGCTGAGAGGCAGCGTGCACAGGGAGGACCCGAACGCCATGAGGAGATTGTTCCAATCTTTTAAATGTGTTTTCTTTCTTTTTAGGTAACCCAGCTGGACCCAAATAAATCACTATTGGAGGTAAAGTTGTTCCCTCAAGAAACCCTTTTCCTTGAAGCAAAAGAGTAAACATGGCCCAGCAGTGGAACCAGCCGTTCCTTGACAAGCCCGAGGCCTGCGTCAAGAGAAGGGCTCCTCGCCAACCACCTACACGCTCGTCTCACTCAACTCCATGTCACACTTCTGCCTCTTGCAAGATTGCTGGAAAAAAGTAATAATAAACATAGCTACTTAAAATTTCCCATCCACGAGTATATGTTCCCAATCCTCATAGAAAATTACAACTCTGCAGCCCTCCCTTATCCCCTTCACCTCGCCCTTATTCAATGACTAATGCACTGTTCAAGTGTGAGTGACCACGAAGTAGAATTTTTACCTCTCCAGTGCCCACCGTTTCCCCACACTGTCTAGGACAGTTCTGTCTGCCCTGGGACACCAGGATGCCATGTATTTGATACGTCTCATTGAGCCAGGGCTCATACACCTCTGCCTTTTTATTTTCACAACTGGATTTCTACTTTGTCACCTAATTTTAAAAGGCATGGGGAAAAAAGTCAAATGGGACTTCTCAGCATGGAGATTAAACATTGTTGTAGGAAAAAAAGCATATCATTTTTGTTGGTACTTTCTGACTTATTTACTAAGATGTGAGGTTGTGTTTGAGGACTGCATTTGACATATATGCAAGATACTTATTTTAAACTGCAGCTGCCTTGGGTCTCCAGGTTCCATCTAGGAGGTATCTGCTCTTCCAGTGCAGCGTGGAAAACTGTTGAAGCGCATTATGTGAATGTTGAGATAGTGTGAAGAGGACCAGACCAGGACTTTGGTATCTGGCCCAGATGCAAGAAGCTGCTGTTTGCATTTGGGCAGTTTGCATTTGGGCAGTTCGAACCTCATAGATACCAGCTCCCACAGAGCTGGTCCATCAGTGTACACCGAACACAGTTCTCTCCTGCTTTTCTCTCCCTCTGCTCCATCGTGTGTTGGGACCTTGTTACTTCGTATTTTAAGCACCTTGTCTATCACCAAAATCTGATCAGTCACCCCATGGACTCTGAGCCCTGCTATAAAACCTTGCTCCACTATTTCATTCTTTTAACGTTTCAGTATTAGATATTAGATTTGCATTTCAAATGAAAGATCTCATGGCTGAAAATTCTGACCTCATATATTTAAGAGAGCAAACTTGGGGGCTCAGCTCAGAAGACATGTGTTGCCTGAACCTACATATAATAATTTGGGAATGATTTAGTAAATATAGATTTTTGCTAATCTGTGGATTTGGGGTTTGAAGTTTAGTTCATGGAAGCACTGTTGATGCCTTCACAGCCAATGATTTCTTTTTAGTCTTGGAATATTTCTCCATATCTGTTTTTATGTCACCTGTGGTCTCTATCCCAGGGTTTGGGATTCTGATTTTGACATTTTGTATTTGTCCAAAGTACAGTCTAAGTGCTGGGTTTTTCCCCTGGCCCAATTCAAGGGGTTCTCCGAAGACTCTAACCGAAGCCTAAGATATGGCTGGTCCTTTTCCCTCTGCCTGGAAGTGGGTATTGGCCAGGAAAATTCCTCCTGTGTCTTTTCTCTGGTGCTCCGACCAGGGACCTCCCTGAACACTCTCTCGTAAGAGATGTATTCCTAAAAGATAGTGCTACATCTGCTTAGAGTCAGGCCTTCTCTGCTCCAGAGGTCTCCCAGGGAGGCTGAAAGGAAAAGAGACCCACTATGGGGGGAATTCAGCTCTACTCCTACCTTCCTTTTTTTTTTTTTTGTCCACACCTACCTTCCTAACCTGGTGGACCCAAAGACAGTCATTTCCAATGCTACAGATGCACTAGGGCACCAATTCTTCTTTTTCCAGGTAGACCTTAGCTGCCATGCAGAAGCTATAGCCCTGAACTCAGGCCATACTCAGGAACAGTAGCAAGAGTGTGGGTGGGAGTTGGAGAGACGGGACTCTGAATTTACTTTCATGGTTAACCTGTTCCATCTGATTTGGGTTTGGTTTCATCATACTGTTCTGCCCTGTCAGCTTCATTTCTGTATTCTAGTGATAGAGACTTTACTCTGAAACTGATTTCATAAAAGTTATTAAATGCTTCTTGAACGTGTATGAAGTTTACACACCCTTTTTCAACCCTGTCTTGAGAGATTCTCCTAGTTCAGTCTCATGAAATCCTATCCTATAGGCCCCCATTGCTGGGAAAGGCCTCAGCTAATTGTCACTGTTCACTCACATCATTCTGGTCTACTGAGCTCCAGAACCGGAGGCCAAAGCAGTTTTGGGCTTTTTTTTTATAAGCACAACATTAAAGGGACTTGCATAAAGTTAGGTTCCAAGAAAAACATCAAGTAACTTGCTATCACAAGAGGAGAAGTTATTAAGTAACTTCTGCTATCACAGAAATAGCAATGTCCTTTCGCAATTCTTCCTCCTGCCCTTAAACTTCCTTGGGCTTTACATCCCAGCTGCCAGATGCAGTGAGTCAATCAGAACATGGGCTCCGTGTTCTTCTGCCCAGCTGTTTACAGTGAAGTTCCAGGACTCCCTGTCATCCTCACTTCCATTCCAGCTCATTCCTCTGTGTTCCTTGGATTATCAGTTGTATGTTTGGAGCATTAGTTGGAAGATTTAAGGAAGTATTGACAATTTCCCACAGACCCTGAGAAGGTGTAGTTTGGAGAGGTTTCTGGTTCGAAATGTTGCCATGCTCTGGCACCACTAGCTTTATGGGACACACAGGTGTTCATCTCTGAATTAAGCATCCAAAGTCTGAATTGGATGAGAACATCTTTTATGGAATCTTTCTTTTTTTAATGTAGGAGAATAGGATTTAGGCTTTTATAAGTTTTATTTGGTGACATTAGAAACGTAAGTGTGCATTTGCATTAAAATTGCTACTCCCAGGGCGCCTGGGTGGCTCAGTTGGTTGAGCGACTGCCTTCGGCTCAGGTCATGATCCTGGAGTCCCTGGATCGAGTCCCACATCGGGCTCCCTGCTCGGCAGGGAGTCTGCTTCTCCCTCTGACCCTCCCCCCTCTCATGTGCTGTCTCTCTCATTCTCTCTCTCTCAAATAAATAAATAAAATCTTAAAAAAAAAAAAAAAAAAAAAAAATTGCTACTCCCAAAGCTACACATACTGACCTGAGTATGCTGGTCAAAGGGATGGGTTTTAAAGATGTTGCAGAGCTCTGACAGATTTCCCCAAAAGCACAGAAGTTCTTCATTTGGATAGGGGAGCGGGTCTTCATTGTCTCCATGAGCAGCATCACTGATGAACACACTTCCGCCATCCCTCCCAGCTCCCCATCCACCCAGTCCCGGGTCCCACAGATGGATGGGACGTGGAATCCTAAATTCAGTTCAGGAGTAATCACATACACGTCACACTTCACAATCTGTGTGACCCTTTCACCTGCATTATCTCATTTGATCTTTTTAAAAATTCTTGGAGGGAGATCTCTCTCTCTCTCCTTTCTTTCGCTCTCATTTCTCGTTCCCTCTCCTTTCTCTTTTTTTCTCTCTCTCTCTCATTTCTCTTCTCTCTCTCTCTCTCTCACATACACACACACACACACAGACTTTAGTGTCTTCCAGTTTGAACCTTGGTTCTGCCACTTTATAGCTATGTGACCTTAAGGTGAGTAACCTCTCTGAACCTCAGTGTCTTGATAACATTCAGGTAGCATTTTGCAGTTTCCCACACCCTCTACACTCATCATCCCAGACCACTGCAGTGCGGGCTCAAAGGGCAGTGCTTGCCTAAGTCACACAGAATGTCAGGACAAGAGTCTGGACTCAAGCCCTAGGCTCTGATTTTCAGGTTCACAGCTCTTCTATAAAGAATCTCTAAATTTCATGTCCAAGAATGGGTCTTGGCATCCCCCACAATTGTGTATAAGAAGCTAAATGTAATTTTCTGGAAGGGAAAATCTGTATGCATCAGATTCTCAGTGGGCAATATTGATGCCAGAAAATTCAGAACCACCATTTACATCATGCAAACACCATCAGACTATTTGGGAAGTTGAATCTGCCCATTCTTTTCACAAGCCACATTTTTATCTAAATGAAAGCTGCAACCCCCAAAGTGGGGGAGGGTGGAGATACAACAGTTGGGCTTCCTTGCCTTGAACCTCTGTCTGCATTCAGTGCTTCTCTCTCATCTCAAATAATCTGCTTTGGAAGATGACCCCTAACAACTGCCATGGCCTTACAGCTCCTCCCTGCTGTATTTTGAAAGTGTGGTCTGAAAGGAAATACCAATAAAAGAGACTTGCTCTCCAGTCTTCATTCTGTTAACTCTTAGTTTGCACACTGTTAGTTGTGGTTCTCAGTTTTGAGAGGTGATATAATGTGTGGCCGAGAGCATGGTCTCTGGAGCCATGTTGCCTGGGTCCAAGCCGCTCCTGCACTTACTAGTAGTGTGCCCTCAGGAAGTCACTTCACCTTCTTGTGCCTCCACATTTGGGCTATAAAATGGAAATAATTACAGTACTTGGTTGATAAGGTTGTGAAGATTAAATGAACTAACATTTAACAATTAGTTAACAGGTAAAGCAGTTAGCTATCATCTGGTCTACAAACTCACACAGGATTACAAAAGGAAAGGAGAGTGGGTGATGATAATGACAAGTGGCAGTTTATGGGGGAGGACACAGGAAATGTGAAAAGCAGATGCAAGAAGTCCAAGAATACTGCTCTGGGGCCCTCCAGGGAAGGTTAAAGAGCCTTGCACAGTGTCACTGTTACTGGTGTCAGAGGCTAAGCCTGGGGCATCATGGGAAGGAGGGAAGAGGAGACCTAACTTGCTGAGCACTTAGGATGTGCCCAGTACTGTGCTCAGAACATTACATACATTACCTCGTGTAACCCCACAACAACCCTGTCGAATGGGTGATCTTGACCCCATTTTGAAGCAACAGGCTCAAAGAGGTGAAGTGTGACTTGCCCGAGCTCCACAGCTAATAAAGAGCAGAACAGAGTTTGAGACCCAGACCTTTGACTCTAAAGCTCCTGCTGTTTATGTCAATGCAGTACCACCTTCAGGAAAAGTATGCCCTTTTACCAAAGCATTTCCAATAATCACAATAATATTTTTTAACTGTTGGTGGATACAAAAATGGGTAAAGCCCCATTTCCATAGAGAATTCAGCTCTCCAAAATGACTCATTCCCCAAGGTGTCAGGGGCCAGGTTTTAAGCAATGCCTTTTATTTTTAAGCACATGCAACATTTTAAGAAGGATCCTGCAGCTTCTACCTCTTGGACATCTCCAAAGTCCATTCCTTGCTCCTTCACCCATTATCCCATGGGCATTTCTTCCGTCAGACCTTTGTTGTCTCTCACCTGGGTTATAAAACCACATCCTAATTGATCTCCCTTTCTCCAGTCCCTCTCTTCGAGACCAGTCTCCACGAAGCTGCCAGAAAGAGCTTTCTAAAACCCCTGCCTCAATATGCCACACCCATGCCTTCATACCCTCAGAGGCTTACCATTGCCCTCCAAATAAAATCCAAACTCAGCTTGCATTTAAAACTCCTGTCATCTGGCCCCTACCTCCCTTCCCATCTACCTCCAGCCATGCCCTCAACACACATCCAGAGTCACCTGCAGTCTTCTGAAAACATCAGCTTTGTATCACCTCTGGCCTTGGACACTATCCCCTTTGTCACCACCAGACTCCTGCCACCTCTCTATCCTTCACTTTCAGTTTAGACTTCATTTCCTCCAAAATGGTTTCCCTGACCATTGCTACAGCCTCCCCACACCCTGCAAGTTAGGCGAGAATCTTTGGCCCTGTGCTGCCCTTTCCGTACATAGCGCTGGACCACTCTGAATCATAACTCTGAACTTGTATGTTCTTCCTGCCCCCACCCCAGACTGTGAGCCCTCCAAAGGGTCTAAGTCACTTCTTATCCTCAAGGCCTAGCAAAATGACTAGTACATAGTAAGCACACAGGAAATTTTGACTTTAACTGAGTTTCAACAAAGAAATGATGTCTGTGTGCAGGTGGTGACTTCATCTCTAACACCTTGCTCATCAGGGAACATTGTGAGGACAGAGACCAGGTCATAATCACCTGTTTATTTCAAGCCAGCCCAGGGTCAGCACGTAGCAGTCATGCACCCAGTGGTTACTGAAGCAGTTAGTTAATTGGAGCTGGAACAAACCAACTGGAGCTGCTGAGAAGAGACAAAGGGTAAAGGAATTCCTGTTGAGTACCCTGGTAAGCCCTGCACAGTGTCGCCCCCTCGCCATTCTCAGAAGTATTCCGCCAGGTCGCTACTGCTAATATCCTCATATTACAGTTAGGGGAACTGAGGCTCAGAGAAATGACGTCACTGTCCAGAGACACACAGCTAGTAGAGAGGAGCTGAGAATCCACTCTGGATCTGAGCCCGACGCTCACGCCTGCTCTGTTTCCCCTTATCGATGAGCCCCATCCCCGGCCCCAGCCCTGAGCTGCTTTAGTAGCTGTAACTTCTAAGCCACAGGTGAGCGTAGAATAAAAATCCCCACACACTTTCTAGGATACTGCACGCCCCTAGTTTTCTTCCACTCCTCTGAAAAATCCCCCTGTGTCTCCTCTGCAGAGTTTTCCTGCTCTGCTTGCCTGTGAAATGTCAGCAGCCCTGAATTCCTTCCTCTGCCCTCTGCTCTTCTCAAACTGTCCTTAGATAGGAGGCAATTTGTGCTTCGAGACTCAGCTCAGATTTTGCCTAAGGTATAAACCCCACGAGGGTAGGTCTGTGTCAATCTGATCTGTTGTTTTATCCTTCCACACAGACCTGGCACTGTATATAGTGCTTGATAAATATTGAACATTTATATCATGTTTATTGAATGCCAGGCACTAAGTACTTCACTCCTCACAACAACCCTGTGAAGTAGGAGCTATTAATATCCCCACTTCATTGGTGAGCAAACTGAGACACAAGAGATTAGGTAATTTGCCCAAGGTCACACAGCTAGTAAACCAAGGAGCCAGGATTCAAACACAGGTGTTTTGGCTCCAGAGTTCAGGCTATTACCACTTCACTCCACTACCCCTCCTCCAGAAAGCCTCATGGAACCCCAGGGCCAGGTTAGGGGCCTCTTCTAATCCCTGTGTTTGCCCCTAGCAGAGCACTTATCCTATTATTGTGATTATTTGCTCAGAAGTCTCCCTCTGTGGACCGTGACAGGTCTGGCCCCTGGGCCTGGCACAGGGCACAGACAGTAAATGTTATATGAATGAATGAACTACAAAACTACCCTATGAGATGGAACATACTATCCTGCTTCATACATTGATAAACTGAGGCTTAGAGAGGTTCAATCATTTGCCCAAAGTCTCATAACAACTATATAACATATCCTGTCTATCTCCAAAGCAAATCTTTTTTTTCCATCATGCATTTTCATTAGACCTGCATTTATTTCATTTCTTTTAAGATTTTATTTATTTATTTGAGAGAGAGTGCATGCACACACGCGCCAAAGAGGCAGAGCATGAGCAGGGGGGAGGGTCAGAAGGAAGAGGGAGAAACAGACTCCCTGCTGAGCAGGGAGCCTGACTCAGGACCCATCCCAGGACTCTGGGATCGTGGCCTGAGCAGAAGGCAGACGCTCAACCGACTGAGCCACCCAGGCACCCATTAGACCTGCATTTAGTTGAAGTTCTGTTTAAGTGCCCTTTGCCTTATGGAGATAGCGTCAGTTTTGACTCCATCTATTCATCATTTAGGCTTTTTGTTAAACACTGGATTCTCAGCCTCTACCCTTGTCCCAGAATCTCCAGGCTGGGATGGGGCCACCAATTCCAGGACAATGTGGTCAACACTAGAGAAGTTCCAGGAGCCATGGGAACCCAGAGAAGGCCCCCAGTTTGAGCAGTTGGATAGACTTCTGGGAGAGATGAACACCACCTAGTGGCTGTGGCCAGAGTCCATTCTGTAATAAATGGCACTACCCAAGCCTGACAATCTGAGATCTGAGAGTTAGAAAATGTAGGCATCCTACAGGATCAAAATGAAGACTGCCTCTCTGGGGTGAGGTCTCCAGGCCCCTAGAAATGTTATCTGCCTTACTTGGGCACACATTGGTAACACTGGCATAGTATTTTTCTGAAGAGTTGACAACAAGGAGAGTCTTACTGAAACTTCTCTGTGTTTGGGGGAGTCTAGTGGAAACACATGTAAAGGAAATCAGGTTTGGAGGCCAGGAATTTTGCTATATTTCCAGAGGTGAGTGCCAAGGTCCCAGCTGGATGGAGCATCCCACATACATATCATCATTTTCCTACCTGGATCTGCATGGTCCTTTTCTCATTTCAGAGCATTTCCAAATATAGCAGGTCTACCTCTCCTCATTCTACAGATGGAGCAACTGAGACCCAGAGCAGTGAAATGACTTGACCAAGGCTCCATTCTGGCATGCCTTCAACCACACCAAGCATCACTGAAGAACTAGCTTGTGCAGTATCACCTACATGCCTCAGGTTCTTGATATTAAAAAAAAAAAAAACAGCGCATTTTATGAGTTTTTTTACATGCTATGGGAGGTCATGGACACAAAAGGAAAGACTGTGTTCTCTGGTATAAAAGTGGTACTGTGCCATGGGGGCAAAGAACCCAGCCCCTGCCTTTGCAGAGTCCCACAAGGAACCAGCAGGGCTATGGTGTGCCCAAAATAGTGGAGGCCCTGAGGAGACAGGTGGGGTTGCTTCCGGAAGCTGGGGATGGGCTCTGGGCTGTAATGCTCCTTTCTTACTGGCACAATTTCACTTTATGCTTTATAGCAAACATGTTCTGATTAATGGAGCCTCTGGAAAGGGTGGTGGGAGTGAGCGAGGTGACCTAAGGAGGGAGATGGCCCTGAGTCCCTCTGGGACCTTGAGCACCCCAGGCCTGCCAGAAGGTCTCTAAACCACTACAATCCATCAGAATTCTGATTCTGGAGGGAGTTTTCAGATTATGGTTCAAGTTACCTCCTGTCATCAGCTCCCAGCTCCCCAGTCATTTTTCTAAAGGAGGCAAAGGATACTGAGAAGGGACCAGTTTTCCACTCTGGAATAAGGCAAAGAGAAGAATTCATTCATTCAGCAACTGGCTAACAAATAACGATATCCAATATACCTTGAGTGTTTACTACACATCAGACACTGAGAAGGATTTTCTGTGAATTGTGTTATTGAATCCTCACAATGACCCCATGAAAGTATTCTTTTTACTTCCATCTTACATAGGAGGGAATGTGACAAATGCAGGACTCCACCCCAGGTCAGTTTTCATACTGACAGCCCTGCTCAGCCAGGCCCTGTGACCAAGGGTGCTAAGGATACATGAAGGATGGTGGGAGACTCCTGACCAGCAGTGAAAGCACAGTCCTGACAGGCGAAGGGGGGTTGTACATGCTCAGAAGGGAGTGAAGTAGCCCCCAAGAAAAGAGGCTCCCAACACCAAAGGAAGGGCTGCCTTCATCCTCCTACACCTATCCCTAGGGGTCAGTTCTGAGAACTAGGGGTAAGGAATGTGGCCTCAACTCCACCTGCTAATCTCCAACCAGTCTCTTCTACAGATGCAAAGAACAGTTCTCATCCCTCTCCCACCTAGCTGTATGACCCTGGGAAAGTCACTTCCTCTCCATGCCTCAGTTCCTCTGATATGAATTGGGCATGAAGATGGGTGTGTGTGTGGCTTCAGAGAGGGCAAAATGCAGAGGCACTTAGAGAGCTTGCAGCATTGGCATCTGCCTACTGTGGCTCTGACAAGAAACAGTAGAGCATCCTGAGTGCTGGGTCCTAAATGGTGAGCAGAAGTGTTCCAGGTAACTGTCTGGCCTGGGCCTGGGCACCCGGAGGAGGCATCTCTGCATCTGTGCTGCTGCAAGCCTGGAGTCTGAACCACCCACTGGGGTTAAAAAGAAAAAGAAAAAAAAGCCCATTTGTCAGCCAGCTTCCCCACCCTGACACGGGACCCGGCCAGGAAAGAGAGTTAACATGTTGGGCTCCTGCCCAACCAGTATCCAGCCCTGAGCCAGTCAAGCAGCTTGGAACTCACCCACCATACACAGCCTGGAAGGAGACTGCACAGTCCCAGCAGGAAATGGGGGGTAGAGGGAGTAGAAGGTGTGCGTAGGGGAGGATGTAAGTCAGAGTAGAACTCTTTGAGGGAAAGACACCAAAGACGCCAAAGGGTGAGTGTGTGTGTGTGTGTGTGTGCGCGCGCGCGCGCGCCCGCGCGCGCGGCCTGAGCGGATGGATTAGGTCTCTCCCTCCTAGCCCCATCTCCCCCTTTTATCTTCATTTTGGTCTGTGATCTGGGGTTTATAGGCTGGGCGTATGGGGCTGGGGACCCCCGATGCGCACTTCAAGAACGGGTAGGCACTGCACTCAAGCCGAGTCTGATCCGGCCCAAGAGCCTCGCCCTGATGCCCTTCATCTTCACATTCTCCTCTCCCCACATGCGGTGGCCTGGCCGCCGCTGTCCTCCAAGCAATCTGATTCCAGCGGGGAGACGACTCATCCATGGTCACACAGCGCTGCGAAGGCTCTGAGTCTGGGTGGCACGTTGCCCCGGGGGCTGATTTCTAGAATCGCTGTTTCCAAAGGCCCTCTTCTGAGGTGGAGACCATGAGAAGGAAGGTCCAAAGAAGACCACCTTGCCTGTGCACATCGTCCTCAAAGCCCTAGGAGAGCCTGCAAATCACTTGGGCCTTTGCCCCATTTCCTATGTGCACAATCGCCCCTCCCTTTCTTCCTCAGCCTAGTCAATTCCAGATCCTTCCAAACTCAGCTACCGGAGACTGTGAGAACTCACTTAAAATGGGTCAGAAAGGAGGCCAATCTCAAAATAAATATACTATGATCAGTAACTTTCTTATAACCAGTTAGATGTTGGGAAAAGACGGATGAAAAGATTCTGTTCACAATAGACACATAAAATACCAAAGATTATGCTTAAGAAACAACTATAGGAACAAAATGACAAAATTTACAAAGGGACATAAAAGTCATAAATAAATGAAAGTCACACTGTGTCCTAGATGGAAATATCCCATATTGTGAAGATATATAATCTCCCTCAAAATACTTTCTAAAGGCAGTTAAATAAAATTTCCAAAGGGTTTTAAATTTTTACTTTCCCTTTGGAACCAGCTTTAAAAATTCTAAAATATTTTTTCAGAAGACTCTCTTTCCAAAATAGCCAAGAGAATTTTGAAAAAGAAGAATCAGGAATCAGAAAGATGCTTGCCTTCCCAGACATTGCAGAACTACAATAAATTTTGAGTGAAGCTGGTGCAAAAGTAAATCATTCCTTAGAAGAGAAAGTGTTGAAATGACCTAACACCATCTGAGAATTTAGTATATAGCATATGGTCAGTGGGGGAAAGGGTGGATCATTAAGTAGTGCTGTGATAACTGGCTAATCATTTGGGGAAAAATTAAGTTACAAACTTCCTTCACACCTTCCACCAAAATTAATTTCAAATGAACTAAAGATTTAAATGTGAATAATGAAAATATAGGCGAATGCTCTCAGAAAGTTGGATTTAAAAAACCCTTGGTAGGTATGATACTGTAAATCGAATCTATAAAGAAAAAATGACAGATTTGGTTACATAAAATTGTTTAAAACTGCAGTATAACAACAAAACTGGGTGAAACCAAAAAAAGGAGAAATGCAGCATATGTTACAGATAAGAGGATGCTACTGTCTTTAATATATAAACAGCTATTACAAATTAAGGAAAGGAGAAACTTTATGAGAGAAAAAAACAAAGAATATACACAGATTTAAAAAAAAAACATGAGTGACTAACACATAAAGAAGAAACTAAGGAATAAGTAAGGAAATGCAAATTACAATGACAAAAGATTCTTTTTTTCCTGCCTGAATTGGCAAAGAATAAAAAGATCAGCAAGATGCACTACTGTTAGTGTGCTCGTTGACACAACCTTTCCTGAGGGCTATTTGACAAGCAGCTATCAAAAGCCTTAAAAAAAAAAAAAGCCTCTGACCAATCAATCTTATTTCTAGGAATTTATCCTAAGGAAATAATTAGGCAAATTCACAAAGAATGTTCATTGTAGTAATGTTTATTGTAGCAAAAACTGGAAACAAGCAAAATACCTCTCAATGGAAAACTGGCTAAATAAAGGTACAACCATACATGGAAATATTAAGCAATTTTAAAAGTTTATGTAGATATATTGATTAATATGAAAAAAATGTTTATCGGGTTTTATGTAAAAACGCAAGTAACAAAAAGCATATTTTTGTAAAGGTATGTACACAGAAAAAAAATTCCAAACATACTTTGCTGAGCTGTCTAAAATGTTTTATAATGTTTTATCAGAACAAGCAATAATAATGTTTCCACTTGGGAAACTTAACGTCTCACCTCAGGGATCCCATTCTTCAGGAAGTCTCCTTTGACCCTCCTTTCCCCACTCCCACCTCAACCCTGTTTCTCACTGTGAGGTCACTGGTGGGTGACTGTGTCCCTGGTTGGTCAACGAGCACTTTAAGGGGCCATCACAGTTGATTAATCTTCGGGCCTCAGGGTCTGGCACTTACTAGGTGCTCAACATGAATGAAATTAATGAAAGACCCCTTCTCTCGCGTTTTCGTGAATGATCTATCAATTGAATGGTATCGAACTGATCCTACCCGACTGGAACTGAAGATGAGAAGGAAAAATGCCTGGGTGGGAGTGGGATCTAGGTTCCCATCTTCCTCGAAGCTCAGCAGCACTGTGACCTCGGGTAAGTTATGTCGCCTCGCTGAACCTCGGAGGACTTGTCCCTAAAAAACGTGGAACATCACACCTCCCCAAGGACTGGGTACCAAGCAACGGAGCACACACCAAGCATTTAGCAGGGTAGTGGTATGCATTAGGCGCTCAAAAATAGAAGCAAATAGTTGGGCAATGAACATTACTCTCAGCGCGTTTGTTCCAGGCTCAGATGCACCCAACCAGAAGGTTGTGGAGACAGGAAGCCTGGCGACACTGGGCGGTCGCCGCTCCCGCACGCGCCCTGCGGACTCCCGGGCTTGATCCAAAGGAGCGCTGCGGCCCGGCTCAGGGGCTCCGCGTTGGGGGCTCCCGCCGGGCTCTCAGCTCCGGTGCCCTCGCTCCCCCGCCTTCAGGTGGCTCCCTGGCCCACTCTCCCCTGGGGAGTCAAAGGCCCGAGGAGAGGCTGAGCACCAGCAGGTCCCGCGGGCCCCAGAGGGTGAGAGTGAGGAGAAGGGCCATCCGTCCGCCGCGCCCAGCCGGAGGCCGCGCCTGGAACCGTGCACAACTTGGGCCTTGGGTAGGGGTCTCCCCTGGTACCCCTAGTTTCGAATTCTCCTCTGTCCCGTACTGCTTGTGAGATGGGGGACCAGTCACCTCACCTCTCTGAGTCTGTTTTCTCACCTGTCAAGTGGAATAATAGGACTTGCCTCGCAGAATGTGGCGCGACTTAAGACCCTGCAGGGAAAGCGCGAGGCGCAGGGCCCCTCGCAGGAAGAGCGCCGAGAAGTCAAGCGCCAGGACGGCAGAGGTCTATCTGGCTGCAGAACTGTGCCTGGGCCCCTGGGCCTGGTCTAGGCCGTATCCGTGGCTTTGACCCCGTCAAAGGGCCATTTTAGCGGGCTCGGGGGCGGGGACAGCAAACCAGGCTGCGCTTCTCTGTCCACCCAGGGGTGCACGCGGCTGAGTCTAACGTGGCTCGAGAGCTGATCCGGAGGAAAATGTTGTCGTGGTCTGTCTGTGTGTGTACAGATGTGAGTGTATCCACACGCGTGTTCGTGCGTCTGTGGTTGCGCGGGAAACAGCGTTATGGGTCGGCCTGCGTAGACTCCTTCTCCCAAAGGCACCTTCCCCCTTTTCTTCGCGCCCCATTCCGGGTAAAGAGTTTCAGCCAAACTAACGGAATCTGGAGCGGCCAAGGGAGGGCTGGGGACAGGAGGGGCGATTCCGTCCCGGAGCCACTGGTTTGGGGATAATTACTTTTAATGTCAGAAAGATTTAGTTTAATATCATCTCTATTAGGCTGCCGGGAGGGTAATTAAACGGGACGCGCCGCAGCCGGCAAACAGATGGCGTCTGCTTGCTCCGAGGCCGCGGGCAAACAGCGCAAAAGTCAATGCCTCTCGGGTCCCCCATCAGAGCCCCCGGCAATGTTCCTACTCAGCGCCACCGTGCTGCACCTCCAACCCCCTACCGCACCCTCAGCCCCCAACTCCAGCCTCACCCCGGGTCTCCACCGCGCCATCTCTTTGGACCCCACCCTTGCCCAGGCGGAGGTTGGGGCCGGCAGCGAACACGGGTGGAGGCGGGTTTTCGTGGTTGGGAGAGCTCATCCGGGACCCTCAGGCGCCCGCACAGCAAATGATTCTGAGCTAAGAAGAGATGCGGGAGGGAGTGTGTATGTGTGTGATCGTGTGAGGATAAGCTTTCTGCTCTCAGCCACCTCATTCGTCCCGGTGGTCTGGGTTTGTCCGCCTAGGGTCCAACTTCAGGGCCCTGGAATAGGGCTGGGCCCAGGGACAAGGGAAGGCACACGTGTGTGAGCATATGCTCCTGTCTAAGTGTTCAGTCACTGACCAGGGAGTCTGTGGGCGTCTGAGTGTGAGGTCAAGTACTAAGTGGAAATTCTAGGATGAGGGCATGATGATGAGAGCCCTGTGAATTCAATCAGACTTTCTGACCGGGTCCTCTTGGGTGGGAAGACAGCGTCAGAGGTATGTGCACCCTGTGGGTAGTCACTGCATGCAGGTGTGAGCACGTACCCAAGATTTTTGCAGAATGAGGCCCCACATGCGGGGGGTGTGTCCAGGTGTGAAGCCACACTCCGGTGCAGGAGGTGGAGGAGGTCAACCCGCTGCCTCGGTCTGGGCAGGTTTCCTCTACCGCTTCCAGCTGTGGAGCCACCCCGCTCTGGTCTGCCCCCCCTTGGGGACCTCAGTCCAAATCAGAACTAACCCCAGAGTGGCCTGTGGAGGTATGCGTGCAGTGACCTCCACCCAGGTTGGTTACTCTGCCTCCCTCTATCCATGACACATTCACTCACATGAGCACCCCAACCTCCCAACCTCGGGTGCCCCAGAAGAAAGGTTGTATGTAGGTCCAGGACCTGTTGAGCTGGGAATGCAAGGAAAGAGGAGCCTGCTCTAGGAGTGGGCAGGTTTTCTCTGATTGGGCTAGGCTTCAGGATATGTCCTGGAGGTTCCTCACACACTAGTGGGAGAGCTTGGGGTTCTCAAGTCCTTGTGGCTGAACCCTTGTCTGCCCCCTGGTTCACTCCGCTGAAGTCCTGGAATCCCACAGTGGCCTGGCCTCAAGTGAGGAGTGCCTGGGCCACCGCCCTCTAAAAGCTAGGCATATTCCTATTGTTCAATTTGTTTGGGGTTTAAAACAATTTCTGGAAAACCTTGTCCAATGTAGCTCTGGGGGAAGGCGCCCAGGGTGGTGCGGGATCCAGCCGCAGCCCTCCCTCTCTCCCACACATCCTCCTGCCAGGGTGCAGTTAACTGAGAGATTTCCTTAACCTTATAACCTCAAGGTGTTGTGAGGTGCGGTCTGGGTCTTATACTCCTGCGGGACATATTATCCCAGACTCACTCCCTTACCTCACTCCACGTGGGAGACCGGCAGAGCTGACCCCTTGCTCTCTCCCAAATTCTTCTCAGGCTCCAGCGAGTGGAATTTTCTAAGAGCGAAGGGCCTGGTTTATGTTACCATCACAGACTCCACTCAGGGTGGGAGGGCGCTTGGGCGCCGGCCTGGTCAGCTTTCTGGAAGCTCTTTACCCGGCTCTTCCGCACACCACCCTCTCCCCTCTTTCCCTCCCTCCCTCAGCCTGGTCCTCCCAGACGGCATCCAGGAGGAACCCCGCAAGGCTCCGCGCTCTGAGGTGGGGCCCCGCTTGTCTCGGCGCCTTCCTCCTCCAGTCGCCAGCCCCCAGGTTCAGAGGCTGGGCTGCCGGGGTGCGGCCCACGAGTTGTGCCAGGGGGAAGGGGCTGCGTCCCGAGGCCCCTGGGCCGAGTCTGCACGCCCAGTACCTCCGCGCCCCAGACGCCGCGGGCTAGAACCCCGTGGCCCTGAAAGTTCTAAAGAACATCACGGAAACGCATGGTTGGGAGTGGAGGGAGAGCAACGTTTTGGAAAACTCATTTTTTCCCATTAATTAAACAAATTTTCTTTACTCTGAAGGAAAGAGAGAAGTGGAGAATAAAAATGAGAGTGAGGGCACATTGGAACGAGGAAAAGACAGAAAGAAAGGGCACAGAGAATCACAGAGAAACCCAAGGCGACCCTGCCCGACGACTGCAGCATTAATTCCAGATGTTGCCATTCAAAAGGGAAACAAAATCCAAAACCTGTTACCTCCTCTGCAGATCGAACTGTTCCTCAGGGCCGTGACGTCAGTAGGGGAGAGGAAGGTGAAAGTTAAAACTACTCCTGGGGGTCGGTGGCGACCTTGTCTCAGGCCCGGAAGGACCGACAGACGGATGCGCGTCCTGCGTGCAAGAGGATCTGGGGAAACAGAGAGGTCACGTTTTACTTTCGTTTAAAAAAGAAAATTAAACTTTTTGTTAATTCGAAATAACACTGACAAAAAGAATCCCACCACCACGTAAAAGAAATCGAGGTGCTGCAGAAGTGAGGAGAGGAAAGAGCAAGAGGGGGCAAAGGGACGGAATTAGGGGGTGGGGAGAGGAAAGATGCGGAGCGCAAGGGACTCGGAGGGCTCCGACAGGAAGCGCAATCTCAGTTCTCTCCGGACTCCTCTTTAAAAACAAAAAATCCTCATAAACCACACTTACCCTTCTTGATGACTATCATATCGGGAATTTTAAAATGAAGGACCTGTGTTTTAAAGGCGGCAGGAGGAAAAAACAAAACAACAGCCCCCAACTAACCCAAACGCACCGGACTTGGGAGCACACCGTAACAGAGCCGGAAAGAGGCAGGAAAAATCCTCTTGGCATTTATGCCATATACCCTCTCCCTTCCCCACCCCCGAGTCCCCGTTCCACCCCCACCCCGACCGCGGTAATTGAATTGTCACCTGCCCCTATCCCGCCCCCGGCCACCAGGGCCACTTGGGAAACTCGGCCTTGCCAAGCGCCCCCGGCCAGTGAGAGCGGCGCAGCCAAGCCCGCGTCCCAGACGCGGAGGGGTTACACACGGCTACGTAGAGGCGCACCGGACACGGTAATTAGGCGCAATTCACACGCTCTAGGGCGCACGGAAACTACTTGTCACGGTATTTTCAACGCTCCTCCTAGCCTACTTTTCTCCACTCCTTCCCTGGCGCGCCCCTCCCCTCCCGGAGGCACTCAGTAGAGCTTTTGGAGTTTCGAATCTTTCGGACACTGTAGAATGCGGGGCTCCCCGGGCGCGGGCCCGGCCAATCAGAGCGCTGTCTGCCTCCCCTGGCCAATGGCAGGCGCCACATTGTTGTCCAATTCTGTCTAATGGAGCCCTAAGGAGCAACAATAGAGCAGGCGAGCGGCTCATTGAGAGTCTGGCAGCGCCGGGCAACTGGGGCGCGGCTGTGCGCAGCGTCCCGCGCGCTCCGCGAGGGGACGCCGCGCGGCGAGGGCCGGGTCGCGGGCTCCAGCCAGCCGGTCCCTAACCGGTCCCCTGGCTCGGATTTCCGACGGAAGGGTTGGACTGCGCAGCGTTCTGAGGGGGTCCGGAAGTTCGGACATGGTGACTGAAGGAGGGTGACGTGGTCAGATAAGGGACCAGGGGGCAGGGGGAAGAGGCCAAGAGCGCCAGCAACGCGAGCGGAGCTGGTAGGTGCGTGAAGCGCCAGCGGAGGAGGAGGATCCCGAGCCCAAGGCAGGTAGTTGAGGGACGCAGGGAGGGCAGGGGAGGCGGCCTGGCCTGAGGGCCCTGTTGACGAGGCCCGGGCCACGCCGGCCCTAGGGACTTCGCGGCCCAGGGACCTGAGGGAAGAGGCAGCTCAAATAGGGAAGGGATCTAGGATACTGGGGCGGAGACCCCAGGACTCTGGCCCGGGCTCTGGCGGGAACCCGGGGACCCAGAGGAGCCCGGGACCGAAGCTCGGGGCTGGGCCTGCTTGGGCCTTCTGGGGCCGCAGCACAGGTGAGACTCCATAGCCAGTTCCAGAGGCGACTCCCCTGCCTCGGTGCTGTCTCCTGGGCCGTCCAAGTCCCAGGAACCCAATTCCGAGCCCAGAACTCGAGAACCTGCACCCAAATAGGGTCCCGTGGGGGATCCCAGGATGGGGAGGGCGTGTCTGATGATTCTGTCCCTAAAGCCGGAGGGGAAGGGACAGCAGTGTGAGACGGTCAGGGAAAGGATCTCCCTCCAGGAATACCTAACTTTCCGCAAGATACCTTTTCCTTCCCGACTACTCTTCCAGACGACAGGGGTAAAAATCGTGCCACAGGTTTTACTCCACCCCCACCCACAACCTTTGCCTGCAGGGTTTTTTGTTTTGTTTTTTATTTTTTTCTCATGCACACCTCTCTCCCCCACGTGAACCCTGGGACCCAGACATCCATATCAGCTGTTTTTTGTTGTTTTCCTCACTCCTCAAGCTAACCTTCTGGCTGTGTTTGCCTGACCAAACAAAGTTTCTTGGGCTTAATTTTCTCTTTAACTCTCCCCACGCCTACTAAACTCATCACACTCATTTTTCTTCACCATTCTCTGGAGGCCCCGCACCATGAAACTTGTAGCCCCCACATTTCCACGGGTCCCTGGGGCCCCACGGCCTAACTTTGCTCCTGAGATGTTTATTTTGTTATCTAGCCTTCACTCTATTCCTAGAGCTATTCTTTTCTGTCCCTGATTTTTCTAACTCTCCTGCTCCCACCAGCATAAAAACTTCAGACCCAGCCCCTGAACTCTATGCCTTGTGTGCTTTGATAGCTCTCTCCTTTTCACCTTTCCACAAAACTGAGCAGTTCGCCTCGAATTTTGTTTTGTTTTGTTTTGCTCTTGGTATCTAGTCTGACTGTTGAGTCAAAATTTTCTCTCTAATCCAAGTCCCATCAAACAGACATTTCTCTCTACCCGTCTCGCCCCAATTAAGTTGAACTTTGGGGGGATAATATTTTCCTTTCCAAACCCTCGTTATATCCACCTGAACCAGTGACTTTTCAAAATTTATGTCTTTTTTTTTTTTTTTCCAGCGGAACCACCGATTCAAACGAAATCTTAGACCCAGCGCATAAATCAGATATAAGAAGAAGAGCTCTGGTGGGAATAGGGTGGGGGAGCTCGGCTTTACAAGGGGGATCCGAAGGTACCTCCTTCCAGCAATTTGGCAACCATTAGCCAAACTTCCGCGACTTTCCCTCCCTAAGCCTGATCTCCTCGAGGGTCCGCTGTAGCTTAGCACACCGTGCGCTCCTCACCGCAAGTCTCTTCCTTCTTCCCACCGTCTTCTACGCCAGGTCCTGCCATGGAGCTGCGCTCCGAGCTGCCTAGCGTGCCCGGCGCAGCAACGGCGGCGGCAACAGCGACAGGGCCGCCCGTGGCGTCTGTGGCGTCGGTGGCAGCGGCGGCGGCGGCGGCCGCGTCGCTACCGGTGAGCGTGGCGGGCGGCTTGCTAAGAGCGCCGCCGCTGTTGTTGCGGGCGGCGGAGAAGTACCCGCGGACCCCCAAGTGCGCGCGCTGCCGCAACCACGGCGTGGTGTCGGCGCTCAAGGGCCACAAACGCTACTGCCGCTGGAAGGACTGCCTGTGCGCCAAGTGCACGCTCATCGCCGAGCGCCAGCGCGTCATGGCGGCGCAGGTGGCGCTGCGCCGACAACAGGCGCAGGAGGAGAACGAGGCGCGCGAGCTACAGCTGCTCTACGGCACTGCCGAGGGCCTCGCGCTCGCCGCCGCCAACGGCATTATCCCGCCGCGACCTGCCTACGAGGTCTTCGGCTCCGTGTGCGCCGCCGACGGCGGGGGGCCGGGAGCGGGAGCGCCCGCGGGGACCGGAGGCGGCGCAGCGGGCGCGGGGAGCTCAGGTGAGCGCGCGGCCGGGCGGGGAGGAAAGGGAGCGGGGACCGGGCCTGGGGGCACGCGGCCCAGGGACTTGTCTTGGTACTGAAAGAGTGGAATCCCCTCTTCCAAACGCCCGACTGCTAAGAGTTCGCGGCGCACCCAGGCCCTGATCTGGGGCACAAACACATAAATTCTTTCTCCCCTTTCTGAAGAATTTGCCCTTCACCCCTTTCTCTCACCGCGGGCCCAAATGTAGACGCTGGAATCGTATCTCCTCTACCCAAACGCGGCCGGGTCCCACCTTCCCTGCTCACTTGGCTCGGTCTCCCCAGCGTGGAACCTTTAACCTTGGTTCTGCTCTTCTCCACTTGCCGTGGTTCCCTTTGCTCCTTCCCAACTCTCTTCAGAAATCCGGCCCTCTCCCAGTCCTCCTCCCCCGCACCGCACCGCTTTCTCTGGGTGGCAGGGACACCTCTTTCCTTTCCCCGTGTGATTCCTTTTCTCCAGTTCCTAATGCTCCCCGGACAACCGCACGCTGCGCCTGCTCCTTCTTTCTAGCTTGTTTCCCCACTTGTCCCCGTTTTCTCAAGAGTAGGCGCTCTCTCGCTTCCCTCGATCCCCACTCTTCTAACCCCCTACTCCCCGTCTGGCCCCACCCTCCTCTTCAAGAATTTCTCGCCTTTTTCTAGGGAGGGAAGAAATTAAGGCCGAGGCCATTGCGGGCCCTCTCAGCCCTCATCTTGGGAGTAAAGAACTTCTTAGGTTTTAATTTTGGAAAGGGTTGATTAGAAATAGGGGCTCTATTTTTGCCTGCAGAAATCCTTGGGATCTCTTAGATACCCAAGGTGCCTTCCCTAACAAGCTATGTTGCCCAGGGCCAGAGGGTGCCCAGGGCAGGGTTCGCTCTTGGAATGATGGATGTGGAGTGGGGTCCTCTATACAGTAGGTGGTATAGGTGGAAGTTATATTGTCTCCTGCTTGAACTCTGGGCCAGGCCACTTTGCCGGGTCAGGGACCGGCTAGGAAGGAGGATAAGGGTGGAGGTGTTGGGGCACAGATGTGGAAGAGGGGAACTGGACATTGAATTTACAGGGCACAGGTGGTTGGGGTTCTGGTACAGAAAGAGTGCGCCCTGGGGGGTAGGGGAAGTGAGACAGAACTGTAGGGGCTCAGAGAGTAAGGAATGCCGGAGAAAAAAGGAGGGGGCGCCGGAGTCCAGTGAATGAGGGTCGTCAGGTTCAGGAAACTGCGGTCCAAAGGGCTGATGTGCTGAGGGTGCCGTCACCTCCCCGCCCCTAATCACGCCTCACATCCCCTTTTCTCCCCTCCTAGAGGCCAAGTTACAGAAGTTTGACCTGTTCCCCAAGACGCTGCTTCAGACCGGCCGCCCCGGCAGCCCGCAGCCGCCACCGGGGAAGCCCTTATCACCCGACGGCGCGGACTCGGGGCCCGGGACATCTTCTCCGGAGGTGCGGCCGGGCTCGGGCTCGGAGAACGGCGACGGCGAGTCCTTCTCGGGGTCGCCCCTGGCCCGGGCCTCCAAGGAGGCAGGTGGGAGCTGCCCGGGCAGTGCAGGCCCGGGAGGCGGTGGCGAGGAGGACAGCCCGGGCTCCGCCAGCCCTTTGGGCTCCGAATCCGGTTCCGAGGCCGACAAAGAAGAGGCAGAGGCCGCTCCCGCTCCCGGGCTGGGGGGGGGCCCGGGTCCACGGCAGCGGACGCCGCTGGACATCTTGACGCGCGTCTTCCCGGGCCACCGGCGAGGCGTCCTGGAGCTGGTGTTGCAGGGTTGCGGCGGCGACGTGGTGCAGGCCATCGAGCAGGTGCTGAACCACCACCGCGGGGGCTTGGCAGCCGGCCTCGGCCCCACCGTGCCCCCTGATAAGGCCGCAGTGGGTGCAGTAGCAGCTGCGGACGACGCGTGGCCGGGCCGCGTCGACGCCGCCGCTGCCGGGGGGCCGGGGCTGCCCGCGCCGCTGCAGGCCGGCCCCGCCGCTCCTCCACACCACAGACCTTTGCTGGCCGGCGCCATGGCGCCTGGGGCGCTGGGCTCGCTGAGCAGCCGCTCGGCATTCTCACCACTGCAGCCCAACGCCAGTCACTTCGGCGCCGACGCAGGCGCCTACCCGCTGGGTGCGCCGCTCGGCCTCAGCCCCCTGCGCCTGGCCTATTCGGCGGCAGCGGCGCACAGCCGTGGCCTGGCCTTCATGGCTCCCTACTCGACCGCCGGCCTGGTGCCCACACTCGGCTTCCGCCCGCCCATGGACTACGCCTTCAGCGACCTCATGCGCGACCGCTCGGCCGCCGCTGCTGCGGTGCACAAGGAGCCCACCTACGGCGGCGGCCTGTACGGGCCTATGGTCAACGGCGCCCCTGAGAAGCAGTAGGGCCAGGGGCCCGGCAGCCGGGCCGCCCCCAAACGGGGACCCCAGGCTTGATCCCGCGGGCCGCCGGTCCTTCTTTGCCCGGGGCGCTCTGTGCGCCCCGGCTGGGGTGTTCTCGCTCAAAGGTGATTTTCGGTTTTGTTTTGGAAGGTGGGCAGAGAGCTGAGCAAAGGGGGAGCAACTACAGATGCAGGTGTTCTCAGAGAGGGTGCGTGGTCCTGATCCTCATCCTCTGGCCACCTCCCCAAGGCTCCTCCAGCCCTTCAAAAGGCCGGGAATTCTTGAGAATTCAGAGGCTGCGGCCGCCGCACACGCTCCTGCCTCTCCTTTTCCTGTGCTCATCCCACCCGCCCGCTCTCCAGTGGATGGCAGGATAGTCCGAGAGTCTGTCTTCTGTGTCTCCCTCTCCTTATTAAAATTTTTAAAAAAATATTCGCTCTAACAAATATAAATTTAGGATGTATAAATCTCTTGACACTGAGTTGAGTCTTTGGGACACACATATATATATATCGATATCAATTGTAAAAAAAAAAAAAGGAAACAAGTTCTAAGGTGCACTTTCCTCGTTGCGGTATTTGTCGCTCTCTGTTGCTTATGCCAATAAGCATGGGTTTCCTTGGTGCAGTGTGAGTTTTTTATATATGTATAAATCTATATATAATCTATACATATATATATACAAGCCAGTGTATAATGTTATAAAATGGAATTCTAAGTTATTAATTGTAATCTGTAGGTGACCTCGGTATTAACGTGAAAAATATTCAAAAACAAGCAAAAAAAAAAGGACAAAATGGAAAAAAGTAGACTATGCGCGCATTGTACTTATCAGGTTTTATAGATTAAATATATTGTAAACTCGGGACAAATCCTGCCCACCCGCCCCTCTTGCCTGCGGCCGATCTCTCCCTAAGATGCGGTCAAGGTGCGCACTGAAGCAGGAACAGAGCAACGAGTGACTGAGCCAGAACCGCCCGCCCGAGAGCCCATCCCCGCCTCCCGGGACTCGCCAAACCCCCGGCCCGAAGGGACGGCAGCGGGAAACGCTGCTGCAGAGAATGGCTCACTTTGTGCTTTCCTTTGCATAGACATGAGCTAGAAATAAATGTTATTTTCTAAGAAAACAGCACCGGATCCCGTCCTGCTCCTCGGTAGGCCGGATTGAAAAGGTCTTGAATTCGCGTTCGGGCCCGCGGTGCCAGCTAGACTTCAGTCCGGCTGGTGTCCGACCCTCGGGGTGCGGAGCCGGAAAACTTTCTCTGGCGTCGGGAAAGGCCCCGCCGACGGGAGTGGCGCGCGGCTCAGAGCCCCGCGAGGAGCGGTGCCCCCTGCGCCTCTGGGACCGCGCGTCCTTCCCACTCCGGTTTTGGGCGCGCGGGCGCGACGGGTCGCCTTGCCAGTGCTCAGGATCCCTGGATTTGGGGCAGAGCCTCTTACGGAATCCCGAGAGGCTGGAGGCCGGATTTCGGTTCTCCCTGGGCCTCAGATTTGGACACAGCCGGGGTCGCACAATGCGCGCTTCCCTTCTCAAAGAGGTTTGGAACCCAGGTGACAGAGGCGGCGGCTGGGGAGGGAGAGTTGCGACCCTTCTCCCACGAAGGCTCGTGGCCTGGGAGTTATTTTGGGGTGGTGGGGGTGGTGGGGCGCTGCCCTCGCCAAGAGACAGGGTGATCCGAAAGTGGCTGTGAGGATGCGCCTTCCAGCCAGACCTCGCTCAGCACCCTAGTTACCTTCCCTCCTCACGCCGGGCTGAGCACAATAGTGGCTCCCCCGCCGACCCCCTCCTCCAACCGCCCCGGGCCTGCTCCGCTCCCTGCAGGGTGACTCCCCCTCTCCGGGAAACAGGGTGCTCCCTCCCCTAGTCTGGGCCCGGCGACATCCCAAGGTAAACTTCTGGGGCCGGCTCAAGTTCCGCCAGGCGGTGAAACTTAATAGCAGGACAAGAAAACGGTTTAATAAAGAAGGGCTTTAATAGGGAACTAATTTGATTGAGTTGCCTAATTCCACTTTAATTGGAAAGGGGTTTGGCTGTTTGGTTATAAAGTGCGAGGGTGACAACGAGATGGAGGTGGGGGAAGAAGGAGCGAGAGAAGAAAGATGGGGGGCAACAGAAGGGGCGAAAAAGGGAACGAAGGTAGGAAGGAAAGAAGAGGGAGAGAGGAGAAAGAAGAGGGAAGAGTTACTAGAAAAAAAGAGGAAGGCTAGAGAAGCGCGGGAGCTTTTAGAAGTGTGAACTTTCTTGCCCTTCACGCTGCTCTCTCAAGCCTCCCACGTCCTCCTCCTACTCCAGGTTTTTGGAAGCCTCGGGTCCTCTCTTAGTCCAGGTTCCAGCCACCGCCTTTCTGGCCTCTGCCTTCATCCCCATTCAAGGTGAATCTAAGATCGCTCTGGGTCTCTTGGTTTCAGGAGGGACCTATACTGAGTCTGCCGGAGCTCCTTGTTTCCTGCTGGTGCTCAAGCCAGACCCCAGGGGTTGGCTTGGGGGCCCACATTATCCACTCTTGAGAACATCCGGAGCTTCAACGATTTCAAGATTAGTATTTTAGTTCATCCTCACAGGAAACCCGGAATAATCCGGTGAATTGTTTATTAATGGGTCCATTTTACAAAGGAGGAAACTGAGGTCCAGAGTGGTTTATAGACCCATCCAACCAATCCGGGGACTCTGGACCTCTTTTCCTCTGCCCTGTCAGGGTGAACCTCCTCCTCTCCTGGAGCGGTCTCTCCTGGCTGAAGGTGGGGGCTCTGTAGATCCCCCCATGTACTCCTGTGGCTCAGAGAGGGGAAGCACCTTGCCTCAGCTCCAGGCGGCCAGCCGCTTTGGCTGAGCTCAGAATGATTCGTGAGTGGTGAAACCTTGAGAGGGTGGAATAGTGGGGTTCCCAGGTTCCTCTCATCCCTGGCCCTGTGAGTCTTGGTGGCCCAGACCTGGGGATGGAACCCCAGGGCTGTAAGTCACAACCTTGACACCTGGCGAAGGGCTGCACCCATGCATGCCCCTGACCCCACTGCCTACTGAGCAGTCAGGAAGACAGGCTCAGAAACTGACAGTGACAGGCCCAGGGTTGTACGTTCAGGTTCTGCGGAGTCAGACTCGGAACCCAGGACGCTCAAGCCAGTTTGTTAGGTGGCAGTGGTGGGAGCGGGGCTGGGCCAGTAGGCGCCTCTGCAGCAGGTGGGAGGAGGGTGGGGCCTGGGCTCTGCTGAGTTCCCCACTGGGAGGATCACTGGGATCCCAGTCATGGGAGGCAGCAGCAGCCCCACCTCTTCTTTGTGGGGAGGAGAAGGTGGGATGAGAGTTTCCTCCTGACCTCTACAGTCCATATTTATTCCCAAACTTTCCCCTAAGTCTGCTGGAGCTGTGCTTGGCCTGGATACTGGGAAGACCTGGGCCTGATCACCATGGGGAGCTAGGGCTATTGTAGTCATTAAAACTTACTTTCCTCCTCCTCCTCTTTCTTCATAACAACAGCAGCAGCTACAAATTACTGAGTACCTACTGTGCACCAGGTCCCTACACAGCACATTTCATACAGATCCTGCTCAGTGGGTGAAAAAGAGCCAAGAGCTGGGATCCAGGCTCTGTTTCTGGCTGAGTTTATTCATTCATGATTATTTCAGTTAGCAAATGTTTACTAAGTACTTACTGTATGCCAAACCCAGTTCTAGGAACTTGGGATACACAAGTGTGCGAGACAGGCACCATCTCTACCCTTTAAAACCTCACAGTGTGTGGGGGTGTGGACAGGAGCAACTAAACAGGCAAGGAGGATGCACTGATCAGTGCCCCAGGGCTCAGGGAGGTCTGACCAGGGAAAGGTGAGTTGGGACACTTCACCTCAGCTTCCTCCTCAGTGAAATGGGGTTGATAGTGACTGTCGGTCTGGATGCTGTGAGGATTGATTGAGAGAATGTGTAAAAAAAACTTTTAGCTTAGTGCCTAACTGACCAGGCGCATTCATTATAATCTCAGATACTTTGGTGTGGGTATTGTCCCATTTCATAGGGGAGTACACAGTTCAGAGGGATTGAGTGACTGGAGCAAATTTCCCTTATAAATCCTCTAAAGTGTCACAGGTTATGGGAGGTGCCCTGCCTGAGCAACAGGCCACAGTGAAGGATCATCAGATGGGAGAGTGTGGGTTCTGGAAATGCTTCTGAGGGAAGGTGAGGCTGCAGCTAAGTCCTGAGGACATTGGTGAGGGGCAGCATTAGTGATCCATGGCAGGAAATTGGTGAGGGAAGAGCAGGTGGAGAAGGAGGAGGTGGGGACAGGTGATGATGTTGGACAGAAGTCAGAGGTCAGATCAAGGGGAACCTCAAGCTCCAGGGTAAGGGACCTAGGTTTCAGAGTGAGGGTACTGGGGGCCAGTGACAGCATGCCTGCTGAGATTTGCATTTGGACTGGATACATTGTTAGGGAAGGCCAAACCCATTTAAGGAAGAGTCATGTAAGATGGTAGCACCCAAAAATGACCAGTGGGGGCAGGGACAGGGAGAGAAAAAGTTGACTTCAAGAACTACTGGGAGCCAGACCCTCTACTCTTGATCCAATGGATGCTGAGGGGGAGTAAACCAGGAGGAGGGCTCATGGATAATTCCCAGGTGTCTGGGCTGCTTGACCCTTTGCAGGTGACAGAGTTGTGGGCCCTTAGAGCAGAGACAAGATTGGAAGGTGAGGAAAAAATTTCAGTGTTCAACATAGAATTTGAGGAACTTATGGGGCTTCTAGGTGTGGACACCAAATGGTAGAAAGAGTTAGCATGTGGGTGGCAGCAGGGCCTTGGGAGGGATGAAGTGGCCCAACCCTTTCTCCACACTGGACATAGGACTCCTTTAATGGAGGCTGTGGGCCTGGGGGAGGGGGGTTGTTGAGACCCCAGACATTGGAGTTCTGCCTCTCACCTTTTCGGTTCATTCCAAGAAGGCTGGCCTCTGAAAATAATTCTCTTAAAATTTTGCACCCTGTGAAGGTTATTGTCCTGGAGCAGGACCCTGGGAAGCCTGTCCCTGCCTTTATTGTGACACCAATGAAGCTTAAACTTAAAGGGTCCCCACCTGTACAGGTCCCTTTCAAACTTTCCCTGCTTTCTACTCCCTGAAGCTTTAGCTTCAGTGGCTTTCTGCCCTCTCCCCACTTGTCCATCCCCACCTCACCATGCCCAATGAGCTCATCAGAGTCACCTAATAGACCATGAACTTTCCTGCATCTTTGCCCATGCAAGTCCCTCTGCTTGGAAAGCCCTACCTTTTTCTTCTACTTTGAGGACCATCCTCACTTGCCCCAAGGCCCAGTGACACCAATGGAACTTAAAGTTCAAGTCTTGTCACTTAGACAGGAAGATGGTGGTGGAGTAGGAGGACCCTAGGCTTGCCTCTTCCCACAAATAAAAGATTACTATCCTAAATACCCCAGAAATTGATCTGAGGACTGGTAGAACAAACTCCACAACTAAAGGTAGAGAAGAGGCCACACCAAAGAAGGTAGGAATTGCAGAGACAGAGATGCAACTTGGGAGAGAAAGGGATAGTGGTCACTGCCATGGGGTGGGAGCCACGGTCACAGAGAAGGGCAAGAGACAAAGTAGCACACAGGGAAGCACATGGGGAAAACAAATCCCCATAGCAACTGGCTTGGAAAGCAACAGGACCTGAATTTCATGAGTTCTTGCAACCAGAAGGGCTTAAAGCCTGGAGTTTTAAAGGTCAGTGTGCTTGGCTCTGGGAAAGCTTGGAGGACATTAGGGCTGCTTTTGGAGAAAAGGCAGAGCAAACAGCCTGTGGACATACAGCTTGGAAACAGTGATCTCAAGAACGCCTGAAATACACAGCGGGGAGGTTAGTTGTTCATCTCAGAGCATGTCCTAAAGAGGCAGTTTTCATGAAAAGACCCCTCCAGGAACAAAGGAATGTAGCTGGCACCATTTCCCTCCTCTGCTCATCAGCATAAACACAGAGCAGTGCCAACACTCACTACCTAACTTGCTTACACCAAACCCCACACTCCATGCTTCAGAAGAACCACCCTTCCCAACTGTACTTGCCTCAGCCCCAGCATGGCCGGCCCCCTCACCCAGAAGACCAGCCCAGAACCCTGCCAACACCATATCTCCTGACCTGGAAGTTTTGTGAGGCCTTGGTTCTGGTGGTCGTGGCAACAGGTCTTATTTCACAAGCAGACCAGAGTACACCTAGTGAAAATGTACCACATCCAGGCCAGGGACCAAACACTGTGTACAACAGGCAGAGACCCTCAGCAGACCATTGGCCTGAAGAAAAATGTGTCAGGGACACAAGAGCAGAGTGCATGCAGCACACATTGGAGGCCCTGGGGAACAGAGGGCACACTGCAGGGCACTTCCTTCTTCAGAAGACCATTACCCTCAAGAACAGGAGACATAGCTGACTTTCCTAATACAGAGAAGCAGGCACAGAGACTTAGACAAAATGAGAAGACAGGGGAATTTGCCCCAAATGAAAGAACAGGACAAGGTTACAGCTGGAGATCTAAGCAAAATAGATATAAGTAACATACTTGAATGGAGAGTTTATTTTTTTTATTTTTATGTTTTTAAGATTTTATTTTTATTTTTTTATTTTTGACATTTATTTATTTTAAATAGGCTCCGCACCCAGTGTGGAGTCCAATGTGGGGCTTGAACTCATGACCCTGAGATCAAGACCTGAGCTGAGATCAAGTCAGACTGCTTAACTGAATGAGTCACCAGGTGCCCCAAGATTTTATTTTATTTTGTTTTATTTATTTTTTTAGAAAGATTTATCTATTTATTTTAGAGAGAGAGAGAGAACAGCAAGCAGGGGCAAAGGGAGAGAGAGAATCCTTAAGTAGACTCCCCACTGAGTGCAGAACTTGATGCGGGGGTCCATCCCTGGATGGAGCCCTGTGTTGGGCTCCCTGCTCCGTGGGGAGTCTGCTTCTCTCCCCCCGGCCCTCCACTTATGATCTCTCTCTCTCAAATAAATGAAATCTTAAAAAAAAAAAGTATGTTTAGAGGGAACGTACCTCAACATAATAAATGTCACATATGAAAAACCCAGAGCTAACATCATCTTCAATGGGGAAAAACTGAGAGCCTTTCCCCTAAAGCCAGGAACAAGACAAGGATGTCCACTCTCATCACTTCTATTCAACATAGTACTGGAAGTCCTAGCCACAGCAATCAGACAACAAAAAGAAATAAAGGAAATCCAAATCAGTAGGGAAGAGGTAAAACTCTCACTATTTGCAGATGACATAATAATATATATAGAAAACCAGAAAGACTGCACCAAAAAACTGCTAGAACTGATACACCAATTCGGTAGAGTCACAGGATGCAAAATCAATCTACAGAAATCTGTTGCATTTCTATATAACAATAATGAAGCTGCAGAAAGAGAAATTAAGAAAACATTCCCATTTACAGCTGCACTAAAAATAATAAGATACCTAGTAACAAACCTAACCAAAGAGCTGAAAGACCTGCACTCTGATGACTATAAAATACTGATGAAAGAAATTGAAGAAGACACAAAGAAATGGAAAGACATTCCATGCTCATGAGTTGGAAGAACAAATGTTTTTAAAATGCCTATACTACCCAAAGCAATCTACACATTTAATGCAATCCCTATCAAATTACCAACAGGATTTTTCATAGAACTAGAACAAACAATCCTAAAATTTGTATGGAACCACAAAAGACCCAGAATAGCCAAAACAATCTTGAAAAGAAAAGCAAAGCTGGAGGAGTCACAATTCCAGACTTCAAGTTATATTACAAAGCTGTAGTGATCAAAACAGTATGGTACTGGCACAAAAATAAGACACATAGATTAATAAAACAGAATGGAAAATCCAGAAATAACCCCACAATTATATGGTCAATTAATCTATGACAAAGCGGGAAAGAATACCGAATGGTAAAAAGATGGTCTCTTCAACAAATGATGTTGGGAAAACTGGACAGCAACATGCAAAAAAATGAAACTGAACTGCTTTCTTACACCATACACAAAAATAAATTCAAAATGGATTAAAGATGCAATTGTGAGACATGAAACCATAAACATCCTAGAAGAGAGCACAGGCAGTAATTTGTCTGGTATCAGGTGTAGCAACTTTTTTCTAGAGAGGTTCCCTGAGGCAAGGGTAGCAAAAGCAAAAATAAACTATTGGGACTTCATCAAAATAAAAATCTTCTGTACAGCAAAGGAAACAATCAAGAAAACTAAAAGGCAATGTATGGAATGGGAGAAGATATTTGCAAATGACACATGCATTAAAGGGTTAGTATCCAAAATATATAGGGAACTGATATAAGTCAATACCCAAAGAACAAATAATCCAATTTAAAAATGGGTGGAAGTCAGGAACAAACATTTCTCCAAGGAAGACATCCAGATGGCCAATGGACATATGAAAAGATGCTCAATATCACTCATCACCTGAGAAATGCAAATCATGACTACAATGAGATATCACCTAACACCTGTCAGAATGGCTAAAATCGAAACACAAGAAACAACAGGTTGGGGAGGATGTGGGAAAAAAGGAACCCTCTTGCACTGTTGGTGGGAATGCAAACTGGGGCAGCCACTCTGGAAAACAGTATGGGGGTTCCTCCAAAAGTTAAAAATAGAACTACCCTACCATCCAACAATCACACTACTGGGTATTTACCCAAAGAATACAAAAACACTAATTTGAAGGGATACATGCATGCCTATGTTCATAGCAACATTATTTACAATAGCCAAGATATGGAAGAAGCCCAAGTATCCCTTGATCGATGAATGGATAAAGAAGATGTGGTATATGTATGTATACAATGGAATACTATTCAGGCATAAAAACAAATGGAATCCTGCCATTTGCAACAATATGGATGGAGCTAGAAAGTATAACGCTAAGTGAAATAAGTCAGTCAGAGAAAGACAAATACCATATGATTTCACTCATATATGGAGTTTAAGAAACAAAACAAATGAACAAAGGGAAAAAAGAGAGAGAGAGACAAACCAAGAAACAGATTCTTAACTATAGAGAACAAACTGAGGCGAGGGTAATAAAAGGGGAGTTACCAGAGGAGAGGTGGGTGGGGGGAACGGTGAAACAGGTGATTAAGGAGTGCACTTGTCCTGATGAGCACAGGGTGATTAAAATAAAAACTTAGGAAAAAACTTAACAAAAACCAAAAACACCCCAAAACTACTGGAATGGAGATCTGAATGAAGAATGGACTTTAGTTAATGTGAATGTATCAATATTGGTTTGTTAATTGTAACATATGCACCACATTAATGGAAAATGTTAATAATAGGCAAAGCTGAATACGGGGTACATGGGAACTTTCTGTACTGTCTTCTTAATTTTTCTGTAAATCTAAAATAAAGTCTTAAAAAAAAATAAAAGACTTGTTACTTGTACAGGTCCCTTTCAAGGTCTTGCACTTTGTGCGCATGGTCAGATGACTTCTTTTTCTTAAAGTTTCAGGCCCCATTAAAACTGTTACTATTAACTATTACTGCATAATAAATGACCCCCAAATTTAGTGACTTAAAACAATAACCATCTTATTATCTTACGACTTTGTGGGTCAGGAATTTGAGCAGGGTGTGACTGGGTTGGCCTTTTTTCCATATAGTGTTGATGGTGATCAGTTGGTGGTATTCAGCTAGTGGATTTGTTGGTCTGGAGGGTGATAGCTTCAGTCATATGTCTGGTGCTTTTGTGTGGAGGGCGGGAAGGCTGGGCTCAGCTGGACCACTGACTGGAGCACCTATCTGTAGTCCTTCTGTCATGGTGGCCTAAGGGTATCAGACCTCTTGCATGTTGACTCAAGTTTCTAAGAGCAGATGTTCCAGTAAACAAAGTGAAAGCTACATGGCCCTCTATGACTTAGCCCCATAGGTCAAGAATGTGATAAGACTACTATTTCCAAGTGACTGACACCAAAGTCACATTGATTTAAAAAAAAAAAAAAAAGGAATTGATGTCCTCTCTGCAAAGGCTTCTGCAGAGAATAAGGCCTGCTGGAAAACCAAGCTTTCAGTATAGCTGAATGTTTGGCCATTTCAGCCCTAAATAGTCTTTGTTTTAGCATTTTAGGGTAGAAGCTTAATAAAGCATGTTACTTGCTTTTCCATTTTCTTTTCCAAGGGATACTGAGATGCTTCAAGCTTTCTTTTATTCAAATTCATCTCAGGATGTACATGATAGGGTTGTGGGATTTTACTGGATTGAGGGTTCACTGTCTCTAGCACTAAAGACTCAAAATTTCTGGGATTTTCTGATATATTTTTTAAAATTTTGAAAACCATTTATTATGAAAAATTACAAGCATGTAAGAAAGTAGACATTAGAGTATAATAAATTCTTATATACTCATCACATAACTTTAATAATTAATGTTTTGCCATGTTTGCTTCACCCAGTTTTTTTTGAGGAATTTAAAATAAATTATAGACATTGTGAATTTCCATTGTGAAATACCCCAGTATGCATCACGAAAATATGAGACATGTTCTTACAAACCCACCATATCATCAATACACTATCAATATTAAAAATAATTCCTTTATATCACCTAATACCCAAAACATATTAAGATTTACCCCGTTGCAGGGGTGCCTGGGTGGCTCAGTCAGTTAAGAGTCAGCTCCGGTCATGATCCCAGGGTCCTGGGATCAAGCCCCTCATCGGGCTCTCTGCTCAGCAAGGAGCCTGCTTTTCCCTCTCCCTCTGCTTGCAGCTCTGCCTACTGTGGTCTCTCTCTCTCTGTCAAATAAATAAATAAAATCTTTAAAAAAAAAGATTTACCCAGTTGCCCCCACTGGGGACTTAACTTACTTATTACTTACTTACTTACTAATTCACACACACACACACACACACACACACAATTGATGTGTTCAAACCAGGAATTGGTCACCTCTAGCAGACACTGTCAGAGTCCTATTCATATCCCTTAGGACCTTTCAGCCACTGATTTCCAGCTTCCGGGATCATTTTCTCTATGTTAAGGGCTTTTAGTCCAGAACCACAGAAGAGAGTGGCATACCAGAGTTGGGGTGGTGGGAGTCATCCTTTTCTGAGGAGACAATGAGAAGATGCATTGTTTGTAGAGAATTAAAAACAGTAATAATACTGACTACAAGTTCGTCTGCTTTTTATTTTTTAATTTATTTTTTTAAAAGATTTATTTATTTATTTTAGAGTTGGGGAGAGAGACAGAGAGAGTCTTAAGCAGACTCCATACTGAGTGTGGAGCCTGATGCCGGGCTCAATCTCACAACCCTGAGATCAAGACCTGAGCCGAAACCAAGAGTCAGACGTTTAACTGACTGGACGACCCAGGTGCTCCGGTCTGCCTTTTAAATGATCACCATAGCCCAGCAATTCTAAGCAATCCAGAGATAAAATATTACTCACCTCAAAAACTTTTTGTTGGTGGTTAAACTTCCGAACAATTCTTGCTGTGATTGTCGAGTTTACATTTGTGTACACGTGCTTGTGTGTATGCACATATGCAGACACATATAAAATGTATTTAGATATACATATATATCACAAATTGTTACTTTATTATTTTTTATGTTTATATACAGTAAACTTGACTTTTCTGTAGTTGATTTCTAAAAGTGGGAACACGCGTATAGATTTGTTAATTGCCTTCACAATCAGGATTCAGAACATCTTTATCACCCCAGAAAACTTCCTTGTGTTGCTCTTTTGTAATCAATCGACACTTAACTCCTGTTAAATAGTGACCTGCTCTCTATCTTTAGTTTCTTCTTTTCTGGAATGTTACATAAGGGGAATCAATAGTATGTAGCCTTTGGCAACTGGCTTCTTTCACTCAGCATGCCTTTGAGATTCATCCAAATTGTTGCAGGTGTCAATAGTTCATTCCTATTTATTGCCGCATAATATTAAACTATTCAGATGACCACAGTTTGTTAATCCATTCACTGTTGAGAGACATTTGGGTTGTTTTTGGTTTTGGTGATTATGAATGGAGCCGCTATAAACATTCATGAACAGGCTTTTGTGGGATCATAAATTTTCATTTATCCAGGGTAAAGTACACGAGAGTATGATTACCAGGTCATATGGTAATTGTTTAGCTTTAGAAGATATTGCCTGTTTTCCAAAAGAGCTATGCCATTTTGCATTCTCAGCAGCAACATATGAGAGTTGCCACATGGTTAAATGCACATGGTTGTCTAGCTCTTTTCTTTTTAAGTCATTTTTAATAACAGTGCTATGGTGTCTTATTTTTTTTTTTTTTAAGATTTTATTTTTTAAATAATCTCTACACCCTATGTGGGGCTTGAATTTACAACTCTGAGATCAAGAGTCACATGCTCTACTGACTGAGCCAGCCAGGTGCCCTTCTTACTGTGGTTTTGATTTACATTTCCCTAGCGGCTAATGATCTTACGCATCTTTTCATGTATTTGTTTTCCATCTGTACAGCTTTGCTGAAGTGTCTGTTCAAATATTGTGCCCTTTTAGAAAAATTGAGTTGTTTGTTTTCATACAGTTGAGGATTTTCAAATAACAGCTTTTTAAAAAATTAAATTCAATTTAGTTAACATATACTGTATTATTAGTTTCAGGGGTAGAATCCAGTGGCTCATCAGTTGCATATAACCCCCAGTGCTCATTACATCAAGTGTCCTCCTTAATGCCCATCACCCAGTTACCCCATTCCCCCATCCACCTCCCCTCCAGCAACCCTCAGTTTGTTTCCTACAGTGAAGAGTCTCTTATGGTTTGCCTCCCTCTCTGTTTTCATCTTATTTTGCCTTCCCTTCCTCTATGTTCATCTGTTTTGTTTCTTAAATTCCACATATGAGTGAAATCATATGGTATTTATCTTTCTCTGACTAACTTATTTCACTTAACATAATACTCTCTAGTTCCATCCACGTTGTTGCAAATGGCAAGATTTCATTTTTTAGATGGGTAATATTCCATGGAATATGGGTAATATTCCATTGTGGTATATACCACACCTTCTTTATCTGTTCATCTGGGCTCTTCCTATAGGTTGGTTATTGTGGACATTGCTGCTATAAACATTGGGGTGCATGTCCCCGTTCGAATCACTATGTTGGTATCCTTTGGATAAATACCTAGTACTGCAATTGCTGGGTTGTAGGGTAGCTCTATTTTTAACTCTTTGAGGAACCTCCATACTGTTTTCCAGAGTGGCTGTACCAGTTTGCATTCCCAACAACAGTGTAAGAGGATTCCCCTTTTTCCACACACTTACAAACATCTGTTGTTTCCTGAGTTATTAATTTTAGCCATTCTGACTGGTATGGGGAGGTATCTCATTGTGGTTTTGATTTGTTTTTCCCTGATGCTGAGTGATGTGGAGCAATTTTTCATGTGTCTGTTGGTGATTTTTATGTCTTCTTTGGAGAAATGTCTGTTTATGTCTTCTGCCCATTTCTTGAGTGGATTGTTTGTTTTTTGGGTGTTGAGTTTGATAAGTTCTTATTTTTTCATGCCTTCAAACATAAATACATATTTATTATGTAGTTTCTGTGGATCAGGAATTCAGGGGCAACTTGGGTGTGTGGTTCTGACTCAAGGCCTCTCATGAGATTGTACTCCAGTAAGTAGTTGGTCAGGGCTGTAGTCCTCTGAAGCCAAATTGAAGCTGGAGTTCTTTATAGATTTTGGATACTAGCCCTTTATCTGATAAGACATTTGCAAATATCTTCTCGCATTACGTAGGCTGCCTTTTAGTTTTGTTGACTGTTTCCTTTGCTGTGCAAAAGCTTTTTATCTTGATGAAGTCCCAATAGTTCAGTTTTCAGTCTTCTGCATGTGGCTGTCCAGTGTTTCCAACACCTTTTGTTGAAGAGACTGTCTTTTTTTCATTGGATATTCTTCCCTGCTTTGTCTAAGATTAGTTGACCACAGAGTTGAGGGCCCATTTCTGGGTTCTCTATTCTATTCCATTGTCTATGTGTCTGCTTTTTTGCCAGTACCACACTGTTTTGATGACTACAGCTTTGTAATGCAGCTTGATGTCTGGAATTGTGATGCTTCCAGCTTCGGTTTTCTTTTTCAACATTACTTTGCTATTTGGGGTCTTTTCTGGTTCCATACAAATTTTAGGATTGTTTGTTCCAGCTCTGTGAAAAATGCTAATTGTATTTTGATAAGGATTGCACTGAATGTGTAGATTGCTTTGGGTAGCATAGACATTTTAACAATATTTGTTCTTCCAATCCATGAGCATGGAATGCTTTTCCATTTCTTTGTGTCTTCCTCAATTTCTTTCATAAGTGTTCTCTAGTTTTCAGAGTACAGATCCTTTACCTCTTTGGTTAGGTTTATTTGTAGGCATCTCATGGGTTTTGGTGAAATTGTAAATGGGATCGATTCCTTGCTTTCTTTCTTCTGCCTCATTGTTAGTGTATAGAAATACAACTGACTTCTGTGCATTGATTATATCCTGCCACTTTGCTGGATTCCTGTATCAGTTCTAGCAATTTTGGGGTGGAGTCTTTTGGGTTTTCTACATAGTGTCTCTTGTCATCTGACTTCTTCTTTGATGATTTGGATAACTTTTATCAAATAACAGCTTTATTGAGATATAATTCATATACCATACAATTCACCTATTTAAATTGTATAATTCAGAAGTTTTTAGTGTATTCCCACAGTTGCAAAGCCATCACCATAATCAATTTTAGAACACTTTCATCACCTCCAAAAGAAATTCTATACCCATTAGCAGTCACTACCCATTTGTCCTAAACTCTCCAACCCCCCATAGGCACTAATCTATTTTTTGTCTCTATAAATTTGTCTGTTCTGGAAAATTCATATAAACAAAATCATACAGCATGTGGTCTTTTGTGTCTGGCTTCTTTCACTTAGCATAATGTTTTCAAGGGTCATCCATGTTGTAGCGTGGATCAGTACTTCATTCTTTTTTATTGCTACATAGTATTCCACTGAATAGATACACCACATTTTCTTTATCCATTCATCTGTTGATGGACATTTGGATTGTTTCCACTTTGTGGATATTATGAAAAATGTTGCTATGAACATCTGTGTACAAGTTTTTGTGTGAATATACATTTTCATTTCCTTTGAGTATACATCTAAGTGACATTGCTGGATTACATTATATATCTATGTTTAACTTTTTGAGGAACTGTCAAACTCTTTTCCACAGCAGCTGCACCATTTTACAGTCCTGCCAACAGTGTAATAGGGTTCCAATTTCTCCACATCCTTGTCCACATTTGTTATTATCCATCTTTTTGATTCTAACCATCCTAGTAGTTGCAAAGTGGAGTTTATTTTGTTACATTGATTTATGTATCTATCCCTTTGCTAATACCACACTGTCTTCATTATTGTAGCTTTATTTTTTCTTACTGTAGCTTTATAGTAAATATTAAAATCCTCTGGTGTCATGAATCCTCTGACTTTATTCTTTTTCAAAAAAAAATTCAGTATTTTAGTTCATTTGGCACTTCATGTAAATTTTAAAACATGTTTGTCTATATATGCAAAAATTTCTGCTGGGATTTTGATTGGAATCGTGTTGCATGTATAGA
The DNA here is from genome assembly GCF_004348235.1 of Phoca vitulina. Lineage (NCBI taxonomy): Eukaryota > Metazoa > Chordata > Mammalia > Carnivora > Phocidae > Phoca > Phoca vitulina. Next base: position 61,833,836 of record NW_022589705.1, read on the forward strand.
TCAATTTTAAGGAAGAATTGAAATTTTAACTATATTGAGTATTCCAACCCATGAACATGATATGTCTCTCTCTCCATTTAGATCTTTCATTTTGTTCATCAACATTTCATAGTTTTCATAGATGCTGAATATGTTGTGTTAGATTTATACCTTACTACTACTACCTACTACATTTTGGGAGGAACTATTGTAAGTGCTGTTTTAAAATTTTGGTTTCCAGTTGTTCATTGCTATTAATAGATATACATTTGATATTTATATGCAGCCACTGTATCTTGCAACTTTGACAAACTCAGCTGTTAGGTATAGGAGGCTTTTTGTATATTCCTTGGGATTTTCTACGTAGATAATCATGTCATCTGTAAGTGGAGATAGTTTTAATTGTACTATAATGTTGAATGAAAGTGGTGAGAGTAGAGATCCTTGCCTTGTCCTAGTCTTACAGGGAAATGATTCATCTTTCACCATTAAATATGGTATTAGTTCTGGGTGTGCTCTTCTGGGTTTCAGGCTGCCCTTAAGTCCAGGCTGGGAGGTATTGAAGTAAAACACAAGGAAACTCACCAATGGCTCAAGTTTTAGTTTCCTTCCCCAACCCTCCTGCTATTATTACTTTTTGGAATTCTCAGGTAGCTGCTCCATGTGTTCTTTGTGGGATTGCTGTTGTTGTTGCATACAATGGAAGAGACAGGTGGAGTGTGCTTACTCCATCTTATACAGGAACCAGAACCAAATAAAGGAACACCTTTTAATTATCCTTTAATAAGCATTGTTATTCACATGGAAGTTAATTTAGAGATATCAAGTTATACAGTCAGCCTCCACATATGCAGAATCAGCTACATGCATTTGTTTCAAGATAAGTTTGTGAAGGTCTGGAATCATTGGAGCTTCATGTAGTTCATTACTCCAACCTCTGTGGAACTACCTATTCCTATGTTTATTTTTTTTAAAGATTTTATTTATTTATTTGACAGAGAGAGACATTGAGAGAGGGGGAACACAAGCAGGGGATGTGTGAGAGGGAGAAGCAGGCTTCCCGCTGAGCAGGGAGCCCAGTGCGGGGCTCGATCCCAGGACCCCAGGATCATGAACTGAGCCAAAGGCAGACACTTAACGACTGAGCCATCCAGGCACCCCTATTCCTATGTTTAAACAGCAGATTTGAAATAAATGATAATAGCATAGTGAGTGTAAAGATGAAGAATCAGAACTTGAATTAATTCTGTCACTGTACATGACTTCTTGGAGATTTTATTTGCGTTTAATATTTATTTATTTTGTTTATTTATGTGAAACAACATCCATAATTTTTATTAATTGAAAGTTCATAATTTACACTAAAACTCAGTCTTTGGGCTTTGGCATTCTATGAATTTTGACAAATGCATAATGTCAAGGATCACCATTACAGTAACATACAGAAATCTATACACCTGTGTTCATTGCAGCATTATTCACAATAACTACAGATGGACACTCCCCCAAAGGCCATCAAGTGACGAGTGTATGAGCATTTTCATTAACAGAAAATCTTTCTCCTTGAAAAAGAATTTTGTATTTGCTGATCAGAATGGACTTGAGAGACCTGCCATGAAAAGCTTGAGACTTTTCTATAGGTGTCTTCTTTAATTTCCAGGGAGCCATTGACTCAACAACTGTATTCCATCTGGTTTCCTGAAGTCATCAAGAAAACAATGTATAGGATGGTGTGATCCTCATAGTGCTTTATTTTTTCTAATCACAGGTGGATGCAGGAGGAAATGAAATACATATGTATTCTAAAATCAGTCTTTTTTTGAGGCAAAATCTAGGTGATGAAGAAGGTGGGCCTTCCTTGACTGTTTTGGAGAGTCACCCTGATTCCAGGTTCCTGCTGGGAATGGGGGTTGGGAGTGTAGCGAGAGAAACTGACTGTCCTGTAAGAACTGTGACCATGTTCTATAAACCCTGGAAGCAAGTAGGTCATTTAGGTGCTGTGGTTTGTGTGTGTGAGAACTGGAGGGTGTCTATGTTTGAGGCTATGTGACATGATTGTAAGTGTGAGTGCATGTGAGTGCGTGTATTTCCTCAGGAGCTATTTCCCACTTAAACAGCACAATGCAAGTGTCAGAGTTATAAAAACAACAAAAAAAAAGACACACATTGCACGCTTTACCTACATTAACTCATTCCTCCTTCACTACAGTTGCATCTGGAGGATTCTTCAATATTCCCTTTCCTCTCCAAGCCAAAGGCCTTGTTCTTCATTTCTTTCCTACTCCTTTACTCTGCCTTCCTGTGTCCACCCAGGAGGGTGGTCCAACAGCAGCTCAGTCCATACTTACTAACCACCTACATGCACACTCTCACACCATGCACACATCCAGTAAAGCTCACTGACTAGTTGCTGAGCAACCGCACCAGTGCCCTGACAGTTGCTAAGTATCCTCCTAGTTCCCACCAAGGGCCTATTGAAAGATCTTCCCAGTTTGAAGGAAGAAGAAGAAGCCCCAAATCTCTCCAAGGTAAACTTGCTTTTCTTTGTCTAAAAGGGAAACATCTTTTTTTCTTTTTCAATAGACTTAAGGTATGAAATTCTGACATCTGGACATCACAGATGATATATACAATTATCTTGGTTTGGAGAGTTTCAAGTGAGAGTGTATTACCAACTGATACCTAATATAAAAGGGTATTTTAAAAAAAATGACAATATCAATTACAAACTGTATGGTAGTGAGCATTTTCTCAGCAGAAATTTTCATCCTTGAAAGTAAATTTTGTACTTGCTGATCAAAATGGACTTGTGAGATCTTGCATGAAAAGCTCAAGCTTTTTCCATGTCTTCCATGTTTTGTTCTGGGGTCATTGACTCAACCACTGGTTCCCATTTGGTTTCCACCAGGACCTGAAACAACTAGGGAGATGACAGAGCATAACAGACCCTTGTAGATAACTTGCTTGAATCTACAGTGAAGCTCAGGACAAAGGTTATGTGCTTTGGATCCTGCCAACTATGCCAAGTAATGACCAAGAAGAAGAGGCTGTGAAATGAATGTCAAAGCAGGTGATGTCCAGGGTCCTTCCAACCACAGTCTTGCTCACTGTATCACTCCAGCACTGATCATGGGACCAGGAGAGCCACAACACACTGAGTGGACCAGGGGAACCTTTTGGTGCCTGGCCAGTAAACAGGTGTGGGAGGGAGCATGGGTGGGACTTGTGTCTAAAATTTAAAGCAGTAAAACAAAGTGTGAAATTTGAGGCACGTATTTTTGTTTGGTAAGCATGGTGTAGCTCAGGTAAAAATCAAGTATATTGATCCCAAATCCTTATTAGTCCCTTGTATAATTTTTCTCTGGATCTTTATGGAGTTCACACTTTTGGAAGTTTTTTTTTTTTTTTATGTGGGATTTTTTTTAATTTTGAGAAAAAGTTATCCATTCCTTTCAATATCATTTCATCTATTAAAAATGCTACTGAATGTAGATATATCAGTGAAACAGACTATCTTAGGCAAATGAAGCTGTATGCACAGTAAGGACAAATTTTGAGAGTTAATGTTAACTTTTGAAATATTGCACAACCTAAAAGAAGGCATGGACATAAAAGGATCAGCTCATAATTTGTTCTTTGCTCCACATGATCTGTGTTCTGACATATTTTATTATTTGGTGTGAAATTTTATTTATTTATTTATTTTTAAAGATTTTATTTATTTGAGAGGGAAAGAGAAAGAGAGAGAGCAAGCGAGAGCACAAGAGCGGGGGGAAGGAGAAGCAGACTCCTTGCAATGCAGCGAGCCTGACATGGGGCTCGATCCCAAGACCCTGGGATTACCACCTCAGCTGAAGGCAGATGCTTAACTGACTGAGCCACCCAGGTGCCCCTTGGTGTGAAATTTTAGATGACATTAATTAGACAGAAAAATATTCACAAAGAGTCAGTTACCCACTGCAGTACTGACATAACAAAAAACCCTGCATTAGCTCCTTTCCTTTCCTGTATCACTTCCTTGCTGCCCTATGGGTCCTTCAGTGACTCCCACATAAACTCAAATCCATATTTCAGAGTTTGCTTCTGGGGGAACCTTTTCATTTAATCTAGAACATCCTTCAATTTGTTTTAAATGACAGTGATTTACTAAAGAAATGGAGGCAGTTGTCCTCTAGAATTACCTTTCTTCAGAAATCTGTCTACTTGTTTCTTCATGGTGTCATTTAACTTTTTCCTCTATCCCCTGTATTCCTGGTAAACTGGAAGTTAGACCCAAAATGTTGTTTAAAGTCATGTAAAATATTCTTGGTAAGAATTTTTCATTGGCGATGCTTTTTTATTTCATATTACACAACACAAGAATGCGTACCATCCACCAATAATGATGTTAAAATAGATCAGTGGGTTCAGGTGGTGACAATCTGACTCCTTCATTTCTAAGATGCATTTTTCCCATATGACCTCTATATAATCTGTGTGTTGAGAATTTGACACCAGGCAAATAACTAGTTCCCCATTTTGGTAGGTAGAATAACACTCTTCCCCCAAAGATGTCTGTGTCCTAATCTCTAGAACTTGTGAATATGTTATATTGCATAGCAAGAGGGAATAAAGGTTGCAGATGGAATTAAGGGTAATAAGATTATCTTAAAATAAAGAGGTTATCTTGGATTATCCAGGAAGCCCAATGTAATCACAAGGATCCTTTAAAGCAGAAGAAGGAGGCACAAGGGAGTTCAGAGTCAGAAAGAGATTTAGAGATGCTACGCTGCTAGCTTTGAAGAAGGAGAAAAAGACAACTAGGCAAGGAATGCTGGCAGCCTCTAGAACCCAGAATACCTAGGAATTGGATTCTCCCCTGGGGCCTCCATAAGAAACACAGCCCGCATGACATCCCTGGCTTTAGCCCCTTGGATTCATTTTGGATTTCTGACCTCCAGAACTATAATAAATTTATGTTGTTTTAAGCCACTAAGTTTGTAGTGATTTGTTACGGTAGCAATAGAAAATGAATATACACACCAAGCCCTTTTTTTTCCCCCAGAGGTAGAATTTGGTGATTCATCAGTTGATATAACACCCAGTGCTCATTACATCAAATGCCCTCTTTAATGCCTATCACCCAGTTAACCCATTCCCCCATCCACCTCCCCTCCAGCAACCCTCAGTTTGTTTCCTACAGTGAAGAGTCTCTTATGGTTTGCCTCCTTCTCTGTTTTCATCTTATTTTATTTTGCCTTCCCTTCCTCTATGTTCATCTGTTTTGTTTCTTAAATTCCACATATGAGTGAAATCTGGTATTTATCTTTCTCTCTTATTTCGCTTAACAAATACCCTCTAGTTCCACCCATGTCATTGCAAATGACAAGATATCATTCTTTTTGATGGCTGAGTAATATTCCATTGTATAAATATACCACATCTTCTTTATCCGTTCATCTGTCAATGGACATCTGGGCTCTTTCCATTTGCCTATTTTTTTTTAAAGATTTTATTTATTTATTTGACAGAGAGAGAGACAGCGAGAGAGGGAACACAAGCAGGGGGAGTGGGAGAGGGAGAAGCAGGCTCCCCACTGAGCAGGGAGCCTGATGCGGGGCTCGATCCCAGGACCCTGGGACCATGACCTGAGCTGAAGGCAGACACTTAACAACTGAGCCACTCAGGCGCCCCTCCATTTGCCTGTTTTTTGCCTATTATGGACATTGCTGCTATAAACACTGGGGTGCATGTTCCTCTTCGAATCACTATGTTGGTATCCTTTGGATAAATACCTAGTAGTGCAATTGCTGGGTTGTAGGGTAGCTCTATTTTTAACTCTTTGAGGAACCTCCATACTGTTTTCCAGAGTGGCTGTACCAGTTTGCATTCCCAACAACAGTGTATGAGGGTTCCCCTTTTTCCACACACTTACCAACATCTGTTGTTTCCTGAGTTATTAATTTTAGTCATTCTGACTGGAATGGGGTGGTATCTCACTGTGGTTTTGATTTGTATTTTCCTGATGCTCAGTGATGTTGAACATTTTTTCTGTGTCTGTCGGCAATTTGTATATCTTCTTTGGAGAAATGTCTGTTCATATCTTCTGCTCATTTCTTAACTGGATTGTTTTTAGGTGTTGAGCTTGGAAATCCTTTATAGATGTTGGATACTAGTAACCCTTTATCTGGTAAGACATTTGCAAATATATTCTCCCATTCTGTAGGTTGCCTTTTAGTTTTGTTGACTGTTTCCTTTGCTGTGCAAAAGCTTTTTATCCTGATGATGTTCCAATAGTTCATTTTTACTTTTGTTTCCCTTGCCTTTGGAGACATGTCTATCAAGAAGTTGCTGTATCCAAGGTCAAAGAGGTTGCTGCTTGTGTTCTCCTCTAGGATTTTTTTTATGTGAGAGAGAGAGTGAGAGAGAGAGAGAGCATGAGCAGGGGGAGAGGCAGAAGGACAAGCAGACTCTCCACTGAACAGGGAGCTCAATGTGGGGCTTGATCCCAGGACCCTGAGATCATGACCCGAGTTGAAGGCAGACACTCAACTGACTGAGCCACCCAGATGCCCCTCCTCAAGGATTCTGATGGATTCCTGTCTCACGTTTAGGTCTTTCATCCATTTTGAGTTTATTTTTTTGTGTATGGTGTAAGAAAATGTTCCAGTTTCATTCTTCTGCATGTAGCTGTCCAATTTTCCCAACACCATTCGTTAAAGAGACTTTTTCCCCCCATTGGATATTCTTTCCTGCTTTGTTGAAGATTAGTGGATCATAGAGTTGAGGGTCCATTTCTGGGTTCTCTATTCTGTTCCATTGATCTATGTGTTTGTTTTTGGGTCAGTACCATACTGTCTTGATGATTACAGCTTTGTAATACAGTTTGATGACTGGAATTGTGATGCCTCCAGTTTTGGTTTTCCTTTTCATGATTCCTTTGCTATTTGGGGTCTTTTCTGGTTCCATACAAATTTTAGGGTTGTTTGTTCCAGCTCTACACACAAAGCTTTTGTCAAATGTGATTTTCATCCGTTGTTCATCATTAGCTAGAACATTATTCCATGAGGGGTTGCAAAAAAGTGTTTTTTCTAGTTCCATCATTACATCAACATTTTCTAGTTAAAATTCTTTTGTAAGAAAAAAACCTTTCCTCATCAACCAAGGCTGTTTGGTTACATACAATTTGCCATACAGTTTGAATAGGAGAGGCAGGCTAAATGCTTGATTGTTCCCCATTAATTGCCAATAGTCAGATTTAGGAGTGGGTACAATTGCTATGTCCAAGGGTGATAAATGCACTGTTACAAAATATTATTATGATATGTGTGACCTCAGTCAGGATATGTAATTTCTCTAAGCCTTATTTTCTTCATTTGCATGAAGGAATAATAGTGGTCTTACTTCATAGTGTGCTGTGAGGATTAAATGATGATGCTGATGATAAATATATTTATGCACCTAATAACATATCTTCAAAATATATGTAGCAAAATCGACAGAACCTAAGAGTGAAACAGACAGTTCTACAGTAATAGCTGGAAATAAAATACTTCACTTTCAATAATAGATAGAAAAACCAGATAGAAAATAAGCAAGGAAGTGTTAAATAGAAATGAAATTCTGATATATGTTACAACATTGATGAACCTTACAAACATTATACTAAGTGAAATGAGCCAGATACAAAAGGATAAACATTGTATGATTCCACTTATATGAGGTACCTAAAATAGCCAAATTCATAGAGACATAAAGTAGAAGAGTGGTTACCAAGAGCTGGGGGGATGGTGAGGAATGAGGAGTTAGGGAGTTAGTGTTTAATGGGCCCAGAATTTCAGTATGGGATGATGAAAAAATTCTGGAGATGAATAGTCATGATGTTTGCACAACAATGTGAATGTACTTAATGCCACTAAACTTGATATCACTTAATGAACTTAATGTCACTTAAATGAATAAACTTAATACCTCCTAAAATAGTTAAAGTGGTAAAATTTTTGTATACTGCAATAAAAATAAATTTTTAAAAATACACTACTAATAACAATATAGACATTATATTCTAGGCACTGTTATAAGCACTTTCATAATATAAACACACTTACTTAGTATATAAATAATACACTTGGCATAAAGCTTGGCACATAGAAAGTGCTTAATAAATCATAGCTAGTAATAATAATAATGATAATAATAATTGCTGTTTGTTGATTATAGCAATCCCCATTTTGAAAATCTGAGACTGAGGCCTGGGGAGTTTAATGGACTTGTCCAAGATCATTAAGCATGAAATTTATGGTTCAAGGCCTTCTCTGGCTGCTAGATTCCTAAACCTTCAGTTTCCTACTTTTCTGCTCCCCATGAATTATTGAATTTCCAGCCAGCAACTGATAATGATGGAAAAGATAGAAAGAAAGAAATCCATCAATGCCAACAAATAGTGGTTAACAACCAAGATTTTCAGTGCAAGAGAAAATTATAAAATCAGAGGATTTGTACATGAAAAGATATTCAATGTCACTATCATCAGGGAAATGCAAAAGAAAACTACAATGGATGCTGTTATCCAACCACTAGAATGACTAAAGCAAAAAAGAGTAATAACATCAAGTATTGGCAAGCTTGTGGAATAATTAGAATTTTCATTGCTGGGTGGGAATGCAAAAATAGTTCAATTACTTCTTAGATATAGTTTGGCAGTATCTAATAAAGTCAAACACACATGTATCATATTTCCCTGAGTCCCACTCTTAGGTATTTATTCAAGAGAGGTAAAAACATATGTCCACATAAGGACGTGTACTGAAATGTTTATAGCAGCTTTATTCATAACAGCCAAAAGTTGAAAACAACCCAAATGCCCATCAACTGGTGAATGGATAAACAGATGGTGGTATATCCATATGCTATAATACTAATTCAGCAACAAAAATGGATGCAATATTAATATATGCAAAAATATGGATGTATCTCAAAAATATGCTAAGAGGTAAAGCACAAAAAACTATATGTCATATGATACCACTTACATGAAATCCTAGAAAAGGCAAAACTGAAGTGACAGAAAGCAGATCAGTAGTTGCTGGAGGTTGAACGAGGAGGAATCAACTGTAAAGAGGCATAGGGAATATTTTAGGGTGTTGGATTTTACACAGTTGTGTCCCAAAATGAGTTAAATTTATTGTATGTAAATTATACATCCATAAGTTATTAAGAAATCAAACGAGTTAACTAAAACTCTAATAACATTAACTAAAATTGGAAATGTTAGTATAAACTCATGACTTTTTAAAAATTCAAACTGTGGGAAGAGCCAAGATGCCCTTCAACAGACGAATGGAGAAAGAAGATGTGGTCCATATATACAATGGAATATTACTCAGCCATCAGAAAGGATGAATACCCAAATTTTGCATCAACATGGATGGAACTGGAGGAGATTATGCTAAGTGAAATAAGTCAAGCAGAGAAAGTCAATTATCATATGGTTTTATTTATTTGTGGAACACAAGGAATAGCATGGAAGACATCAGGAGAAGGAAAGGAAAAATGAAGGGGGGGAAATCGGAGGGGGAGATGAACCATGAGAGACTATGGACTCTGAGAAACAAACTGAGGGAGGGATTTAGAGGGGTAGGAGATGGGGGGATGGGTTAGCCTGGTGATGGGTATTAAGGAGGGTGTGTATTGCATGGGGCACTAGGTGTTATATGCAAACAATGAATCATGGAACAGTACATCAAAAACCAATGATGTACTGTATGGTGACTAACATAACATAAAAAAAAGATTAAAAAAATTCAAATGTATTTATTCTGTCCAATGAAAAGGCCTAGAACTAATGATAATCTAGAGCAAAGAGCACTCCTATCACCCCAAATTTGGTCTCTAAATATTATTCCCTCACCATGATACTGTGGAGAACCAGGGCTCTTTAGAAAAATAGCCAATTCCAGGTCACAGGCTGGGAGTGTAGATGAGCCTGGGACACTTTTTTGTACTAGAAAGTAATTAAGCTATCAAAAAAAGTAACTGAGTCTGTCAAAAGCATAAAAGTTAGCAGGGGCTTCCCCTCACCAAAAAAGAAATAACCTGAGCATCAAATTAATATTGACTATAACTGATTGAAGCACATATGGCTCTGCCCTCATGGAGTATATCATCTGGTAGGGAGACATACAATGACCATGCAAATAGGCATACTGAATTAGGCAGACTAGGCCCAGCTATGCCTTAGTAATACCCCTAGATCTGCTTAGCATCATAAAGAAAAGAACAAGATACTATGAAATCAAAAGAACAGTCTTGGAAAAACAACAGAACTTAGAGAAATGAGAAATATAATCATTGAAATTAGAATCTCAGTGAGCAGACTAAATATCAGATTAGAAACAGTTGAAGAGAGAATTAGTGAACTGGTAGATCCAAGTAAAATACCCAGAATGTAAACATAGACACAGAAATGGAATACAGATTAAGAAACATGGAGGATAAAAGAAAATCTAATAAATTTCCAGAAGATGAAAATAGAGAGAATGAAGAGAGAGACAATATGTAAAGCAATTTTGAATAAGAATTTTCCAGAATTTATCAAAGACAGAAGTCTTCAGGTGTAGGAGCCTAAATATCTCAAGAAGGATAAACAGAACTGAATGTATGCATAAACATTGAAGTGAAACTGAAGGACCTTAAAATCAAAGATAACATTTGAAAAATAACAGCAAATAAAGAGATTAACCACAGAGGGTAACAATTAAAATAACTTTAGACTTACCAAAAGCAACAATAGAAGATGGCGGACAGTAGTATTATAATGTCAAAATACCTAGAGAAAATAGGTATCTACTAAAATTTTATTCACAGGTAAACCAGCATTCAAGAGTAAAGGCAAGATTGGGGCGCCTGGGTGGTTAAGCATCCAACTCTTGATTTTGGCTCAGGTCATGATCTCAAGGTTGAGACTGAGTCCCATGTCAGGTGCTGCACTCAGCACAGAGTCTGCTTGGGTTTCTTTCTCCCTCTCCCTCTGCCCCTCTCCCCCCATGCTCTCTCTTTCTTTCAAAGAAATAAAGACATCTTTAAAAAAATAAAATGTTAACATATATATAGAGGGGGTGATTGGAGATAAAGATCTAAGTCATTGTTTTATATAAAGGAGGGTAAAGATATACTTTAACTTAAAAATAGATAGTCTTTAACTTTAGATTTTGTTAGGTCTGTATCTGTATTAAAATTTTGAAGGTAAGCAGAGGCTGCTGGGAAGATGGCAGAATAGGAGGATCCTGGGCTCACCTCTTGCCATATGGCCACCTAGAGAACACCTACATCAACATAAATAATCCAGAAAGCGACCCGAAGACTGGTAGATCAGACTCTCCGCAGCCCAATGTAGACAAGAGGCCACAGCAGATCCACCCCCTCTGATCGCTCTTGGCAAGATCCCATCAAAGCAGTGCCACAAGCCTGACAATGTGCAAGCAGCCCAGACAAGGGCCAACACCGCTCCAAAGTGAGTGCTGCTCCAGGGAGAGGGGAAGATAACCACACACCAGTCTGACTGTGACCCTAGCAGTGGGCTGGGGGCAGGCAGCTGGTCTGACTGAAGGCCCCACCTACCAATAAAAGCTTCTCAGGGGACAACACAGGGAAGTGCCCTGCAGTTTGGTGCTACTTCATCTCTGGCAAACACCTGATCTTACTCAACTCAAGCCCAAGACAGCCCTGGACCAGCCCACTAACACCACAGGCACCAGACTCTGCCCACAACAGGCAGAGAGCCATCGCAGACTGGACTGAAGGCAAACACAGCTCCGCCACAACGACAGGACACCCCTATAGCAACACACATAGGAGACACCCCTGAAGCACCATTTTCTGGTGAAAAGGAGACACTGCACTGTGGGATACTACAGGACCTCTTCTTCATAAAGCCACTACTTTCAAGTGCGGGAGATGTAGCTGACTTTCCTAACACATAGAAACAGACACAGCAATAGACAAAATGAGGAGACAGAGGAATAGGTCCCAAATGAAAGAGCAGAACAAAATCATAGCAAGAGACCTAAACAAAATGGAGATAGTAATATATCTGATAGTTAATTTAAAGTAATGCTCATAAAGATACTCGCTAGAATTGAGAAAGAAGTGCAGGACCTCCATGAGACCCTCCACCAAGAGATAGGAGACCTAAAAAAGAACCGATTAGAAATATTGAACTCACTAAATGAAAATAAAAATAGACCACCTGGAATAAATAGCAAACAAGAGGAAGTAGAAGAACGGATCAGCAACCTGGAGGACAGAGTAATGGAAAGTAATCAAGCTGAGCAGATGAAAGGGGGAAAAATATGCAAAATGAGAATAGACCCAGGGAACTCAGCCACACTGTCAAGCATAATAGCTGCATGATAGCATCCCAGAAGGAGAAGATTGAGAAAAGGGGCCAGAAGATTTATTTGAAGAAATAATAGCTGAAAAATTCCTGAATCTGGGGAAGGAAAGAGAAAATCCAGATCCAGGAGGTCCAGAGAGCCCCCAATAAAACCAACCCAAAGAGGTCTGCACCAAGACACAAAGTAAATAAGATGGCCAAAAGTAGTGATAAAGAGAGAATTTTAAAAGCAGCAAGAGAAAGGAAAGCAGTTACATACAAGGGAAACACCATAAGACTATCAGTGGGTTTTTCAGCAGAAACTTTGCAGGCCGGAAGGGAGCGGCATGGTATATTCAAAGTTCTAAAAGGAAAAAATCTACAGCCAAGAATACTCTATCCAGCAAGACTTTCATTCAGAATAGAAGGAGAGAGAGTTTCCCACATCCTCGTCACACATAATGCCATCAGCCTGTGGGTCCCAAACTCACAGTCCAGCTGCCCTCCTGCCTGAATCAGCATGCACGGCCTGCTACCTGCTCAATGCCAGTCAACACCCCTTCACCTCAGACTGACAAGGACTCAAACTGACACTCTTCCCCTCAAATTCCAGCCCCTGTGCTCAAGTTTGTGCACAAAAGTGGGCATAATTATAACAGCAGAATGAAGCAATCCAAATAATGACACTAATTCTGTGGAATATATAGTGGATAAAAAGGAGTGTGCTAGGCTAAGAACATCTCCAACAAGGACATCAAAGAATAATGTATGCAGCATGATTCTGGTTAGTAAAAGAAACAAACCCAGAAAAAATAAAACCAGACAAAATCAGAGAGGGAGACAAACCACAAGAGACTCTTAATCATGGAAAAAAACTGAGGGTTGCTGGAGTGGAGGGAGGTGGGAGGATGGGGTAATTGGGTGATGGGCATTATGGAGGGCACTGGATGGAATGAGCACTGGGCATTATATAAGATGATGAATCACTGAACTCTACCTCTGAAACTAACAATACACTTTATGTTAATTAATTGAATTTAAATTAAAAGAAGACCCCCCCAATAAATAAAAATTTGAAGGTAGCTCTAAGAATAGAAGAAGAGTGTATAATTTTAAAACAATTAGAGAAAAAGGAATAAAAAATACTCTATTAGAAGGCAACAGAGGAGAAAACAGAAGCATTAACAAAGTAGCAAATATAGGAAGCCCCCCCCCCCACAAAAATTAATTCAAGCATATCAGAAATCACCAAAATGTAATGGACTATCCACATCAGTTAAAAGCAGAAATTATCAGATTGGATTGAAAAAATATGGTCATATGCTTTTTAGAAGAGATGCTTTTAAAACATAAGGACACAGGTGAGGCATGTGCAGAATTTGCTACAGTTTCCTTTTGCAGTGCTGGGATCCAATCTGTCACCACATTAAGTCCACTCTGTTCTGTCACTGATTCTCCAAGGTATATTATCCCTAAAAAAAAGATTTACAACAGGAGGATTAGTGGGACAAACTACAGTGCTCACTACTATAGTTGACTCTGAGGTTGTAATTATAATTTATCACCTTCCATTCATTCAGGATTTCCCATTTGCTGAGCTTCATTCAGAACTTCTGCTGGTCTATATTCCTTGCCCTGGGGATAACCCAGACTTCCAACCCCAAGGGATCTTGGTCCCTAGTTACCTTGTTCTTGTAAGGCCATGATTGCTGCAATTGCTTTGTTTTGTTTTTTTATCACCTATCATGGAAGCATGAAATTCTGGACAAACTCCTTCCTGCTCCCATTATATAGCATCACTTCTGTTTCCTTATGATAATCAGGGTTAGTTACTCCTGCCAATATAAATCCCTTTTTGCCCAGAGGTCAAAGAATGAAGGATACAAAAGGACCAAAAGACAGTCATAGCTTTAGGTTCATCGGAGCACTTATGGTCCCTTAATAAAAACATTTCATCCCTGAACTCAGAATCCCTAACTATAAGAGACTAAAGTTGTGGGGAAGGCTAAAGTACAGAATTCCCAAGTAGGTCATAGCATTGGTGGCAAAGAAACCAGTCTTACTTCCAGCTCTTGGCTTCTGGGCCCATGTATTTTGACTTGTGGGATATAGTACCCTATAGAAATTCAAAATTGCTGTTCAAGAGTGGTCATAACTAGAACAGCCTTGGTAAGAGAGAGCCCATGACTTTGAGCCATATATAGCATCCATCTTTGCCACTCTGACAAGATGGTTCATGGGCCTATTGTATAATCACTGGGATGGCCAAAGATAGAGTTTGATGAACACCCATTAGATGAGTCATTCTATCGACCTAGTTATTCAGTGCCTCCTCTGGTGGATCTCTGAGGAGCATTAAATATGACACAAGTACCTTCACACTTCATGACCACTCCCATAGGTTGATCTAAATGCCTCTTCTTCAAACCTCTTTGTTTTTGATCTTTCATTTTTTTTTTCCCTCCAGGCCCCTGACTATCCATACAAGCCTTTTACCATTTCCTAGGAGTCTGTATGTAGCCTTACCTTTGTCCCTACCACACAAAATTGATGACATGTACTGCTTGAAGTTCTCCCCAGTGGGTGGGTTTCTTCTACTCCTATGTCATGGAGTCACCTGAAAATGGGTTGTAGTGTAGAAGTCCATTTTCTACTTGTCAAACATTTTGAGTCTACACATCCATGAACCAGGCCCAGGTTTTTCTCCTTTTATCAGCTGTTTGTTGTAAACTTCCTAGGAAGCCATAGGTGAAACTGATGGAGAGACCACGATGCTACAGAGATAGGAGACATTGAATTTGGGTCCCCTATTTATATCTTCTGGACCTTATAAGGCCCAAATACGAAATGTACCATTTACATTGTATGATAGAATTGTTTGGCAGATCTGATAATATCTGGATCTTGATAAGCATCTCTGGTTTCATAGTCATCTAATGTTCTAGGTCAGGTGTTCAGTCTCTCCTAAGGCTTAATAGCAAGCCAGGAACTTGTCTTTGAATGGAAAATACTTCTCTGCTACAGAAATATGAATAGCATTCCTCCAGAATCCTAGAAGTCTACACTGAAACTCTTATTTGGGGGCTTGTCAGAGATTCCACATGGTCTTCTATCTACCATGGATACCTCTAACATCACTGAGTTTATTGGGCAGCTTTTACAACAACCCAAACCAGCTGTAGAGCCCTCTTAAAATAGGTAGCCTTCTAAGTCACCCAATAAATGGATTATAATAGTATAACACTAAGTGTGGGCTGTATCTAAAATCCAAGGAACCTACCAAGGGCTGTGCCTTTTTCTTAGTTATGGGAGATAAAATGTGCAATAACTTAGCCTTTACTTTGGGGTGATGGGATGTCCTATAATGCCCTATGCCATCAGACTGCTAAAAGTTGTTACTCATGTGGCAGGCCCCTTAATCTTTGTAGGATTAATCTCCTACTCTCTGGTACACATGTTTCTTTCCAAGGTATACATAGTACTTCTGCTCACAAGATCTGATTAATATGATGTGTTTAGTCTAGTGAACCGGTATAATGATGTTCTGTGGAAATGTCAAAATGACCGATGTTCCTTTGATTACACTGAGACAGAAAGGAGGATAATCATAGCCCTGGGGCAAAAAGATCAATGTGTATTGCTGTTCATCCTAGGTGAATGTGAAATGGAACTCTGAACTGCTTTTGATCTTCCTTTTAGAGGGGGATTGAAAAGAACACATTTGCTGCACCAATAAATCTATACCGAGCGTTGATAGATTCTAGTGAAATACCATATTTGGCATAACAGCTGTGGCTGGATCTGCCATTTGGTTAAGTTTCTGGTAGCCCACCATTTCCACCGTGATCTATTCTTTGCAGGGAATATAATGATAAATTAGAGAGGGATATGGTAAAAATCACCACCCTTGCATTCTTTAATTCACCAATGCTGGCACTAATCTCTGCCATTCTACTCATGCTGTAGCACTGCTTCTGATTCTTTCTCTTGTCCTGTGCAGGGGACAGTTTCAGGGGCTCTCACTAGACCTTTTCTCACAGGATGGATTCCATGTAAGATGGACTTGGGCCAAAACTCCATGTATCATCTCACTTCATCCATATAACTTCAATCCAACAAGTGAGCCATGATGGCATGTTGAGTCTTCTGGTAAGAAGTTCAGGCACTTTATTCAATAGCCCTCAAGACTTGGGTGTTCCCCTTTCTTCAGTATGTAATTAGTCTGGTAACCGGTTATAGGGTTTTTTTGGGGGCAGGGGGTAATATGTATTGTATATATTTGCTGTGGGATTTCTTGGTTCTTCCTCAAGGGGACCTGGCTTCTCCTTCAATTAATGGACTCTGGATCTGAGAACTGGCTCAAGTCTAGAAACTAGGCAAGGGATCATTATTTTCCATTAGGCCAACTGATTATCAGTTTTCTGCTTCTATGCTCTTGATATGTTTTTGGTTCATAAGTGAACACTCTAGATGGCTGCCCATCTGCCTCATCTCTGGAAACACTATGGTCTATTAGCCATCACCACATAACCCTGTGGGTCAGGGTCTCTGGTTACCATTCCAGTTTTTTGCCCATTCACCTTCCTTTCTTCTGATGTTTCAGTACCACTACCTGACCTCTGACCGTTCAGAATTCTTTCTGCCCATTGACACCAGGTGGCCCAGTTCCATAGCTGCATCTTTACCATCAAATTGGCTTATAGAGGAAAGTCACCACTGAGTTTTTTTTATAGTGCATTCCTTGTAATTTCCTAGTGCACAGAAAAGTATGTGTTCTCTAGCCCTCTTACAGAACTTAGTTGGTGGCTGTCTGGTCTTGCATCATAAATTCATTCAAGCATGCCCACTTCTTTGAACTTTCCGACCTCTTCCATAATACTCTGCCAAGGCAGTTATGGTATTTCTATCTCATTTACTGTAGGCTACTGTCTTCTCCAAGCTTCAAGGAACCACCCTAGCAATGTGTTAAGACTGGCTTTGAACATCCTTGCAAGGATGTGAAGTCTCAAGTGACAAGAACACCTACTTCGATAACTACTTCTTATCCAGCCTTATATTCTTCTTGCACCATGGCCCAGCCCCTCAAAATACATTCTTATATATAAGAATAGTTCCTCTGGTATGTATTAGTTAGTTCTTCTGGTATGTATTAGTTAGTTCCTTTAGCTCTGATGATGAATAATCTGTTACCTCCCATGTAAGGGACTACATACCCATCAAAACATGCTGAGATCACACCACAGATTTTGACCTACATGTCATGGGTGGTGGGGTGGGGTGGGGGGAGGCAGGAGGGCAACTATTACTTCGGAAGACATTTGCCTTGGGGAGGACTTTGCATGGTGTCCTGGCAATGGGAGGCTACTCTTCTCTAAGAGGGGAGGGGAGGCATTTGTGCCAACCTACAAGGCTCAGAAAGATGTGTTCTCAAGTCTGAATCCCAAGTCTCAGGGTCCCACTTCTGCTCAAGTAAGACTCAGACTTTAGCCCAGGACTTACTGGAGCTGTGGATTCAGTCTCTTTTGTAACTTAGTCATGATTATAATCAAATCTGGGACTGATTTTCAGCACAGTCTGCCCTCCTGCTGCAGGAGATGAATATCTCTTTAAATTGTGCCATGGAGACCTCTGGTTTTCACAACGTGTCCTGAGTCAATGGTGAACTTAACAGTCTGACAGATCCTCTTTCTTCAAGGTAGCACAACCTAATCAACTCCACAATCCTTATAATTTCCACTGCTTCCATTGCTTTCAAGAGCGGAGCTATTAATGGTGGTTGGTTCCCTGTCCACTTCTAATATCTGCCCAGTCCATCACAGGCTAGAGTCATTAATTGTGCTGCTGTGAAAGCATCCCACTTCCCAGCAGAAATGGGATTCTTTTTTGCCATCTAGCTGTCTGGTAATTTAATTCTAGAATCTCCTCCTGAGGTCTGCTTTCCAGGGTCATTTCTGTCACCACCTGCTTAGTTTGGGTTTCCCCAAGAGTAGATCTTGAGACAAGAATTTGGGTGTAAGTAGTTTACTTAGGAGGTGAGAGAGTGCAGAAGTGAGATAGGAAATGTAGAAAAGCTTATAAAAGATATGCTAATGAGTGGGTTACCCTTGGCATTACTTAAAGCTCAATCCCACCGGGGACCCTTTGAGAGGCAGTGATGCACATTCCTTGGAATTGTCCCACAGTGGGCTAGGTAGTGGGAGGTTTTATCCACTGACTCCCAACCCTTCTAGGGAGAGGGTTGCTCCTGGGGTATTAACTCCTCTGCATTTCTGGCCTGCCTTTCATGTGATTCTTTCCAATACTAGAGAAAGTTCTCAGGTGGAGAGACATAAAAAACTATTGGTATGCCTGGAAACCATGCAGGTGACCTCTTTTGACCACAGCAACCTCCTCACTGGCATCTCCCAAGGCTCCAAGCTGACCATGCCATTGTATGGTTTCAAATCCTGCAGTAACTTCCTACAGTTGATCCTCAGGATAAAGTAATTACTGTTCTCTGAGGGCCAATGAGATGTCAGGTGTTGTATAAATGCCAGATCTTCTCTTACATTAATACATTTTATCTTTACAAGAGCCTCGACATTTTCATTCCACTGAGGAGAAAACT
Source organism: Phoca vitulina (assembly GCF_004348235.1). Classification (NCBI taxonomy): domain Eukaryota; kingdom Metazoa; phylum Chordata; class Mammalia; order Carnivora; family Phocidae; genus Phoca; species Phoca vitulina. The sequence continues at coordinate 61,852,774 of NW_022589705.1, forward strand.
GAGTCTTGATGAGGTGTGAATGCCTCAGACTAGCACAGAAGCTCCTTCATATTCCAGCCCCTGCCCACTCCTCCTCCCTTCTGAGACCTCTCCTTTGTCCCACCCACACCAAGTCACTTGCAGTTCCTCAAGCTGACCCATCTTCACACCTCCCTACCTTTTTACATGAAGTTGTTTTTTTTTTTTGTCTAGAATGCTCTTTCCTTTCCAGATCTTGCAAATGCCTTCCTGTACTTCAAGACTCAGCTCAAGTGACACCTCCAGGGAGTCCTCCTGGCCCTGCCAGGCTGAGTTAGCCCCTCTTTGGTGCTGCCACAGTCTTTGTGTTCCTGTAGGAACACTGACCTCTTGGTCTTCCCCCTTGCCTGTTGACATGCTTGTGCCTCTGCCAGGAGAGCCTGAAGAAATGCTCAGTAGATATTTGCCAGGTGAATGAAAGATCAGCCCACTCATTTTAGTTCTCATTCTTTGCCAGCTTGTTTTGTTTTCCCCCTTTTTTACATTTCTATGTTTTTCTAGGGCCAAACTGTAGGCTTCTGGTGAGGGGGGCGGAGGTGGGCAGAAATCCCTGTTTCCTTAAAAGTCACTCTTTCCTGGATTGGAAGTCCCAGGAGGGCAGGAAACATAGTGGATCCTCTCATCACTGTATCCCAGCACCTAACTCAGGCCGGGCCTCGCGTGGAGCGAGATTACATATTGCTGAATAAGTGAACGAATAAGTACTCTTTATGATGTACTCATTTACTGTGCTCTGTGCTGTGGGGAGATGAATAAGGCAAACAGGACATATCTCTGTCCTCAAACTTAGGTTCCTCCAGCCCTGAGATAAGTGCTCTTGTGCAAATATCTTATCTGACAGGTGTTCCCAAGGGAGAGGCAAAATGAGACAGGCAGGCAGTGAGCCAGCTGAGGGTGTGTCACTGAACATGTTACCACAGTGAGCAGCTAGAGCTTCATTGTACAGAGACTCTCTGCGAACTCCAGTGGAGCACATGAGCTTTAGAGTTATCCTGCCCATGGGGTGAGGGAGCTGGGGTGTTTATACCCCAACTTCTGTTGGTCAGTGGTTGAAGGCTGGCATTTGCATGTGAGTATGTGTGGGGGTGGGGTAGGGGTGAGAAATGGGCTCCAGTAGCCAGAGGAGACCCTTCCGTAAAGCAGTGCATTTGCTGGTAGGTGGAAGGTAGGCAGGAAGGGTAAGAGCAAGGGCAGTGCGTGGGGTATGGAGAGTGACTGCTGCATCCAGGGGGTGACAGTCACATAAACATGTCATTACTGTATAGCCAGCCTCCAGATGACAATCCTGACCAGGACCAGGCAGGCAATGTGAATGAGAAAAATGCTTGGGTTGAGAGCAGTTGTCCCTCTAAAATTTGCATATACGTGCCACTTTGCCTCTTCCTCTGACAGAAAGTCGCCACTGGTTTTGAGGAAGATGAGTGTCCGGGCTGTCTTTAATCCTGGCCCGCTCCTGTAGTTGTCAGACACCTTCAGAAGGGAGTGTCAGTGTTCCCCACTTCTCAGCTCTGGCCACTCATCACCATGTGGGGACCTGGGGTGCAGGGTGGTGTGGGCTCACATGTGGTTTTCTTAAAAGAGAAGTGGTAATTCAGGTATTTATGTGAAATCTCCTGGTTTTAAATGTACTGTGTTGCATAGTATCCTCCCAAAACTCAGATCTGGAACCTCAGAATGTGACTTTATTTGGAAATATGGGAGGAAACAAAGCCTGCAGGAGGGCAGCTTGCTGGTGTGGGGGGCAAGATTAAATGCTGGTGGAAAGGGGCTAAGAGGAAGAAGAGCTGGGGTGTGGCTTTGGGCAGGAGGAAGGATCCTGCTTTTCAGAGGGTCAGAAAGGCAGGGGGAAGGATGGTGGAGGATACTGACAACTGGTGAAAGGGGAAGCTGGGGTCACAGCTGACTGTGATGCAGGGTCTGGGGTCCCCTGCTGGAAGTGAGACAAGCGGTGAGGGTGGTGCACAGGTGGTTCGAGATCACTATCAGTGGGCACAGCAGGGGCTGACCAGAAGGCCCCAAAGCTCACTTTCCTACAAAAGCCTCATCATCCCATGCACACGTTCTTCTTGAGGTGTGTAGTTGGGGGTGGGAGGGGCTTTGTCTCCAAGTTATTGTTGGCTGAAAGACCAACCCGTATCAGGGCATGTCTCCCTCCAACTCTACAAAGCCTGACAGCAGATCTGATTTAAGTCTCATTTCCTCAGTATCTGCTGTGTTGCAGGCACTGAAACACACATCATTTCTTTCACTCTTTGAAATAATTCTGAGAGTAGTATTATTTCTCTTTTAAAAATAGTAACAGATCTCCTTGCCTGGAGTATCCTGTGTGTCCGGCTGGTCCTGTGCATTGGTCACCTCATTCCATCCTCCTGGCTCGCCCTGTTGAGGAAGAAAGGTTTGCTGTTATCCCCATTTTGCAGATGAAGAGGGTGGGGGAAGGGGAGGGAAGTTAAGTACCTGATCTAGGGGGACCCAGCTGTAATTGGAGACCGGGCTTTTGGAGACTAGGTGCAGCCCTTCTCCCGTTCCAAAGTGCAGCTCTCCAGTGCCATCTGTTTGGTGTGCTCATTGCCCAGATGTTTGTCTCTAAGTCTGGAAACTAAGAGTGGGGCGCAAGCAGGACCAGGATCTTCTCTCTTTGTCTCTGACAGGGATGGTGAGCACATCCAACAGAACTCCCACCACTGTCCAGCTCAGTCCTTTCCTTCCATCAGTAAGCTGCTCGAGAACAAAACATGGCGCTGACCCACCACTGAGTCCCCAGCCCAGGGCCTGCCACCAGGCTGTGCTCAGCAGGAAACGTTGGAACCAAATTTTGGCAGCTTGGGCTGAGCAGGCACTTTTTGTCCCCTGCCGAGGCAGCAGGCATGATAAAAGAAGGGGACAAGCCAACTGATTCTGAATCGTGGTTCTGCAATTCCCTGGCTCTAGATCCGTGTGCTAAGCCATGCAATCTTTCCGAGCCTGTTTCCCCAGCTATAATATGGGGGAAATAGTTTTCAGCAGCACTCCACAGACCTAGAATCCAAGGGCCCCCTCTCCATGTTGTGAGGATTTAACACTAAACCAAATACTAACTGTTGGCATTTATTGTTTACCGTGTGCTCAGTGTGAGTCTAGCGCTTTGCTTGTTCTCTCGTTTAACTCTCACAAAGCATAGAGAAGTTAAATACTCCAGCCGGTACACGTTCTAGTGCCAGTTCTGTACCTTACTGAGCCATATCATTTCTCATCCTGTTTCTTCATGTCTGAAATGGGTTCACTAAATCACCAGGTGAGCCAGCGGCACCTGCGCATGTGAAGAATCTCTTAGTGTGAGTAGTGCTTCCTCCCTTTTTCGCTCGCTGAGTGTCGGTCTCTGTCTCCCCGCCCTCTTCATTTTCCTGCCATCTCTTTTTTGTGTGTACTTTCTATCCCTCTCTAGGTCTTTCTCCCAGTCTCGTACGCTCTCCCACCCCCGCATCCCAAGACCCTCTCGGTTTTCTCCGCCTGTCCTCTGCTGCCCCCGTGTGGCTGGAGCTGGAAAGGTCGCTCCTTGCGGAGCCACCCTTCCCCGGCCGGGGCGCATCTGAGCACGCAGCTGGAGGTGAGCGCCGGTGCGTCCAGATGTGATGCCCGCGCTGGGGACTCGCTTTCTGCATGCGTCTGGCAGAAGGTCTGGGTCTGTCACTGAGCCTTGGACTTGACTCACACCTAGAACTATCCTGACCTCCTCTTGGTGCGGGGGACAGAAGCCTGGTTCTAACCTCCTTTCTGAGCGAGCCCCCGGAGTAGCCTTTTCCAGAGCCTCAGCCCCAAGGAGGGCCTCCGCCTGTGCGTGCGTCCCTGCCGCCTCTAGAATTTAGTGAAATTTAGTCTTTTGATAGCCTCTTTCGCCCTGCGGACCCTTCCCACACACACCAGGTGTTTCCCTTTTTAATAGTTGCTGTTGTGGTAATGGAAGCTTAAGAACGAGTTGGCAGAGGAATTTATTCGCCTTTATGGCACAGTGCCAATGAGCGGCATCTCCAGATACTTTCCTTGCACCACACAGCCCCTTCTCAGAGCTTGGTTATCCTCCCGTCAGAAATCTGATGAACATCCCATTCTTAAATTGTTTTACACGGTTGCACAACATTTAACTCTTTCATGTGCTTACGTATATTTTAAAATTGCACAAGAAATATGTGGTCATTATAGAAAGATTAGAGAACACAACAAAGGACTTCCAATTAAAGATGACAGATTGGACACGCACGCTCTTTCCTGAAACTCCACTAAAACGACAGCAGGAGATTTTATTAAAATATTTAAAGACACAAGGACAAAGAGAACAGGAGAGACGACAGCAGCGTTTGGAAGCGGGGAGTAGAGTGCAGACATTTAGCTCAACAGACAGGGAAAGCTGCATCTTAAGCCTCAGTAGACATATACATGCAACTGGATTTACCTTGGGAACCCCGAAAAGGCTCAGGCACTTCAAGAAGTAGATGGGGCTGAAAACCGAGAGGAGTTAGACCTACTGGTTTCTTCCCCCTGAGGCCACACTACCCCCTCCCCCAACTGGGGCAGAGGACTAGAGGTTTATTCTTTGGAAAGGGTCTCTGGCCTAGGGGGAGGGGCACTTGAGGGTGGGAAAACAGGAGATTTAAGTGAATATTGAGTCCCCACCACAACACTCCTTTCCCTGCCCCATTCAACTCCTGGCACCTGGCAACCAGGCAGACACCTTTAGGCAGGAGACTGGAAGATGAAACTGGGGAAGAGGGGCCCCGCCTAATGAAATAGCCCCAGCAGACACCCTTCCCCCTGGGCCCATTGTCAACAACGGACTTATGAGCACACAGCTCCCAATCAGCTTTTGAGTTCTTACTTTTACTTTTTTTTTTTGTCTAATTTCAGACTTAGAGAAAATTTGCAAGAATTCCTCTTTTACTCTTCACCAAATTCCCCTAATATGGACATACTATTTTTTTACTGAACATGATGCCCCTTTGCCCCTGAATAATTCAGTGTGTGTTTCTCAAAACCGAGGACATTCTTTTTAACATTGAAATTAACATTGATTCAGGGCTATTATATCTACAGACCTTATTCAGATTTAGCCAACTGTGCCAATAATGTCCTTTAGAGCAGAAAATCCCAGATCATGTGCTGCATTTAGTTGTCATGCCTCTTTAGGCTCCTTTAATCTGAAGCAGTTCCTCAGTCTTTCTTTGCCTTTATGACGTTGACATTTTTTCAAGAGTACAGGACAGGTATTTTGCAGAATGTCCCTCAGTCTGTCTGATGTTTCCTCCCGAGTTAGGCATTGTTGGCAGGACTATCACACAAATGATGTTGTGTTAGTGCATGTATCAGGAGCCACGTGACCTCTGTTTATCCCATTGCCAGTGATGTTAACATTAATCACCTGCTTAACGAGGTGCCTGCCAAGCGTCTTCAGTGTAAAGTTATTGTTTTTCCTTTGTAATTAATAAATATTTATCATCCACCAGTTTTCAAATCATTGAATATTCTTGCCTGAATCAATTATTATCGTGATGTTATCTGGGGGTAATTTTCTTTTTTTTTCTTCAGAGAGAGCACGCGCCCATGAAGGTGGGGAGGGGAGGGACAGAGGGAGAGGGAAAGAGAGAATCTTAAGCAGGCTCCATGCCCAGCATGGAGCCCCACACCCAGCTGGATCTCACAACCCTGAAATCGTGACCTAAGCCAAAACCAAGAGTGGGACACTTAACTGACTGAGCCACACAGGTGCCCCTGGGGGTTAATGCCACCATTCCTTTTTATATTTATTAGTTGGTTTTCTAGTATAAGGAAGAGCTTTTCCTTCTTGCCATATATTTATTTATAACGTTATATGAATGTGATTTCCTTGATTTTATTTCAATCAATGAGTTATAGTCTGTTACTATACATATGTATATTATGAAATATGCTCGATATGTTATACTGTGTGTGCATATTATGCTCAGTTCTTTCTAGATTTATCCACTGGGATCCCCTTCCTGCTGGCTCTTGTGTCCATCATTATGTCATTCTTTGAGCACTTTCTGTCACAAAGAGATATTCTGGACTCATCTACTTTCTCTGCCCTAGCTGGAAATCAGCCATTTCATCAAAGAGGTGTGTTCTTTTAGTAATGTCTCACAGAGAGACAGCAAAGGACCATCTGAGAGCCAAGGAGAGCATCTAGTAGAAAAGATAGAGACAAAACAAAATAAAACAAATGAAAAAACAAACAGATAAAAGCCATGTGGCAGAAACAGAGACTAGATAGGGAGATAAAAACTTAAAAAAAATCCAACACACTATCATGAATATTTTCAAAGAATCAAGAGAAGCTATTGAATCCATTAAAGAACAGGATGCCATAAAAAGAATGATTAGGAAAGAAAAAAACTCTTGGATGTTAAATATCCTAGTGTATAAATGAAAATATCAATTGAGGGGTTATGAGATAAAACTGAAGAGATAGTTTGAAAAGTGAGGCAAAAAGACAGAGATAGAAAGTGTAAGAGCAAAAATAAGACAAACCAACCTCCAAATTCTAAAAGGTGGGAGTCCTAGAAAAAGGTCCTGGGGTGGGGGTGTGGGTGTTGGTAGACGTTGGTAACCCAGCCTTTTTGGAACGAGGGATAGAGCTGTCACTTTGGGTATTTGAAGGCTGCCGGGCAGCAGTATGCTGGCAAATTTTTAACAACTAGCTCTCCAAAAATATGTGCATATGTACACATCCATAAGTTCATTACACATTTTACTGATATGAGTAACACAATTTACAGTAATAACATATACAATATTCTTTATTATAAATTCTATCTAGCCAATTGATTTTCACAGAATACTTCCACTGATTTTTGCCAAACTCTTATATCTGTAACTGATAGCTGTGATTCAACCATAATTTGACAAATGGAGTTGCATTCCAATCTGCTTTTTTCCCATATAAATTTATTACCATTAAATCTGATATGTGTTCTTCTGTAAAACTGTTTCTCAAACCTCATATAAGTTATAGTCATTAAATTTAAATCCCTTTCAGCTTCAGCATTACATATTTTGGAATTTCACCTTTTTTAATTTCAAGTTTTTATTTAAATTCCGGTTAGTTAACATATAGTTGAATATCGGTTTCAGGAGTAGAATTTAGTGATTCATCACTTATATATAACACCCAGTGCTCATCACAAGTACCCTCTTTAATACCCATCACCCATTTAGTCCATCCCCCCACCCACCTCCCCTCCAGCAACCCTGTTTATTCTCTATAGTTAAGAGTCTCTTATGGTTTGCCTCTCTCTCTCTTTCCCCACTATGTTCATCTGTTTTGCTTCTTAAATTCCATGTATGAGTGAAATCATATGGTTTTTGTTTTTCTCTGACTGACTTATTTTGCTTAGTGTAATACTTTATAGCTCCATCCACATTGTTGCAAATGGCAAGATTTCATTCTTTTTGATGGCCAAATAATATTCCATTGTGTGTGTGTGTGTGTGTGTGTGTGTGTGTGTGTGTGTATCACATTTTCTTCATCCATTCATCAGTTGATGGACATTTGGACTCTTCCCATAATTTGGCGATTGTTGATAATGCTGCTATAAACATTGGGGTGCATGTGTCCCTTCAAATCACTATTTTTGTATCCTTTGGGTAAATACCTAATAGTGCAATTGCTGGGTCACAGGGTAGTTCTATTTTCAACTTTTTGAGGAATCTCCATACTGTTTTCAGAGTGGCTGCACCAGTTCACATGGAATTTCACTTCTTTGTCAATGATGTGAATGACTTTTTTGCTGCTTTTGCTTTATTAGATAATAATTTTCAAATGCTGAAAAATATTTCCTCAATATTCTGTGTGATTTATGATGTAACAGCTACAGATCTGACATGTTTATAATCTGCATTATTAACATTTCCCCCTTACTTTCCTATGTCTAGACCAGAGATCAGCAAACTCTTTCTGCAAAGGACTGATAGTAAGTATTTAAGGCTTTGTCAATGTCATATGGCCTCTGTTGCACCTTCTCCTTTGTTATGTCTTTTCAACATTTTTGAAATGTAAAAATCATTCTCAGGTCACCATAGAAAAACAGCATGTTGGTTGTGATTTGCTGATTCCTGGTCTAGACAATTAACAAAACAATAACTCAAGCCTGACTTTGTAGTGTGGATGATTTCTGTGATATAAAAACTCTCACTATGGCTAATTTCAAGCTACTAATGTGATATCCCTGAATATGTTGTGGAGTTGGGGAGTGGTGTGCAGTAACATGCCATTATATAGTATTTGTGCTATACAGATAGATTTAAATCACTTCAAGAGCATAGAGAGTAGCAGAATGTCATGAAATAATTAGGAAGTAATACATTTTCAGTATGTATGTTTCGCCTTTATTTTTCTATACAACTTATTTAATTGTAAATGGATATAATTTATTTTCTGGTAATGGCGATGTTTAACAACTGGGGAACAGGTGAGGAGAACGGCAGAGGTCTGGTGGGGTCCTAGTGTGGCTGTAGTCTCTAATCAAGGTCAGAACTCAGTCTGTGTCCTTCGTCACAGCTTAGTCTTTGCAGGGCTCCATCTGGGGTTAATTTTGGGGCTCAGTATATGACCTGAGAAAAGTTGAGTGTCTCTCTTGGTGAAGCAGATTGACCCCCGCACTACTGCAGTTTCAAACCTAGACCTCTCCATTTACAAGCCTGGGAGCCATCTCACGGGTCCCAAGGCTAAGAAGAGGCTCAGAGTTAATGTGGATCCCCACCCCGCCGCCCAAACCTGCCACTTCTGTTTCCTCCTGTTATCTCTGCATATCCCACTAGAGGGCAGCAGAGACTTGACTAAAAAAAATGTCCGCGGACCCTTCACCCAGGACCCCATCATCTGAGGGCGGGGAGAAGGATTTCCCCTTTTACTTGCACCACCGCCATGGTTCCAGGCTCAGCTTCTAGGGTCGTGGAGCCAGACCCACTGACTCTGACCCCTAACCCCTTGCTCCTCCTCAGCTCTGGCTCTGTCTCTCTGCCAAATCATACACTCCGGGACCTTGGGGTGGGGTTGATTACATTGGGGTGGGGTTGATTGTACTCCCAGTGCCTGGCATAGAGCCCAGCACTGAGTGGGTGCTTAGGAAATGTTCACTGAATCAGTACTTAGAGGGTGGGGTAATATAGTATATGGGAAAGAAACTGGCTTTATTTATTTTTTTAAGATTTTATTTATTTATTTGAGAGAGAGAGAGTGAGAGAGAGCATGAGAGGTGAGAGGGTCAGAGGGAGAAGCAGACTCCCCGCTGAGCAGGGAGCCCGATGTGGGATCCCAGAACTCCGGGATCATGACCTGAGCCAAAGGCAGTCGCTTAACCAACAGAGCCACCCAGGTGCCCCAAGAACCTGGCTTTAAACATGATTTAACGATTTAAAGATCACTCTAGCTGTATGTCTTTAAGCAAGTCACTTAATCTCTCTGAGCCTTTGATTCACCATTTGTAATAGGAAACACTGGTACCTAACTTGAAGTTCTGTTGTAAGGATTAAATGAAATGACATGAGGATGGACCCAGTATACACTAGGTGCTTAATAAAAGGAACAATTATTATGATGCAGTTTTGAGGTATGTTAAGTAATCCCATATGGATAAAGGAATAGATGGAAGATGGAAGTGTGATTGCCAGAGGAGACTGAAGGTCATGAAGGAGCCTGAATGCCATGTTGAGGACATAGGGTTTTCTTCTGCCTACAGTGGGGAGCTCCTGAGGAGCTCTTCAGTCTACTTGGTGAGATGAAACCAAGACACAGGAAACCTCTTATCTCAGCTCCTTGGCATTCTCACTTATTGAAAATCCAGTGCACCCATGCACGCGCGCGCACGCACACACACATGCACACACAGGTACTTAATTTGGCAATTACTTCAAATTTACAGAAAAGTTGCAAATATAGTAGAAAGAATACCATATCCTTTTTATCGAGAAGCACCTATTGTAAATTGTCACATTTGTTTTATCATTTCCCCCTCCCTCCTTCTCTCTGTATATTATTATTTCTGATCCACTTGAGAGTAAGTTGCATACATCGTGACCCTTTCCCTCTAAATACTTGTGTAGACTCTGTGCGTTCTTTCTCTGTTGCTGTGGCCGCTTCGGTTGCTTCTCGCCAGACTCGCCATGGGTTGAGCTGGACGCGCACTTGGCCGCTGGCTGCGTGCCCGCGGGACTGGAGAAGCGGCTCGGCACGGCCAGGGCAGCCATCCTGGGCAAACCTGAGGACCACGTGAACATGACGGTGCCACCGGGTCTGGCCCTGGCGGCGAACGGCTCCACGGTGCCCAGCGCGCAACTGCTCATCTCCTCCGTCCATGTGCGAGCACCGCGGAGGAGAACTGCGGCCACAGCGTCCGACTTTCCGGCTTCCTCACAAGGAGCTGGACCCGGGCCAGGATCGGATCATTACGCGCGTTTTCCCCGTGGAGCCCTAGTAGACTGGCAAGAAAGGGACGGTCATGACTTTTCTCTGATTGGCACAGAGGGCGTCCAGGACACCTGTGAGCTGTCTGCCCCTTCCAGAGGGGCCTCCTGGCAGAGTGGGGGCCTGGTGGATACCAGCTTCATGCAGAGGTGCCTGTGACCTCTCGGTCCTCTTCTTCCCCCACCCTCATGTCAAATAAATGAAGAGAGCTTCCTCTTACATAAATAAGCAAACAAATACTTCAGTGTTTACTTTTGAAGGATAAGAATATTTTCTTACGTAAGCACAAGACAGCTAACAATTTCAGTAATTTTATTGTTGATAAAATGCTCATATCAATTATTGACTATGTAAGTGGAATAATGCTCCCCCCAAAGATGTCCACATCCTAAATAAATCTGTGGTTTTGAGTCATTAAATTTGTGATTATTTGTTACAGCAGCAATAGAAAACTAACACTAATAATTTCATCAGTTCTGACTGTATTCCAGTTTTGTCTGTTGACCATTAACGTGCTTTATAGCATTTTCTCCCTCCAGTAGATGATCATACATTGTATTTAATTGTCATATCCCTTTATTCTTCTTTAACTTGGATTGGTTCCTCAGCGTTCCTTTGTCTTTTATGCCAATGACATTTTTGGAGATTCAATCTGCCCCTGCCCCCGGCTCCTTTTTAAATAGAATGTTTCTCATTTTGGGTTTGTCTGATGTTCCTCTGTAATGAGATTCAGGTGCTGCACCGGTGGCCGGGACACTGCATAAGGGATGTTGTGTCCTTCTCAGGGACACATCAGGAGGCACCTGTCATTGGTGATGTTCATTTTGATCCTCCGGTCGAGGTGTTTTTGGTATTGGGTGCCATCAAGAAGGGTTCCGTGTGGTGAGAACTGGTGCATCAAGGTTGTCATTGCTCTGCTGGGAACTGGGCACCAGGGGATAATTGATACCTAATATCTGCCTTTGCAGACTCCATAGTCTCCCGAGACACTCCCAAGCGAGTGGGAGGCCAAACAAGTAGACTTAGTCATTCACACGTGCGTTCGTTTCACACATGCTGATGGACCACCTATGTGGGATACAAAGGTGAGCAAGAGAGAGCTGGTGTTTACCTTCATGTTGCTCACAGTCTAGCAGAGAGGATGGCTGATTGTCTTTGCCCTGCTCCCTTCACAGGCAACGAACTGCAGCTCAGAGAAGGAAAACAGTCCCCTGTGGCCTAACCAGGTGGCTTTGGGGGTTGTAGGCCCTGCTCCTCCCAAGCAGGGTGGGCCAGCGAGTTGGAGTTTCCAGTCCATGGGCAGTTGGGGGTTGGTTCATCTGGGAAGGCGCTGTCCCCCCTGCCTTCCTGGGGTGCCGCCTCCTCTCCCCAGCCTGCTCTGGGGTCTGGGGCCCCTTGATTGGGCCTGTGGTTATTTAGTCAGTGATAATATTGGATTTACTTTCATCTCTGAATTGCATCAAATGTCGCCAGTGACATTTAGCTGACACACAAGGAGGAGGCTGGCATTTTTAGATTGTCAGCGTGTTACAGATGTAGAAGCGGATTGTGTCGGGGCGTCTGGTTTATTGTTAATTAGATGGAACAGGCAAGGCCTCCTCAGTGAGCGGGCGGATAAGCCCTTCCACAGCTCCCTCTTCAAACTGACTTCAAATCCCCTCCCGGAAATTAATGAGGCCGCCAATTTTCCCATCATGATGGGGAATTCATTTCAGAAGTTTGGGGAGCAAACACAAAGTGAGTTGTTCTCTATCTGTGGGTCTCTGTTATATTTCAGTTATGTCCCGAAAACTTACCATCTTTCTCCCTTCTAACTGAGAGAGAAAATGAGAAGTGACATGGTTAGCGATTCACACTAGTTCAACACCTCCACAGCAACAAATATTTCTGGGATGCTTCCTGGCTGCCTGGCCCCAGGTTCGTTCCTTAACCTCTCTGCCTCGGTTTTCTCATCTGTTAATTGGGGATATTAATAGTCTTACCCCGAGGGTGTTGTGAGAAGTAAATGAATTTAAATATTCAAAGTGCTTAGAAAAGTGCCTGACGCATAGTAGGTGCCACGTCCCTTTCTGCGCCCACTACCAGCACTGCAATTATTAGGGATAGTGTAGTGGGTGCTGAGGAGGTCCGGAGGTGTGGGAAGCTGCCGCATCCCTCTGGTAACTTATCTGATGGAGGAGATGGACATATCCGCAACCAACTCCTCACATATTGAAATATTATTTCAAGATTCCATGATTGTGGAACTTGAAAGTTCTATGACTTCATATTTTTAAGATTCTCTGAATTCATGGTCCTAACATTCTATGGGGCTATGATTCTACGTTCTGCGATTCTGTGAGGTGATCTGAGGTGACAAACACTGGCTTGTTGTTCCCCAAGCCTGTTTTCCTCGCCTCCTGGGACTGTTTTTGCAGCCTCCCTGTAGTTAGGTGTAGCCATGGGGCTGAGTTCTGGCCAAGGAAGGTGGGTGGGAGTGGCCAGGCCCGGCTACGAAACTTCCCATGGAATCCTCCACGTCCTTTCCTTCTCCCTCTCCTGACAGAATGGACAGAATGCCAAGGCCTATGCCAACAGTGGGCAGAGCCACCATGCGGAAAGAGCCCGAGTCCCTGAATAAACATGTGAGAGGTGGTCCAGTCAGGAGCGTGAGCAGGAACAGATCTATTGTGTAAGCCACTGAGATGTCAGGGTTCATCTCACCTGGCAGCTAGCAGTTTAGGGCAGATGAGAAGGCAGGTGGGAACCTTCCTGATAGAACCTCCTTCCTGCCCTTTCCTTATTATCTGCCGTCTGCCATCAGTTCTTTCTTGTTGCTTTCCCCAGCCCTGCAACTGGGTCACAGTGTCCCCAACATGAAGGTCCAGGGCTGCCCCATCGGGAGCCCCAAACTCAGCTGTTAGCAGGAGGGGATATAAGACTGGCTGCTGGGATCACACCCCTGTGGCTTAGTCCCTGCCCCTCCTTACCTGCAGCAAGCATGGGAACCCCAGCTGGAGTTGATGTCATTGCTCTGACGGGGGGCCGAGGACCCCATCCCATGGGCAGGCCCAGGCCTCTCATGCCAGCCCCATTTCCTTTCTCTGTTGGAATGAGCAGGGCCCAGCTCCTTCCCTGGGCAGGCAGGAAGCGGGGTCTCTGCTGGTGCTCTCACCTCCGTCCCCCCTTGTCTACAACCTGTGCCACCCCCTCCTCCTCTCAGCATGGCTGCCAGGTGGGGCAGGCTGCTTCTCCTTATCCGATAACCGGCCCCCAGCTCAGCCAGAATGTGGCCTGTGGACTCAGGGCACCCCTCTGGAGAGGGAAGATTTTGCTCCAGTAGAATTAGGAATACAGTCTGTTCCTTGTTAAAGGGGACTTTCTGTGATTTATGCTTAAATTTCACTGCAAGAGATTGTATATTCAGCTTGCACTAGCTAGATAAATAAATGGGCACATAGATAAGAGCCTTCGCTTCTGCCAGAGTTTGGCTCACAACCTGGGATCTGAATTTTAAAAACAACATCATAAACTTCAGCCACTAGGTTACAAAGATAGTGGGGGTTAGGGGAGAGAGGCAAATGGAAGACCCACCACTTCTCTATTTGGCTAGCTTGAACTCTGAAGCCACCTCTTCCAGGATGCCTTCCTTCATTCCCCCAGATGGAATCAGCTGGTCCTTCCTCTAGGCCTCAGTTTTCTCATCTGTAAAAGGCAGATGCCTATTCACAGGGGTACACTAAAGATTAAATGAGATGCTACACACAACATGCTCAGACCAGGGCCCGGCCCTAGTGAGTGCCCAGTTCTGTTAGCTGCAGCTCTTGGGGTAGGTGTTGGTGTTGGTGTTAGGCTGGCTCACGAAGATTCCGGTCTTCATGGAGATGCACTGACATTCTGGGAAAAAGACCAGTGAAGAAAACTTTAGCTTCAGGACACCAATATTAAGGACTTGAAAAAAGGCGGACAAAGGCTGTTCCTGGACTCTGGGAAGGGTGTCCAGGAGGGGCAGTAACTGGGCTCAGTTATCTGTCTTCAGTGGAGGGAAGCACTTCTGAGCAGGGACCTGAACTAGTCTTTCAACCCAGCCCTTCAGCAAACACTCATCCTGAGTTCCTAAAGAGAATGGCACTGGTGCTTAGTAGAAACCCATACATGAAAACTAGGGCAATTTAGAGGCCAGTTTACATGTAAAGAGACTGAAGTTCAGAGAGGGTAAGTTACCTCCCCAAGATCACACAGTCATTAACTGGCAGAGCCGGGATGGGAACTGCAGTCTCCAGGTCTTTTCCTTGGTCTGGTCCAGGGTCCACATGAGTGAGGGCAGCAGCTGTAGGGGTGGAGGATTCAAGAGCAGCCCCCCACCCCCCAGCTGGCCCAACTGGTGCTGGCAGTTGGAAAGCTCTGGATACCACTGAACAGAAATCATGAGCCTCCCGGGGGCCAAGAGAAGAGGCTAGGGTCTTGTGGATTCATCATTCCGTGTCCGTGGAATGGCCTTCTCCTCTAGCTGGCATGACAGGGAGGCCAGCAACACCGAACGTGATACCTGTTCCCTGCAGATTAGCGCTTGTTTTCCAGGGCCGTACAATGTACACTGCACATTTGCTTTATGTAAATAACAAAATAGAAAGGCAGCCTCTGACACCATGCAGCTCTGCCGTCCTTTGGAGCAGGAAGCTTCCCCCTGAAAGATGTTTAGGTACTAATGGATTCTACCTGAGTTGCCATCTAAACAGCAAACATCTTTGCAGCTGCATAAAATCTTTCCCATTTCAGGTGGGTGGCTGGGGAGATGCTGCAAGCTGAGCGGAGGTGGGCTTTACGAGCCGTTATTTTTAGAGCATGCGGCAGGCCTTAGAGATCTGAGCGGGTGCGGATGTTACAGAGAGGTTTTTCAGGTTGGATACAGTCTCAAAAAATGGAAAGAGGCCAAAAGAGGTGGTGATTCTTTAATGGCGGAGCCCGAGATAAAAGGCTAATATATTGGTGCCACCTTTTTAACCTGAATTTTATAGCGATGAAATTTAGCATCCATCTTCCATTATATGTTGTCAACTTTATGGCTGTACCTGGAGTCTCACTGATTTCCTGATGAGCATGTCTGTGGGAATTTGCTCCAACACCTGTGTATTAGAGGTGGTCTAAGTGACACAGAGCTTTGAATATATGGAACGCATTTTGGTTTTCTCTCTTCTTGCGGCTGCTGCAGAGTCAGAAGATATATGGACAGCTGACCTCTGATTAATGGTGAGCTCATGAATATGCCTGGGACAGGAATGTGTCCTGAGAATAGGAAAGTCAGGGAGCAGCTGAGTTAACCCAAGGGATGGGAGCTTATGGGATGGACCCCAGTCACGTGATTGGAGGCAGCCCTGCAGAGAGAAAGGCACACATTGTTCCCTGAGACACAACTGGACTTACGTCTCAGATCCGCCACTTTTGACTGTGAGTCTGGGAAAGTCATTTCACTGCTCTGAGCATCAGATTTTTTATCGGGGAGCAAGTAATGGTCTCTGCCTTAAAGGGATGACATGAAATAAGGAATGTGAAGTTCCAACCACCAATGGGTGCTCCATAAATGCTGGTTTTTATCCCCTCTGGTGACAGCTGGGTTTAATCTAGCTTAGGTGTACTGTATTTCTGTGTTTTCTTTCTCTCCGTGTGTGTCCACTGACTTAGAAGCTGGGCTGAGTAGAACAAAGATCATTCATCCCTCTTTGCTCAGTGTATAGCCCTGGCGTGTGGATATTGTGGGTCCTGTTTTCTACCAAACATCGGACTTTTTTAGGTTTGGAATATTGTGGTACAGACTATTTCCTGACATAAGTAATACTTCAGCTGTAGATTAAAATATAAAAGACTCAGTCCTTGGTCTTTGGCCCCAAGTAGGTCCTCAGTAACTATCTGTGCTGGAATGTTAGCTAATGAATCACCAACCAGTGCCTGTCCTCCGGGGGCTCCACATTTAAGCTCCACAGGGATCATGGAGTGACCACCTGCCCCTGGAAGTGGCTGAGCAGATACTAAAAACATCTTGGACTCAGAGAGCCCTTCAGTTTCCTCAGGCAAAGGTTCTGCACCACATGCTACACTGAGCAAAGAGGGATGAATGATCTGAGGAGGCGGGAAGTCTTCACAGAGGAGGTGACATTTGAACTGGTCTTGAAGTTGCAGAAGAATTCTCCAGAAGGAGAAAGAGAAGAGTGCTGCGGGCAAGCAGCCTCTGTAAAACCCAGAGGCGTGAAAGGTGTGTTGCAGTTGTGACCTGAGTGAAACCTTAGAGCAGCTCTGCAACCCCAGGGGCAGCGGATGCTGCAGATAGAGTCCTGCCGCCACAGAGCGGCAGCTGGGATGCTGCTCGCTGTAATATTAGCTCGCATTTATTGAGCACTTAATGTGTGCCTGGCACTATAGTGTTCTACACATATCAACTTCTTTAATCTCCATCAAGCTTATGAGGTAGCTGCTATCTATCTAGCTAGCTAGCTAGCTATCCCCACTTTAGAGATGAGGAAACTGATGCCCACAGAAGCTAAATAACTTCCCGAGGGTCACATAGCTAAAGGTGGCAGGCACCCTGCATCTCCCTTTCCTCCACTTTAGTGCACTGCCTTATTTGGTGTTTCCCAAGACAGAAGTGTGTGGACCACAGATCTATTATATGATAAGGCCAGAACGAGCCGCTAATGTGGGAATCATTGTTCACTGGTGACAAGGCGGGGAAGGAAGAAGAAATCGCATGTGATGACAAGGTGAAAAATAAGAGATGGCTAAAATTAAGTGCTATTACTCACACACCTCGGGCCCACACCCACACCTGTTTTTCTTCCTGTTTTCTTCCTTTTTTTCTCCCTGCTAGTTTTTCGTAGGGCTGGTCATAGGTCGCTGGTGATAAGAAACAGGGAGTACGACATTGTCCAGAGTGGCCTCCCTGCGGGCACTGACCTGGGAGGCAGCAGCAACTCCCTGGTGTAGGAACCACTTTACTTTCCGCCTTCCTCCTCGTCTTTCTCTTCTGAAGCTTGACTTTACATTATTACCCCCCTCTTCACATGTTGAAGACACTGGGGATCAGGAAGTTTGTCAATAGTGTGGTGGGTTGGGGTGGCTGTAAGATGGAGGGAGGAGGAGGGAATTGGAAGGGAAAGGTGGGGGAGAGGGAAGGATGGAATGGTGGAGGAGGGGGGAGGGGAAGCAGAAGGGAAGGGAAAGGAGGAGGAGGAACAAGGAGGGGAAGGGAGGGTGTTATATGGATGCTGCACTGGAGACTCTCTTCTCCATGCCTCTCTGCCTGCCTCTGGGAGTTCAGTAGGTGGGAATTTTCTTTTGGGCCCATAAACCTCAGTGCCAGGTAAAGGCCTGGTGCTGGACACTGGGAACCAGCTCTTGTGGGTCTGAGCAGAGTAGTCACTGCTCAGTGACTGCATTCAAGTGAACTGAATGGATACACTCACTGGAAGGGGCTGGAGTGTGGTCAGTGACTGGGGGTGAGGCTCAGTTGCAGACTCTAGAGAAGGTATGGCCCCAGGGAGGGGTGGCCGGTGCTGGGTTTTAGATGCCGGCAGACCTGTATTCAGATCCCAGCTTCTGCCACTCACTAGCTGTGTTACCTGGGCAAATGACCAAATCTCTCTGGGTCTCAGCTTCCTTTAGGGCTGTTGTGAGGTTTACATGATGTAAATTGTACAAAGTACCTGGCACAGGTACAAGTTCCTTTCTTTTTCTCTACTGAGTATTAACTACCTGTGTGACTCTGGGCATATCATGCCACTTCCCCAAACTTCAGCTTCTCAATAAAATGGAAGAAATAATGAGCTGTCTCTTGTGCCTACCTCACAAGGTCAAGGTGAGGACTAAATGACACAAGGAGTACTTAACTGAACTGATGGGAGAAGTAATTGAGGTATCGGTTATGTTGCTTCCATCTGAAATCATTGTTCTGAATGCTCTGGTCATAGAGCCATAGGACTGACTCTACTCTTGCTTGACCGTGTCCCTGAAAAACTAAGTGTTTGAAAAACAGGGCAATTGCTCTGTGGTAATGGAGGCTTTTGGGATGTTGTCATGTTCTGCATTTTGATCTCAGAGCTGGTTACGCAGGCAGGGGCTTTGTGAAAATTAATCATGCTGTACACTTATGACTAGTGCACTTTCTGTATGTATTTTAAACATCAGTAAAAAAAGTTTATTTAAAAATATTTGTGTGTGCTGATTGCATTTTTATTTTATTTTTTAAATTCTTTTTTTGCTGATTGCTTTTTTTAAAGAATTTATTAGATACTAATTTACTAGTATCTTTAAAGAATTTATTAGATATTAATTTACTAGTATCTTTAAAGAATTTATTAGATACTAATTTATTAGTATCTTTAAAGAATTTATTAGATACTAATTTATTAGTATCTTTAAAGAATTTATTAGATACTAATTTATTAGTATCTTTAAAAAAAGCAACCAGCTTTTTTTTTAGATACATGTTGAAATATTTAGGGATGAAATGAATGGAATTTGATAAAAAAAACAAGAGTTTGGGAGAAGGTGAATGGGTAAGAATATAGATGAATCTAGACTGGCCAGAGGTTGAGATTTTGACACTGGGAGGTAGGTAGATGCAGGTTCACTATACTCCCTATTTTGTATATTTTCAAAAAATTTCATAATAAAAATGTTTTTAATATATTGAGGGATTTGTATATACCACAACAAGGTGGGATTTGTCCCAGGTATGCAAGGCTGGTTCAACACTTAAAAAATTGGTTAATATAACTCCATCACGAAAAGCACAAAAACACACCAAATTAGAAAAATCACACAATTCTATCAACAGATGTAGAAAAAACATGTGACAAAATCCAACACTAATTCATAATAAAAACTCTCAGCAAAGTAGGACTAGAGGGAAACTTCCTCAACTCAATAAAGAACATCTACAAAAACCTACAGCTAACATTATACTTAATGGTGAGAAACTAGAATCTTTCCTGCTAAGATCAGGAACAAGGCAAGGATGTCCCTTCTTACCACTCCTTTTCAACATCACAGT
The DNA here is from genome assembly GCF_004348235.1 of Phoca vitulina. NCBI lineage: Eukaryota > Metazoa > Chordata > Mammalia > Carnivora > Phocidae > Phoca > Phoca vitulina. Next base: position 61,872,270 of record NW_022589705.1, read on the forward strand.
GGAAGTCTTAGCTAATGCAATAAGACGAGAAAAGGGAATAAAGTAACATATTTAGAAGGAAGATACAAAAACAGATGGCATGATCATCTATGTAGAAAATCTAAAAAATCTACATAAAGCTCCTGGAACTAATAAGCAATTATAGCAAGGTTGCAGGATACAAGATTAATATACAAAAGCCAATCACTTTCCTATATAACAGTAACCAACAAGTGATGTTTGAAATAAAAAACACATTACCATTTACATTAGCAACACCCCCGAAATACTTACACATAAATCTAAAAAATATACACAAGATCTAGATGAGGAAAACTATAAACCTTTGATGAAAGAAATCAAATAAATGGAGAGATAGTCCATGTTTACAAACAGGAAATTCAATTCAATTCTTCCTAACTTGATCTATAGGTTAAACACAATCCCAATAAAAATACAGTAAGTTATTTATGTCAACAAACTGTAACATCTTTATGGAAAGGAAAAAGATCCAGAATATCCAACAAAATATTGAAGGAGAAAAACCAAGTTGGAGGACTGACACTAACCAAATTCAAGACTTTCTGTAAAGCTATAGTATCTAGTGAGGTACTGACAAATGAATAGACAAATAGATCAATGGAACAGAATAGAGAGCCCAGAAGTAGATCCACTTAAATATAACCAATTGATCTCTCACAAAGGAGCAAAGGCAGTACAGTGGAGAAAAGATAATCTCTAACAAATGGTGCTGGTACAACTGGACGTCCACATGCAAAAAAAATGATCTAGACACAGACCTTGAATCCTTCACAAAAATTAACTCAAGGGGCACCTGGGTGGCTCAGTTGGTTAAGCGTGTGCCTTTGGCTCAGGTCATGATCCCAGGGTCCTGGGATTGAGCCCCACATCAGGGTCCCTGCTCAGCAGGGAGTCTGCTTCTCCCTCTCCCTCTGCCCCTCTACCCTCCTTGTGTGCTCTCTTTCTCTCTGTTCTCTCTCTCTTTCAAATAAATAAATAAAATCTTAAAAAAAAAAAGGATCACACACCATAATCAAGTGGCATTTATTTCAGGGATGCAAGGATAGTTTGACATATGCAAATCAATAAATGTGATATGCCACATTAACAAAATGAAGGATAAAATCATATGATCATCTCATAAAAACTCTCAACAAATTAGGTATAGCTGGAATATATCTTACCATAAAAAAAAAGCCATATTTGGCAAGCCACAGCTAATACAATACTCAGTGGTGAAAAGCTAAAAGCTTTTTCTCTAAGATAAGGAACAAGACAAGGATATACTCTTTTGACACTTTTATTCAACATAGTACTGGAAGTCCTAGTCAGAGCAAGTTGTTAAGAAAAAGAAATAAAATCATCCAAATGAGAAAGGAAGAAGTAAAATCATTTCTGTTTGCAGATGACATGATATTACATACAGAAACTGCACAAACCGTTAATACCAATAAATTCCGTAAAATTTCAAGATACATAATTAATACTCAAAAATCAGTTGTGTTTCTACACACTAACAATGAACCTTCAGAAAGAGCAATTAAGAAAACAATCCCATTTACAATAACATCAAAAAGAATGAATAAATTTAACCAAGGAAGTGAAAGATCCATATACTGAAAAATATAAAACTTTGATGAAAGAAATTAAAGGCATGACAAAGAGAAAGATATTTTGTGTTCACGGATAGGAAGGATTAATATTGTTAAAATGTCCACACTACTCAAAGTGATCTACAGATTTGATGCAATCCCTATCAAACTTCCAATGTCATTTTCCGCAGAAATAGAAAATAAACAATCCTAAAATTCATATGGAACCACAGAAAAAACCCTGAATAGCCAAAGCCATCTTGAGAAAGAACAACAAAGCTGGAGACATCACACTTCCTGATTTCAAACTATATTACAAAGCTATTGTAATCAAAACAGTATGGTATTGCATTAAAAACAGACACATAGATCAATGGAACACAATATCTCTTTGAGATAATGACTTTGTATCCTTTAGAAAGAGAATTGCTGGATCATATAGAAGTTCTACTATTCATTTCTTGAGGAATCTTGTTTTCTTGTTTTCCATAGTGGCTGTACCAGTTTACATTCCCATCAACAGTGTACAAGGGTTCCCTTTTCTCCACATCTTCACCAGCATTTATCTCTCCTCTGTTTTTTTTTTAATTTAAATTCAATTAGTCAACATATAGCACATCATTAGTTTCAGATGTAGAGTTCAGTAATTCATCAGTTGCATGTAACACCCAGTGCTCATCACATCATATGCCCTCCTTAATGCCCATCACCCAGTTACCCCATCCCCCACCCACCTCCCCTCCAGCAACCCTCAGTTTGTTTCCCATAGTTAAGAGTCTCTCACGGTTTGTTTCCCTCTCTGATTTCTTCCCATTCCGTTTTTCCCCCCCTTCCCCTATGATCCTCTGTGCTATTTCTTATATTCCTCATATGTATCTCTCGTCTTTTTGGTAATAGCCATCCTGACAGGTGTAAGGTGATAGATATCTCATTGTGTGTCTTCACCCCCCTCCCCCTGCCCCGCAAATGTAAACACGTGAGTGAACTTGGAGTGAATCCTTTCACGATGTACGTGTATATCAAATCATCACATTGTACACATTACATATATTACAATTTTATTTTTCAATTATACCTCAATAAAGCTAAAAAAAACTTTAAAAGGTTAAGAAAAAAATACAGTATATATGAATTACCTAGAACTGTTCTTGGCTCAAAAACATTAGTTAAAAGAGGCTTACAGTGTAGTGGTTGAAAGCTTAAGCTCCGTAGCTGGACTTCCTGGGGCCAGTTCTGGCTTTACCATTTATAACTGTAAACTTGGGCAAGATACGGACTCTCTCTGGATGCTTTAGGTTAACATGAGACAGTACAGGCTGGGGATGTGAAGCCTTGAGATCTGAAAGATATCCCCTCTGGACTGGGTGGCTCTGCTTCACTCCTTGTATCACTGGAGTCCTGGCCAAAGGAGAGAGGCAAGAGAAGCAGGGTAATGGGGGGAAGGAAAAAGCTACCATTTATTGAGATCTACTGTGTTCAATATTCATTCATTTATTCAACAAGAATTTAATCGAGTACCTATCATGTACAGGGAGAACTCTAGTTGCAAACAAGACAGAAGATGGCCCTCAGGAGTTTACATTCTTATGGGGAAGACAGACAACAGGCAAGGAACAGATAAAAAAGGTGATTTCAGATTGTGGTTCCCCCTTGGAAGGGACTGGAACACCATCTATCTCTGGGTTGGGTGGTCAGGGAAGGCCACTCTGAGGAGGCTGCCTCTGAGATCTGAAGGGTCATGAGGAGAAGCCAGCCCTGTGAAGATCTGGCGGAAGATCATTCCAGGCCCTGGCTTAGAACTTGGTTATATTATCTCATGTAATCTTCACAATAGCCTCAGATATAATTATCTCCTTCTGTAGATGAGGAAACTTGATGCTAAGGAGGTCACTTGCTTGGAGAAAGTAGTAGAGACAAATTGAGCCCAGGTCATTAGACACAAAGAACCCTTTGGGTTGTGTTTTCTGAGGAAAATAAAAGTCCAGCATTTTAGCTCATAGAAATAAAAGATTAAATTGGCAACGCTTGCAAATGATGCAGTCTTAAAAACAATTCTCTCCTAAGAGGGTCTTTAAGGCAGATGTCCTCCTTCTATACCTTTGCCTGGGCCGGCTTCTCAGTCTGGAATGTCTTTCCTGCTTTTCTGTGCCCATCCGTACCCTCCCATCCCTCAGGGCCTAACTCCAGCTCCACTCCCCAGGAAACCTGCCAGGAGGACTCCAAGCCCTGGCATATCCAGGACATGCCTTCCAGAAAGGGAAAGAGCTTTGTCCAGGTCACTCAGCTGCTAAGGGGTGTCAGAGCCAGAAGGACAGACGTTGAACAAGCCTGGGGCTGACAGAGAAAAGTGCTAAACAGAGATTCCAATCAGTCTTCCTTGTGATCCCCATGTCTCTCCCTTGGGACACCCCGAGCTGCTCTGGCCTGGTTCACTCTGGGGCCTCATGGGCAGCTGTGTGCTGCTTTCTGCAGGTCTTGGTTCCTGCCCCTCCCTCTCCCAGCTGCTGAGATTTCCTTCTGGGAGGAAGGAGCGTTTTTTTGCTTTTTTGTTTTTTTTGCAGAGATGATTCTATTCTTGTGGCCATAGATTACTCCTGACACCTAATTACTGTATATCATCGTGCCATAAAATGATGATTGGAGGTGTCACTGTCCCAAATTTGCGCTCATAAAATACGTGTTCTTTTTGTTTTCCTCCTCTGCATTTGTCTGGGAGAAAAGACAGGCAAATTTATTCTAACTTTTCAGAAGAACTTTAAAGCACAGGAACAGAGGATTTTAGAGGTGGGTGGTTTTAAAAATACCCTGCAGAGGCGGGAGGCCCCAGCCATGCTGATTTTGTGTGGCCCGGGGAGAAAACGAAGACCTTGGTGAAGACATTGACTGCTAACCTGCATTTCTCTGCCTTTGCTGGCCTGGCAAAAACCCCTCCTCCATCCTTTCTTCCCTCCCCATGCCCTGCCATCCTTACCGCCACACCCTCTCTCCCAGTTGGGTCTCTCAAAGGAGTGCTTGAATGTGGTGGGCAAGATTCTCCTTTCAACGTCATCTTGACTTAACTCTTGCTCCTGCGGTCGGCCAGCCCTGCGACCTTGGGTAAACTATACCCCCTCTGGAGTCTTGGTTCCGTCAGATATAAAACACGGAATAACAACTACTACCTTTACCTGGCAAGGCTGCTACGAGGATTAAAAATAGAACAACCCTAAAGGTAAAGAACCTACTATGGGCTGACACAAAAGAGAGGCTCAACACATGTTGCTCCTTTTTCTTCCCTCGAAAATTCTCCTGCCAGTTTTCTCTGAGAGGGCCCCGAAGTCCTAGAATCACTCCTAACCTTATTAAAATTCCCCTTCTACAAGCTCAGGCTGCAATCAGGAGCCAGTAGGAAAGCATTCTGATTAAACTGGTTGGCAACAGGGGAATGTGGTATCCATTTAGCCCTCCACGAGGCAGCAACAAGGGCATTTTGAAAGAGCAATCTTATCAGTGGAAAGAAACAGAAAAGCTGGACTGTCCCACCACCCTCCCTGCACAGGGGCACCCTCGACAAGCTCCCTGCAGCCTCTGAAAGGGGTTCGGTCCTCTGCCTCCTGAGGCACCTCCCTGAGGCCTCACACCAGAACCCCAGAGCATACATATCCTCTGGGTCGTGGGAGTGGGACTTTGAAACAAGATGACTTGTCTTGTGAATTGAAACCAACCTGCAGGTGATTCCTGGACTTAGATGGGGGGCGTGAGGACTTCCAGGCAGGTATGGAGGCCACGGCTGCCCTAGGGGAGCCCTTACCCCATCTCACCTGTGCCTGGCAAATACGTCACCTCTCCGGCTCAACCCATCTGCGTGCCTGCCTCAGCCCTGGCTTGAGATATTTGTTTCCTACTCTGGGATCCCTGTGTCCTGGACTTCTGCCTCCTATCTAGCACTTTTCTCTGTCAGCCCCAGGTCAGTGGCTGTGTTTGGGTCTGGGCCACCCTCTGGCCTGGGATCCTCTCAGTACCCTAAATGTTCGTCAGGCTTGTTCCATGGGTCTCCTTCTAGGCTGGCAGCTTTATGTGGGCAGTGGCGAGCACACAGTAGGTGCTCAGCGAACAATCATGGTAACACAGGCTTACCGCGTGCCACGCACCGTTCTGAGTACTTCACATATATCAGCTCATAAAATCCTCCCAATAATACTATAATGTGGGTACTATTATCCCAGTGTAGTATGGCAATTAAGCAGTGATCCTAGAGGTAGATTACCTGGATTTTTGTCCTAGCTCCACTGCTTACTCTTTGGGTGACCCTGGTTAAGTTACTTAACCTTTCTGTGCTTCACTGTTAAACGGGGATAACTGTACCTACCTCATAATAGGCTTGCTATATGGTTAAATGAGTTCATATACATAGAGTGTCTATATATCAGGTATTATCCCCATTTTGGTGACAAGAATTGAGACACGGAGAGTTTTGGTAATTTATGCAAGGTCACACAGCTGAGAAGGGACAAAGGTATGACTTAACCCCAGGCAGTGGGGCTCTGGAGTCAAGGCTCTTAACCACCTCACTGTCCAGCTCTTACCGAAGAGGAATCTTCCTCTGGAAGGACAGTTGAGGTCTCTCCTCATCCGAAACCTGCAACTGCGAAGGGTATTTAGGCCTCTTATGCGGGCCCAGGCCCCGCGTCTGAGCCTGTTTTCTCGGCATGATCGAAGCGCCAGGCACTCCTGCGGCCTGAGGCTCCACTCTGGGCGGGAGGGGCTCACCCAGGCAGAGCGGGGGCGGCCAGTGGGGGTCGCGGTCGGTCCCGGCGCAGCAACTCTCCCTTCGGCCAGCAGGGGTCAGCCGCGGCCGCTGTTGGCGCCTCGGGTGAGCCGCTGAGAAGCGCCGAACGCAGCCCCGCACTGGGCGCGGAAAGGACCCTTGGAGGTCATATGCACTGAGGCTGGACCCAGGCCCTGGGGTAGGGTGGAGGTCCAGCCCAAGGTCGCCCAGGAGTCCGTGCCAACAGGGCGGGACCCGAACTCCCTTTGTCCCCGGCTCTTTCCCAAAGCCCAAGAGGCCAGTTCGAGGGGCTGTAGAAACCAGGAGGTCTGGACCCCTGAAAGGTTCCACAGGACGTCTGGGTCCCTGTCCCGGTTGTACCAGACGTGCTGTGTGACCTTGGGCAGGTCGTCAACCCTCTCTAGTCCTAGTGTCCGTCCAAGGAGGAGGCTCCGGCGGCCTGCGCGTCCTGTGATTTTAGAGAAGGATCCCCTGTTATTACGGCGCTGCCCGGCCATAAGCTGTCCAGAGTGGGCCAGACCGGGTCGAAACCTGCCCTGATTGCCACGCGGGCCGGGTCCTAACCCTTCCCAGAAGACCACGCAGGGCCGGCCGGGAGCAGAGCACCCGGCTCCCGGCAGGGGGCGCTGCTGCACCGCGCGCGGCTTCCCCGCGTGTCCTCCCAAGGACGGTGTGGACGCGGCGGGCGGCACAGGGGCCGTGGCTGGCAGAGTCCGGTAGCACCCACACTACCGTTGCGTGGCCGAGTTCGGAGACACGATCTTCGGCGGCGGGGGTGGGAGCGAGTCATCAGCACCCTGCTGGCCTTTAGAGAGTTTCTGGTGCTCCGTGTGTAGGTTGGGCTTGGGTTGGGCGGGGGGCGATTCAGCAACGAGCGAGCGCTGGGAGGTCAGGCCTAGCTGCGTGACTTTGAGAGGTGACTGCCCCTGTCTGGACCTCGGTTTCCTGTCTCTGCAAGGGAGTTTCTTGAAGAAGCCGGAGACACACATGTGAAAGTGCTTTACAAAATCTGAGGCCCAGGCCAGATGAAAATCGAAAGGCTTTTATTGAAAAATGGCCAGACCCTGCTCAATCAATCCACTTCCTACCTCCGCACCCTGGTAGCAACCAGTTTGGGTTTTTAACTTGTATTTTCTGATATTTACCTACATAATTAAAAGTCATATGCTTATACTGCTATTTCTTAATTTACCAACTTAAGACATCTATTGTCTTCCTGTTGAAATAAACGAGTTAGCTGTATTCCAGCCCCATCCTCCTGCCCAGTATGTCTGGAGCACTATTTTTAGGTAACTCAGTGATCAGCATTCCTATTAAGAAAATGTGGCTCTTTATTTCCCCTAAAGCTCTATCAGAACTGCCCTCCACCTTTCTTCCCCCACAAAAGTTCTGTCGGGTTCCATGTTCTGTTTGGGGCTTCCTTTCCCCATGAGCGTTCCCTCCCATACCACACTGCCCAGCTGTCTGCAGGAGCTCTTTTCTCCAGGGCTTTCTCCCATGTCCCTGCTTCTTGGTCCTCTGTCTCTGTTAGCTTACTCTCTGCCTTTGGAAATTCCAGTTGCTTCCTAAGAAATTGGTCAGAGGTGGGACATTACTGTATATGTGGACTTAATCTATATTCTACCCTTGTATTTGGTCAATAATTCAGCTAGGCATAGAATTCTGGGTTGGAAATTATTCTCCTTTAGAATGTCCATGCTCTGCTCGGCTGTCTTCAGCACCTATGGTTACCATTCAGAAGCTTCATGCCTTGTGATTTCTGTTTATATGTAACTGTGCTCTCTCTCTCTCGGTATTTTAGGATTTTCTCTTTATCCTTGGAATTCTGGAATTTCAAAATCCATGTGACATGTTTGTGACTTTTGTCATTGATTGTGCTGGGCCCCAGAGGGGCCTTTTCAACCTGGAGACTTGTGTCCTTCAGTGCCATGAAATTTTTAAGAAATCTCTTTAATAACTACTTCTCTCTGTGTCCTCTCTAGAACTCCTATGAGGTGGATTCTGGACCTCCAGGATTGATCTTCCAGGTCTCTTTTCTTTTTCCCTTGTTCTTTTTTTTAAAAAAGATTTTATTTATTTGACAGAGAGAGACACAGTGAGAGAGGGAACACAAACAGGGGGAGTGGGAGAGGGCGAAGCAGGCTTCCCGCGGAGCAGGGAGCCCAATGCGGGGCTCGATCCCAGGACCCTGGGATCATGACCTGAGCTGAGGGCAGACACTTAACAACTGAGCCACCCAGGCGCCCCTCCCTCGTTTTTATCTTTCTGTTCTACTCTCTAGATTATTTCCTTGAATTTACATCTCAATTCTTCTATTGAATTTTTTTATTTCAGATATCATATTTTTTAATTTCCAAGAGTTATTATTTGTTCTCTACCTCCCCCTTCCTCCCACCCCAACATAGATACAGCCTCTTTATTTATCTCTCTGAGGGTATTACTTAGTGACTCCGCCTCCTGTGCTCTCTCCTCCAGTTTCTTTGTTTGTTTAGCTGGTTTATCGTGGTCTGTCTTTGGCTGTGTCCTTCACGGTCGAGGGTTCTCTGATGTTCAGTGGTCCTAGGCTTTTGTCCCTAGTTAAGGATAAGGGTCCAAGAAGTTGATTGGCATTGGGTGTGCTGTGAAGGCAGGTGGGTCAGTTTCTCTTTAAGTGGGCTAGGCAGGGCCTGGTCTTTTGGTTGGGGGACACATGTTTATTAACAAGGGGAGTTCTTTTCTCTGGCACTGCTCTGTTTCTGTAGTAAGGTAGGATGGATGTGGTTAAGAGAATGGATATGTTTAAGAAGATGGATTCTGGAGCCAGACTACCTGGTTTGAATCCCAGCTCTGCCACTTAGTAGCTGTATGACGTTGGACAAGTCACTTAATCTCTCCATGCCTCAGCTTCCAACTGTAAATTAGACCTAATAAGAATATTACCCTATGGGCTGTTGAGTTCATATACATAAACTCTTAGCCTGGAACATAGTGAAGGTCTGTGGGTCACTATCTACAGCCACATTCTAGGGAAGAGGGCTGTGGGTCTAACTGTTCCCTAGGCAAATTTTCAGGGTAGATTAGTGGGGGCAGATTTTCAGCCCTTTCCAGCCTCAAAATTTCATCTCCTACGACCTCCACCCCCTTCCCACCTCATTGGTACACCTTCTGCAGGTCTTATCTAGGTCAGTAGAAACTAGTGCAAGTTTAGTTCATTGAAAAGTTATTTCAAGTGAGAAACCATTAAAAAATGAAACACACGGGGTGCCTGGGTGGCTCAGTTGGTTAAGAGGCTGCCTTCGGCTCAGGTCATGATCCCAGGGTCCTGGGATCGCGTCCAGCATCGGGCTCCTTGCTCAGCTAGGAGCCTGCTTTTCTCTCTCCCTCTTCTGCTCCCCCTGCTTGTGTGCTCGCACTCATTCTCTCTCTCTGTCAAATAAATAAAATCTTTAAAAAAATGAAACACAACATTGTAAACATTTTATTTTAACTTAAAACCTACAGATGCTTACTCCCCTTTCTTTGAGTATGGGTCTGTTAACTGGAATTCTATGAGGTCTTTCTTGCACAAACCTCAATGCATAAAGCATTGTCTATCATTTCCTGGTTCAGCTTTACTTTATAGTGCAGCTAGCACTTAAAGGAACTTATGGAATGATCTGAATACAGATTCCTTCTAGATTTATATCATTTCCTCCCAATCTGTTACAATTGCTTGTCTGTAACTCATCTGTACATTTTTTTTATAACAATCTGCCTTCACTGAGTATTTCAACTTAGTTTTCATAAAACAACTCCCTTTTTGCAATCATATTTTATTGGTTTATTAGTATTAAATTGAATCACATAATTACAAAAACAAGTATAACTGGCATAAACAGATTTAGGAATAAGCAATTATTTCTGGGAAAGCAGATGGATTAACTAGAGGAGATGAATATGGTCATTTGCAGGAACATCCTACCAGACAAGGGTATCCAGCCCATGAAGTTTGTACAGAGAATGGTGAGTGTGGCTATTTTAAGTGTCCTCATTGGGTGGTGGTGGAGCATGAAAGCTCAGGTTGTGTTGTGGGTTCCAGCATTCTGCCAAATAAGTACCACTCACTCCCCCGCTCCCTTTCAATCCTGAAGAAATTTGTTGAACTCTCTCATCCACTAGAGACTCCTTTTTCTTTCTTCTTATCCTCTGGGTTTATATCTTCTCTTTTCCTTACTGTCATTTTAAGGGGAGGAGGTATAGAGAGGGAGAAAAGATAAGCATTAAAGTTCAAACTGCCGTTTTTATCCAGATAATTCTCTTATTTAAGACTCTCAACATCCAGGGAGCAGCAGACCCTATTTTTTTTTTTTTAAGATTTTATTTATTTATTCATGAGAGACAGAGAGAGGGAGAGGCAGAGGGAGAAGCAGGCTCCCAAGGAGCAGGGAGCCCGATGCGGGACTCGATCCCAGGACCCCGGGATCATGACCTGAGCCGAAGGCAGACGCTTAACCATCTGAGCCACCCAGGCGCCCAGCAGACCCTATTTTTATCTCCACAAAGGTCATGCAGCTATCACCGACAGAGGCAAGTTTCAAACTCAGGTCTGTCAGAGGCTGTAGTGGATACTGTGGTGCTGTGCCCAGATCCCCTCCCTAGAGTTAACACACAATCCCCTTGCTGCTGGGAACATTGGTTGCTGGTGGCTCACCGGAAGTTGCCCTTGGCATAGGAACTGCCTCATCCTAGCATACGCTTCATCTTGGTGATTGTTCTGGCCAATGACTGGCTGTTGGAGGCATATAAAAGCTCAACTCACTTTCCTCAGTTTGGAACAATCCTGAGGGGCCATCCCAGCTTCAAAGCTCTCTGCGGGATCAGTTGCAATTCACTGTGGGTCAGCCTGTCCCTCTGCACAGCTACAGGTGTGACACCAGAGAGCACTCCCCAGTGAGCCTTCTGCACACAACTCGCCACTTCAGAGTCTGTTTCTGGAAGCCCAAAGTAAGGCAGAGGCTGCGGTCCTTGATCTTTTGCAGCCTCTTCAGGTAGTGGAAACTCAGAGCTCCCAGGCCATCTTGGGGCAGGATTCATCAGCACAAGGAAAACTGGGCTGAGGATTGTTGTTGTCTACAACCTAGCAGGGGCTAATGTTCCTGCAGGAGGGGCAGGGATGGCATGTCCCCTGGTGTGGTTGGAGGGCAGGGCCGTTGGTGCATAGTGGGTGGTGAGGCTGAGCAGACAGGTGCCATGCAGTTTCAGGTCTTAGAGGGATTTGCAGTCAGTGGAGAGTCATAGGAGTGTTTTACACAGGGAGTGACATGATCAGATCTGGGACTGAGTAAGATGAACTTGACTCCAGGATGGATAGGAGGGGGCCAGGTGGGGGCAGGGAGGGCAGTGTGGAGGCTGCTATGGTGGTCCAGGAGAGAGAAGATGAGGCCTGGACCAGGGCAGTGAAGTTTTTCTTAAATGACCCAGAGGATACAGTGATGGTTTTTAGTGATGGACTGCTTCCCACCCAGCACCCCAATCCCTACTACCTGCTCTTTCTCTGTACTTTCTAATGTGCCACACCATTAACTTACTTGTTATGGTTATTTTCTGTCTCCCTCCACTACAATGTAAACTCCACAAGGGCAGGGGTTTTGTCTGTTTTGTTCATTGACAAGTTCTTAACAATAGAAGAGTGCCTGGCACATGGCAGGTGTTCAGTAAATAATGGATGGATCCTTGTGAGGTGTGGGGGATTGGGACATGGCATCAGTTTTGTCTCTTGGCTTCTGCCTGGGTGCCTGGATGGATGGTGAGTGCTCCCCGATATGGGGTCGGGAGGAGGGGCTCCATTTTGTAGGTGCTGAGGGGCAGGGATGGGAGGTAGACAAAGTTGCCAAGTGTTGATGTCCAGCAGATCTCAGTTCCCCTAGACTTGAGTTGTTCAGTATTGCTAGGAGCTATGATTTTTGATAGGGTGACCAGAGGGCTTGGGGTGAAAAAGGGCTTCAGTAGGTTCCTAATTTAAAATGCTACTTATCGGGCACCTGGGTGGCTCTGTCCATTAAGTGTCTGCCTTCGGCTCAGGTCATGATCCCAGAGTTCCAAGATTGAGTCCTGCATCAGGCTCCCTGCTTGGCAGGGAGTCTGCTTCTCCCTCTGCCCCTCACCCCACTTACGCTCTCTCTCTCTCACTCTCTCTCTCAAATTAATAAAAAAAATTAAAAAAATAAAATGCTACTTATCTTTTTGCCTCCCTGGCCCAGTACCTCTCAGCTGAGGACCCTCAGCCCTGAGCTCTGCTGGTGGCTGTAGCATGAATGAGCTCTGTGTTTGGTAGACTACTTCAGCTCCCTGAGCCTCAGTTTCCCTTTGTCAGATGAAGTGAATTGTTTACTCTGAGAAGCCCTCCTGGTCCCCCTGCCAAGGTCTCCTCCCTTCTCTGATGGGTCCAATGTACCAAATGCTCTGTCACATTTGAGTCACCATAGGACTGGGGAAGCTGTCACAGATATGGAACTAACTTATGGCCAGGAAACATGGGGAAGAGATAAACACTTGCTTTCCAGGATAGGAAGCATAAAGGATGGAGCTCTCCATGGTAGTGCTGGAACTTGTTTATTTACTTAGCTTTGAAGTTTTTCTTAAATGACCCAGAGATGCTCTTTCCAAGATGCACTGATTTCTTATGGATGTTTAAATGAGGGAGTGTGGCATCTCAAAGTCAACATGTGCAAAACTCGACTCATCACCATTCTTCCCAAACTGTTTCTTATGCTCTCTTAATGGCATCACCATCCTCCACCTGAACGATTATAACCTCCTCCTGCTTCTTTATTATCTTTCTTTGTTGTTGCTGCTGCTTGGAAAGGTCTTTATTTTGCTTTTGCTCTTTGCAAGAAGTTTTATTATGGTAAATTCAAACTCATACAAAAGTAGAATAATATAAGAGAGAATAATGAACACTCATATGCCTATCTTCATCAGGTGATAGGTGTCCAGCTTCAACAGGTGTCAACCCATGGCCTCTCTTACTTCATTTACTCCTACCCACTCTTTCTACCCTAACATGCCCCTAGATTATTTTGAAGAAAAGCCTAGACAGCATGTCATCATGTGTATAAATTTAAGGATGCATTAAAATACCAAAGTATAGAAATAAGCCAGTCACAAAAAGACAATAGTCAAAATCATAGAGAGAGAAAGTAGAATGGTGGTTGCCAGGGCCTGGAGGGTGGGAAGGATGGGGAGTTGTTTAATAGGTAGAGAGTTTCAGTCTTACAAGATGGAAGGAGTTATGGTGATGGGCGGTGGTGATGGTTGCACAGCATTATGAATGTATTTAATACCACTGTGTTAAAAATGGTTAAGATGGTAAATTTTATGTCATGTGTATTATACCACAATAAAAAATAGGAAAAAATACATAACTATAATGTCATTACCATACCTAAGAAGATAACCAAAAAGTTCTTTAATATCATCAAATACATAGTGTTCAAATTTCCGAGGTTAATTCATAATTTAATTCTTTTATACTTTGACTCAGAATCCAAATAAGTTCCATATGCTATAATTGGCTATTGGAGTCTTTTAAGTCTCTTTTAATCTATAGGATATCCCCTCCTCTTATTTTTCCCCAGCTATACATTTGTTGAAGAAACTGGGTTCTTCATCCTGTTGCCTACACCTGGACTTTGCTGATTGCATCCCATGGTGTCATTTGATATGTTCATCTGACCCCTGTATTTCCTGGATATCAGTGGTTAAACATAGAGCCATCCACTTTTATTTGTGAACAAGAACAGTTCAGAGGTGGTGGGGTGAACTTTTATCATGAGGCACACAAATGTCTAATTGTTGTGTCTCTTTTTGTTGTTAGCAGCCATCCAGCATCATTGCCTAGATCAACTGCTTCTTCAGAATTTGTACAACAGTGATGCTCTAGTTCTATCACTTTTTATTTGTTCTTTAGCTGGACTTCTATAAAGAGTAACATCCTCTTATTAACTCTTTGGATACGCCAAAATACGGTTCATACAGGAAAGGCAGGATAAATGCTTAATTCTTTCCATTTATATTCAGTTTTTAAAATAATGAGTTGGTTCTTTGGCATTACCCAAAGGTGACCAATGAGATGATTTTTTATCATTATGTACTCATGGATATAAATAAGTGTGATCTGTTTCGATCCATTTCAGTTTTTATCTTTGCTGATGTTCAGATGATCCCATCCCATCTTTGGCTAATGGGAACCTCTTCAACTTGGCTTCTGAGTTTTTTTGATGGTGATGTCAGTAGTCTCTGCTAACTTCACTGCTTTCTCAGATGACAGGATGTTCCATTTCATACATTTCCTATCCCACACCTGCAAACAACCATTTCTTCAAGAGCTTGGGGTGGAAGGGGTTTCAATAGTTCCTAGTTTAAAATACAACTTGTCTATTGCCTCCCTTTCTTTTTATTGGGAAATGGCCACAGTCTGGGTACTAGGGGTTACATTATTTTTAATATTATGTTTGATATTTATTAAAGAGTGTGTATCATATATATAATTACGAAGCGGCATAATAAAATGGCTACCCATCAGCTGCTGCCCAACTTAAGAATTGGAACATAAGCAACGACAGTTCATCTTGTGTGTGTTCCTCCTTTATGTCAGCCCTCAGCCTCCATCAAAGTGGGTGGATGGTGTATTTATCATTTTCTTGCTTAAAAAAAGTTTTATCACATATGTCTATGTCCTTAAATATATGTGTTTAGTTTATAGTTTGTTTTTGAGTTTTATAAGAGTGATATTATGAAGTATGTTCTGTGACTTGCCTTGATTTTACTAAATGTAAATAGAAATAAATCTTAGAAATAGCTTTTGTTTTTTTTTAAGCGATAAGTTTATTTTCAGTGATATACAATATCCCATTGGGTGACTGTATCATAATTTTTTTAATCCATTCTCCTGTGGTGGACATTTGAATTCCTCCCATTTTTGCTATTACAGATATTTTGCTAAGATAATGCTATTGCAGGTATTCTTGTTCATGTCCCTGGTGCACATGTGCCAGAGTCTAAGGCAGTGGTTATCAAACATTTTAGTCTCAAGATCCCAAAGAACTTTCATTTATGTGAGTTATAGCTATAGATATTTACTATATTAGAAATTAAAACAAACATATAACCATTTTATTAATTCATTTCAAATGCAATAACAAACTCATTATATGTTAACATAAATCATATCATTTAAATGAAAAATAAGTATTTTCTGGGACAAATTAAGTAAGAAGAATGACATTGTTTAAATTTTTGTAAATCTCTTTAATGTCTGGCTTAAAAGAAGACAGCTGAGTTCTCATACCTGCTTCTGGGTTCAGTCTGTTCTGATATCTTACGTCATGCACTCTGAAAAACTCTACTGTATACTCATGACATGAGAGTGAAAAAGTCATATAAAGCCTTTCAAATATATTACGAAAATAGTTTTGACCTCATGGACCCCCTGACAAAGTCTCAGGGTCCCTGGACCACACCTTGAGACTTGGGTTTGGTTGCAGGCTGGAATAATCAGTTGGGGGCCTGCGTAGTTTCTGACTAGAGGGCTCTTGGTCCCATCTTGGGACCCAAGATGCATTTAAAAATCAGTGTAACTGAGCCATTCCTTTTCTGATTATTGTCTGAGTTCTTTCTTCACTCAGTGACTTGAAGGAGAGAGGTGAAGGCAGGGCAGGGTTTGGGCACAATAATATCCAGTGGCACTTGGATTCACCCTGATTTCTAATACTCTCCTGACCCACCAGGATAAACATGCTCAGTGTTTACCCAGGTGGGCCTTAAATCTTGCTGAGTCCTTGGTCCCACTCTGCTGAGGAGAGATTTTATATCATCACCACCACCACCACCAACATCATCATCATCGTCATTATCATCATCATCATCATCAAATAGCTTCTGCTTCCTGAGCACACCATGTGGACCAGGTCTTGTGTCCTGTGTTAGGTACTCTATATGCAATAGTTTATTGGATCCTTGAAAGACTTTACAGATCAGGTGTTATTATCCCTGGAGAGAGACGGGCGAGGAAATGGAGGCTCAGAGAGTGGAAGTGACTTTCCCAAAGTCGCACACCTGCTGATCTGTGGAGTAGAAGGTAGAGTTCAGTGCTCATACCTCTTGATGCAGGACCGTGAGGGGCCAGAGCAGGGGGTCACCATCCCATGGCTAATGTGGTCTTGGGCTTTATGAGAGACATTGAGGCAAAGGGGGGGGGTTCAGTTCCAAGAGTCAAAATCTACAGACTTAGCTGGCTCATCCAAACTCTAGGCCACCACAAAAGCCACTTGCCTTCCCCTCAGGGTACTGTTTGCTTCCTTGAGTAGGCTTTTGGAGCCCACTGGGTGAGGAAGCAGGAAGGGAGCTGGTAGGATCTGTGTGATCCAGGCTTTGCCCCCTAAGCTTCCTGTGCCTCATTTTCCTCTTCTGTAAATTAATACCAGGACCATCTCTGCTTCTTTCTCAGGACTTTTGTGAGGAAGAAACAGTGTAAACAACAACCTTCATCTACGTAATACTTGTATGTCAGGTCCTATGCCAGTCTTTATATATTATCTCATTTAAGCTTCATGACAACCTTGTGCATGAAGTATTTTATTATCTCCATTTTTCAGATGAAGAAACTGAGGCTTAGAGAAGCTGCATGACTGGCCCAAGATCTCTGAGCTGGGGAGTAGTATAGCTGGGGAGTAGTAGAGCTGGGGTTTGAATCTAGGTCTCTTTGGGCTGCTAAGAGTTTTGTAATGGCAATGATGGCAGCATGTGATGGTGTGTGTTGTGGTTTCATGTGAATATGGGCTCTGGGCAATGCTGGTTGCAATGAGCCAAAGTGCTTGCAGGAGACAGATCAGGGTAGTCAGACCAGCTGGTGATGGTTATATTTGCTAAAAGATATGACAGAGAAGAGAAACAAAGGGTGTGTTCTCAGGAGGGATGGTGGGTGTTGGCAGAGGCAGCACACAGCAAACAGCCATTGGGCATATTCTCTGTGCTCTGAAGTCCAGCAATAGAGCTGACATGGTCTCACCCTCAGGGTGCTCCATCAGGGAGGACAGACATCCCAACAGACACCACTTGTGTACTATGTTCTACTAGGATGCAGAAGTTGCATTCCTAAGAAATCTTGTGTTATAAGAAATGGAATTATAGAGACAATTGTTTCAATGGGGCAAAACAGGTTAAGGGCTGGATAGTTTCAGACTCACCATAACAAAGTTATTTTTCCTCCAGGAATGTCAATAATAAAGGTGCTTTTATAGCTATAAGTATATGGCTGTAAAACCTGAACATCACAGAGCAAATCCAGCCTTAGACATCCCCACGCATTTGCTCAAGAGGAACATCCTCTCTTTTGCTGTCCCCCCCTGCCCCACCCCAGCACTGTCACTAGGGCAGACTTCTCTCACTTTCCATTCACCTTGACCATCCACTACTGGAGAACAAAGGGCCAAGCTCTGCTAAGCCATCCTAAAGACATCAGACCCTGCCATCTCCAGCCCCCACCATCCCCTTCACTAGTTCCCCAATAACAGACTCTTCCTCTCCACTGTGATATGTTCAGTGCAAATTGTCCTCTCTAATTAAAGGACCATATCATATTGAATTTACACTTAAAAAGCTCACCATAGGAGAAATTCCTACCTGGTTAAAGAACAGAAATGAGGGTATGTGGAGGCAGTGTTGTGTCACAATTAAGACTGAGGACTCTAAAGCAAGTCTTCATGGGTTGAAATCCTAACTTTGCCCCTTAGTAGCTGTGTGACCTTGGGCAAGTCTCTTAGTCTTCTGTGTTTCATCTCTAAAATGGGGAGAATGATAGCATCTATGGTTGTGAGGATTCAAAGAGGTAATGATTGTAAGGTCTTACACAGAACCTGGCACATAGTGAGCACTCAATAAATGTTACCTCTCCCACAGTGCAGAGGGAGGAGAGGTCCACTGAGCCTGGAGTGTGGGACACAGGGAGCAAGGAAAGTCACTGGGGAGATGAGAGACTGGAGCTGGATTTGAAGGGTGAATGGGATTGGACAAGAGGATGAGGCAGAGGGAACAGAGAGACATAGCAAGGCTCCTTTGAGGTCCCCAAATGAGTTAGGTGGAGGAATGTGGGAGGAGGAGGAGGAGAGGTTGGATGTAGACCAGTTAGGGGCTGTTGCAGGGATCTAGGTGAGAGCTGATGAGGCCAGCACTCAGCCATGGCCATGAGGATGGAGAGTAGGGGTGGCTTCATGAGAGTTCACCAGGCAATAGTTACTTAGAAGACACCTGTATTCCATGATCCTGGTGCCCAGTGCTTTGAAGCATGTAAAGAAAATGAACTGTGTCTAATCTGTTGGGAGTATACGCTCTATTTACAAACATGAAACTGACAAAAATAACTTTAATTGTCAAAAATTGTGAGTGAACTGGCCTGAGTTATCCTACAGTGGCCTTCTATTGACTTGAACACTGTCATCTATGTCATCCCATCTCTGCTGGCTGTCACTCTCACTCTCTCCCACGCCATGTTTCATCTTTGCTTCCCACTGCATTTGACTTTAGTCTCTCAGGCAGGCTGGCCCCACCAGGCTAGAATCATAGCTGAAGGCCGGTCAGGCTTATATTCACACATTCCAGCAACAAAGAGGTATAAATGTCTGATTATGGCTTAGAGCAGTGGTTCTCATACTTTAGTGTACTCAGAATCACCTAGAGGGCTTGTTAGAACACAAACTGCTAGGTCCTGGAATTTCTGATTTAGTAGATGTATTAGCTTGCTAGGGCTGCCATAACGAAGTACCACAGACTGGGCTGGCTTAGACAACAGATTTATTTCCTTACACTCCTAGATGCTAGAAGTCTGAGACCAAGTTGTATGTAGGGTTGGCTAGGTTTCTTCTAGAGGCCTCTGTCCTTGGCTTGCAGATGGATGTCTTCTTCTGATGTCTTAACCCTGTGTGTGTCTTTGTCCTAATCTCTTCTTCTATGGGCCCTAGTCATATTAGGGCCTACTTCAGTGACCTCATTTAAGCTTAATTACCTCTTTAAAGACCCTGTCTCCAAATACAGTCACATTCTGAGTACTGGGAGTTAGGACTTCAACATATGAATTTGAGGGGGACATAATTCAACCCATAACTGTAGGTCTGGGGTGGGGCCTTAGAATGTGCATTTTTTTAAAAAGTAGGCTCCATGCCCAGTGTGGAGCCCAATATAGGGCTTGAACTCATGACCCTGAGATCAAGATCTGAGTCAAGACCAAGAGTCAGATGCTTAACTGACTGGCTACCCAGGCACCCCAGAATGTGCATTTTTAATAAGTTCCCAGGTGATGCTGGTTCAGCGCCCACACTTAGAGAACCACTGGCTTAGAGTGCTTACCTCTCTCTCTGGTACATATCGTATGCACTTGAACAGAAGCAGACTTAGGCTTCAAGAATTATAATGTTAATTGAAAGGAATGCCAAACACTTGTAACTGGCAAAGAGGAGAGAAGGATTAGAGCTGAGGAACTTTTTGGCATTTCCTGAATTACATGGTGCTGGTATTATGGCTTTTCAGCAGCTTGTGGCAGAAGAAAGGGCTCAGATTTTCACATTGGAGACATCGTGAATGCCATACTGGCTTTGTCCTTTCTAAGCTAATTTTGAGCAAGCCACATAATAACTCTAGGTTTCACATTCCTCATCCATAAAATGGGAGTGAAAATAATACCCATAGGGTAGTTGGAGTTAAATGTAATAATCTCTGTAAAGGATCTGGCACTTAATATATGATAGCTATCACTGTTGTTTTTTATTTATCCATTTGCTCATCAAATATGTGACTAGGAGTCAGAAGACATGAGGTCTAGTCCTAGCCCTGGAACCTAGCTGTGTGTCCTTGGGCCCCACTTAACCTCTTTGAAAAGAATGTTTCTCTCCTACCACCCCCAGTCATGGTTGTTTTGAGGACCAAACAAGATAACATGAAAACGTAAAATTGATCAAACTATGTTGTATGGTGGAAAGCATTCATACAATTTTTTTGGTAACAGACACCAATAGGAGTAAGTTCCTGACTTATAACAACCCCTTCTTCTCTAGGAATAGCGTCAGCCCTATGTAATCCCACGCACCTGGCCAGAGTTGCACCCCTAACTCAGCTGGGCCAGTCAGAGGGTTTCCTGGGGATTTTCCAAACTGGAATGAAGGGAAGAAAATCCTAGATTTTCTTCCTGATGGTGGGAGTCATTGGATGTGAGGTTTGGAAGGTGTAAGTCATCACATTTCTTGCCATATGGGGGAAAGCCAGGTCTTTGTTGGATGGAATGATGCTGATATGCAAAGAGAGGCTGAGATGGGTGACAGGCCTAGTGGCATTTGAGCCCCTGGCTCCTGTGGTTCCCAAAGCCCTGCTGCCCCAGTCATAAGAGATATCCCAGTATCCTTCCCCTTTTCATCTTGGCAAGTTTCAACTGGGTTTTCTACATCTGTAACCCTGACAAACACATTCTCACTCAACAAGTATTTATTGAACACTTATGCTATGCTAGCCACTGAGCTAGATGCTAGTCAAATGATGTAACAGATTGGCAAGGCTGTTTTCACTGCCTGTCTCTCCTTAGCAGGAATCTGCAGGGTCTACCTCCATCCCTTGCTTCACCAGAGCTAAGGGCAAAATCTTAGAATCATAGAATCTCAGTCTTCTAGAGTGAGTGACCCAGAGGATGATTAACTCTGAATTCTCACTGACTTCAGGGAAAACCCTTGTATGACAGATATGAAGCTCTCTCAGTTTATGCGGTGGGGGTGACTTTTCCACACTCCTCACTGGGCCTTGGGATGGAGGTCAAGGAGGTCAAGGAACATCTCAAGGGTATCCTCTCATTTGTAGCCACCACTGCAAATTAGAAACAGTTTTGGCATTTATTTAAAAATGCAGATTCCTGGACCCTGCCCAAACCATTCAAATCAGAATCTTTAGGGACAGGACCTGGGGATCAGTATTTGTAAAAAGCTTTAGAAGTGTACATCATGCAACCAGTCCCTAGGCCTTTGTGGTGGAGGCCCATGTGTCCCTCTCCTCTGAAAATGAAAGGAACTGGACAAGGAGGGACCAAGGGACATGACTCAGAGGAGTAAGAACTAGAAGGGCTCAGTGTGGGGACAGATCGACCTGGGCGAATTGCTTCCCCTCTTTGAGCCTTGTTTCCTCATCTGACAATCAGGAATGATGATAACTTCTGCCTCATGGAGTTGTTATGAAGAAGAATTTATTCTTTTCTCTTATGGTCAGGCTTCCTCCCATGGAGAAAAGTGAAGCCCCCAAGAGGGGAGGGCTTCAGGTGTTTTTCTTGTATTCCCCACAGGGTTGAGGATGCAGATGGGGTCCTGCGGGTGCCTGGTTATGGGCCTTCCCCTCCTCTCCATCTCCATAGTCATCATGTGGGGCTTCATCCTCTGCCACCTGGGCTGAGGCCCCAGCCTCCTTCTGCGTCTTGCCAGTCCCTCCCACAGGTCATGCAGGGAGGAAGACTGGCCCTTCCCAATGACTCCTTCTCAAAACTCCACAAGGTTCCTTGGGTACTCTGTTTGCCCTGCCCCCTGCCCTTGCACCTGGGGCCTCTGTTGCCCAGGCATTCTGGGTTAGTCCCAAGTGGGCTGCCTGGGGGTTCCTTCTGGCTTGTTTTCTTCCAACTGTTAATCTACATCCTGCAAAAGGGCTAGTGCTGGGTGATACAGACCCAGGCCTGGACCTCAACTCCAGAGCTCCCTGAAGCCTGCTTTGAAACAGAGTGAGCCAAGAAGAGACACTTGGAATCTTGGGGTGAAATTCCTAGCTAGATGTCCTGGAGCAAATTGCCTGTCCTTTTGGGGGGCTTCAGTTTCCTTGGGTGTCAAATGCAGGGATGCTAGGACTGGTAGGGTTCTGTGAGGGTTAGAAATACTGTAGCTGCAATGCCTGGAAAAGGGAGTTGTTCAATTAATGGCAGCATATATCTTTACTTGAGTGCACATACCTGCCTCCCTCACCAAGCTGGGAGATATCTGAGGGCAGGACTGTGCTTCTCTGTAATATAACAGTTCTGTCTACCAAGCTTTCTTATGACCTGGGCAGAAATTCCACAGGATAAAAAATTATACTTATTTCATAGGGTTGTGTGTGGATTAAATGAAGGGGTTTGTTCCCATTTTACAGATGGGGAAACTAGGCTCAACTAGGTTAACGTCCTTTGTAGCTTTGTATTTCTCCGTCTCTGCACAGGGCCTAGCACAGGGCAGACACTTGAATGACTGAATTTGTAGTACCTGGCATAGCGGTGACTTGGCCCTGTTCACAGGGCATGTGGGAGAGACCCAGGTTTCCCAGCCCCTTCCCTTATCTTTCCTGGCCTCCCTGGCAGAAAAGGAGCGTGTGAATCCATTGTTGGGCTGGCAGTGAGGACCTGAAAAGTCCATAGGCCAAGTGCAGGGCAGGAGAAACACATCAGAAACCCCACCCTCCATGAGGGGACATTTCAAGGAGCCACAGAGCAATCTTTGAAAGCCTGAGTCAGATTAAAGTGGAAGGTGAGGTGGAGAATGGTAATGAAAATGTGCAAACTCCTGCCTCTGCTCTGATGAGCAGAGTTTTCTCTTAATGGCCTCAGTGGACAGAGCGGCTCAGTGCTCTCTTGCTTTCTTCTGGTTGTTCCTCTTATTGTCCTATTTTTGCATAGATCTCTCCAATGGGGGGGGGCACAATTGTTTCATTTTACACAGGGCACCACTGAGGCCCACAAAGGGAAAAGACCTGCACAAGAGCACACAGCCTGCGCATGAGGAGAGCTGGGTATGATAGACGGAGTGCTGTACTTGGGCTCAGACAGACTGTGACCCCTTCCACTGCTGGCAGCACCATGACTTTGGACACGTTCCTTTAGCCTCTCTGAACCTCAATTTGCTTATTTAAAAAATTGGAATATATATATTTCTAAATTCAAGTTAGCTAACATGTACTGTATTATTAGTTTCAGGGGTAGAATTTAGTGATTCATCAGTTGCATACAACATCCGGAGTTCATTAAATCAAGTGCCCTCCTTAATGGCCATCACCCACTACCCCATCTCCCCATCCCAAAATGGGAACATTCATTTTCTCTACCCCATAGGGTTGACCTGGGGATTAAATGAGGAAATGAGTGCACCTTGGCTAGCACAGTGTCTGGCAAGAATAGGTGTTTCAAAATGTGGGTTCATTTGTTTTTTTGATCTTTGGCTCCTGTCTTTTTCTTCTTCTTTTTTATCAACTGCCCCAACTCCCTTTCAGCTCACCTTTTCTTGTTCCTCAGGCTCTTTATACCATGATGTCAGCATGTGGTTCTGCTATACAGTTCTTGTTTTCAGAAGCAAGTGAGTGGAAGGAGAGTTCAGTGGACAGCTCAGAACCTCAGGAATCAAACCACATGAAATCCATCTCAAAGGAGACAGTGAATTGACCCACAGGAGTAACCTGCTGGTTTCTGACTTCATTTAGTGTGTGCAAGAGCTGAGGGAAGGAAACTGAATGTGGAGCTGGGAGACTGAGGTTCAAGTCCCAGCTCTGCCACTATATGGCTGTGTGACTCTGGGCTGGCCCTTTCCCCTCTCTGGGCCTTAGTTTTCCCATCTGACAATAAGGAGACAGGCCAGAGGAAGTTCTGATACTCTGAATTTCTAATTTTATTCTAATTATATGTTTCAGGGAGGAACTAGGCCCTGGATCGGATGTGATGAATGAATCTTCTTAATGAGAAGTGGAAATCATTTGTGGTTGAGAGCTGTGCCTCAGATCAGAGTGACAGGATACATGGCCAGGCTATATTTTCCAGCAGATTAAGTTAAAAGCTGTGGCCCAAGACTCTGAAATATGAAGAAAAAAGGAGAGGATGACAGGATATTTTTTTCAAAGAAATATTTTCCAGCCAAATGGTGCAACAGATCACTTCCAGGAATTTGTTCTTGTTCTCTATCGAAGGTGAAGAGTTCAGAGCCTTCAAGGAAACAAGAAGCTGTGGGATGGATGAGGAATCCAGCCTGGTGGCTTTGGGCCAGTTGCTGAATCCCTCTGAGCCCCAGTTTCCTCATCTCTAAAATGGGGCTGATCTTTCCACCTAGGATGGTCAGTTCAAGGTCTAAGTGAAGTATTGAGTGAGACAGCATCCCTCCCATTGCTCATGATTCCTAACTAGGAAGATTGGTTCTGGTCCAGATAGGGTGTGGCTGGTCCAGAGCGTCAAAGAGGTAATTAGGGGGATTGCCAGTTTCGTGACAGGGAGTCAGGATTGCCATTTTATTTTTTTTTTATTTTTTTTTATTTTTTATTTTTTAAAGATTTTATTTATTTATTTGCGAGAGAGAGAATGAGAGACAGAGAGCACGAGAGGGAGGAGGGTCAGAGGGAGAAGCAGACCCCCTGCTGAGCAGGGAGCCCGATGTGGGACTCGATCCCGGGACTCCAGGATCATGACCTGAGCCGAAGGCAGTCGCTTAACCAACTGAGCCACCCAGGCGCCCCAAGGATTGCCATTTTAGACCAAGGGTGTGGCCATGGTGATAACTTACCATTTTGTTTCTTTATATTTATTTATTGAGCTAGTATTTACTGAACACATGTCATGTACCTAACATCTTACTGGTTGCTGGGGTGAACAACAGCCCCTCCTACAATGTGTAAAAGCACCTCCACATCCACGGGCTCCTCTCCACCCTGGGTCAGCCCCGCACAGCAGCTGCTCAAGTGAAGAATGGGTCAGCATCCTTCCCCCTCCCCCTGCATCCAGATGAGCACCACATCTGGCCCATTCATTCTCCTGCTGTCACCCACAAAGACTTTCCTCCTGCTGTACTATTCTAAACCATTACCCGTGTCAGGGATCCGACATCAACCTCTTCACTACACGTCTAATCCAGGTTCCATATACCAGCCAAGCAACCCTTCTAACATGCAAATCATGCCACTGTCCTGCTGAAAACTCTTCAATGGCTTCCTTCTGCCCTCAGCAGAAAGGATACAGCCCTTTATATGGCTTAGCAGAGCCCCCCACGTCCTGCCCTGCCCACTTCAGCTTCATCACATATGACTCTTTCAGACCAAACCTTACCTGGCAGTTCAGGATGGGCTGTTACAAGCCTCTATGGCATTGCTGGGCCCCCTCCCTCTGCTGGATTTCACTCTTCCTGCCAGCATCTACTCAATTTTGACCATCAGCTTCTCTGTAAAGGCATTCCTGAGTTCCTCTCAGCAGAGCTGACTCCTTTTATCAACTGTAGAAATAGTTTGGAGAAAGGAAGTGACCATCCAAGGCCACAAACGAAATGTGACACAGGCCCTCTATATTTGTCTATAAGGGCTGCCACAGAATACATAGACTGGTTGACTTAAACAACAGATACTTACTTTCTCACAGTTCTGGAGGCTGCAAGTCCAAGATCAAGGTTCCAGCAAGGTTGGTTTCTGGTGAGGACTCATTTCCTGGTTTGTAAATGGCCACCTTCTTGCTGTGTCCTCATGTGGCCTTTCCTCTGTGCTTGAACACTCCTGGTGTCTCTTCTTCTATAAGGACACCAGTCCTATTAGATTAGGGCCCCACCCTTATTACCTCATTTAGTCCAGTTACCTCCTCAAAGGTCACATCTCCAAATATAGTCACACTGGGGGCTGGGACTGCAACATATGAATTTTAGAGGGACATAATTCAGTCTATAATACTCTTCTTGCTGGAGATCTAAGGCTAGCAAACAGAAAATTGTTTAGGGGCAAGAAGGGGCCATGTGTGTCCTGTGGAGGTGTAAGGAGGAGCTTGGTGGTTAGAGAAGTAGAAGCAGAAGACTGAAACAGTCAGGGATGAGTAGGGGAGGATTTTAGTGGCCTAGGGTGAAGGCAAGGAGGGAAGGGCAGCCTGTGGCTGCACTAAGTGTAATAGGGTGGGCTATGGAAAGAGGTGGGTACAGAGGAGGATGGTGAGCTCAGCCAGGCTGCCTTGACCTTGGGAGGGAGTGGAGAGCCGGTGGTCACTAAAGGCTGTTATCCACTGAGAGAGCTCAGCACCTTTCAGTCACCCTTCAGCTTTTCCACATAGGGATGCACACCCTCAGTTCTGGGAAGTGATAAATCCAGTTACCTAATTTAATTGCCTGGCAAGTAGCAGAGCCGGGACTTGAACTCAGGGGTCCTGATCCTCAGTCTGTGGATTTTTCTCAGCAATGAGGTGCCTAGGATGCAAAGTTTAGAGAGGCACATGCATAATCCTGAGCCTAAGTTCCTCCTTTCTTGTCTCACCTTTGCCCTGGCCCAGCCTGGCCTCCTCTGAGGTGACCCCTCTTTTCTCTAATCTCCTCCATAGCAGAGGCAGCAGGCTGCAAGCACCTGCAGCTCGGCTTGGCTTTGCTCCTAACCAAGTGGGAGACATTAAGTTAATGGCCCTACAGGTGAAATCAATCCAGTTAAAATTACTGCCCTCTCCTTTCCCTGCTCACTTCAGAAGTCAGCGGTGCGTCATTATCTGTTCTCACTCCTCTCCTCAATTCATGCGTCCCCTCGGCCCACTTTCAACCATGGGGGGCCCTGGCACAGAACTGGGGTGGGCTTGGGAGGGGTAGAGGTAGAGCCTCAATCCTCACTCTGCCCTATGGCTTGGGCCAGCTGCTGTCAGAGGGCAGGGCAGGGCTCAGTACTCATAGCTGAACCCTGAGTTCAAGTCCTAGCTCTACCATCTCCTGACTGTGTGACCTGGGCAAGCCTCTAGGCCTCTCTGAGTCTCATCTCCTCTGTGAAGTGGGCAAAATAATTTTTGCTGCCCCCCCCTTCCAGGCCACAATGAGAGGTTGATGTGAAAAATCTTTAAAAGCTGAACAGGAGCAAGGCAAAATTGGAAATAATGGTTGCTAGCACTTTCATAGTACTTACTATGTGCATCTATAAACCTATGATGTATATACTACCACCACTACCATGATCATCCGCATTTGGAAGACAAAGGAAACTGAGGTTTCTTAACTCCTGGAGCTAATAAATACTAGAGCCATGTTCAAACCCTGGCAATCCAGCTCCATATCCGTGCTCTTAACTACACTGCTATTTTTTTTCTTCTGGGACCTTTCCCACTTATTATTAAATGTTAATTAAGAAGGATCGGTTGCTTACTAAAGGCCAGAAACTTTGCATATATTTTTTTCATTTGATCTTTCCAAGGTGATGGCAATTATTTACCCATTTTGTAGAGAAAATTAAGAAAGAGGGGCATATGACTAGTGAATGGAGAGTCAGGATTCAAACCTAGGTCTATTCTAAACTAATAACAATAGTAATGACAATATGACAGTATTCATATTAGTAACTGATTAGACACTGCTCTCGGGGACAAGATAACCTGAATTCTCATCTTGGGCCTGCCTCTGATCTACATGTGACCTTTTGCAAGTGCCTCCCCTCTTGGGATCTCACATTGCAGTCTCTGCTTCTAAGATCCCTCCAGCTCTGGCAGGTGGTGATTCACCAGGATTGGCAGTCTGAGGGCAGTTGATTCCCTCAGATAGAGGTATTTGTTATCTGTACATTGGAAATATTTGTGTGTCTCAACCTAATTAGTGAACAAGCTTAATAATAATAATAAAGCCACTCTGGAAAGGGAATTGCTGTTGGAAACAATTGTTTAGAGAAAACACCATTTGTTCCCAGCTCTTGCTCCCTGCTGGAATGCCGGGCCACTTGTTTTGGTGACAGATGCCTTTTGACTGGGGTTTTGAAGCATGAGCAGCTGCAGGGGTAGAGGTGGGAGATATAGCTGGCGCATTCTCAGCTGGCCTCTGAGGAGATTCCCAAAGTCTCCTGGAGGTGGGGTACACTCTGCCCGCCCTGCAATCATGGGGTCCCCAGACCTCTGGGACAAAGCTAACCCTTAAGTCCTGATACTACCTTCTAGATTGACTCACATCTGTGGTCTTGAGATGCACAGTGACTTGCCCAAGGTCACTCAGCAAGATGGTGGCAGAGTCAGAACTAGAATCCACATCTTCTAGTTTTTTCCATCGTGGCATGTGGTCTTCTGAACCAATGATGATGTCATCACATATAACTTTTTTTTTAAAGATTTTATTTATTTATTTGATACAGAGAGAGCAAGCGAGAGAGAGAGAGGGAGAGAGAGTGCAGGCACAAGCAGGGGAAACGGCAGGCAGGGGAGAAGCAGGCTCCCCACTGAGCAGGGAGCCCGATGTGGGGCTTGATCCCAGGACCCTAGGATCATGACCTGAGCCAAAGGCAGACGCTTAACGACTGAGCCACCCAGGCACCCCCACATCTAACTTTAGTATCTGGTATCTGGTCTGCCTGTTTGCACAAGGCTTGTCAGGAATTACTAACTTCTTGTGTCCCACTAGTGATCCTAACATTACTGTCATCCTCTGGCCTGGACAGATACCAGGGGGACTGATGCTGGTTATGTCAGGCAGGGTAAGAAGGGCTTGAGTCAAGTCTAATTGTTTTGGTCTTGGTCATATGACTTCCTTTCTTGTGTATGATTGGCGGTTGCCTCCATCCACCAGCAGGTCTTGGTCTGATTCCTCACTTATAAAACAGAGCAGTACTCTCTGTTCTCCATACCGCAGTCACAAGGGCATCGTGAAGATGAATTACATGAAGAAATGAAAAGTGCTTGTAAACTGAAGAGTGATATAAAAATATTATTAATAATAATGGCCAATATTTACCAAGCACTTTCTCTGTGTGTGTTAGTTGAGGTATTAATGTTTGCTGCTAGAACACACAACCTTCAAATCTCAGTGGATTAAGTGACACAGGCTTATTCTTACCTGCCATAGTCAGGGGTTGGCCAGGTGGCTCTTGAGAGCAGCTCTTTTCTAATTTTATTTTCTTGGAGTCTTTCCCTTTCAGCCTCACTGACAGGGGTGAGAGAAGCATGGAAAATGCATGGTGGATATAGGGCCAAGGTTAGAAGTGGTATGCTTCACTTTTACCTACATTCCATTGGCCAGAATTCAGTCTCATAGTTCCTTGTGGGAACTGGGAAATGAAGTCAAGCTATATGCATAGGAGAAAAATAAACCTATCTGGTGGACACATGATATTTTCTCAGCTACAGGGTCCCATGCACCTTGTTAATCCTCACAGCAATCCTCTAAATCATTTTATTATCCCCCCCTTTTTTTCCAGATGAAGATACAGAGACTGAGAGGTCAAATGACTTACTAAAGATGCCAAATTAAAGGGAGTGTGGTGATCTGAATTCAGTCTGTCTGGCTGCAAAGTTCCTGCAATTTATTTTTTTTTCCAGAGAAAACTTCTAGCTGTGAATGGATCAGCTTAATTCATGTTATTTATTGAAGGCCTATTAAGTGCTGAGCACTGTACTATCTCCTATAAGATGTCATAACCATTCCTTTTCCTCTTCTGCATGATTCTAATTCTGTCTAGTCTTTAAGGTTCAGCTTCAGACTGTTCCCTTCAGGATGTTTCCCCTGATTACCCCTGGAAGTCGCTCTTTCCTGAACCTCTCTTGTGCTAGGCTCAATTCCAGGAAATTGTGTGCAGGAGAGAGTAAGGTGCAAAGTGGGTCCTTTTTTTCTTCCAGGAATTGACAACTGAAGTTCATGATTTAGAAAAAAAATACCAAGTCCCCACATTTTAAAGAGACTGACAGGGAGTCAGGGCCACTGCTGGCTGAGACTCCAGGTTTAGAAAACAAGCCCTACTCTGACCCCCTCCCCATTAGAAGAGGAGGAATGGGAGAGGGAAAAGCTGTTACGTCCCACCCCATTCCCCTGGAGGAGACAAAAGATTTCCCCTCCCTGAGACAAGGCCCCAAGGAAAGACTAGACTGACATTTTGTTTCTCCCTTTAACTACCTGGCCTGGCTCTGGTGTAGCAGCAGAAGAACAGAGGAGAGATGTGTGGTAGTTTGGCCAGACAAAAGAAGTAAGGACAAGCTCCCTATATCAGTCAGTTCTCTAATGTGCTCACAAGCCTCTGAGTGGAGGCCCTCAGAGATTAGATGAGATTAGGGACCTCATCAGTGAGAGGTTTCAGGTGATTGAGTTATGAGAGCATGATGGGAGGTGTCAACCAATGATGAGGCAAATCTCAGGGAGAGCAGTACATAGGAGAGGGTCCTCCTCTGCAGAATTTAGGGGAGACTCCCCAATTACACAAGGATTGCACAGACAATAAACCAGGTCAGTGGCTAAAGCTAAGGCACAATTAGGAGGGGACTACCCGTTGTGAGCTGTCACACTAGGAGACCACTACCTCCTGCTTCCCTCTTTGTAACCCAATACCAGAGCAGTGGAAGAGGGAGGGGAAGGTGGGTAAGAGCATACTCTACCCCCCACAACAAGAGCCAGATGCTTGAACAGGGTTAGGGATGGTGGGGTATAAGGCAGGGAATGACAGAGGTGGGATAGCAAGAGATTTGAATCAAATATAAGAATAAGACAAAAATAAGTAAATAGGATTGAGTCCTAAAGAACTCAAATGAGACTGTTCTATTAACTAAAAGTGACTGAAAAGTTATGGCTTCAGACTGAGAGTTTGTTAGGGCAGCCTGCTACCCAGCAGGAAAAGGGAGGGTTCAATAGAGCACAGTTGGTAGCAGTTATTGGAAAAATAAAAGTATTCTAGGTTTACACCCCAATGAACTGAAACTCCACAGTAAATCAGTTCCATACTCATCCATTTAGTTACTATTTGATGAGCTTCTAGTCTTTGCCAGACAATGCTCTTGGCACTGGTGATTCCAAGGAGCTTACCCTGGTGAGAAGACAGACAAGTAAATGCTGTGAGATAGGATTTGTGTGATAAATGCCATGAGATAAAATGGTAGAGTACATTGGGGCATGGGGGAGAAGGACTGGGATGATTTTTGGGGTCAGGAAGAATGAGTGGGAATTGACCAGGTAGTTGCATTGGTGAAGGATATCCAAGTACAAAGGCACAAAAGCATGAAATACTCAGACACATTAGGGGAATTGTGAGGAGTGTGTTTGAGCAATGTATAAGGGGTGCTTATTACTGCCACTTTGCTTCTTATTTTCACTTTATCTCCTTTGCCCAACTGGACTGTACACTTCTTCAAGGAAGGGCAATGTCAAATATCAATTTTATCCCCTTACTACAACTAGCCTAGTTGTACAAATGTAATACCGAGCTGCTTTTCACTGGAGGGAATCCAGCAGAAGTTGCATGATTCTCAGGGCTTGGGGAATTCTGCAGTGGGAGGGAGGAAGATGGGCCAGTATGTCGCTTAGGGCAAGTCATCCCCCTGTCTAGGCCTTAGCTTCCTCCCTGTATGTAAGAAAATTGACCAGATGATCTCCAGAGTTAGCTTGAAAATAGCCTGAATTTAGAATTTGGGAGATCAGTGCAGTGGATTGGAAGTCAGGAGACTTGGTCCCTAGTTTCATCTCTGACACTAGCTAAGTGTGTGACCTGCCCTTTCTCCTCCAGGCCTCAATTTCCCTATTTATAAAATAGAGGAGTGGCACACTATATTTCTAAAATCTCTTTAAGTTCTGATCTTCTGTGTCTTTCTCACTGAATTCAGTTGACCTTGTCTTGGCCTGGTGTCCTTGCTCAGGAAGGCCTCACTTTCCTCAATATTCTTCAGACACATTTTCAAACTCTATGGGGTAAGGGAGGGAGATTAGGGCCAGGAGAGGGTATTTGAGTGAGGCAATGAATATTTATAACAGACGCTCCCACCAGAGGACACATTAAGTCTTGCAGCATAACAAAACTGAATTACCATGAAATAAACTTTCTTAATTAAACCAATTAAATTTCTTCCCAGTATGTAATTTAGAAACTCTGATAAACCCTGGTTGAAAAGGTTTGTTTTAGCCTTAAGCTGGCTGAGAAAGCAGGAACATCTGGTTGGTGGTGGAAAGGCCTGTTTAGGCTCCAGGCCATGGAGGCAGCACTACGGTGGAGCTATCCGTGGTGCTGAAACAGCCTCTGCCTCACGGCCTCAATACAGCACACAGGCAGGCCAGGGCCCAGTGGTGCTTAGGAGATACGCTATTTGAGGACAGCATTTTCCACTCTAGGCAGGGTGCACTTTTCTATTCCTATGCTTGACAGCAGCCACTCAGAAGTTAACCATGTATCCTCCCCACCCCCACAGAGCCACTAGAGTTTGAAAAGATGCCATGAATTTTCTTATATTCATGGAATCCTAAACTCACATAGCTGGGAAGCGTGGCCTAGTTCAGCTTCCTCATTATAAATAAAGGAAATTGGTCTTCAAAGTGTTAAAATGACTTGACCCAAGGTCACACAAGAACAGAACTCAGATTCAAGGCCAAGTCTCTGACTCTAAATTCAGTGCTCCTTTCACTAGGATGTTCTTGTAGTCAGAGAAGCCTTTGAGGGCAGAGGCCATGTTTTGTTCACCTGTTTTCCTCTGGAACCTATTTTAGTGTCTGGAAAAAAATTTTTTTTTATTATTATGTTATGTTAATCACCATACATTACATCATTAGTTTTTGATGTAGTGTTCCATGATTCATTGTTTGCGTATAACACCCAGTGCTCCATGCAGAACGTGCCCTCTTTAATACTCATCACCAGGCTTACCCATCCCCCACCCCCCTCCCCTCTAGAACCCTCAGTTTGTTTTTCAGAGTCCATAGTCTCTCATGGTTCATCTCCCCCTCCGATTCCCCCCTTTCATTCTTCCCCTCCTGCTATCTTCTTCTTCTTCTTTTTTAAACATATAATGTATTGTTTGTTTCAGAGGTACAGATCTGTGATTCAACAGTCTTACACAATTCACAGCACTCACCATAGCACATACCCTCCCCAATGTCTATCACCCAGCCACCCCATCCCTCCCACCCCCCAACACTCCAGCAACCCTCAGTTTGTTTCCTGAGATTAAGAATTCCTCATATCAGTGAGGTCATATGATACATGCCTTTCTCTGATTGTGGAAAAATTTTTGAACAGATGAATACATGCATGTTCTTTATATTCCTCCATAGTCAAATACATTCAATAGCAATCATACCATAATGCCAATTACACTTTTACCTTTGTAAGATTATTATAATTAACAAAGTGCTTTTTGTCTGTTATCTAACTTGAATCTCACAATCGTTCTGGAAGCAATAATGTTAGTGCCATTTTATATCATAGGAAACTGAGGCTCAGGGGTCTAGTGGTTTGTTTAAGGAGTCAGTGAAGAAGCTGGGAGTAATATCCAGCTCTCCTGATTTCTAAGCATGAACCCAGGGCTGCACTTAGCACATGAGGGGGCAAAACCAGAAGGGTAGTACATGGCTCTTGCTCACAAACTGCAATCTAACTGGGGAAATAATCTATACCCTCTAATGTATGGAAAAAAGGTACAGGTACTCAGGAACAGGTAATGGATGAGGTGGCATGGACTAAAGAGAGGTGAGTAGCACAGATTGTGACTACTCTGGTATTTCAGGAGAGAAAGAGGCTCTGAAGGCCTGTGGAGGATTAGAGAAGTCTTGAGAGCCAAACTGGTGCTAGAAGGTGAGTGTGCTTTTGATAGGTAGAGAAAACACCATTCTTATGAAATCAAACGATTTAAATGCTGGAAGAAACTTACAAGTTATCACCTCCTACTCCTTTATTTTATAGTTGGTGAAACTGAAATGAAGAGAAATGGGGGATTTGTTTACTATTATAAAGCCATTTATGGCAGGCTTTTATATGTAGTCACTGGGGACACAGGGGAGGTAAGACAGGGTCCCTGCCCTGAGAAGTTTCCCAAGCTAGTAGAAGGAGGAACATGGATATGAGTAGGTGCATTCAAGTGTCACAGAGATAGAATTTAGGTGGGGCCTCATGCAGTTACAAAGGAGGGGGTACCCATTTTATACAGTAGCACACTCAAAGTTCAAAAGACTACATTTGAAATGGTCAAGGTCAATCGAAGTCAGGTACCATATGTCAAAATCCCTTTTCCCCACTCTGAAACCACACTTGATCTTCATCAAAAGGCCGAGAAGCAATACCCCACTCTGAAACCAATGACTAGAAGGAATTTCTGCCTAGGAGTGGCTTAAGTTGGAACAATAGAGAGAAGCAGGCACTGAATCTGGAATCTGAAGGGCTAGGTTCCAGTCCTGGCTCTGTCTCTTTCTGGCTATGTGAAACTGCCTTTCTACTCCCACTTCAAGGAACGTCAGTTGTTTCATTATAAAATGGAGGGAGGGGCTACTTTGCCTTTTTTCAGAGTTGTAGGGATGATCAGAAGAAAGATCTAAGTACAAATGTTTAGTTAATTATAAAGTGATAAAGCAGTATATATGTTGTTATTATTCCTCCTTATAGAAAAAAAGTCCTGGATTATAATTGAGTCACCTCTCTTGGACCCTGCTTTCTTGCCTATGGAATGAGATGATACCTGTCCCATCTACCTTATAGAAATGGTATAAAATGAAAAATACCCATAATAATAAAATGATAGGTATAAACAAACAAAAAGTGTGACTGAATTCCTGGATGGGGATCAGTGATTGAGTAGAAGGCAGACTGGGCATTGTTACTGTAAACTCTCATTTGTACCTTGAATCCATTTACAAAGCACATTCACAGCCATTATCCCATCCAATTCCCTCAACAGTTGTAAGATGAGCCGATAGGGATGAGCCTATCACAGATGATTAGCTGCATCTCACAGATGAGAAAACTGAGACTCAAGTAAGTGATGAGCTCAGAGGCTGAATCTTAGTATAGCCTCAGAGTCACCTCCTTTCCTTCCTTTCCAACCAGCCCCCAGTCCTAGGGCCCAGAACTCTGTCTTCATGCAAGTCAGTTTGGAAGACAGACCAAAATCATGTTCTCTTGGACTTCCCTCTTGTCTTGGGGAAAGGTACTGGTCTCTTTCCCCATTCATTCAGTACTTAGCCCTGGGGCAGCTTGATAAAATCTCTTTCCCAGAAATGGGTTGGAGGTCTCACCTGCATGGGTTGCCCTTCAAACTAATAAACAGAGCCACCTGTACCTTTTTCTTTGTTCAAAGGATTCCAGATGTGAGACTGGAACAGCTGTAACACTCCTGAGGATGCTTTTGGCTGCTCAGGCTGTCTCAGCCAAGACATGCTTTTCTTTGCTTCTGATCTCATTTGAGGACTCTCCTCCTCATTATGCAGGCAGGACCTTCGGGGTTATTGTCTACTCTGTTCATGTCCCTCCTTTGCTGAAACCCTCCAGTGGCTGGATTACACCAGTCCCTATGTGTGTTCCCTTCCCAGCTTGACCCCATGAAGATGTTAAAGAAGAGAGAATAAGAAAATCATCCTATTTTGGGGTTTGGGGACATAATTGAATTGTGTTTTGTTAGAAGGTTTACTGAAAAGAATCTCTTCCACGCTGTGGCCATGGACGTTTGGGAGACTGTTAAACTGGAGCCTTTAATGGGAGCTGAATATATGGAATCCGGGAAGTATGGTTTGGCTGAGTCTTCTCTCATCATGGGCAGAATCTGGGTGTGAAGCACACAGATCCAATTAGGAGGGGAAAGGATTATCAGGACCAGAGCTGGTCCAGGCACAGGAAACACTAATGCCTGCCACCTGGGGAGCAATTATTGGCAGATGATTATCTTCCAGGGGCAGCTCAGGCACCCCTTCTTTCAGGATGCTTCCCTGATCTCCAGGCTGTGTTGGGTGTGGGGTGGGGCAGTTTTTCTCTGGGCTTCCAGATCCCTGGGCTTCTCTCTGTCTCAGCCCTTAACACATTGTGCTGTTATTGTCTGTGTTAGTGATTACCTCCCTCCACTAGACTGTGAGCTCCCCTAATGCTGGTTCTGGCTCATGTTTGTATTCAGTTCCCAGCACAGGGCCTGGCACACAGTGGGTTTAGCATTATGGTTAGGAGCTTGGGCTCTAGAGCCAGCCTGCCTGTAGTTGATTCCCAGCTTGACCACTCACTAGCCTGAAGACCCAGGGCCAGTCATTTAACTTCTTTGGGTCTTTATTTCCTCATCTGTAAAGTGGGAATAATAATGGTAATTACTTCAGAGGGTTGTTATAAGGGTTAAAAATGAAAGGCATTTCAAAGAGTGTCTAGCATAGAGTAAGTAGTATATAAAGGTTGGATATTATTATTTAAATCTTGATTCTGTATTTAGGATCTTCACTTATTAGGAGGTATGATTCCACGCTCCCTCCTACCCCCCATAGCCACCAACATAGCTGTGGGAGTGAGTTCCAAGTGTCTGGGGCTGGGGGGCAGGCCAGGCCAAGGAAGATTGAACAGGAAAAGTTATCATTATTTTTGCAAAATTTGACCCTTAATGAAGTCTCTGTACTCTGCGACATGAAATGCAATTAAATTGCCTCCTCCTTTCTCTACACCTAATCTGCTCAAATGATACCCATCACCCGGGTCCAGAAGATGCTGAGTAAATACCATTGGTGTTCTATATAGCAACAGGAAGGCCTTCTGAAGACTGATCCAAACTGGCCTTTGCTGGTCTGTGTTGAGTGGCCTGGGTGGAGAGGAGGATGGAGTCAGTGGAGAAGGGTGAGCAGAAAGTACAAGAAAATTTCCTCTTGGGGAGGCTATGGTAGGATTGTCTGGCTGTATACATCTAAAAGACACAGAATCAGGCACTACGTAGGTGTTTGTAAAATAAATAAAATAAAATAAAATAAATCCCAAATAAATTTGGTGAGGGAGGAGTCCTGGAATGGTCTTTGGAATCTGGCAGTCTTGGCTCTGGCTCTTAATGTAATTCATTTGCCATTTAAATCTCGGTTTCCTCTTCTAGAAAGTCTGAGAGGCTTAAAATCAATGTTCTTAAATAAAACTAAACCCAGCATTTTTAAATTATTTTTTTATTAACATATAATGTATTATTTGTTTCAGGGGTACAGGTCTGTGATTCATCAGTCTTACACAATTCACAGCACTCACCATAGCACATACCCTCCCCAATGTCCATCACCCAGCCACCCCATCCCTCCCACCCCCTTCCACTCCAGCTACCCTCAATTTGTTTCCTGAGATTAAGAGTCTCTTATGGTTTGTCTCCCTCTCTGATTTCATCTTGTTTCTTTTTTCCCTCCCTTCCCCTA
Organism: Phoca vitulina; assembly: GCF_004348235.1. Taxonomy (NCBI): domain Eukaryota; kingdom Metazoa; phylum Chordata; class Mammalia; order Carnivora; family Phocidae; genus Phoca; species Phoca vitulina. The sequence goes on from NW_022589705.1 coordinate 61,909,679, forward strand.
TGATCCTCTGTCTTGTTTCTCAAATTCCTCATATCAGTGAGGTCATAGGATACTTATCTTTCTCTGATTGACTTATTTCACTTAGCATAATACCCTCTAGTTCCATCCACGTCATTGCAAATGGCAAGATTTCATTTTTTTGATGGCTGCATAATATTCCATTGTGTGGGTATATATATATATGTGTGTGTGTGTGTGTGTGTGTGTGTGTATATATATATATATATATATACATATATACCACATCTTCTTTATCTAGTCATCTGTTGATGGACGTCTAGGCTCTTTCCATAGTCTGACTGTTTTGGACATTTCTGCTATAAACATTGGGGTGCATGTGCCCCTTTGGATCACTACATTTGTATCTTTGGGGTAAATACCCAGTAGTGCAATTGCTGGGTTGTAGGGTAACTCTATTTTCAACTTTTTGAGGAACCTCCATACTATAAAACCAGTATTTTTAAGCTAAAGTAGATTCCCAGAACTCACTTCAGAAACTTTAATTACTTGGGCCAGGAATGGGGCCTAGGAATCTGTATTTCTAAAACAACCATGTGATTGTGGCTATGTGAACAAAGTACTTTTCCCTGGATTTAATATGTATGGGTTTATAATTTTCTCAAGGTTAAGTTACAAATCTGACCATATCTTTCACCTGTATGAAACTCTTCACTGACTCCTGTTGTTTTTAGGATTAAATCCTGCTTTCCTAGCTTGGCTTTACTGCTGGCTCCAATTTCATGTCTGGACTCATCTTACAACATTGTCCTCTTCTGCTATGTACTCCAGCCATACAAGAACTGTTTGCAGTATGTCTCTTTCCCACCTCCACTCTTCTGTTCAAGCTGTTCTCTTTTCTGATGCATTCTCCTCTTTTCTATCTTCTAATGTCTTGCTCAGTTTACTTCATCCTGGACGTATTTCATACCCACTCCAGCCACAGAGATTCTGTCTTCCTCTGAGCTACAGAAGCACTGACACTTGGTACCACTCACTCGTCATGGGCAGACTGCCTTGTATGGTTATTCATGTATGTCTTAGCTTTATCCTGCTCCCCCTGCCCGTTTTTTCCCCTACCCCCCTGCATTAGAGTATAAACTCTGGGAAAGCAAGGATTCATTCAAGGCTCCTTAGCCCCTGCTTTCAGTTAGTAGAGCATCACAGACATTCAAAAAATATCTGAAGATCAATGATGAGATCTCCTTTAGAGTACAAGGCCCTGGACTTGTTAGTTGGTTGTTCATCTTGGGGTGAACCAAGTTTGTTGCTTCTTTCCTAGCTGGGAAATACCCTGTAACAGCCAATCACAGAATAAAAGAAAATTTCATGACTAGCAATATTATTTTCACTTCAAAACTTACCAACCTGAAATTATCACCCATTAATGAGAAGACTGTTTTATAATTTGTTAAAACTGTAAACAATTTATAGTTATTACTTAATATAAAATATTATTATATAATTTAAAAATAATAACTATTATTATTTCCCTTAGCTGTTTAAGGGAAGATGTGCTCATTATGTTCATGCATATCTGTTTAATAGACATAATTACACTGTTACGGTGTGTTTGCAGGAGATGAGTTTATTGAGTACTTCTGGGCTCTGAAATCCCCACCCAGGACTCCTTTGCTTTCTTCTTCTACATCCCTCAGCCTAGCCTACATGGCTGTCATTGATTCTGCATGCTAACAGCTTTGGTACCTAAGTAAGTAATTACAATTTTCAATTAAGGAGCCCAGGATCTCTGGAACCCAAGCTGACCCAGACACCAAGAGGCCCCATTGTCCCAAGAGGCTACAGAGGCAAGCTGCAGCTCTGTCCTTAGCTAGACCAGCCAGACTCACCCCAGAGTAGAAGGACTTTCCAGAATCTGAAGCCTTGGACAGTCATTGCCCACCACCCCCGCGGCCAATCATTGTAACTTGGGGGATACAGCTCTGGCCTGGAAGTCAGTTGCCTTAGTAATCATCCCATATTCATCTCTTGCCTATTAGATCAGTGCTTTTCAAACTTGAATGTGCCTACAAAACACTTGGGGATCTTGCTAACGTACAGATTCTGTCTCAGAAAGTCTGGGGTGGGGCCTGGGATTCTGCATTTCTAATGAGCTCTTAGGTAACACTGATGCTATTGACTAATGGACCACACTTTTAGTAGCAAGGAGCTAAACTATAAACTTTATTCTCTGAGCCTCATCTTCTTTATCTTCAGGATGAAGGTGCTAGACTTGGTGATCTCTGAGGACCTGCCCAGCTCTGATTTTCTGTGATTCTAATAAGTGATAATTATGGCTTTTGTAGCCAGTGTTAATTCTTAATGGCCAAAATATAGAAACAACCTAAATTTCCATCAAACTGGTGAAAGGATAAACAAATTGTGGTATACCCATACAATGGAAAACTACTCACCAATAAAAAGGAATGAACTATTGATATATTTGATGACATGGATGAATCTCAAATGTATTATGTTAAATGAAAGAAGACACAAAAGACAGCATAATGTGTTATGCTATTTATATGAAATTTTAGAAAAGAAAAACTATAAGGAGAGAAATCAGATCAGTGGTTGCTAGGGGCCATGAGTGGGAAGAGGGTATTGATTGAAAGGGGGCTTGAGCAAAGTTCTGTGGAAAGGGTGATGAAAATGTTCTGTGCCATGATTGTGGTGGTGATACATGAGTAGGTACATTTGTCAAAACTCACTGGATTATATACATAAAACTGGTGAATTTTATGCTATGTAAGTTATACCTCAAGAAGGCTGACCAAAGAAAACTCCCCCCCAAACCAAACCCCATAGCTACTGTTCATTGAGTATTCAGTATGTGCCAGGCATTTTACAGATTTGTTTTGCTTCTTTTTACCACTCCTTCAAGGTAGGATTAACCACCCGCCAGATGGGGAAGCCTAAGCTCAGAGAGGAAATGACAGCTTTCAAATAAGAGGCAGGATTTGAACCCATGTCTGATGACTCCAGCACCTGGGCTGCTTCTGGATGGCTGCATTGACTCCCACATCCCTCATGAATTCTAAAAGGTATTGCAGGGTCATGCCTGGCTCCTGGCCTCTCTACCAGGGACTTTTGTTTTAAGAGGTATTGTTATTATGCATCCCTTTGTTGAACATGGAACCCACCTTGGTTCGAACGTGCCTCTAAAGTGACATTGGCAGCATGGTAGGTACAATAAATCATCAATACACACGTTGTTTTATATCACTTTTAATTAGAAAAAAGAAGTTTTTTGGGGAGCACAGAGAGTTTGGGTGAGTGGTGGGAGTGGGCCCAGTGGAGAAGGTGGAGTTCCTGGTTAGAAAGTGTGGAAAGCACAGCCCCAGTGGCCCATCACAATTTACCTGGGAGGCTGGGATTATTATCTTCTCCATTTTGCAGATTGAGAACCTGAGGCTCATAGGGGTTGGGCAGCTTCCTTGAGGTTATACAGCTTGTTAGTGGCAGAGACCAGGCTTGAACTCTGTTTCTGTGGCTCCCAATTCCATGCCTTTTCCCTTTCCCGCAAGCAAAAAGAGGACACAGAGCCCCACCCTTGAAAAGTTTACAGAGATACAGCAGCTGGCTCTCAGCCATAAAAGGACACTGAAAAACAGCTTATAATCATGTGGATCCCATGAGGTGGCTCAAAATAAAAGGAATTCAGAAGAGAACTGAGCCAGGGAGGGCAGAAGCAGTCAGGGAAGACTTCCTGAAGGAGGTGAGACTGGGTAGGTTAGCTGTGGAGGTTGGGTACAGCTGGGGCAGGCGGATGTGGGGGAGTTATATTTGCGTCTCCACCCCCAGTTCCCTAGGAAGACCATGATCTGAACTATGGGAAGAAGATTTAAACCATGGAGAGAATAGTTGGGATGCACAAGGCTTGGGCCTGGCTAGGATGGCTGGAAAAATTCACTGCTGTTCTCCCTCTGATTCTGTCCTGAGGGCCTTCCCTGTTTGGGAACGGGAGGCAGCAGGAAGGGCATCAGCCAAAGATGAGTAGAAGGGAAGTGGCCCTTTCCTCAGGGCCTTCCAAATGGCCCACCTCTTGGTATCGCCAAGATGGCCGGCAGATCTACCCACTCACTCAGGCCAGGCAACAGATCTTGTTGCCCCAGGGGCTCCAGATGTGGCCTAGGAGCTGCTGGGTAATACTCAGGCACCCCCGCCCCCCACCTCTGACCCCATCCCCACCTGGGATCAGGCTACTCTTCTGGGCACCCAGGAGGCCTGTTGGCTCCAGCAGCTGGTGCAGGATTAATAATTGAGGCTCTCTCCTGAGCTTTGCATCCATCAGGGACTAGTCCTCCTGCTGCCTGCTATTATTGTGCTCTGATCAATTAGTGGGGAAGAAAATGAGGTCAGAGAGAGAGAGCAGGTGTGGGCTTGGCTTTGTTTCTGGGGAAGGGTTAGGCTGGGCTGGGGCTGGTGTGGGGTGGTGATGAGGAAGAGACAATTCTCAGGGCTTTAGGCCATGGGCAGTAGAGAGGAGAATAGACCATAGCAAATACAGGCCTTTTAGCTCAGAGGGCTTGGCCACACTGTTGCCAAGAGATAAAAACAGCATTTGGAAAACATTTGTGCTCCAGGCTGCACAGGGCACTGGGATGGGCCCATTAGCCACTTAATGTCCTGGATAATAACCCTCGGCTTCTGAGAATGTCAGCTGGAAACCCAGACTCTACCAACAGTGTGGAAACAGGCCAGCATCCTTGGCCTCATGTTCAAAGCCCTCTCCATTTAGCCAACCATTCCTGCTCGCTTCATCTATAACCTTCTCTCATGCGGCTCTAGGCTCCAGCAACCTGAGCATGTCCTGGGCTCTCTTATTTCCTTTCCTTTGCTTAAAATGTTGCCCCCTTCTGCCTACTCTGCTCCATCTCTGCCTGTTGAAATCCTACTCACCCTTCGCTCACCATGTTATATATTGGCTTCTTCATGAAGCTTCTCTTAAAGTCCCTATCAGCAGTTGTCTCTTGCCTCTGACCTACAGGATGCCAACACCATTTTTTCTTATATTAAGGGAATCTGAAATCATTCTCCTTTTCCTCTTCAAGAGCACTAGACTCACAGAAGGCCATGATGTGTCCAATTCTGGACAGCTGGCCTTGACTCTACTTGACTTGTTCAGAGACCGTGACTTGTCCAACGTGATTTTGGCACACAGTAGGTCTGAGGAACTGCGTTAAATCTAATACCCATTTGTACACACACTATTTCTCTATATTACTCTAACCACATGAATGTGTAACTTTTGTCACCCATCAATGCCTTTGCACTTGCTCTTCCCTCTGGCTTAAGTACCCTTCCTTGCTTTTTTCTCTGGCAAGATCCAGCTCCAAGTCAGGTTAATCTGTGCTCTTTCTGTGTCTTGTACTCTTGTCTTTGATGTCATCATTCACACTGTGCTGTGAATAAGGTAGGCTTTTTCCCCTCAAAAGACTTAAAGCTTGGCAAGCAGGCAAACGGTTACAGCACAGTCTGCAAATATGGGGTTGACTTGCAGGCTTCAGGCTTTGGTGTTGTAAAAATTCAAATAGTATTAAAGATTATTATTAGTAGTAGCTAATAAGAGGTTTATCTTCTCTAAAATCAGAGCTGCTGCTGTATCGCACAACTCCAGGGCACACCATTGCCATTGTGGTTTAGGCATGTGACTCCACCTGGGCTTGCACAGTGCACAGGTTTTACAACCATATCTGGCAGCCCTACTCCAATCCTTCAACTGCAGTTCCATTCCCCAGAGGTAGTACTGTTACATTTCTTGTGTATCATTTCAGATGCTTTACACATATCAAACATTTGTATGTATCCTTTTACACAAATTGGATTATGTCATACATAATCTTGCATTTTGCTTTCTTAATATATCTTGAAAATAATTTCCTATCAGAACATCTGATCTACTCCATTATTTTCAATACCAGCATACTATTCATTATATGTGTGTGTCATAATTTTTTTTTAAAGATTTTTTCTTCATTTATTCATGAGAGACAGAGAGAGAGAGAGAGGCAGAGGGAGAAGCAGGCTCCCAAGGAGCAGGGAGCCCGATGTGGGACTCGATCCCAGGACCCTAGGATCATGACCTGAGCCGAAGGCAGACGCTTAACCATCTGAGCCACCCAGGCACCCTGTGTGTCATAATTTAATTAGTCCTCTATTGATGAATATTTAGGTTGTTTCCAATCTATTTTATTTTTAAATTTTATTTATTTATTTATCTTTATTTTTTTATTCCAATCTATTTTAACACTCTTAACAATACTTCAACGAACATCTCTATGGGTATAACTTTGAATGCTTTTGGGGAGTTAGTTGTCTGTGGGATAAATTCCTAGGAGTTGAATTGCGGAATCAAACAGAAACATGTGTTTCAAATTTTGATGCACATAACCAAATTTCCCTTCAAATGCTTAGCCAAGTCTTCTAAGATGAGTAGGAACAAATAAGGTAAAGGCATGAGCATAAAGAACAGCATGAGTAGAGGCATGAGGGCTTGATAAACCATGGCCTTCTTAGAGGAAATGAATCATATTGTGTGGCTGGATTGTAAAGCAAACATCATTGCATGGTGAGTGATGAGGCTAACCTCTCTGAGGCAGTGGCCAGGTCACTCAGGGCATTGGTCTAAATCTCAGAGGTTTGCACACAATAGCTTGCTGGTCAAGTCTGGCTCCTTACTTATTTTTATTTTTATTATTTATTTATCTATTTATTTATTTATCTGAGAGAGAGAGAGAGAGAACGAGCGGGAGGGGCATGGGGAGGGAGAGAGAATCCCAAGCAAACTCTGCTCTGAATGTGGAGCTCAGTGTGGTGGGGCTTGATCTTACAACCCTGAGATCACAACCTGAGCCAAAATCAAAGTTGGATGCTTAACCAACTGCACCACTCAGGTGCCCTTGCCTGTCTATTTTTATAAATAGAATTGTATTGAAACATGCCACACCCATTTGCTTACCTTATTGTCAATGATGGCTTTTACTACAATGGCCCAGCTGAGTGGTTGCAACAGAGTACATATAGCCCACAAAGCCTAAAATATTTACTACCTGGCCCTTCACAGAAAATGTTTGCTGTTCTAACCAGTAATACCAGCCTGAGAACAGTAGCAGGCGTTGGAGAGTTTCAAGGAGTAGAGGGACATGGTCAGATTTGCATTTTGTAAAGATCACCACTGGGGTGCCTGGGGGCTCAGTTGGTTGAGCAGCTGCCTTTGGCTTGGGTCATGATCCCAGGGTCCTGGGATCAAGCCCCACGTCCAGCTCCCTGCTCAACGGAGAGCCTGCTTCTCCCTCTCCCTCTGCCTGCTGCTCTGCCTACTTGTGCTCTCTATCTCTCTGTCAAAGAAATAAATAAAATCTTAAAAAAAAAAAAAAGAAAAGAAAGATCACCATCACTGTGCAGAGAGGATGGGGGCAACTCATGGGATATATTGGGCTGCTATTTTGCTTTTATCCAGTTCCACAAAGATAATCTCCTGGTCACTTTAAACAAGAGAATACTTTCCTCCTTCTTTGAGCTGATGGGGTATCCTATTCATATCAGAAGAGTTAAGTATAAAGAGCAGGTGAAGAGCTGGGAATAATGATTCACTAGAATTTGAAAGGATAATGCCAAGGGATCTTAAGGGTGCATTGGAGTCAGCCTTTCCAGAAGTCAGTCTCAGAATTACTGTTGTCTGAGTCATAAGAATTATGTCCTAATGACAACACAAGACAGACCATGGTTGTCCAGGTAAAGGTAGAAAACAAAGAACAAGTATAGCTCAGAGAGGCCTGTGGTAGTAATTGCTTTGACTTCTAAAACAGAGCAGTTTGGGACATCCTCAGGAAGTTTGAAAATTGACATGAACTATAGTGAATGAAGCAGAGAAGAGAGAAGAAGAGAAGGAGGGACAGCAGAGGACAGCAGAGAATGAGGAGCAAGTGAGTAAGAATGGAGATGGAGAAGAAGAAATCGGATAAGTTCCTGTGCATGGGAGGTATAGGTGGGCTATTTATTATGCCAGGAATGCCACACTCATGACTCATTTATTCCTCATAATAACTCTGGAGTGTGGGTAGTATCACTATCACTTTATGCATGAGGAAGCTGAGGTTCAGTGGCAGAACAAGTGGCAGAAGTGGGCTTTTAACCCAGGACTATCTGACTCCCAAACCTGTGCTCTTTCTTCTACCCTCTACAGGGCCAAGAGTAGGTAATGGGTAGACTAGGGTAGAGGGAAGATAATTTAGGAAGGCAACAGGACTAGAGGGATCTCAAAATCCAAGCGCTTGCCAAGCCCAGCCACTCATGCCTGAGCAGCTGGCTGATTTTTCATAAAATAAAAGAAGTCCCTGAATTGAGAAATATGTGTGTCTCCTAGATTGGATTGTGCAGTGAACAGTAGCCAGAGCGAGCAGTAATCCATCACGGCCTGGCGTTGGCGGGTGCTGCCAGCCGGAGCCCTGGTGGAACTGTTGTGAAGGTGACCTTGGGGGAGAGCCAGGGTCCAACCTCCAGCTGCCTCCTGGGAGTCCAGGCATGGGATGGAAGGGAATGGGGTGACAAGTTCCCTCCTCCCTATTTCTGAGCTATTTTCCTCCATTTTCTTTTCAGCGTTTTACATGCCGCACAAATGCTGGTCTGGCAGCAGCCGGCCAGGTCCCAAGAGCTGACGATGGGGCTGACCTGGAGAGATGGACCGAGCCAGCGAGACCCCAAATCTTACACAGAGACTCAATTTATCAGCTCTTGTGACCCCAGACCTAATGTCTTCCCTTGTTGGCTGAATTCCTTATGTGGAGCCAGTCAGCCTGAGATGGGCCCTGGAGTGCATCCCTTCACCTAAGGAAGGCCAGTGGTTAAGGATTCTGGCTCTGAGTCAGTCAGACCAGGCTTGGTGCCTATTTCCTATCTGTGTGGTTTGGGCAAGCTATTAATCTCCTAGCCTCAGCCTCTTCTTCTGTAAAATAGGGATTCTCAGTGTACTTGAGAGAAAGAAATAAGATAATGTAGGTAAATAAAGCCACTAGTTAAATGCCTGATGCACAGTATCTTGACTAAATGGTAGTTATAATTATTTCCTTTATTCTTCAGGGTCATGCTGTCAGATGGGGATTATTTACTCCATTTTACAGAGATCCAGAGATGTGCCCCTCTGTGCTTTTGTGGGTTTAGAAAAGACAGAGAACAAAAGACTTGTTTTCTGGAACTAATATAAACTTTGATATTGTTTTTTCTGCAACATTGTTGGGCTCTCTGGTCTCCTGAATTCTTGGCTACCATAAAGTGAGTGCTCACCATGTTCCAGGTAGTGCATTAAGCTTTTTTCAAATATTAGCATGTGTTAGGGTATCACTGGCTGCCATAACAAACAAACCCATGAAAGCATATGGATTTAAACACTATAGAAGTTTATTTCATTCTTGGGTAAAGTCCAGAATGGGTGTTCCTGATGGATAGGAAGCTTTCCTCCAACTGGTGAGTCAGAGATCCAGGCTCCTTACATATTGTGGGTCTGTCAGGTTCAACATGTGGCATTAGAAGCACTCTCTCATCTACACCCAGTGGCAGAAGGGGGAACAAGCATGGAGGATGGAGCTTTTCATGTTCCAGGTCAGGAAGTGGCACACATCACTTCTACTCACATTCCATTTGTTGGAATTCGGTCGTATGGCTCCTCATAATGGTGGAAGACTGTAAAGAGTTATCTATCCATGTGCCCACGAAGAAGACATGGGTTTGGTAAAGAGCTAGGCAATCTCTGTCATACATCATCATCCTATTTTATTCTTAAAACAATCAAGAGAGAGAGAGGTTGCTCATTCTGTCTTAGCCAGCACCTCACCATGAATTCCTTCTCAACCTTCCAATATCTACCTGGTTCTTTAACCCTGATGATTTCAATTGAACCTTCTTTTCTTCTTTCCTCCAACCACTGAAGTTCTCTTGTCCTAACGATTTCCTATAGGGTGCCAGATATTTGTGTAATACCCAGTGCATCTTGTAAAGGGTTTTCTGTTGTATATCTTACAGTAGATGGTGAGGGTTATCTATAATAATAGACAATATTTACTGAGTGATGATGATGTGCCTGAAATTTTCCAATCATTTTACACATATTTAACTCATTTAATATTCACAACCATTTATTTATAAGGTAAGTTCTATTAGAATCCCATTTTACAGATGAGAAAACTGAAGTACAGAGAGGTTTAAGTAACTTGTCCAAGGTCACCCAATGGTGGAGCCAGAACTGGAATCCAGCCAGTCTGGCTCCAGAATCTGTGCTGTGGACAGTAGCAGTACCAATTGAGCAGTATTGTGGGTCAGACTCAGAATTAAATGCTCCATATGGATTAGTTAATGAACCTATATGGAGGAGATAATTGTCATTGTCCTTATTTTACATATGAGGAGCTCCAGGATCAGAGGGGTTGAGCAAACTGCCCAAGGTCACGCAGCTAGTGACAAGTCTGAATGAGACCAAAGCCTAAACTCTAAGAACAATGAGATGGGGTCATAATTGTATTTTCATTTCCACCGGAAGTAGAAGGATTCATTTTAAAGAATGAGAGGGCAGATGGTTAGTGTATCATTTCAGGTGGTTTGTGTATATTTTAGAGAGGGAGATAAAGCACTGAGGGAGTAGACGGTCCTCTAGTTTGCTGACTGTGACAAGGAATCTCGAATCCTTTTGAATCCCATTTGAATTCTTCTACTCAGGAGTCTGCATGAACTTGCAGAAAACTTGGGCATGTTAGCATTTGAAATATGCCCTTGATCTCGAACAGGATTGAACCTCTCTGAGTCTTATTTTCTTATTTCTAAAGTGGTGATATGACAGTCTGTCTCCATTGTTTGTGTGTGTGTTTATGTGTGTGTGTGTGTGTTTATGTGTGTGTAGTGTCCTTTACAGGGTCTCACACACAGTACAGTAGGTGCTTAAGAAATGGTTGCTCTTATTGTGTGCTAGCTGAGGGGTTGGGTAGCTGGCTTAATACCACAGAGCAGAAGGTGGGTTGAGAGCAGAAGTGCCATCCTAAGGTGAGGTACAGAATGGTCCTCCTCTAAAGGTCGGGAAACTGAGGCTAAGGGGCAGGTGACTGACTTTCCCATGGTCATATAGCCTATTAGTGGCAGCAGCAGCATCCTGACCCAGAAATCTTTCCACAGCTCAGACTCAGACAACAGCCTTTGGATTCCACACTTTGCAGTTCTTCTCTGATGGGTTGAATGACAATCCAGGGGCCCCCAAGAATTACTCTGACCCACTGAGTCCTTTTTTGAAAGATAAATAGTGATTCAACCTTCTGCAGTGAATTGGAGCTACTTCTCCCTTTCTTTTTCAAGGTCTTGGGGGTTATGATGGGTGACTCAGATAAATAGCAATGGTCTGGGAACTGTACTGTGGGGACCCACCAATAATTTTCTCATTTTTTGGATAAATGCATGAGGATAAAACTCCTCACCTATCATGTTGCCCTTGCTCTCAGATGCCTTCTAGCATCTGAGGTTAAAAGTTCCCTCATTCTAGAAGCTGAACTATTCCTGTTGGCCAAGTCTGGCCTAATGTTGATGATGTGCTTCTGAGATGGTGCTGCCCACTCACACCCTCCAGCTTCCATGCTCCATCTCACCAGCCACTCACCTCCCTGACCAGCCCTCATCTTCCCTGACATGGAGCCTGCTGCAGCCTCTACTTGGCCTCCCTACCTCCCCCTTTGGCCCCCTTCAGCTCACTCTCTGAACTGAAGCTAGAACTGGCTTTCTTGCCATGTCACTGTCTAAGAAACACTTTTGGCTTTCCTCTGCCCACTGAATAAAATGCCAGACTTGTTGGCTGGGTGTATGATTCTTACCCTTTGAGGTCTGAGCCCCACCTGTCCCTCCTGCATCATTTCCCACATTCTCTGCTGGCCACAGTCCCTTAACATGCCCCACACATTCCCAGGTCCAGGTCTTTGCCCTGATTGTTCTCACTACCTGCAGTACTGGTTCCCCTTCAGCTCCCTGGCCCAAACTCCAAGGACTAACCAAAATACCATCCCTTCCCTAAATAGTATAACTCCTCCTTCATGAGACTCCCAGCATGCTTTGCATGTGGCTCTTTTACAGCTCTTGCCTCATTGAGTGGTAACTGATCTTGACCTCTCTACTTGGTCTCTTAGTTCCCCACTGGGCACTAAACTCCTGGAAGACAAGGCATTCGGTCTCCTTCATTAGTATGTCTGGGTATAATGGCTGGACTGTACCAACAGAGCCCAGCCGATTGCCAGCACTGAAATATTTTTATACTGTTTGGCAATAGCTGTCTTGGCCTTTTGCCTAGGACCCTTTGCGCTTCTATGGTCCATCAAGTAAATAGTTAATACTGGGCATAGCAGAGGGCTCCGGATTGGTCAAGCTAGTTGTTATATTTCTAATTTTGCCATGAAAAGCCTTTCACAGGGAATGGGCCTTGCTTCATCCTTCTCTACCAGACAAACACCCCAGGTACCTCCCAGGTCTCGACATCATGAAGAGTTGTGAGGAGTGACTTTGGAGGCCCTGCTCTCTGGAAAGTAACAGAAGCCTTCTCTTCAAGATGTCCAGGTCTGAGTACATGGGAAAGTGTGGGCCTTCACTGGGGGCCTAACTTGGAGGCAGGCGTTAACAGCTTGAGATTTCAGGGCACAGGCGATAGGTTGAGGAGGTTTGATAGTTACACTCAGTTATGGAATCCATGGTATCAAGTGAGGCACTGGGGTTCCAGAGCTGCATCAGTGTGGACTTGCCTTTTGGAGTTCATAGCCTGGATGGGGAGACAGACATGTAAACAAATAGTAACAGCATAGGGCCATGATAGAGGCAAGGGTTTTGATGGGACCTTGAGAGGCCCAGAGTCAGGGAGAGCTCTTTGGAAATTGGAGAAGGTCAGCTGGAGCTGAGTTCTGAAGGACTGCACAGAGGAGCCCTGCCTTGGCCCCAAGGTCACCCCTTCCTGGGCACTACACTCTTAGAGCAGCAATGCCCCATCATTGCTCTGTCTCCATCACTGCTGGTCTTCTCCTGCCAAACCACAGTGTGAAAACAACAATAATCAAAACTTAAATAATGCTTACCATGTTTTAAGTGCTTCATATATAATAATCCATTTAATCCTCACAGTGACCCTATGAGGTAGTTGCAATCAATATTCCTATTTTATAGATGGGGAGCCTGAAAGAAAGAATATTTTTGTAACTTGTCCAAGGTTTTGGAGGTAGTATGTGGCAGAGCAGACAGGCAGCCTAGCTCTAGGGTCTCTGTGGAGCCTAGAGGTATGTTAGCGTCCATACCACTTTGCCTCAAACCATCTCTAAATATCATGGCTGAGGCCTTCATCTCTGTGGTGAAAACACAAGGTGATGCCTGAGGCATTTGGAAGGTCTTTTCCTCCGGAGTACATCATGTGTTGGTAGTCCCCACAGTCTCAGGCACCGTTTGACACAAGCTCCTTGAGATCCCAGGTACTGTGTGTATCTGTTGGGGGTCACAGAGAGGGCCCCAGCCATGGGCAATCACATGTTCCCCCCACCCTTGAAGTCAGCATAACCTTACAACCTACAGGAGCTCCAGGAGCCCAGGTCTGACAAAGGATCCCAGAAGCTGCAAGAGTCATTGTTCCCTAAACTGGCCTCATCCTTTATTGTATCTGTGTCCTCACAATGCTCCCTCCTCTTCTCTCAGAGGAGGCTGCACGGGACAAGGTGACATTTAAGTTGGATTGTGAAGGGTGAGGAGGAGTTTTTCATGCAGAGGAGAGGAGCACAGACACTTTAGGTAGAATGAGCTGCCCAAGCACAGGCATGGGATTGTGAAACAGCATGATGTGTTTGGGGAATGAGGAGAGTCAGGGTCGATGATGAGGCTGGGAAGGTAAATAGAGGCTATCACCTTGGCCTTCAGTCATTGGACAATGGGGAGTCACTGAAGAATATGAAATAGTGGAGTTGCATGGACATATTGGTGTTTTAGACGTACTATGAACATGGTTTCCTAGGGAGGGACTGATGGTGGGGCAGCCAGGAAGAAGGCTGAAGCCATAGTTCTTGTATAATAATGGCCTAAATTAAGGTGGTGAAAGAGAAGGGGGCAGCCAAGAAATGTTTGTGAGGACTTGGGACTATTGATTGTGGGGTGAAGGCAGGGAGGAGTTGGAGCTGATGCTCAGGATCTTGGTTTGTGTGACCGGGGGATGGTGCCAGGAGGAAGGGTGCATTTGGGTGGAAGGTAGTGAGATCTCTTTTGGATTCTGATTCAGGTGGGGCCCAGGTGTTGATGTGCCCACCTATACAGGTGAGCTCAGGAGTGGGCTCTGGTCTAGAGATAAAGATCCAAGGGTCCTCAGAGGAGGGAAGAGCCTGAAGCCACGGGAGGGAGTAAGATTCCCTAAGGAGAATGTGCCAGTGACACTAGAAAGGAGAACCAGAGACTGGACCCTGGGGGAGGCCAGCAGTTCAGGGGCAGGCTGCACAGGTGCTATCTTCAAACTATAAGGTATAATTCAGTCATTCAACACACCGATCACCTTCTATCTGCCAGGCCTGTTCTTTATGCTGTGAATGCAGCAGGGAACAAGACAGAAGACCCCTGCTTGGAGGTATGTTCTAGTGGGGAGAAGCAGATATTAAAAAAAGTAAAATATGGAGCAAGACAAATAAATGCTCTGGAGGCTAATTAAGCAAAAAGGGTAGGGAGAGTCGATGTGGGGGGGCTACAACTGTAAATGCGGGGGACCTCACTGAAAAGCTTATTTTTGAACAAAGATTTGAAGGAGGTGAGTGAGGTGGATATCTGGGGGAAGACTGTTCTAGGAAGAAGAAACAGCAGTATAAAGGCCCTGAGGCAGGATGTGCATGGCATGTGGGAGGAAGAGCTGGGAGGCCATGTGGCTATCACCAAAAAAATGTACAAGTATTATTATTATATAATTATTTTGTAGTTTTTTGTATCTACCCCTGCTCTGTACTGCAATGATTTTTATAGAAGTGATCTTGGGCAGATCCCTTAACCTCTCTGGACCTCAATATCCTTACCAGTAAAATGGGGATAATAATAGTATCTACTTGTTGGTAAAGTGCTTTGCATAGCACCTGCCACAGAGCATTTGCTGCTACTACTAGTATCACTATCATTACTTTTATAATCATCATCTCCCTCTCTCTAGACTGTAAGCCCTTTGAGGACAATGGCTGTATGTAGGTCTTCCCTGCAGTCCAGGGCCAGCCCAGGGCAAGGCTTCACAGTATAGGCTCTATAAAGGGAGTTTTGGGATAGAACAAATGAAAACGCAAAAGGTAAGACATGGAAGGAGCCAGGTCCCTGGTGGCCCCCTGCCCCAGCTCCACAGGCCCCACAGAGCCAGCCAGGGCATGGGTGGCTGGGGCTTAAGCAGGCCCACACTCAACGGCGCATGTGGAGCCTCTGGGCCTGACAATCTATTTGTTATTAGGGTAATAAATAAACAAGTTGCTTGTCAGCACGGGGACTGGCACGAGCGCCTTAGAAGATAAATGCTGCCTCTGAAATAGACAAATATTTACCATCCTCCAGACGAAGTTGTCAGCCCTGCTAAAGGCCTCCGGGGCTTGGAATTAAAGTGAACACTGAGATTTTTTTACCCTAATGGAGATGTATAGTGTACTTCTTCATAATAAAGAATGTGAAACTGCTTGTCCCTGAGCACCTACTATGTGTTGGGGCTTTCTGTCATGCTCATCACAATTCTTTGGGGTAGGGAATGTGATCATCATGTTTCAGATGAGCAAACTGAGACTTGAATGAGTGAAGTGACTCACTAAAGGCCACACAGCTGGTGGTGGAGCTGGAATTTGGACCTGAGCCCTAGCCCAGGCTCTGGGTTGGAGTTTCCTATAGCCAGTGTATCAAGATCCTTAGCTCTGTGGGAGGAGTGGAAGCAAGCAGACAGGCTCCTCCCCCTCGTGACTCTGAGGTCACTTCAGCTTCATGGAACAGACAAATGGGGCACATAAGGGATTATGCACCTGAGTGAGGAGGAGGCACAGGAGGATGGCAAAAGTTGTTTGACTTTTAAGACTGCAGAGCATTAGAGGTGGGAGAGGCC
Source organism: Phoca vitulina (assembly GCF_004348235.1). Taxonomy (NCBI): domain Eukaryota; kingdom Metazoa; phylum Chordata; class Mammalia; order Carnivora; family Phocidae; genus Phoca; species Phoca vitulina. The sequence continues at coordinate 61,925,769 of NW_022589705.1, forward strand.
ATAGAGTTCCTGTACAGATGGAGACCAAGGTCTAACTCAGCCCTGATATGTTAGCTTCTGCTGTGTGTGCAGGAATCAAGTGACATGATGCCCACTTCACAGATCAGGAAACTAAGGCTTGGAAGACTAATGACCTGTTTAAGACCTATCGTCGTGAAATGGTAGCCTTAGGGTTCCAAGGTGGTGCATCTCCAGATTGTGCAGGTAGAGTGAGGGGGGCACTTACATGCCACACTGCCAAGATTCAGTCTTGGTTCTGTCAATTATTAGCTGCATGACCTTGGGTAAGTTACTTAGCTCTTAGTGCTTCTGTTTTCTTATCTGTAAAATGAACATACTAATAGCTTACCTTGTAGGGTCATTGGCAGGTTGAAAAAATGTGTATAAAGAACTTAGACTTAGCAAAACATTAGTAATTATTATTTAATTATTATAAATATTAGTATTATTATCATTATTCAGTTGTTTGTGTGTCCGTCATTCATTCAGCAAAATTTATGTGTCTGAAGCAGATGCTGTCAGTGCCCACACACATGCCCCCAACATTTACCATTTCTGAGCACAAGGGGCAGGCCAGATGTAGCAGGGTGTTGACACACAGAGCAGCTTTCAGCCAATAAGTAATGGCAGCTGGTGGATAAACACCCCAGCTCCCTCACCCCTTGGGTGGGATATTCTGAGACAAGTTCCACACTGGTTCCTGCAGTTAGGTTCTACTTACTCATGGAGGTAACTTGCTTACAAATGCACCCTTTAGATACAAACATAGTGATTCAAAGGGCATATGCACCCCGATGTTTATAGCAGCAATGTCCACAGTAGCCAAACTATGGAAAGAGCCCAGATGTCCATCAACAGGTGAATGGATAAAGAAGAGTGGCATATATGTACACAATGGAATATTACTCAGCCATCAAAAAGAATAAACTCTTGCCATTTGCAAGGATGTGGATGGAGCTAAAGGGTATTATGCTAAGTGAAATAAGTCAGTCAGAGAAAGACAAATACCATATGATTTCACTCGTATGTGGAATTTAGAAACAAAACAGATGAACATAGGGGAAGGGAAGGAAAAATAAGATGAAAATGAGAGGGAGACAAACCATAAGAGACTCTTAACTATAGGAAAGAAATTGAGGGTTGCTGGAAGGGAGGTGGGTAGGGGATGGGGTAACTGGTTGATGGGCATTAAGGAGGGCACTTGATGTAATGAGCACTGAGTGTTATATGCAGCTGATGAATCACTGAATTCTACCTCTGAAACTAATAAAAAAAAAAATGCACGCTTTATTGGTGCCTTCCCTTCCTTATCTCACTTCCCAATATCCCTTCTAGCGTTTCCTGAGACCATTTCCCAAATACACTACCTCACTTGAATCCTTGTTTTAGAATCTGCTTCTGGGGAAACCCAAACTGAGACAGTTCCTAATGTGTATCAGATCTTATGTTTGGGACTGATTAGGCAGATGAAGTAGAGTTGGGGGGGATGGGGAGAGAATTTCTGTCAGAAGGAACGGCATCTACAAAGGCACAGAGATATGAACTGTGTTTAGTGAAGGGTGGGAAGAGGAGTATGGCTGGGGCAGAGGGCTTACCACCTTATAATTTGACGTTTAGTTTGGCCATGATATGGACAGGCTTAGGAAAGATCCCTCAGATGGCCATAAGGAACACTATGCCCAGACAATAGTCTCAATTTAATATTTGAGGACCTCTCTGCAAAGGGTGGGAGTGTTCATCTGCATTTTTAATGTAAGTTTCCAAAGGTGTTCATCAGCTGAAGGTTGGTTTTTAAATAGTTGAATTTCATTAGAAAAACAGTAATTACTGATGGACTCTATTAGGGAAGGTTCAACCTAGAGGCTGCAAGGCAGATGAACATTCTTTGAACATTCTCTGGTATAGGTAAGAGACGCAGCTCAGTCCTAGAAATGACCTCTGCTCCCCTCAAAGGGCAGGGGTGGGGTCTGGTCTCTTCCTCTCCCTAAACCCTGAACAAGGTTTTCCTTTCCCATTGTTCTTCCTCCAGGAAGAACCTCTTCTACACATACATCACTACTCTTCTCATGTCCCTGCAGTTCTTTTTGGGTGTGCACTCTTTGTTATCCAGTTCAGCAAACAGTTCCTGAGCTTATACTTAAGCAGAACTTTTTGCCAGGCCCTGAGGACCCAAGAATGCCTCAGATGTGGGTCTGTGCCTTCAGAGAATCTCTCACTCTGGAAGAGGAGATGGACATGTAAACTGACAGTGGCTTATATGGTGAGGAAGATGTCACAATAGAAAGGCAGAGGGAAGGATTAATCAAATCCAGGGAACAGGTCATGGAAAACATCCCAGAGACAATGAAATCTAAGCAGGGTTTTGAAGGATGTGGAGGAGTTGGGTACTGATCTTCCATGATAAGGTGTGTGCCTTCTTAAGAGGCTGAGCATCAGACTCTGCCAGACTTTCAGCTTCTTCCCCTAACTCAGACCCCTCCAAAGATAGATATACTCAGGCTCTACCCCAACCCCAGCCACACCTTGAGTCTCACCCCATCCTGGTAGGGAGCAGGAAGTCACTGAGAGTCTGGGACCAGCATTGCCTCCCCTTCCCACTTTGCTTTTGAATTCCTGAGCTTGAGCTTCTTTCCTGACCATGTGAACCCTGGAACTCCTTTAGTTTTCCCCAATGAGACCCTTGTATTTATTGTCTGATTTATTTTATCCTCACAATATTGGATGGGCCCACAGAAGTGGAGCAAAAGTCTCAGGGTCACAAAGCCAGGCAGTGTTTGAGTGGGTCCTTGGACCTGGGACAGGCTGAGCCCATGCTGCCATTCTAATAAATCAATTTGTTAGAGCCTGGGAGGTGCTGGAACATTCTGATAGAACATTCTAAATTTGTGGAATATCCTAAAAATCAACCAGGCTCCAATTTCATCTTCTTTCTACAAACAAACTCATAATTTGTGATAATTCAGAATTTATGAGCTGGCGTGAAATTTACCTTTGCCTTTGCCATGAAAAATCTTAGTAGAGGTACATATTTTTGAAGAAAAAAAATTGCCATGTGGATGTTTAATTGGCGCTAAATATATCAACATGATGTGCCCATGGCAAAGATTTATATTCATTCATAGGAGTTAGCTATTCTAAGCATGATTTTGATGGGCAATAGAATATGCCACTTGTAGAGGTGTGGGGAAGAACATATTTCCTACCTTTCATCCTGTAATTCACACTTTTCTTTGTCAGAGACTCTGAGCCCCTGCCCCAAAGCCAGTCACTCTAATTCTGATTATTTATTTATCATTTTCAGGACAGTCCCCTGCCCCTGCCAATTGCTGTGCTGTTACTTGTGTTGAAGATGAAGGCAAAGTGGTGAAGGGGAAGAGTCCTGGAGTCCAATCATAGATCCCCCACTGACTTTGTGTGTCTTTGGATAAATTCTTTAACTTCTTGAATGGCATTCAAGTCTCTATTTACTTTGACCCAACTTTCTTTTATAGCTCCAGCTCCCACTTATATTCCATATATTCCCTAAACCCTCCAGTCAAACATGCTTACTCCCCATTCCAGGAACGTGATCCATCCTCTCCTGCTTCCTCCTTTACTAGGAATAATCTTTCTTTCTTTTCCCTTAAAATCCTGTGCATCTTTCAAGACCCAGATGAAACGCTATTTTTCCATAAGACTTTCTTCCCCGTTGGCTGTGAGCCTCCTCTATCGCCTCTCTGGGAGCTTTTAATCACATTCTACCTGGCATTAGACTTCTTATAGACATGTCTTTTTCCTATTACTAGATTATAAGCTCCTTGAAGGCAAAACTGATGTCTTCTATATCTTCATAAATCCACACTGTAGACTTGGGGTATACAGATGTAAGTGGAGAAGCTGGAATTAATACTTGGGGGTTCTGACTGCAGAGCCCCTGTTTCTGTATCCTTATGGAATGGATGAAAGAACTTCATTCTCCTTGGCTTTCAAATGCAGATAATATTTTGTGCTTTGTGTTACCTGTAAAAATGAATAATAAACTCTGAAGTTCTGTTATTCTCAGGAGATTATGGGATGGATCTGGCTTTCTTGGATGAACAGGCTAGAAGTTTAGCAGGAACTCAGTTGCAGATCTATGTCAGGGATTTCATCATGGAGCCCAAGTCTGGATTTGGGGAATACCCAGGCCTGAGACTGAACATCTCTTATTCCTGAGCTCTTGAGCTGGTGGGGCTCTGAGGCTGGTTCCCAGTTAGCCTTCTTATACCTCAACACCCACTCTTCCAATCTTTTCACCATCCAGTGTTTATTCAAGAAACATTGGTTTATTCAAGAACCTCCTTCTATGTATCATGCATTGAACTAGGTCCTGAAAATATAAAGATTAACCAGACAATATCTTTACCCTCTAGGGGGAGGCAGACATGTGAACAGACAATGACAACCTATGGAGACATGTGTTATGGTAGAGGAAAACCCAGGGGTCATGGTGGCCCAGAGCAGAGGGTCCAAGGGATTTGAAAGATCACACTTTCTGCCTCTTGCTCTCCCTGGACTGTGGAGTACATTGACTCACTGTGAGATCTTAGACAGATCATGTTTACTCTCTGGCCTTGGTTTTCATTCTCTACACAGCAAGGCATCTGGGCTCAATGGTCTCCCCAGATCTTATCCCACAATACTTACCTCTTGATGACTCTGTACTCATGCTGCTGAGCACCATGCCAGTCATCATCATACCTTCCATGTTTCTCAAGAGGGCAGAGGCCTCCTCAGAACCCCAAGCCCCATCAGGCAAAGCTCTGGCATTGGGGTTTGACTCAGGGACTTACAGAGAGGTTTCAGGCCATCTGTTGGTGTCTCAGTCAGTGCTGGAATGGTCAGGTCTGCTCTGGGCACATTGCCTGCTCTCCTGCTATTTCATGGGGGAGGCTGCTCCCTGTAATCATCATGTCAGGACCTGGGAGTGCAGTGTTGAACAAAAATAGATGCAATTCCTAACCTCATGGAATTTATAGTCTAGTTGGGGAGTGAATATTAATTAAAAAGTAAAAAAAAAAGTATAATTATGTCATAAATAAGTGTTTGAAAGTAAGAAGCATGGTCCTAGGAGAGCAAGTATAGTAAGGATTGGAAGATGTCAGTGGGTTTAGCAGCATGAGGTCGTTATTGAGAGATGTTTTGTCAGAGTTATGGGCCCAGAAGCCACACAGGAGTGGGCTGAGGAGCAAATTGGAGGTAAGGAAGTGGAGACGGTCAGTGTAGGTAACTCTCAATCAGTGAGCACTGAATGACCTGGAAGGAACTTCAGAGGTCTTTCGTGGAAGGCACTTGAAGAAAAATTACAAAAAGATTCACAGACATCATCTTTGTAATCTTTAGAACACTCTTGTGACATGGGAAGGTCAAATTCCCGTTTGACAGATGAGAAAAATGGAGACCCAGAAAGGTTTTGTGCCTTGAGCAGAGTAATCACAGCACAGCCAGGAGTGGATCCCTGCCCTCCTTCTGCTCTGCAAACACTGTCTGTTTAGAGATTATCTGAATGAAAGTGTATTGTTTTCACCACACTCGAGGTATCTTTATTATGTCTTTCTTCTCTCCTCAGTACTTAAGGATTCAGGACCACGGACAGCATCCCAACAGCCTACAAACTCTGAAATAAGCTTAGAGTCTTGGCCAAAGAGATCAGCACTGCCTTTGTAAGTTGGTTTTGTCAACAAACATCAGCCAAACATCTATTAAGTATCAGGTGCTGTGAGAGGTGATGGGGACACAGAACTGGAAAACTGCCTTTAGGGAACCTACCATCTAGGATGGAGAAGACATGGAGACAGATAATCACAATAGAGTGTGAGATGTGCACAGAGGTTGTGGGGTCAAGGAAGGCTTCCTGGAGGAGGCCCAGCCTGAACTGAATCTTGGAGAGAGCAGAAAGGTCCCCCTGGTGCAATGTGAGAATAAAGGAGGGGGTGATAGGGAGAGGGAGGGGTTGACTCAGGAGACTGAGTAAGAGGAAGGAGTCTCCCCAAGCTCATTCTAAAAGGCATAGCCAGGTTTTCATCTCACTTGCAAAAATTGATGGAAATATCCTGGGTTTTGCGTGTTTCCTTTTGGCACTGAAAGGTTTACCACCTCACTAGCTGAAGCTGACACTGTGAGAACTGTGTTGCTGGTTGATGGGGGGAGTTGAAATTTGGGGATAGAGAGAGGAAGGAGAATTTGATTTGCTGAATAGTCACTATGCATCAGCACCATGCTAGGTGTTTCTTACATATTCTCATTTAATTCTCCCAACAACTTGTAAAGTAATGAGGTCGCCAGGTTCCATAAAGAGAAACTTTACGAAAGAGGATCAGAGATACCAATTAACTGTGGCTCATGGCCACACACAAAATAAAAGGGAGAGCTAGAATTTGAATTCAGACCTGCATGACCCCAACTCCTCACATTCCCTCCTCACGCACATGCTGCTTTGGTGGAGACCCAGCTGACAGAGGAGCAGAATAATGGCTCCTGGGCACCCACTCCTACAGCTTCCTGTTCACACACAAAGGAGTAATCACATTAAGTATTGTTTTCTCAGCTCCTAAATCCAGGACCTTTGGAAGGCCACAAATGGACTCAGGATCTGTGACACGGCCCCTCCTGGGCAGGGTGGGTTTTGCTTGTTCCTTACCATTCCACTGTATACCATCTTGCAGAAAAGAGTGCTGCTGTGTCCAGGAATGAAAAATTGAGGGGTTTCATGTTGGTGCCAGTTACCTGCTTTGACACCCCCGAGGTGCCCTTGGCCCCCAAGTTTTGGAGTCTGCACCATTCTCTCCAGGCCTTTTGCCGCGGCTGTGGTGGTGTCTGCCGCAGAGCCTAAGGAAGCTTTATGGAGATGGTCACACTCCAGTGCCCAGCCTACTTGTTGGAACTTTCCAGAAATATTGCACTGCAGACATTTTCCACGCCGTTATGCTAATGGAATCAGGAAAAATCAATTGTCCTTAAGGAACAGGGGAATGAGACGTGCTGTAAATGCCACGGGATGAGTGATTGGTTGATTGCTTGCCGGTGATCGGAGCGCGTCTCATCCCTACATTATTCTGATGAATTTTTATGGCGTGCCTCCTCTCTTGCTTGCTCCCTCCCCCCACCCCACCCCCCTAGCTGGGGAAGAAGGTTTATGGCTTGCAGCTTCTCAGTTGATTGAATGCAGCTGGCATTGTTGCAGCAGAGGACAAATAGGTACATTTGCTTTACAGGCTGAGAAAAGTGGGTTTGGAGAAATTGCAGTGCCACGTCCCTCTGCAACAAAGGCGCCCTTAAAAATGCAGATATTTTTTATGAAATGACTTTACTCTCCTTCTTGGCTGTCTGTAATCTTCCTATCAGAGGAAAGGGCAAAAAAAAAAAAAAAGGTTGGGGGAAAGAAATATATGGCTTGCAATTCTGCGGAAATCCGATTTTTCATTCTTATCACAAAGGAAGTTAACGAAGGCATTTCATTAGTATTCATTTTAGGCCGATGTGATTTTCTCCTCTTTGCTAACACAAAAATAAATAAATAAACAGCCGAGCCATGTCTGGGAAACGGCCGACAAGGCGGCCTAGAGCAGAGGTCAGCATTTTCTGGAATGAGTGTACACCGTATTCAGCAAGGTGGCCAAGAAAATGGATCCAGCTCAAATACGGATCATCTGGGGCAGAGAAGAGACAAGGTTTAGGTGGAGATAGGCACCTTGGGTTTCAAAGCTGGTGTCCAGTGTGGCTGTGGCAGTTTATGGACTGGGGAAAGCAAACAGGCTGTGACTATTGTTTTCCATGGGGAGTTTGCTGCTATTTTGGCTGCTGGTCCTGAGGCAGGGGATGTTTCACATCTGGTCAGGGCACTGGGGAGCTCCTTCTATTGTTTGTTCTTTCCTGTTTCTTTCTTAAGGGCAGCTCAAGCCTGTTGAGGGTTGGTAAATCATATTGTGAAAATCTGGGAGTTTTTGGCTGGGAAGTAGAGATTTGGGGACACAGCTGTTGTCTTCATCCATCCAAAGGGGCATTGTGGGCAGAGGAACAGGCTTATTGCATTGGGTGCCAGTGGGCTAAACTAGGACCTGTGGGCGGAAGTGACAGTAGGCAGAGGAATCTACCAGATACGAGATCAAATTTCAGATCAAGCATTTTCTGGGTATGTCCATAGGAAGGTTATTAATGCCTCCCAGCCTCAGCATCCTCATATGTATAATCAAGCAAGTTAGAATAAAATCCAATCCTTTTATTATTTTCAAGTTATTATCAGGTACAGTAACGTGCAGTGCTGGGAAGTGGGTATTAGCGGTCGCTTTGTAGAGAGGTTCCCCTTCTGAGATTCAGGGAGGTGGTAAGTTGCACAGCCTCTGGGAAGCAGGCTCCTGGTCTCTGAGGCCAAAGCTCTTACCCTCACCCAGCCCCCAGCCCTCTTCTTCAGCTGTTTCTCAGTCTACTGTGAGAAGGAGTTGAGATACAGAAGCAGAAAGCTCTTTGTTCTTAGATAAAAATTCTTACCCAGTTTGCCTCAAATACCAAGTCATTTGACACATTTCCATCTCTCTCCTGGGCTGCGCACTCACAGAGGGCAGTGTCCCTTTGTACCCTCTGTGCTCCGTTCCGATGGCTCAGCAATTCCTGACTCGCCTTAATGTGCCATATCCTTTGATGGTTACTGACCCTGGCCTGTGCTCTTGCCCCCTCATGGAACTTTCTCCCTTGCCCTTTCTTTTTGGCCAAGGCTCATTCATCCTTCAACTCAGATGCCACCACTTCTGGAAAACCTTCCTGGAGATCCACATAGGCCTTTTTTCTCTCCGTGGTCTTGTGGGGTGTAGAACTCTAACTGTAATGGTAACAAAAAGCAGCTAAAAGCAAGGAGTCAGGTTGCCTTGGGTTCAGATTTTGTCACTGATGTATAATCATGAGTGAGTTACCCAAACTCCATGAGCCTCACTTTCCTAGTCTTACCTACCTCCAAAGACTGTTTGGAGGAGTCAGAGAGTATTATTTGTAAAGTACTTTGCTCAGGGCCTGGCACATACATGACTGTAAGCAATTCAAAATGAATGAATGAATGACTGAATGAATGAATGGAGTTTCCTTTAGGTTGGTTAGAAATCTTGATCAAGAGGCCTGAGGACACATTTTCTTCAGTTCTTCACTCCTGTCTGTATTTCCCAGAATAATAATTAGCTGCACAATGTGCCAGGGTTAGTGACAGGTCCAGGATAGAACTCTGAGGCTCTAGTCCAGGCTCTTTCTCATGCCTCCCCTCCCAATCAGGACTTCAGCTGGTCAAAGGCTCATTTCCATCTTCTTCACCTGTCTCCCGGTTGTGCCTCCTACAGGGCAGGCCCCACTGTGGGTGGTCCACGAGCTGTTGTGACAGGAGGGTCATGGAGCTCAGGTGAGGAGATTGGAAGCCCAGTTCAACCCCACCTGCCTGTGACCCCGAAGCCATCCGCTTTCTCATCCATCATGGGGTGATAATACTTCCTGCCAGCCCTACTGCGCCAGGCTATGGGCTATTGCTGAAGAGGGAGAGGAAGAGGAGCAAGAGGAGGGTGCTTCATCAGCTCTTGTGTGTACATCTAGGGGTTGAAACGATTGCTGTTTTTGCCATGTGGTTGTTGTCATTGTCTCTCAAAAAAGTCCCCACAGTCAGGGTCCTGGAGCCAGTCTCTTAGAGGAGACGGCTCTGCCCTTGAAAGCCACTCTCTCGGTCTGGCGTTTCCTGTGGGTAATTTGAAACTGGGGCTCAGAGAACTGAACTCCAGTTAATGGTTTTCAATAAAGAATTAAGTGCTGCTCGTCAGGCTGGCGCTGTGGCCAGCTTCCCGGAAGGGGAGAGGGCTGGGGCGGGGGTGGGGGTGGGGCAGTTGCACGCGTTTAGGGATGTGTTTGCATTTTCCGGTCAGTTAGGCAGCCTGATGAAAAAGGGATAAGATCGGGCCACAGCAGCCAGAGGGCAGAGTGGAGGGGGGAGCAAGAGAGACCCAGACCTGTACTGTGCAGGCTGCAGGCAGGGAGTAATGGTCACTGCCATTGGAACTAGATGAGTTGTTCCCACAGAGAGCACTTTTGTCAGGCACCTGGATGGTGGCCCCTCCCCCCGGGGCAGCCCCTGTAGAAGGAATGCTGAAGCCTTTCCTGCCGGGTCCCCCTCCCACATCAGACGTCACCTTTATAACAACCACAGCTTTCACTGTGCTTTCTGCACAAAATCACTCCTTAAACTTCATCTGCAACTCAAAGGCGCTGCTATTATTTTCATCACTTTTGCTTTGCAGATGAGGACACTGAAGTACAGGGAGGTTAAGTGACTCGCCCAAGGTTACACAGCAGTTCTGGGCTTCAAAGCCATGTGGTCTGGTGCCAGAAGTCGTGCTGTATAACGACTGTGCCTTATAACCTGCTAATCTCTGCTAGGGTCCCCGAATCATTTTATCTCCAGCTCATGAGGTTAGAAGGGGAGGGTCATTAGCTCCATCTCACGGATAAGGAAGGACTGAGGATCAGGGAGGTGCCGTGTTTGGGAAAGGGGACGTGAGAGAGAGGCAAAGAAGGGCACCCAGACATGGGGAGTGAAATAGAAAGACCCCATGAGAAAGTTTTTTACAGCAGATACCAAAAGTCTTAAAAACACTCATACCCTCTGACCTGGTATTTCTGTTTCTGGGAGTCTGCCCTAAGGAAAGAATGCTGCTACCAGAAGACAATTCTAAATAAAAAAAAAGATTGATTATAATATCAAATGATTGGAAGCGATTTAAGTACCCAACCATGGGAAATGGTTAAATAAAATCTGGTGTTTACACCTGATTTGACAGTCTGCAGCTATGAAAAATAGTGCTTCTGAAGGTGACATAGTAACCTGGAAAAATACTTATGTTACAATGTTAAATAAGGAAAGAAGTAAGACAAAATTTTATGAATAATAAAACCTCAATATGTACCAAGTATACAGAGCTGTGTGAAATAATAATAGCTGCTATGTTAGGATGATAAAATTATAGACACTTTTCCTCTGTTTTTCCAACTTTCTATAATGCTATTTAACATTTTAATTATAGATAAGTTAGTGGACTTGGTCCAGGATATTATGTGATGGCCTAAGAGAAGTTACATTCTCTCTCTATGCCTCAGTTTCCTAATCTGAGGAAAACGTCGATAAAACTCCCTTCTTTTCAGGATTGCTATATTTAATGAGATAATAGGTATAATGTTCCTTGCACAGTGCCTGTGCATTGTAGGACTAAGTGATGTCAATTTCTTCCATTTCTCACAGGTTGTTTTCTGACTTACTGAGGTTTGCACAGTGACGATGGGACAGCCAAGTCCAAGCCTGCATTCCAGAGATGGAGGCTCTTCAGAGTCACTCTTCCATCACCCAATACCAGACAAAAGAAGGAAGGCTAGAGAGGGTCAGCAGGACCCCAAGCCCCAAGGCAGCCCCTGATATTTTTCTTCCCGCCCCTCCCCCACATACCCACCTCCCTAAGCAACATATAGCACTAAATTAGCCTCCTGGATAGTACCTCCCCAGCACTTTGGCAAGATCTAGAGACTTGTGTCATTCTGATGCTGCCTGCTGGGGGCCTACAGGTCACCAATTCCTTCATCCATTTGTTCACTCATTACTCATTCATTTACTTACTCATTGAGTCATGTAGAGAGTCAGCTATAACAGATCCTCATTGAGTGTTGACTTCATGTTTACTGGGTGTGGGGCAGGGGTGTGTGAACAAGAGGCTCTCACTTACCTTAGCTTATTGAATACTCATATATGCCCAGCAGAAGAGGTTCACTTAGCAGAGCCTGGCAATTTAAAAGAACAAGATACAGGGCACCAGGGTGACTCAGTCAGTTAAGCATCTGACTCTTGATCTGAGCTCAGGTCTTGATCTCGGGGTTGTGAGTTCAAGCCCTGTGTGGAGCCTACTTAAAAAAAATAAAAGAACAAGATACAAATGAATCTTTCCTTCCATAGTCAGTCAGTCAGTCAGTCCCCTGGCCTTGCCAATTCTGCCTTGGTACTGCCTTTTTGATCTGATCCTTCTGCTCCATCCCTCAGCGTCAGCCACTCCCTTCTCTGCCAGAGTCACCTTTATAACACCCAAACCTGACCTAGGAGAGCATCCCAGCTCTTCAGCCTGGCCAAACTAGTTTCTCATGGTCTGACCTGGCTGGCTCATCACACAGCCACTGCCTGCTTCTTCCTGCTTCTCCCTGCTCCTCAATGCCCCTTTATGACTTTATGCTTTACGCACTATTCCTGCTTCCTAGAATGCACGTTCCTGCATGGCAAATGCCTACCCATCCTCTAAAACCTACTTCAAATCCCCTCTCTTCTTTGGTTCCCATACAAGATTTGCTCTTCCCTCTCTGTGCCCGTCTCCCACTGCACTGTGATAATTTCCCGGTCTGTTTGTTCCCCTCTGGCTCCCTTTCCCCCAGGACCATACATCCCTCAAGGGCAGGAACCATGTCTTTTTATTTCTGTGCCCCTGGAGCTTAGCTCAGAGCCTGGCATAGACAGGAGGCCCAGTGAGTGTTTGTTGACTGAATTATGGATGACAGTGTGATCTCAGGGCCTCCACTAGGGAGGAACAACAGGGCCTCTTGACCTCTTGGGAATGGGAAGTGTTTGCAGCTGAATTCTCCTGGCAGACACTTTTCAGCATCACCAGCTGCTCACTCCCCAGAGGCCCTGTCTCTGCTCGGCTCCCTGATGGGTATAAGAACATTTGGCCATAAACCTACCTAGCTATGGGATTGCAGCCACCACTTCACAGGGAGCTCACTCTCACAAAGCCTTGACCTGTGCGGCTGGGCATACAGGGAGTCTCATGGTCTGACCCTGCTGCATCTCAGCTCCATGCCATGCCTCTCTGCACCCGCAATACTCCAGGCTACAGCCAGACTGAAAAGTTTCCTGAAGGCATCTTGTGACTTCTCTTTTTTAAATGGTTTCTTCTGCCTGAAATATTCTCCACCTGCCCACCCCTCCACCTTTGCCCGGTGAAATCCTACAGGCTCTTCTGGTTGGTTCAGGTGTCACCTCTCCTCTGGGTCAGGGGCCTGTCCTGTGCACGTCCCAGGCTCTGTGGCACCTCCACACAGCACGGACATTACCTGTTTATTTTCTCAGCAAGCCTGTGGGCTCCCTGAGGACAGGGACTTGGTCTAATTCACTTTGGAGTCCCTAGTACCTGGATCATGATAGGTGCCTACAAGTATGTGTTGGCTGGCTGGTTGGTAGGATGGCTGGGTGGGTATATGGTGCTAGGACCCTTCCCTGTTGCTTGGAGTCTAACTGCAGTGTGCATGTGAGGGTGAGGGTTCCAGTCTATAGAAAGGGCACACCCAACCCTCGGGCTTGCAGGGCAAATAAAACACACTATCGATGAAACCGAGCTGGGAGCACTCCCAGTACAGCCGTGGGTTGGAGAGAGACCTGGGCTTCAGGACCAACCCTGCTTCCCACTGGCTCTGAGCTTTCTCCTCATCTGTCCAAACTCGTTTCCTGATCTCTGAAATGGGAACCACAACCCTTGCTCAGCATACTTGACAGAGTCATTGTGAGGACCAAGTGTGACAATGTCTCTGACATTACTGCCTAAACTGTGAAGTGCCTGGCCTGTTTTTTTCACTCCGAAGGGGAGCTTGGCACTGTGATGTGGCAATGCCCACTAGAGGGAGTAGCAGAGCAGGACAGGCCCTCCTTGTCAGAGCCATGTGGCTGGCCCAGAAAGGGAATACAGGATCCAAGACGCGTCATGATCAGGTCCCAGGCTCCCCTCACCTCAGGTTTCTCTCCAAATTCAAATGACATCTGGCCTATCTCTGAAGTACTAGAAAAGAAAGAAATAGAAAAGCCCAGTGATGGCACAAGGGGCAGCCCTAGCTCGCTGCATTATTACTGGGGGTGGCTAGGAGCAGGGTGAAAGTATAGGACCTGGGGTTCTTTCTCTTGAGCACTGTTTTATCAGTTTCGCTCAGAATCCTGGATTCCAGGGGTCTGAGGCCATTATCTGGTTGGTATAGGGCACATCTACTCAGCTACGGAATGCCACCTTAGTGGGACGGGGCTGAGGTCTGCACAGATCTCCCTCCATGGATGCCTGAAAACTGCAGGCTTGCCCTCACAGCTGATTAGCTCCCTCTTTGCTGGGGCGAGTGGGACCAGACAAGGAGGCCAGCTGGAGGAGAGCTCTGTAACCCAATTTGCTGTGTAGAGAAGCCAGTCTGTCTGGCAAGAGCTAATTGGAAAGCTGCTTCCTCTGAGCCTGGACCCAGGAGGGCGCTAGGCCTGGCTGGGCGGGGGGTGGGGGGAGGTGGGGGGTGGGGGGGGGGGTGGGGGGGGGGCTGTGCTCAGCTAGACCCACATCACTTAGTGCTTTGTGGGAGCTGCTCCCAGCAGGAGAGCACTTAGCCCTGGTAATTGGCCAGGCAGGCTCATCATTAATTCATGCCAAATTGTATTTCTTCTTTTGAGGGAGAGAGAGAGAGAGGAGTGGGGGTAGATGGGAATAAATGAGTTTCTGAAGGGAGGAGTCTGTTTTAGGGCTGGGTTTAAGCAGCTTTGACTTGGGACGAAGGAGGTTGGTGATTCATTTGCTAACTTGATGTTGACCTGAGCAAGCTACTTTCCCAGAGGAGGTCTCAGTTTCCTAATCTGTGGTAGGAGACAATAACTGTGTTCTATCTACTTCAGAGATGGCTTTGAGGATTGAATCCAGATATGAGAGACAGTGCTCTTCAAATGGTCATTTCAATAGGCCCAGGAAGTCAGGGAGCCATTTACATTTCATGTAATTATTGATGTGGAGTGGGTAGCTTTACATCTATCATCTTTTGGATGGACAGTGTTTTCTCATGACTCCATCTTATCTCTTTTGTTGGCTTATTAACTCTTTGGTATGTTATTTTAGTGGTTGCCTTAGGGTTTACAGTATACATCTTTAACATTGCATTACCTTCAAGTGAGATTATAGCACTTCAAATAGAGTATAAGATTCTTAAAATAGTATATACTTCCATTTATCCTCTCCTGACATTTATGCTAACTTTGCCATACATTTGACTTATAAATTCCACAATACATTGTTACTATTTTTATTTAAACAATGATTCTTAAAAATGTTTTTTTATTGTGGTAAAATACACATACCATAAAATTAACCATCTTAACCATTTTTAGGTGTATAGCTTAATGGTATTAAACACATTTATAATGCTGTGCAACCATCCCCATCCTTCTCCATAACTCATTTCATCTTGTAAAATTGAAACTCTGGCCCACTAAAGTCAATTACTTTTTAAATAGATTTAAACAATAATTTTAAAATCTTTGTACATTTACCCCATGTAGTTGCCATTTCTAGTATTTTTTTTATTCCATTGTGAGGATTTCTATTCCTATCTGGTTTCATCTTCCTTCCGACTGAAGTCCTTCCTATAACATTTCTTATAGGACTGTTTTGTTGGTGATGAATTCATTCAGCTTCTGTGTGTCCAAAAAAAATTTCTTTTGCTTTCTACTTTGAAAGAAATTTTCATTATGTATAGACTTCTAGGTTGACAGCTTGCTTTCTATACTTTAAGGATGCTGCTCCACTGTCTTTTGGCTTACATTGTTTTTGATGAGAAATCTGTTTTCACCTTATCTTTGTTCCTTTGTATATAATTTTTTCTATGATTGCTTTTAAAATTTCCTTTTATTACTAGTTTTGAGAAATCTGACTATTATGTGTCTTGGTGTAGTTTTCTTCATTTTTCTTGTATTTGGGGTTCATTGAGCTTCGTAGATCTGTGAGTTTATTGTTTTCATCAAATTTGGAAAAAGTTTCAGTCATTATTTCTTCAAATAACTTTTCTGTCCTCCTCTCCTCCTTCATGGACTCTAATTATTATCAATTATTACATATATTAGGTTGAATGAAGTTGTCCCACAGGTCATTGATGATCTTCTCATTTGAAAATTCCTTTTTGTTTCTTGTGTTTCATTTTAAATAGTTTCTATTTCTAGCTCTTCAGGTTCACTAATGTATTTTTCCGCAGGGTCTAATCTGCCTTTAATCCAATCCAATGTATTTTCATCTCAGACATCATAGTTTTTGCCTCTAGAAGTTTAAAATATGAGCTTTTTTTTTGTATCTTCCATGACTTTATTTAAACTTTTTGAACATAAGGAATATAATCATAGTATCTATTTAATGTCTTTGTTTCCTAATTCTAATATCTGTGTCAGTTCTCATTGATTGATGTTTCTCCTCAGTATGGGCCATATTCTCTTGCCTCTTTGCATGCCTGGTAATCTTTGATTGGATTCTAGACACTGAATTTTACCTCGTTGGGGGCTGGATTTTTTTTTTTTTTTTGTATTTTGTAAATTATTTTTGAGCTTTGTTCTGGGATGCAGTTAAGTTACTTGGAAACAGTTGATCCTTTTGGGTTTTGATTTGAAGACTTTTAAGGCAGGACAAGAGCATCTTCTAGTCTAAAACTAATTAATCCCCATTATCGAGGTAAGACCATTTGGAATGTTCTACCCATGCCCTATGAATTGTATGGTTTTTTTTTTTCAAATTGCCTGGGGAAAACACGTACTATTTCTGATACTGTGTGAGTGCTAGGCACTGATGGATCTTTCCTGGACCTTGTGTAGTTTTGTCACACATCTGACTCAATACTTGAGGGGAAACCTCCACAGATCTCTGGATTTCTCTTGTTCAGTGCTCTTTCTCTCCAGCACTCTGTCTTGTGAATTCTCACTGTCTTGCTCTCCTTGGACTGTCATCTCTGACTCTTCAACTCAGGGAATCCATCAGATTCTCCTTGGGTTCTCCCTGTTCTGAAGCCTAGAATCTATCTCAATGCAGCAAGCTGGGGAAATTGTCGGTTCCACCTTGCCTCTGTCTTGTTCTCAGGGGTCTTTGTCTTTTGTTGCCTAACATAAACTGTCTTGAAAGCCATTATTTCATATCTTTGTCTGTTTTTTTTTTTTTTTGGTTGTTTCAGACAACAAGGTAAGCCCTATCCCTACTACTTGATCTTGCCTACAAGTGGAAGTTCCCAGGGAGGCAGGAAATGGGAACCTTTTTAAGAAAATGTGGGTCTAGCTCCAGGCCTTGATAGTATGAGATTTGCAGGGCAGGCTACAGCAGGGTTGGTAGACAGAGTGAAGAACAGTAATGAAGAGGCCAAGATTCTTGGAATCTGTCCCTCTTTCTTCTACTCCTCATAATCTTTAAAACAAAATAAAAAATCCCTGTCATATTGTTCCAGATCCTTCCTAATGCAGGCATCTCCAAAAGGGCTCCTTAAAGAAGAGAAAGGAACCCAGGAAAGGAGAGGGTTAATAAGTGATAATTTAAAATTGTGTAGAATTCCATTTAATCTGGGGGAAGAGGGACTGATTTATTAAGGATATCACCAAATGAGATTGAGTATTGGTACAAGTATTTTGTGTATATCATTTAATTTAGTGGTTTAATTGATTTGGAGCCCCTCACTGAACTCTGATCTCAATACAAACTTGAACCCTGTTATCAGACTGAGATGTCTCTGTGCAGACACTGAGCCCTAACTGTGATTTCAGATTGGGCTCTGATGCCAGGATACATTGAGTCACATGAATAAGAATAGAACTCATTCAATGCATCCTATTCCCACCATGGTAAACTCCTTAAATGATTTTGTGACTAATGAGTTGGGGTCCCTTCCCTTTTCTTCGTCTCAGTTCTTTTCCTTTTTAAAAGCTGAGAGTCTCAATGGTCTCAATACTGAAGGCTATATATTCTTCTTGAGATTTACTTGTGAGGTGAACAATGGCACATCATTCTCCCAAACCCTTGTAACCATCTCTGATCTCTATCCAAGATGACTCTGACATTTCAGTTTTCTCACTGTCCACTGTGAGTTTGGACCTGGAGGGGACAAGAAACACCCAAGAGAAGTCATTTTGCCCAAGACTTTATATATGAAATGCAATCATAATGCTCTCTTAATGTTATATTGTTGTTTGTCTATAACTTAGTAATTAATTTAGTCATTAAACAATTATTTATTGCCCACTTACTATGTGCCAGGCACTTTTCTAGTTGCTAGGAATAAATCAGTGGACAGACAATAATCCTTGCCCTTGTGGGCCTTGTGGTAGAAGACAGACAATAAATAATAAATACAATACATAAGTAAGCCACATAGCATGACAGTATGTAGTAAGAGATATTGCCTATGAAAGTCATCACTACAGTGCCTGATACATAGTAGGTATCAAAGAACCCTTTCTAAAAAGCTAATGTGGTTGAAGCCAATGGGAGCCAAGTATTGAAAAATGATGAGAAATTCACCAAATATGTGAGAGGGGAGTATCTGGCATAAGGAAAAACAATGTTAGAAGTTGGAGATAGGGAATACACTTGGGAAGTACCTGACTACCATCCTTAACAAACCTACATAGTGCTTATGGGGAGAATGTGTCAGGCTTTTAGGACTGGCAGATGGAAGTCATGTCAGTACCATGGAGAGCTCCAAGGGAGGTCAACCTCTGGAGAGACCTCCTGAAGCAAAGGAGAACCCTGGCAGGTGATAAGCTGATTTGCCTGGACAATTCAACCCCAAGACAGAGCAACTCTGTCCTAAATTCAGGCCACCATTATCTGAGTCTGAGTCTCAGAATTGGAAGTTAATGTTACCCTGCCTTGCATTTTCTGCTATTATAGTAGTTGGCAGAATATTGTAGCAATAGTATCTCTGGAATTGTTATCTAAAGACCTGGGTTTGAATCATAGTTATACCATGAACCATCTGCATGGCTTTAGACGGGTTAGTTATTCATCTGTAAAGTGAAGATAATGATACTTACAGTGGTGTTGTGAGAGCTAAGTAGAATGGAGTTAGCAAGCCATCTTGCGCAGTGCCTGGAACATAAGGGCTACCTTGCTTTTCAACACTTTGTTGAAGGGTGAGTGAAATCTCTAGCAATGTTAGGGCTTCTCTGGAGGTGAGGCATAGGATCTCACTGGCAGATAAAGAGAGTGGACGTTTTAGGCAGAGAGAACAGCAGGAGCAAAGGTAGGGAGGCATGAGAGTGGATGGCTTGGCCAGGAAATGAAGAGTAGTTTAATAAGATTGAAGCTATTCAGCTGCCGCTTTTATTCTGAGGTCTCCTAAACTACTATTTTCAGCACAGAGCACGCTGTTGAACCTCCAGACTTTATTTCCAGCTAGCCTATTGTGCATCTCAGTTGAAAGATCTACATACATCTCTGACCCACCTTTCCAAAACAGAATTTACCACTTTCCTCCAATGTGTTCTCCTCAGATGACATGTTAGAAGGAAGACGAGTGTCTTATGAATGGCCTTAAACTGGGTGGAAGTTTTTGGAAAGGATATGGTGACCTTATTCTCCTTTCCAAGTGAGAGCAGAAAATGAGAATGGCTTAACTTAAAGCACGAGATAATTGGGTTAGAGAAGGAAGAACTTCCACTATCATAGATTGTAAGAAACTCAAGAGAGGTGATCGAGAAAAGCCATGCAATTCTCTTCCCTGAAAGAGACATTATCATCTAGCTGGAATATTTTCCTTCTTCATCACTACTTAGTCACTATTATAATAATTGAATTATTAATATCCTTTTAACAGCAGTTTACATTTGTATAGAGCTTTACAGCTTGTAAAAGGTCTAATTTGATCTTAATCGCCACCCTGTGAGGTTATCAAGACAAGGATTATTAACTCATTCCCCCCTGCCCTCATTTTATACATGGAGAAACTGAAACTGCAAACCACAAAAATGACGCAATTGGCAAGAAATCAAGTAGTGCAGTCAGGAGCAAAGCTATGTCTCCCTGCTCCCACTGAGACCCACCCCCCCCTTTCTTTTTCCCAACACAGCACTCTGGATGTCAACTGAAAACAGCAAGAACAACAGTTGAATATATGATTAAAGATCCATAGAGTTCCTCTTCCTGGTGCTGATTGCACCAGGGAGAACAGAGACTTTAACTCAAGGAATTCAGGAATTTTGGTTCAAAGTCCTAGAGCTAAGTTATTAGGAGGGAAGGGTCCTGACGCCATGTTAGCTTTAACAAAGAGAATTGGCAGTCATCTATTTCTCAGATGGTCTAGGACTTGACCATTTACAAAGCATTTTTCCACTCCCTATCTCATTTGCCATGCTGCCCCCACCGTGTGAGGGATGAAGGATTTGTCATTGTTATCCCCACTTTCCAGATGCAGATGAGGAGCCTCAGAGAGGTGAATGGATGGACCTGAGGTCCCTGGTCAGCAACTGAGCTGGGCTCTGAATCGCCTTCTCTGGCCTCTTGGTTCTAACTCTTTCTTTCCCTCTTTCTGCCGCATCCCAGCTGCCTCTGGCCAGACCCAAAAAACAAATCCTGTAATTGAGTTGGAATGTGGGTGCTGGGGCTCGGGAGACAATGTTTCCTGCTTTTCAATCTGTTCTTAATTTATTAAAGTGATGAAATAAGGAAGAAGCCCAGAAGGGGTGGATGTTTTCCATCAGTGAGTCATGGGAACCTGCAGAGGCAGAAGGTCAAGAGGAAGGCGTTGTTGCTCTGGCAGCTCTTCTCCCCTGGCAAAGCCCACGCAGTGCTGGGGCGGGGGTCTTCTCAGATCTGTCCCTAGGAGTGAAATAAGCTGAAAAAGAGCAGGCTCCACAAAGAACTCTCTCTCTCCCCATAGTGTTACCTCTGACCACCTGAGTACCTTCCCTTTCAACTGACAACCACCTAGGCTCCTAGGAGAGACATCCAGGGAAGATAGAAGGAGACTGGTCCAGCCCCCTGGCCCCTGAGGGGGATCAGGAAAAGCTTACTGGGGGAGGTGACATGGAAGCTGAGACTTGACAGGTGAACAGATGTTACTGGGAAAGGGGGAGGTGAGGAGGAAAAGGTACCAGAAGGAGGTAGGCAATCAGGGGAGGCTTCCTAGAAATGGTGACTGCAGAACCAGTTCTTTAATGACTGGGTAGGAGTTAGATGGCTGATTGAAGAACAGATTATTATGAGGATGGAAAAGGGGTTGTGAGAGAGCATGATATGTGCAGGGATGTCTGTGGTTAGAACTGCGTGTGGGGAGACGGAGACTGGCAAGGCTGGGCTTTTGTGGCTTGGCTCTCTACGCGCTCTGCTCTTTCAACTGAGGACACTTTTCTTTTTGGCCCAGCTCACATCACCGTTCAAGATCCATTTTAAATTCAAACTCTTGAAGTCTTCCTTGATCCCCTCTTTGGTCTCAGGTAATTTATTGAGCATGACTGATTTCCCTTTATATACTTTATTTCATTTATTCATTACGACATCCCTGTGAACTTAACTGCTCAGTTCAGTTCAACATCCATCAAGTCCCTATTATGTGCCACACTCTAAAAATACAGAGATAAATCAGACATTGACCCTGCCCTCAGATAGCTCACATTTTAGTGGGAAAACACACCTATTAACAGATACTTTCAATAAAAATGGTACTGGGGACTATTATCTCTGTTTTGCAGATGAGGAACTAGACTCATATTTATTTATTGACTGGCTTTGCCCAGAGTCCTAAGGATAGTAAAAGGAACCCTGCTCTGGGGGGCATTGAAGTCAGTGTTTTGTCTCCTGCTCCGGTCAGCTCCCATGATACTTATCGTGGTCCATCTGTCTTAACGATATATAAAAAAAAGAAATGCTGGTAGATTTGACTTACCCCCACACTGTTTTTAGTTCACTGAAAGCAGAATCCAGTGTTGTGAAGTGGTCTCACAGAGAGAGATCTTGTAAAGAGATGGGAACTAGCATTTAGGAAGTACCTACTAAGTGCCAGCCTAGTGTTCTGGTGCCAGACCCACTTTCCACCCATGTGTCCCTTTCTCTGTGTTTCCAGCACCCTCCCATCCTCATCTACCCTGGTTCTTCTTATTATGGTGAGTGACTCTTGGTCACTGCCCATTCATTTGTCTATCTCTGTATTCTCTACTTGATCAGTTCGGAAAATTCAGAGCCCCGCATAGCATGTGGGCTATTGTCGGAGTTTGGTAATCCTGAATTGGGTTGATTTGAATTTTCCTTGTTGATTTCCACATGCTTTCATAGACTTTGCATGTGTCTCTGTATTTGTGCGTGTTGAGCCTGGGTTTCTATATGGGCTAACTCATAGCTTGTGTTGTGTGTGTGCAGCTCCTGCATGGGGCCTTGCATTGACTCTGAGTTTCCTACAAGGGCATCCACGGTCTCTTCTAAACCCCATGTATGCCTCCTCACCTCATCAGCATCTTAGCCTGACCCAAATGTCTGTCTCTTCTAGAAATACATTTCAGGGTAACTCATGTCTCCTAGGCTTGATTGAAATACTTCAACACTCTGGGGTTTGGAGCCTGGCCTCTTGGTGCATATCAAGAACTTACATTTGCCAGCTGAGCTCCCCAGCTGTGTGACTGCTGAAAATGTGAGAGGACTTCTTGGTTCTGAGGGAAGATGGGCAGTAAGTCATAACCTATACTTAGCACCCCACCCCCTGTACTGTCTGCAGCTCCAAAAACACCCCAGCTGGTTTGTAGCTTCTCTAAGAGGCTGAACCTTTGTGGAGAGGGATGAAAAGGTAGGAATTTGGGAATTGTTGTCTTCAGACAGTTTGTGTTTCTGGGTATATGAGAGAGACACCCCCCTCCCCAGCTGATCATGGTGTTTTAATGACTCAAAATCATGAATATTAAACCGAGGGAAAGTTGACAGTATTTAAATGAGCATCATTAAGAGACACATAAATTAACAGGGTTTTTAGTTCTTGTGGAACTGCCGTTTCAATGTTAATTAAACAACCGGAGTGCTCGGGTGCTTTTGCAACAAACTGTCCCCAAAGTGTGCTGCAGAATATCATTATGGGTGGCTGTCTTGCTGTTTAATTATTTCCAAGTTGATTTTTTTTTTTTTTTTGTTCATTGCTGTAGTAGTTTTATGCTTGTCTTGTATTTGGAAAAGGTGGTGGGACTGAACCTCCAAGGAAGCTGTGGTGTGATCCCTGGGCCCATGGTGAAGATCTGAACTGAGCAGTGCTTGTCCCTTCATGCTGGCCTCTATGAGGGAAACCCCAGCTGACCTTTTGGGCTTCCTAATGGACTGGTCCATGGCTGAGTCTAGGAGGCACCTGGATCCTTAAGTTCAGACAATTTCACTCTTAGAAAGTTGAGGGTCTGGGTTGGAATGGAGCCCTGAGTTGAGGAAGCAAAGACAGGGGTGATGGTGAGGGAGGGGGTAACAGTGGCCTCCATGGGCATGTTTGAGGCAGTGTGGAGTGGAGGACCAGGGGCGCTGGGATCTGCTTTGGACTCCATGGGCCTAAACTAAGTGATCTTGAGGCAATCCCTTCCCCTGACTGGCTGGCACCAGTCTCTTCAACTGTGAAATGAAAAGGTTTCTCAAAGAGGGTGATATTGCCCACAAGAGGGTGAAAAGTAGTTCTTGGGGGATGAAAAAAGCTTACTCTTTTTTTTTTAGTGTATAAAACATGGAAATACACAGAGTATAAAAGCAGACACATAGTATAACTGGTATTAAAATTTATGGGGGGGTGATTAAGAGAAAAAATGTTTAGAAAGATTTCCTAGGTAGGCAATAATGGAAAAAAGATTGACAAACAGTAGACTGGATGAACCCTAGGAGCTTCATCTGTAAAGAAAAGAAAGTCCTGTGTGAGGTGGCCAGATGGCCGCATACCCTACAATACAGAAATGGTCGTTTAAAAGAGAGCCTGGCACATAGGAGACAATATTTATTGAACAAAGAGATGAATGAAGAGGCCCTTCTTACAGCATTCCATGAAATGCTATGAAATTCCATGAAAATATTTATTTATTCATTCTATATCCCTCAGAGTAGAGTCATTAAACAGCATAAGACAATTTTCTTAATGCATTGTAAGTGGAAAAACAACTATATGGTCAACTAGTTTTCAAAAAAGCAGGAAAGAATATCCAATGGAAAAAAGACAGTCTCTTCAACAAATGGTGTTGGGGAAATTGGACAGCAACATGCAGAGGAATGAAACACCTTACTTTTTTACACCATACACAAAAATAAGTTCAAAATGCATGAAAGACCTAAATGTGATACTGGAAGCCATCAAAGTCCTAGAGGAGGAGAAAGAACACAGGCAGCAACCTCTTTGACATTAGCTATAGCAACTTCTTACTAGACATGTCTCCGGAGACAAGGGAAACAAAAGCAAAAATGAATTATTGGGACTTCATCAAGATAAAAAGCTTCTGCAGTGAAGGAAACAATCAACAAAACTAAAAGGCAACCTACAGAATGGGAGAAGATATTTGCAAATGACATATCTGATAAAGGGTTAGTATCCAAAATCTATAAAAAACTTATCAAACTCAACACCCAAAAAACAGTTAAGAAATGAGCAGAAGACATGAATAGACATTTTTCCAAAGAAGACATACAAATGTCTAACAGACACATGAAAAGATGCTCCACATCACTCACCATCAGAGAAATACAAATCAAAACCATGGTGACATACCACCTCACACCTATCAGAATGGCTAAAATTAACAACACAGGAAAAAACAGATGTTAGTGAGGTTGTGGAGAAAGGGGAACCCTCTTACACTGTTGGTGGGAATGCAAACTGGTACAGCCACTCTGGAAAACAGTATGGAGATTCCTCAAAAAGTTAAAAATAGAACTACCCTATGACCCAGCAATTGCACTATGAGGTATTTACCCAAAGGATACAAGAATACTGATTTGAAGGGGCACATGCACCCTGATGTTTATAGCAGCATTAAGCCAAATTATGGAAAAAGCCCAAATGTCCATTGACTGATGAATGAATAAAGATGTGGTATATATATATATATATATATATATATATATATATATATATAATGGAATATTATTCATCCATCAAAAAGAATGAAATCTTGTAATTTGCAACAACATCAATAGAACTTGAGTGTATTATGCTAAGCTAACTAAGTTGGTCAGAGAAAGACAAATACCATATGATTTCACTCATATGTGGACATTAAGAAACAAAACAGATGAACACAGGAGAAGGGGAAAAAAGAAGAGAGGGGAGCAAATCATGAGACTCAACTATAGAGAACAAACTGAGGGCTGATGGAGGGAGGTGGGTGGGGGGATGGGCTAAATGGGTGATGGGTCTTAAGGAGGGCACTTGTGATGAGCACTGGGTGTTGTATGTAAGTGATGAATCACTAAATTCTACTCCTGGAATGAATATTACACTATATGTTAACTAGAATTTAAATGAAAACTTAAAACATTGTTAAATGGAGGACATTAGGAGAAAGAAGGGAAAAATGAAGGGGGAAACTGGAGGGAGAGATGAACCATGAGAGACTATGGACTCTGAGAAACAAACTGAGGGTATTAGAGGGGAGGGGGTGTGGGGGTGGGATAGCCTGGTGATGGGTATTAAGGAGGGCACGTACTGCATGGAGCACTGGGTGTTATACAAAAACAATGAAGCGTGGAACACTACATCAAAAACTAATGATGTATTGTATGGTGACTAACATAACATAAGATAAAATTAAAAAAACATTGTTAAATGGGAAAAATATGCAAAACTGTCTATCATCTATAGCTATTGTGGGTATGTAAGTATGTATGTATACACTTGAATGAAATCTAGTACAATGCTTCTGAGGGGTCCGGTTTTCAATCAGGTTGTGCATTAAAACACCTGTGAGAGAGGCCCAACAGGCCATCTGGCAACAGAAAACAGCCTGGAGGTGGGATGGCAACAAGTCTAGGATGACTGAAGTAGAGCCTCTATTCTCCCTCTAATGGTGCCCACCTGGGGAGGCAACACATTGTGAAGGGAGCATAGCACCAGTCTCTTTAAGGAGGGGCCAGGACCTGGGTCTGGAGATGAACTAGGGGCTCCCCTCTTTTGGTCTTAGCTTTCTGGCTGGGCTCAGGTTTACTCACTAGGGACCCAAGTTAAGAGGGCCTCCAGGCAGAGGTGCAACTTCCTTCTTTCAAAAACCCATTTGGACAGGTAAATATTTATTAATTTGAGCGTTGTGGAAGGTTTTAAAAGTCAAGACTCCAGTGACAAAAATCATAAAGGAAAAGATTAATAATGCTATAAAACTTTTAGACATAATATTTTAATATTAAACTATTATAATTACTTAAGATGTTTTCCATAATGGACTGTGAACTCCATGGGAACAAGTGCTGTGCATACATTTTCCACTGTTTTTTGAGTGGACCTGGCACATAGGAGGTGCTCAAATAATACAGGTATCCCCTAACTTTTTAAAAGTTTGCATTAGGCCACTTTGCTTTTATTTATTTATTTGTTTATTTGTTTATTTATTTATTTATTTATTTTTATTAACATATAATGTATTATTTGTTTCAGGGGTACAGATGTGTGATTCATCAGTCTTACACAATTCACAGTGCTCACTATAGCACATACCCTCCCCAATGTCCATCACCCAGCCACCCCATCCCTCCCACCCCCTTCCACTCCAGCAACCCTCAGTTTGTTTCCTGAGATTAAGAATCTCTTATGGTTTGTCTCCCTCTCTGGTTTCGTCTTGTTCATTTTTCCCCTCCCTTCCCCTATGATCTTCTGTCTTATTTCTCAAATTCCTCATATCAGTGAGATCATATGATACTTGTCTTTCTCTGACTGACTTATTTGGCTTAGCATAATACCCTCTAGTTCCATCCACGTCATTGCAAATGGCAAGATTTCATTTTTTGAAGGCTGCATAATATGGATCTTCTTTATCCATTCATCTGTTGATGGACATCTAGGCTCTTTCCATAGTTTGGCTATTGTGGACATTGCTGCTCTAAACATTGGGGTGCGTGGGCCCCTTCAGATCACTGCATTTGTATCTTTGGGGTAAATACCCAGTGCCACTTTGCTTTTAGGAAAGACCTACATTAGTGCCTGTTTTTGGTAACCAAAAAAAAAAAAAAAAAAAAAAATCCAAAGACGATTTTTGCTTTCATGAATAAAGGCGAAAAACAAAAATAGTCTTCAGCATTTGTTTTGCAGCAAGCCATTATACAGGCAGCATGCATCGAGTAGTCAGAGTGGCAATGCCAAGCTCCTTCCTGGGAACTACACTCATCATCTCGCCTCCATACTTTGAACTGTGTGAGCATCTGTGCTTTCTCAATTTATTTTCTGCATCCTTTATCAAGATGTGTTAATGTATCAGAAAAGTCTAAGAGAGGTTATTTTTTGGGTCTGGGAATGATAAAAAATTTTTTCCATATAAATAAATGGTAAGTGCTTCTTTGCTTTACGTCATTTTGGCTTACAAAAGTTTTCATAAGGACAAGTCTACTTTTGGATCGTGGGGGAGACCTGTAATAATAATACATAATAATAAATAACAGGGAGTTTACCATGCTTTCAGTATATGTCATGGTTATAGGGAATACTTTAATTAATAAAAAGAACAAAAATGGGGCGCCTGGGTGGCTCAGTCGTTAAGCGTCTGCCTTCAGCTCAGGTCATGATCCCAGGGTCCTGGGATCGAGCCCCGCATTGGGCTCCCTGCTCCACGGAAAGCCTGCTTCTCCCTCTCCCACTCCCCCTGCTTGTGTTCGTTCTCTCACTGTGTCTCTCTCTGTCAAATAAATAAATACAATCTTTAAAAAAAAAAAAGAAAAAACTTTGTCTGAAATGTTCATTCTTTCTTCCTTGCACATGCCAGGATTATAGAAAAAAAAGTTCATAAACTGTAGGGGATATTGCAAAAATGGCCACAATACTTTGTAAATTCTCCCATTGAGACATGGAGTGCATTTCAGGCTGGCTTGTGTCTTGCTTTGGTCAACAGAATAAATAATATTGGGTGAGTTCTAAGTCTAGGCTTCAGGAGGCCTTGTAGCTTCCTCTCTTGCTATTCTTAAAACACTGAGACTACCACCAGTGTGACCAAACGCAGGTTAGCCTGCTAGATGATGAAAAACATGTGGCTCAGTTGACCCCATTACCCTCAGCTGACAGCCAGCTAACCCCCAGAAACAAAGCTTCCTAGCTGACCTGCAGCTGTACACAGACAAATGAATGAGCCCAGTCAAGATCAGCAGGAGAATTGCTCACCTGAGGAAAGCCTAAATTGCCAACCTACAGGATCATGAACTAAATAAATGGTTGTGTTAAGACACTAAGTTTTGGATGGTTTGTTACACAGCAATAGATAACTGGTAAAGACCTCTTCAGGGGGATATTTAAGACTAATTAGAAGGTGTTTCATCTTATACCCTGCCAATAGAAACACAATTAAAATAACCAAACAAAGCTCATCGGGAGATGGCATGTAATGACTCTCATGATGTAGGAGCAACATTTTCAAGAAGAACCATACGGAGCAGGTATTTCCGTAGCAGATAGCTGTCTAAAGGAGAGATTGCTGGAACTTGGTGGTTGTGATGGAGTGGTTGTGTGTTGGTGGTAATGATTGTGAAGGTCCAGAAGTTTCTCCATTTCTTAAGGTATGGGTTACCACAATTATTCTTCCTGGGACCCAAACACCCTTTACTCACCTATTCCTCTCATCTTAATGCCACTGCAACTCTCATACCAAAGAAGTATTCAAATTTCCCCTATATTACTTGACCTGTAGGGACTTACCCATTCCCTTTTCTGTCTCAACACCATCCTGTATACACTATGACATCGAGACCAGTCCTGATGGCCTAAACACACTTCTCTTTCATGCCTGTGTCTTCATATATGTTCCCCCTATCCTGACCTCTTCTTCATCTGGCAAAACCCCACTTATCCTTCAGGGCACAATCATACAAATTTACCTTTTTTGGGAAAACTTCCTCAGTCAAGCTATCTCTGAACTCTCAGATCTTGATTACAGCATATTGACTCATTATGAGCTAAACTTGTCTTCTCTCTTTGTTTCCTCATTTCCGTCCCTGAACTGTCTCCTCCTCACCTGCAAGTAGAGTCCCCATCTAATTCCTATTTGTGTAGGTCGATTGCTAGCACATTGTCTGCCATAGTGTAGGAACTCAAAAATATCTTTTGAATGAATGAATGAATATTAATTTTTTGAGCAGGGTTTTCCAGCAGGCAAAGTATTTTTTACATCCATTGTCCCAGATATTCTCATTAGCCCCATTTTCTAAATGAAAACAAAAAACAAAAAACAAAAACTGAGGTTCAGTGTGGTTAAATGACTTGTTGGAGATTTCTCAGTGAGTAAGCAGAGGAGATAGGAATCAAGGCTTTTGAGCTCTAAAGCCCAGTCTGTGTAATGCCTGTATTATCATTCATTCATTTATTCATTCCACAAATATTTAATTTGTGACCAATCTCTGGCAGATCTCCTGCACATCTTCTCACCTTCTACCCTTGCTGCAAATCCTATCAGGATCACTCTTCTCCACTTCCCCATCTATAGCCTTCACTTTTATCTCCCTGGGAAGTCTTCACTGAACTTGGGCTGAGTTATGTATTTATCTCTATTTCCACAAACTCCTTAATTTTCCTCTCATATCACTGTCTTTCCCTTATTGGGCTACAAGGAGTGTAAGGGCTCCCCAAAACCCCATTATGATCCCCATACCCAGAAAGTTCTTGGCTGGGATAGAGTAAGGGGGCCAAGTGAGTGATGAGGCTTGGTGGTGGTTGCAGAGGACAGATCATGAAGGGGTTTCTTAGTCATTTGGAGACTTGGACTTTATCCTGCAAGCAGTCAGGAGCTAGGGATGGGTTAAACAGGTGAAATGCTATCATTTAAAGAATAGAAAAAGTGGTGCTCTTACAGGAATGAGAAGGGATAGCCAGAGAGGCTGGGAAACCAATACACAGGCCTGGGGAAACCAACACGAATGGAAACCTTCTAGCAGATATTGTTGGTATTCTATTCCGGTTTCCTTGGATACCTGCCCCTCACTTCATGTGCTTTCAATAGCTCTTGTGGCTTTTCTTCAGTGCACTGCCCTTGGGCTATTGGACTAGCACTAGCCCGCTATCACAGACAGCTAGATATGTCTGGGAGTTGACCAATGGTTGTTGGCTTACTGCAAAGGAGAGAATGAAAGCCCGGCCCCACTCTCAAGTTGGGATGACTTACACTCCAGAGTTCTCCTGCAGGATTTGGCTAAAATCTACTCTCTGTAGGACTTTTACCTGAGGTCACACCCTTGCTTATCTCCTTTTTTGCTGCCCTTTTTTTCCTACTCCCTTCCTGGTTTTTTCAGGAAGCATTTCCTTAATCACTTGTACATAAATCCCTATCACAGAGTCTGCTTTGAAGAAGCATACTGGCCCTGGCCAGAGACCAGTCCTGGAACTCAGGTCTCATTTGAGCCCTAATCTCGGCCACAGACTGAGACCTAATCCTGGTCATAGTCTGAGCCTTGATCTTGGTCACAACTTGAGCCCTGACCTTGATCCCAGCCTGAGGTCTGATCTTGGTCATATATTGAACTGTAAACTTGGCTCTAGACTGAGTCTTGATCTTGGTCATAGATTAGACCCTGGATCCATCTAATATGTCTGTTATTTCACAAGGGGATCAGCCCAGCCAACCCTCTTGCTATTTATTTATTTATTTATTTTAAAGATATTATTTATTTATTTGACAGAGAGAAAGACAGCGAGAGAGGGAACACAGCAGGGGGAGTGGGAGAGGGAGAAGCAGGCTTCCCGCCGAGCAGGGAGCCCAATGCAGGGCTCGATCCCAGGACCCTGGGATCATGACCTGAGCCGAAGGCAGATGCGTAATGACTGAGCCACCCAGGCGCACCCCCATCTTGCTATTTAAACAACTCCTTGCATACATGTTTGCCTCTCTTGTTTCACTTATTCCAGCCTCAAAGCTCTATTTGACCTGGAGGTATTCCAGCCTCATACCTCTATTAGATCTTGAGCACCCCTCTGGCATGTCTGCCCCACAAGCTGGCACAGGATGGAGCTGTTACAGGCTCCTAACCAGCGGGTTCGCTGAGTGACTGTGCCCTGATGAAGATGTGTTCACCATGGCTGCATTGTGGGAGGAACAGGAACCAATATGGTCAGATCATAAAGGAACTCAACTTCTTCTACCCTGGCCATCTCTGTGATCAAAGAGCATTTGAGAAAAGTTATCTTTTTACATGCAGCAGAGTCCCAGGTAACAGTATCTGCTTTTCCTTAGTCAAGAGTCTGCCAGAAGTGGGAGAACAGTCAGGAACTTGAGTGCAAAGACAGTGAGAAGGAGAACTTTTGCCTTCCCAGGCAGAAAATTAATTATAAAATCAGATCATGTTACCAGAATTGTTTATATCTGTGTTTTAAGAAATTTGCCATCTTCTGAATCTAATAGATGAAGCAGTCAGAGCTTGACTGCTACAACAGTTTTTAATTTGTTTGGAAATTAGTCCAAATGATGAAGAAATGCTTTTCAATACAACACAAAGGCAATATAATTGACATGTCTCCTCTTAAACAAAACGACAACACAGTTCTCAACACTGAATAATTAAAGAAATGCGTATGTCAAATACAAGTTGTTTACCCATGGTTCCAAGAAATGTCACTTCTAAGGGGATACTAACACTTAACAAGACCTCATAGTTTAGCACTTTGGCGTCTGTATCATTTTACCCTTTGGAATAGAACTAGGAGAGGGGTAGGTAACCTTACCTTCCATTTCAGAGAGAGGAAATTTGGGCTCAAAGGAATAGAGTAATCTGCCCAGGGGCACACAGCTAGGCTAGTGCTCTCTGCACCTTCCAAGCTGCCCCTTTCTGGGTGCGGTAAAGGCTCTGCCCTTATAAAAAAATAGATAAGTGGCTTTCACCAGTAACTTATGGGTTTTTAAAATGGGCAAATCACTCTGAAGTGTTAACTTGATTGATGATATAGACAAAGTCCATACATTACAGCCTCTTAGCCCATTTTCATGTAAAACTGCATATTTCCTGCTCCGGTTTTATCATCATCAACCCACTGTGTGATCTTGTGCATGTCATTTTTCCTTTCTGAGACTGAAAGATATTGTTAGTATGTTAACAAGTAGTTGTGAATTAGTTCATCAATGACTATGAAGTGTTAAACACTGGTCAAGACCAAGAT
Source organism: Phoca vitulina (assembly GCF_004348235.1). Lineage (NCBI taxonomy): Eukaryota > Metazoa > Chordata > Mammalia > Carnivora > Phocidae > Phoca > Phoca vitulina. The sequence continues at coordinate 61,957,866 of NW_022589705.1, forward strand.
GTTGTTATGACACCTAGAACCGTGCTTGGTGTTCAGTAAGTCACCAAGCTATGCCTTCTGAGCTGGCCCCGTGCCCATCCTCAGGGCATATCCACCCTCAAGTCTCTCCCTGAGACGTCAGGAGCCACAGAACAGCATTCCTCAAAAGATGAGTGAGCTTTCAGACATTTCGTCGTAAAGTTTGAGAAAACTTCTCAGACTCGCCAGTGAAGAAGGGAGGGTCACTTCTTGGTTTTCTGCTCCTTCTTCCACTAGGAAATGTCAGTAGATTAGGGAATGGTCTGATGGGGCAGGTTTGCCTATTGGAAATTTTAAAATTGGAATTTTATTTTCATTTTTTCTGGGTCCTATGAAGTAGACAAAATTTCAAAAAGCAAACAGTTAAAGGAAGGATTTGCTATGAAGAATCAGTATTACGAGCAAATGTACAGAGGTGCAGGTAGGCAATGCTGGGGAGGTGGGTGGGGGCCAGGTGGTCCTAAGGAAGCAGGCTTCTCTGACAATTCAGAGCCACTGAAGAGTATCGGGGAGAAGAGTGGCTTTTACTGATTTTCTGTTGGGAGCTTTACATGTCAGTCATTTAACCCTGTGAGGTAGGTATCATCATGCCCATTTTACAGATTGAAAAATAGAAATTCAAAAGACAGAAGTAACTTGCTGCAGTCATGTAGTTTGGAAAGGTGAGTCAGGATTTGAGGATTTTAGGCCTGTTCTAATCAATTCCAACACCCTTACTCTCTCCAACACAACTTGCTGCATCTCCCACCACTGTCAGTGCAAAAGGATGTATACTCAAGTGGCAAATTTTGAGGTCAAGTTCCTGGGGGTGGGAGCCACGAGGGGCTGAGCAGAAAGGGAGACCAGAACATCCAGCTTCTAATTTCCTCTGCTCCTCCCAACAGGAGGCTCAGAGGCCTTCAATATTAAGTGTGCAAGGCAGTCTGCTGCCCTCCTTCCTTTCTCTCATCTTCTCACCCCTGCTGTTCTACTGGCCTTCCCCCTCCAGCCCATTATCTGGCTTTTTATTGCTTTCCAAGATGTCTGAAGACAGCTTCCTCTAGTGGCTTGGTCTCAGTCCCGATAAGTGATTTGCATGCACAACACACAGCAGAGAAATGGTGGAGCTGGGCTGGAATCCAGGAAGTTAGAGCTTTGTGCATTGTACTGTTTTCACTGTGCCTAGTATATAGTAAGTGCTCAATGAGTAGGAATCCTCTTTTCCCTTCCTGCAGAAACCAATGTCTATCCCACCCAAGGTTCAGAATTTTAGAGCCTGAAGGCACGTTGGCCCCTCCTTTCCCTTTGGGGGTGGCTCTTGTCACTGGCCAGGGTTCAGCCTTTTCTGGAGGCGTGGGAGTGCCAGTGTCTGCAGCTTAGGCTGTTGAGGCTGTGGTCCAAGGGTATGGGCCTGGATAGAAAGAGGGTGACTTGGGGAGGCCCTGGCTGCTTTGCATGCAGGATGAGGACTCCTCTGGTCAATTTGCTTTCACTAATGTCAGGCCCCTGCGGCGCCGTTGTCGGTTGCGTAGCAACTGGCCGAGCAGCACGGCAGAGGTGGCCATGCATAAAAGATGACACATGATGGTGGGGCGCGAGGTGACGATTTGCAAATTTAGATACAGTCGCAGCAGGAATATGAACTGGGCCCTCGACAGGCATTGGGGGTGGGTGGCTCTCTTTGTCTCCTCCCACCTCATTCAAAAAGCCAGGCTCCCACTATATTTACAGAGGTCTGGGGAAAGGGAGCAGAAGGGAGAAAGGGTGGCTTAACTTCAGTCCTCAGAAAGCCAGGGGTTCGGCAGGTGGGGGCTGAGAGGGGAAAAGGGAGGAAAATAAGGTGGGCAGCTATGCCGGCATAGACAGAGACTCGGGGCGTCCTGAGGACCCTTCTCAGGCAGTCAGGCTCCTGGAGACCATCTCTGCCCCAGGCCTTTCCCTGCCTAGTGGAAGGATGGTGAAAACAGTTATCTGGACACCCCTCATCTCCCAGCGGGTCTCCTCTGTGCCACTCCTGGTCACTTACAGGGAAATGAGGTATGCTGGACTTGGCATCCCCAGATCTGGGTTCCAGTCCTAGCCCTGCCATTTCCTGATACTGGGAACCTCAGCAGGTGACTTTAAATCACATTTAATTCAATCCATCCAACAGCAACTGAGCACCTGCTATGAGCCTCATGCTAACCTAGGGCCTGGAGACACAGTATTATAAAATACAGTCCCTGCCCTTGAGGAGCTCTCAGTGTGGTGGGAGAACAGATGTTCAAATCAATAAATTATATTCTAGTGCATTGACTGCAAAAATTAGACAGGTTAGGGAGGAGGTGGATTCTACTCTGAGTTTTAAAGGTAATATAAGGACTGGCCAGGAAAGCAAGGAATGGAGGGGAGCTCCCAGCCAAAGGAAGGTGTGGTCTTAGCAGGAGGTGAAGGGAACTTGAAGGTGTTTGATGTGGCCAGGGAGTAAAACTTACTGCTTCAGTCTCAATGAAGAAAAGTCTGGTGAACTCTGAAGGTCCTCTTGGATGTGTGGGCTCATTCTCCTGCCCACCCCGGACTTCAGCATACAAGGGAAGGAGTAACAAACCATACAATCAATCATTGATGGCCACCTGGAAGGGCCTGGAAATCCCCTGACCCCAGATCCTTATTTTAGAGAATGGGAGGGACTGGCAGGGGCCACCCCTTGACCTAGGTGGGGGCAGAGCAGAGAGGAGAGAGGACAGCAGTGAGTAGGTGGGTGGATCCTGTCAGTGAGGATCCTGAGGTCCTGCCATGACAAGGAATGTGGTGGTTTCATAAATAGAGACAGACTCCTTCATGAAGAGCTGGTCTGGGAAGTAACTCCAGTGCAAATGTCACCTCCAAATGCAAACTAGGAGAGGGCAGGTCCTTTTTTGTCCTGCTCGACAGCAGCAGTGCCTTGCACAGCTAAGTGCTTGCTGAGCAGCTGTTGACTGAGTTACTCCTTGCTTGCCTGGGGCTTTGATGCCCACTATTTTATTTGACCCTCTCTAAATCTCTGAGACAAGTGTTGTGTCTCTATTTTGCAGGTGAGGAACTAGCTCAGATTGTAGCAGGAACTTGTCGAAAGTCACACAGTGTGTCAGATGTTGACCCCGAGCTTTCTGACAACTCCACCGTGCCCTTGTGTCTCCACACTGAGGACGTTTGCTCTGGAGTGAATTGTGGGTAATTGCAGCAATGGCAACTGATAGTAGAATTACAATGTCAAGAGTTCGGCCTAGAAGGATAGATTGGGGGTCATCACTGAAGAATAAAATGCTTTGGGAAAAAAGATGCAATTTGGCTAAAAACTTTGCCTGGGCCTCCCTGAATGGGGTCATGTATCAAAACAGAAAGTGGGCAAAGCAGCTCTCCTCATGCCTCATCACACCTTTCCATCACTCATGAAAACCACGCAGGAGTTCAAATCCCCACTCTGACACTTATTTGCCAAGTAACCTGGAATAATTCATTTTGCTTCTAGTTCTCGGTTTCCTTCTCTGTAAAATAAGGACAATAAGAGCAACCACCTAGTGGAATTATTGTTTTTTTGTTTTTTTAAGATTTTATATATTTATTTGGCAGAGAGAGACACAGCGAGAGAGGGAATACAAGCAGGGGGAGTGGGAGAGGGAGAAGCAGGCTTCCCGCGGAGAAGGGAGCCCGATGCAGGGCTCGATCCCAGGACCCTGGGATCATGACCTGAGTCAAAAGCAGACGCTTAACAACTGAGCCACCCAGGCGCCCCATAGTGGAATTATTGTGAGGACTAACTACATCAACACATGTGACGTGCTTTAAACAGTGCCTGGGCATGTGGTAAGTGCTTAATAAAACAATTACTATTATTATGGAGGAAGGCAATCCAGCTTGGGATAGGAGTTAGAAGATGGAAGGTGGGGAAAGACCTCCAAAGGGAACTAATAACATGAGTTGAGTCTAGAAAGACCTAGGAGTTAGACAGATCAAGAAGAGGAAGGATTTTCCAGACAGAGGAAAGAGTAGGTGCAAACTACTCTTTCCTCAGAGGCTCAGAGGCTCTATCTGGCTCTCTATGTAGCAGATGTGGACACTGAGGTGCTGAGAGGTTAACTTCCCGTTGAAGGTCATGCAGCAAACAGTAGCAGAGCCTGGCTGGCCTCCAGGCCCAAGGTTGAGGGGAGGGGAGAGCTCTGGGTACCCCAGGGATAGGGCCTGCAGATGAACATGGTCTCAACCCTCTCTGCTGGGGCTGTGTCTGGGTAGGGGAAAGATGGAGAGGTAAGGTGGCCCTTCTCCAATGTCCATGGAGTCAGAGGGAAAGCCAGGTCCTACTTGATCTTTGAGCTGCACTTTGGGGAGAGGGGAGTGGTAAGTCTCATGTGGCTGGAGGGCTGGTGCTTAGAGCCTCTGACAGCTGAGGGGGGCTCACTGAGGGGCCGAGTACATGAGTCAAGCATTGGCCTTGGTGAGGATGCATGATTTGTATTACTTACAGATCCAGATTCTGAATGTGGGAGCAGGATCCCGGTCTGTTTAAGGGCTGACGTGGTACCAGAGGAGGCAGATGCCTCCAAATCTACATCCCCTTGTGTGGGGCCTGTGCATTTTCAATTGCCTTTATAATCTTTATGGGCTCTGGTATTTGTGAGGAGCTGGACAGAGATTCTTACCTGGAGGGTCCTGGGGTGAGTCCTTGATTGACATGAGCCCAAGAATGTTGGTCTTGGTGATAGACTCGTTTAAGGTATGTTCTGCTCCTGGGAGGTGAGTTGTGGTGGCTAAGGGAGTGGTAGCTCCTTAGGGACAAATGTTGCAGTCTAGAGAAATGCATCAAGGCTTCAAATCTCGGCTCTATCTCCTGGATGTCTGAGCTTGGCTGAGTAATTTATCCTTCCTCCCTTTCCTCATCCATAAAATGGGGATAATAATGGCACCAACCTCAGGACTATTCAAAAGATTACCTGAGGTCGTGCGTGTAAAACACTTGGCAAGTGAATGGCCTGACACAAAGGAAGTGCTCAGCCAATGTTAACTATCATAGTAGGGTCTCAAATTTAACTTGAGCTCTAACCTGAATCTGCAACAAGATTGCATTATTTTTTTCGATTGATGACCTAGCCTTTCCTTTTGAGCCTCCCTTCTCTCTGCCCTCCGTTAAGTTAGTGGGGAAAATATAGCTTTGAGTTCCAGCCAGGATAAAATTCTGGCTACTTTTTTTAAGTGTCAGTATCTACATATTACCTCATCTGTCTCTTGGAATTCCTTCTGGAAGATTCTCAACTTCGCATTAGTCAGACTGGGCAAGGCTCACGTACTTGCCGAAGCAAAGAGAATAATTCATTGACCGTTTCCAAAATATTGCCTCTGCTACCCTTTTATTATCATGATAATGATGCAGGGCTCCTGTCACCACTCCAGGCTGTGGTTAGGGTTGCAGCACATCTTGCACCCCTGGGCCAAACAAGGCATGGGCTCTCCAGGGTGGAAAGGCTGCAGTGAGCCCCTTGAGGGCACCTGGCTGCACTTGCAGAGGCAGCTGGTCACAGAAGCCCTCACCAGACGGCCCCTCATCTCTACACAGGCCCCATCTGCCCCCACCGCTGCTCCCTGTGCCAAGGGAACCTGCTGCCCCCTCAGATCTAGCGACCTGATCTCCAACTGCAGCCCTGGTCTGGTTCTCACAGCACTGTTCAGAGATTTCTTTCAAGAATATTTAGCAGAAAGAAGCAGCAGCCCCAGGGGCTTTTCTTTAAGTTATTATATATATATTTCTTTAAGTTATTATATATTTCTTTAAGTTTATTATATTTCTTTATGTATATACATATATATAAAACAACCAAAAACCAATTAAAAAAAAAATCATTCCCTTCTTTCCTTCTGGAAGCACTTCTCTGGATCAGCATTCAAATGTCACTCACCAGCCATAGAATCCAGACTCACAGTCAGATGGAGGGCACAGAAGGGCTTGGAGGCGTGGCCTGATGGGGGCCACCCACAGACGTCACCGCCGGCTGCGCCGGGTCTGAGGAATCAGTCTGTACCCACCCAGCAGTTCACCTGCGTCTGAACGCAGCCCCTTCCCGCGGGCCTGCTGCCCTGTCCTCCACCGTGGCTGGAGCAGCTCTCGGGTGCTCTGACTCACCAAGCGCACACGATTTTAGGTGATACTAAAATGGTTTGAGGTGACCTTTAGCAAGTTACTGAACCTCTCTGTGCCTCGGTTTCCTCTCTCTAAAATGGGAATAATGCTACACCACTGAGGTTATTAGACAAATTAAATGGAGAATGAGTTAATTTTTTTTAAAAGAACTTTTAAAACCGCCTCTGCCACATAGTACATGCTATGTAAATGTTTGTTAAATAAACTGCAGAGGTGATAGCATTAAATAGCACTGGTTCGAGGCGCCTGGGTGACTCAGTTGGTTAAGCGGCTGCCTTCGGCTCAGGTCACAATCCCAGGGTCCTGGGCTCAAGCCTCCACTTCAGGCTCCCCGCTCAGCGGGGAGTCTGCTTCTCTCTCTCTGCCTCTCCCCCTGCTTGTGCTCTCTCCCTCTCTCTCTCTCTCTCAAGTAAATAAATAAAAAATTTTTTAAAAAAGAAAATAAATAGCACTGGTTCATACACTGAGAAAGTGGATTCCAAGGGGTACGTACACCTTGACTTTGCACTACTATGTCATGAGCATCTTTCTAATACTTGCTTTTTCCCAAATGGGGTGAGGCTTCAGACTCAGAAGCTCTGCCAGGCAAGAGCCTCTCCAGAATTTGTAAACTTTTGTTTTCAATGTATAGATTTTACATTTACTTTCTCTTCCTGGTATGTAATATTATATTTATTTATATATTATATTTATATATATTTTCCATTTATGATAGTGATATAAAATTTATTTAAGATAAAAAGTGAATAAATTTAAAGAAAAATGTAAAAGAAATAATGGTATTGGTGACGTATGGACCTGGCAGAAGCAGTGATACTGGGAAGTAAATCCTGGAAGCAATAAAAGTCTATCTCTCTCTCTATCTCTATCTATGATCATCACGATCACTTATCGATCTAATCGATCCTCTTTCTATCATCTCTAGGGAGAAGAGGGCCTGGGCTGTTGACTTGTGGGTCTGCTCTGAGGAGTGCCTTTCTCTGCCTGCCTCTTATGCGCCTGCTCTCCCAGGGCATGTGGCTTGGCTCTCCAGACACACCCCAGGCTGGTGCCTCTTAACGCTCTGCCCCTGCAGGTCTCCCTCCCCTCACTCTCTCTCTCCCTCTCTTTTAATCTTCTTGCCTGGCAGAGTGGCTGTAAATTACCACATTAATTTCCAAATCAAGCCAAGTTCCATAGTAACGGAACAGCTTCCATCCAGACCTGAAAAGATTCATTAGGAAGTTGATTCGATAAGTGCCCTCAACTTACTCCTTCAAAAGAACAGCTGCATTTACCCAATTCTGATAGCTCTCCAGGGGCTGTGAGCCCGACAGCCAGGCTGCCAGAGTGAGTCCTGCAACCCGTGGAGCAGGACATCCAGGGATTCAGGAGCAATGGACTATGGACCTCAGATGGACATTGGAAATTTGGGCACATCAGCGAGGGGGATGTTGATCTGCCTGCCCCTTTGAGAACTCCTGGATGCCTCCAAGTTTTAGTTGGTAAACTTGTGGGGAGAGGTGCCAGGGGAATGCTTGAGACTCACAGTCAGTCCCAGGATGCTGGGATTGTGACTTTGAGGCAAAAGTGGGGGCACAAGACACCCCAACCTCTTTGTGTCAGGGGGAGGGACTGAATAGCCAGGGAACACACTTCGTGGTTCAAAAGGGCTCATAAAATGTTTATTTTATAAGATTTGAGTCATTTTCATTTTAAATTGTCCCAAATAGGTTATTTGGAGGTTAATGGAAGCTTCTATATTCTCCTCTCTAGAAGGGGAATAGTAATAATACCTTCTCCCAAGGTTGCTGTGAGGCCCGAGTGGGATCATGTACTTAGTACATTGCCTGGCATGAACTTCCATGAGTCTACAGTAATGACAATGATGCAGGTGATGATTTACAGTCCACATTTCTGATGACAGCACCACTATCCACTCATCCATTCCTCCTTCTCCCTCAGCATTTCCCCACTCAGCAAGGGAACAGATCCTGAGCTGCCCTTCCCTAAACATCTCTCCATTCTACCACCTGCTCTCCTTCCCCCCACCCTGCTGAGACTCTTGTCCCCTTTCATTTGCATGCTGGGAACAGTTTCCCAGCCAATGTCCCTGCCCCAGTCAAAGCTGAGAGGGGCAAGTGAAGCAATTTCTCCTCCTCCCTCCTGCCTCCCCTTTAAGCAGGAGAGGTTAAGGTTAGGCTCTGGAGTGGTTATAGCTCTGGAGAAGACAGACACACAGTCTGATCAGGATCCCCCTCTCACTGGAGGTATGACTTTGGACAAGGGACTTGATTTCCCCAAGCCTATGTAAAACTGTTTGCTGCTTCTTCTTAGCTTATAAAGTATTGTGCGATTTAGTGAGACTGCGTCTGTGAATTGGTTAGCCCAGAGCAAGGCCCAGAGCAAATGTTAGTTACTCTTCATTTTCCTGGACTCGGCCTTGTGCTCAGCCCTGGGGCCCAGAGTTGGGAAAGACTCAGGTGCTGCCCTCCAGGCCTTCACTCTCAGGTGGGGGAGGTGGACACCTGCAGGCACAGCCGTAACTCAAGGTACCAGAGGTGGCTGTAGGGGCTGCTCCAAGAGGCTTCCTGGAGAGGTCCGCACCAGGAGGTGGGCAGGAGTTGCTTTGTGGCATTGCAGGCTGAGAACGGCACACGTGAGCGGAAATACTGAACCTTGAAGCTAACACCCCGAAGTTAAGTTTCCTGCAGGAGTCTGAAGAGAGAGAGAGAGAGAGAGTGCCCTCAGAGGGCATCTGGCTTAGCCAAAAATGCAGGGAGTGACTTCAGAGCCAGTTTCTTTTTATTTGAGAAAATATTTTGAGGAGACATTGTGTTTATTGCTTTGGCATACTTGATGTGATTTTATTTAACTGTGAGAAAGACAATAATAACAACAGTGGACAACTTTGGATTGTCAGCTCTTCACCATCCTTTGGGTCTCTGGCACCAGGGAATCTAGTTTGCAGATGGGACAACCAAGGCTCAGAGGAGTAGCGATCATTTTGGACTGGAGTTGCAGGGCAGTGGTGCCACGTGGAGGACACATGGACTGGTCCTGGGTAAGTGAGGGCGTGGCGTGTGGGGAGGGCCACCTTCCAGGAACAGAAGCAAGGTCCGCCCTCCTGGCAGAGCTCCCTGCTGACAGGGACCAGTTTCAGGCCAGCAGTATCCTGTCTGTGCTGGAACAACTTCAGGCCGGTGTACAGGTTCCCCGGTTAGAGTCTTCCTAATGGCATTCAGATTTGCATTGCACATTCCTGTAGCCCGCAGTGGGGAGGGAGCCCTTGTTTTAATCTGGCAGAAATAAATAGGTCTGAGTGGAGAGACATCACATATCGGGCTGAACATGGCATTGTCACCCCCTCTAATTTGTTAGACAATATAGCCCTACTGCAGCTTCCAGTGTAGACAAGGAAAAATAAACACATGTATATTAATGAACTTAAAAGATTTCCGTTTATCCAAGCGTGTCTCTTTCTTTTTTATTCAGCATATCATCAGATCAATAATTCGTCCCCATACATTTTAATAACTGGAATTTTCGCTTATGATTGTTTTTCATAATTTTGCATTTATGTTTGACAAGTTCGGGAACTTGTTTAGTTTGAAAAGGGAGAAAGAAAGTCAGGGTTGGTTTCTTCTTGTGTTGTGTTGTCCCAAATCTTAAAAAGCGGTGGAGGTGTGAGCTGAGAGGGCCTCGCTGAAATCCGCTGAGTCTCTTCTGGGTGGTTCTAAGCTCAGGGCTGTGTGTGTTGGAATGGGGGCAGGGATTGGATTCTTCATTATTCACTGTCTTTTGTTTTGTAATAAGCCCTGCTCAGAAGGGAGGCCCACTGGGGAATGTGAGGAAACAGTCCACGTGCAGAAGCCAGCAAAGTGTTCTCAAGAGGTATCTTGGCCCCACACACTTCTAACTTTGAATTCCTTCCCCTCAGGAAAGGCCATTGTCATGGTAATGGTGGGAGGGACCTGATACCCTTTGACACCTACTTCATGACAAGTCCTTTCTGTATTACTATCAAACCCATGACAAACTTGTCCAGCAGGTATTATTATCCTACTTTACAGAAGAGGAAACTGAGTTCCATAGAGGGTGCACGAGTTACCCTGGGCTGCACAGCTGAGAAGGCTCTGAACTACAGTTGGCCTGACTCCTTTGCTGTGTCTTCCCATCCCTGCACTTGCCTGTTGTCCTTTCCACTTTGCCATTAGGACCAGCACAGAAAAGTATTCTTCCAGGGAGCATCTTCTGTGGCCTCCTCCCCACTGTGCTTTCCTTTGTCATGGCGCTGTGGGCATGGATACAAATGCCCCACATATATATCCACGGGTTGTCATCTGTTTATAGGATGTCTCCCACCTTAGAATCTAGACTTCTTGGGGTAATGACTATACCTATTTATCTTCGTCTCCAGGCTTGGAAAATAAATATTTGTGGGAAAAAAGGAAGGGAGAGAAAGGAGAAAGTTGGGGAAAGAGGAATGAATTGAGCAGATTCTAAAGTTGCAGTCTTTCTCAATGCCCCATACTCAGGCCAAACGGAGAAGCCTCATTTCTATTTTCCCATCTTCTTTTTATTTTTTTATGAACGTGAAGGTTTATTTATTATTAAAAGCACATTAATATTTTTAAATGAACCAGGTGCTCTGAGTAAGGCAAAGAAGGCTACGACATGATCTTTACTTTCCCAGACCTTATAATGGAGCTTGAGAGACACACATACAGGATATGTTAAATAACTAAATAAGGGAGCTTATGATTCAGAAGGGGGGAAGCGGGAATGCACAGTTATTAAGCATCTGCAATGGGCCAGGAGCTGGGCTAGGTACTTTACATACATTATCTTATTCAATCCTCACACTTGTGCAAGTAGGCATGACAGCCCCCTTTTTATAAACAAGGAGACTGCGGGTTGGGTGAAGAGACTAAGTGACTAACAGAACTAGCTGGTAAAGAATGGGGACCCAGGTTTGTCAAATTTCCAAAGTTTATTCTTAGTTGAGCTCCCAAATGAAGAGAACAGTCAACACAAAGTAGATGGGTTTCTAGGGGTAGGGGAGGCAGGCAGAAGATATTCTGTTGGCTTTGCATCTCCTAGCCTGCTCAGCTGCCAGCCCCAAGGTTCTCTCGCATCACTCAAGTCCTGAGCCATCCTGATGCCAGCAGGATGGCTTTTGGCCTCAGCCTTAAGAGTGGGTGGATTCTGGAATTAGGCCAGAGCCTGAGCCTAGCATGTTGGATACCTGCTGGGAGCACTCTGACCCACATCCTCCTTTGTTTTTGTTGGCCCAATAGATGCTTGCCTCAGTTTCCCTGATAGATGTCCAGTATCCAGCAGAGGCCTCAGCCTTGCCCTCAGCCTGTTTGGCAGACACCTTAATCCTATAACTGGCTATTCCCTTTGATTAAAGGAGTAGAAAGAACAATAATGTGTCAGCCAGTGTCTGGTCGAGAAGCAAACCCCTCTAGATATGTCAAGCAGAGAGACTTTGTTATGAAGCTATTGGATGGGCTGGAGAGCAAAAGAAGAAATAAAAGTTGTGCTCCCCAGAAATCAGTACTGAGAGGAAGCCATCACTGCTCTTGGCCTAGTGAAGTAAAAGGGGGAGAGTGGAGGCTTCACCCCCCTGACATTCCTGGAACTGATACTGGTGCAGCTCCTACAGTCCAAGAGTCCACACTGTCCTGGATAACAGAAGCCAAAAAAGATGCCAATTTCTTCTGGCCATCTTATGGCCCACGTGTGCCTTTCAATTTGCAGACCCAGACTGGAACCCAGCAGGCAGGGGAGCCTGAGAAATGTAGTTCTCAGATTTCTGGCTCTAGGGGTGCCCAGAAGAGTTGAGAACAGCAGGTATAGAGCTGAAGACCAATGACAACATCCAGGAGAGGATGAAAAGAGCAAGGGTTTGGGAATCAGATGGCTTTGGGTTCATAGCCTGCCTTGGCATTAATGGGTCCTTGGGCAAATTTACTTAACTTCTTCTGACTTAGTTTTCTCATCTGTAAAGTAGGAATAATAATACTTATACCTTCCTCGTAGGGCTATCATGAGGCATAAATAAGATTACACATATATAGCACTTAATATAGTCCCTGTCCATAATAAGTACTCTCTATAAATGTTAGCTATTGTTGGCAGTAGGATATTTCAGTTTACTTCCCTTCCATATCCAGACAATCCTATGTTTCTTGAACTGCTTATCTCTTCTTCCTAACCATTACAAATCAGTGCCCAGGTTCACTAATCGGGGGGCTTTTAAAAATGAGCCAGATCCTCAGAAGATATCGTATATTTGCAGAGAACCTTCCTCTCTATGCTGCACCAAAATGGGATCCTACCCGAAGTTATGCTTTTCCTCGCTCTCTTCACCCCAATTTCCCTGGTGATGTCAAGAAAGTTAACAGAGATCAAACAGGATTAAAAAGTATTCACTATGTGCCCACATTTGTGATCTTGTTGACTCCCCATGACAACCATTAAAGTAGGGATTATGGCCTCCATTTCATAGAGAAGACTGAGGCCCAGAGAGATTGTAGATTCAGGTAACCCACCTTCTGCTTACCATCTACTCCTATCTCCAAAGCCCCATGGTAGGAATTGCAGGGCTGGACTGCTTGGTGGTGCTCAGTTCCTTTCAGCAAGTGTTTCCTGGGCGCCCACGGGTGGTGGGCATACAGCCAGGCAGCCACTGCCAAGCCCATCCCATCTGGAGTCAACTCACGAGACTCACGCGGCTAGGAGGGGGTTGGCATCAGGAAGAGGACGGTGTGAGAAAAGAACATCTCATGCTGCCCTTGCCCACGCATGAGCCTCTCCCAGTGAAGTTGGATCTAGCCACTTTATTCTGCTTTCTTTCTCTTAAAATGCAATATTGGGCTGGTTCCAATTCAATCCCACTTCACATGGGTTTATCCAGCATCTACACAGATGGGTCGGGCCTGGATTTGCCCTGGAGGATCTCACAGTTGGGGGAGGCAGATATGTAACAGCATAGGCAACACTGTGTGGTCAGTGCTTTGTCGACGAAGCACCAGGCTTGTGGGAACACAGAACATGGGCTCCTGATTCTGCCTGGGGAATCAGGGATGGTGTCTCAGAAAGTGCAACTACTGAGCTGAGCCTTGAAGGAGGCAGAGAAGCTGGTTTGATGAAGGAGCTGGGGGCACTGGCCCAAGCAGAGGGAGCAGAATATGCAAAGGCCATCTGGGGAGCTGAGAAAGGCTGCTGCGGCTGACACATGGAGGGTGAAGGCCCTGGCGACGAAGGCCCTGGTAGCAAAGGCTGGGGCTATGAGAGGCCGGAAAGAGCTGAATCATGGAGGGCCTTGTGAGTTATGTCTGTGAGAGTGGACCTCATCCCGGGGACGATGGACAGCCACTGATGGGTTTTAAGTCGGAAGTAACATGGCCAGATTCGTGGTTCAGAAACAGCCTTCTGTGGCCAGAGTGGAGTAAGGGGTGACACAAAACAAGACAGGGAAGTCACTGACGAGGGATAGTTGCTGTGTCTGTGGCCTGGACTAGGCAGTGGTACAAGGAATGGGGAGAGGGGCAGATTTGTGCAGGAGATAGTTAAGAAGTAGAGGCAACCAAAGTAATAACAGGAACCAAACAGCAAACACATGGAACTCTCGCCATGCGCCAAACACCAGTCTAAAAACTTGACGAGTAACTCATTTAGCTCTCACAATAATCCAAAGAAATGGGCCTGGGAGGGTATATATCATATTCCAGGATTATAGGTTATATACCTAGTAAGTGGTGGAGTCAGGATTCAGTCTCAGGTAGTCTGGTTCCAGAGTCCATGATCTCAAACCCATACTATACTGCTCTTGAGATCCCAGTGCTTACTGTCTGATTAAGCATGGGTGTGAAGGGCAGGGAAGAGTTCACTATGACTCTCAGTTTTCACAGAAGCTCATGCTCAGTAGAGCAAGGCAGAGCTGAAGGAAGGTGAAGGAAGCATAGCTGGACTCCTCTGTGGCTCATGGCCAGATCCCATTTTCTTTTTGGACCCAGCTTTTTGTCTTCACTTTTTACTATAGTGAATGTTTGTATTCTCATAGTTTAAAAACTAAACACAATGTGATTGATATTTGGTGATGCGGCCTTTGGAAGGGCTCTGCCATCATGATGGGGATTAGTGTCCTTATTAGAGAAACCCCAGGGATCTCTCTAGCCCTTTCCTCCATTAGAGGACACAGCAAGGAGACAGTTGTCTATGAAGGAGGAAGCAGGGTCTCATCAGACACCAAATCTGCCAGTGCCTTGATCTTGAACTTACAACCTCCAGAACTGTGAGAAATACCTTTTTGTTCATTTGTTTAAGCCACCCAGTCTATGGTTTTTTGTTATAGCAGCCTGAGAGGACTGAGATACCATTCCTGGCATCCTGTGGGAGTCTTGACATTGTTCAGCACCATAACTCTGAAGAACCCTGGGAGTTCCAAGCTTTTCTTCCCGAAGGGGTCCTAAGAACATAGAGATGCTTCAGACATGGTCCATGTCATTGACAGTCTTGCTGGGAGCACCCCTGCTTCCAATCCTCCCATCCCCAGCATACCCCATTCATTAGCATGTCCTCTAAACTATCTGGTGGAGGACATTGTATTTTTCCACTTCCAATATGTTCTGGACCAATACTTTTGTAAAATTCAATAAAAAAAGTCTCAGCAATATCAGATCACTGTAAAGGTTTCTAAGTCCTTACTCTCACCTTTCCCTTGATGTACTTCTCTCATTGCAGACTGGTAATAGCTCATGGATTAGCCCCAGTTCGCAGACCACACTTTGTTGAGCACTGCTCAAGTCTCTGGCTTCAATTCCACTGCCACCACTCTGGACTAAGCCACCCCTCCACCACTTGCCTAGACTTCTGCCGTAGTCTCCTAAATGGTCCACCCTTATTCATCCCGGAAGGGTCCAACCATTCTGCACCAAGTAGCTAGAGGAATCATTCCAGCCCATAAATCGGACCATGCCATGCCCTTGCTTAAACCCTTCCAAGGCTTCCCATTGTCTTCAGAGTGGTTTCTGATGGGCCTATTTCTACTTCTTGCTTTCTATTTAAACTCTCACTTTCCTCCCCATTCATGCACATTAGGCTTTGCATCATACCGAACTGCTATAGTTTTAAAAAATGAATGTACTCTCTCATGCCTCAGGGCTTTTGCACAGTTTGTTCTCTCTACATGGAATATCTTTTATTAAAAATTCATTCATTCTTTTAAGCAACACTTACGGGACACACAGTATAAACTAAACCATCATGCTAAGCGCTGGCACCACAAAGGTGAAGACAATACAGCCCCTGCCCTTTGGAACCCATGATAGTAGGGAGAGAGACAAGTTCATTAACAATGACTACATAGTGGGGCAAGGCAGAGACAAAAGAAATCACAGGGTAGTGGGAGTACAGAGGAAGGTTTTGTAACCGAGAGTGAGGTAGAGAAAGGTTGCCTGAAGCAGATAACGCTTGGAAAGATGGTCAACGAATCAATCAGAGTTAGCCCGGCAGTGGCAAATGCTGGGGTGAGGAAAGGTGATCTGGGCTGAGGAACAGCCTATGCAAAGGCTCAGAGGTGCCAGGCAGGGAAGGGGGTGGAGGAACAGCAAAAGAAGTTTTCCTCATTGCTCAGCTATTCTTTGGCAGGTCATAGGTTAGGTCCTGGGGACAAAGCACTGGTGCCAACTATCCCACACATAAATACACACCTGAAACTTAAGCAAATGTAAAAACATATATGGAGAACCTTGAAAATATTATGCTAAGTGAAAGGAGCCAGACACAAAAAGTCACACATTGTATGATTCCATTTATATGAAATATCCAAAATAGGTAAATCCATAGAGACAGAAAGCAGATAAGTGGTTGCCAGGGACTGGAGGGAGGAGAAATATGGAGTGACTGCTTAATGGGTACAAGGTTTCTTTTGGGGGCAATGAAAATGTTTTGGAACCAGATGGATGTTATAGTTGCACAACATTTTGAATGTACTAAGTGCCACCGAACTGTATACCTAAAATGGTTAGTTTTATGTTATGTAAATTTTACCTCAATTTAAAAAAATGTATGGAAACCCATAGACACATTCATTCTACAAACATTATTGAATGTCTCCCATGTGCCAGGCACCATACAAAGCACTAGAGATTCAGGGATAATTCCTGCCCTGAAGGTCCCATATATGTAAATAGAAACACAGATATGAACCCATGCAGACAAAAACATATGCCTCATGAAGACATGCAGACATATTCACTTAACGTTCATTTAACAAATATTTATTGAGTACCTACCACATGTCAGGCAATAGGCCAGATGCTGGGCCTACAGTGGGGAACAAATAGACATAATTACTGTCCTCATAGCTTAAGGACACGAACACATAATCATCTACAGAGGCACACCCAGACTGAAGTACACAAACACACACATACCTCAACAAGGACAGAGCCAAAGTTTACCAGTCACATGTTTTGGCTGGAAGAAATGCGCAGTAACACTCAGACAGGCAAGCATAGCCCCCCATGCTCCCTGACATGCACACATATCCCTCATGCAATCAACGGGAGTTCCATTAAAAGTCAGATTAAAACTGGCTTGGGATTTCAGAGCCTTCTCAGGAGAGGGGAATAAACAGGCCTCAGTAGAAGGGCCTGGAGCATTGAGAAAAAAAAAATCCCCAAGTCTCACTTAAGTGATTTTTGGCAGAAATCAAATTAACGGTGAGACTATGGACCGCTGACAAGGTGCTCCATCATGCTCTGCTGTGTGAATGTGTTTCTTATACATGTTGTTTTCATTAGCACTTCATTTGATAATGATAAATGGCATTTTCATTTGAAAGGAAAATATTAAAAAGTTCTGATTTGCAAGAGCAAGTTAGAATAAATGATATTATTATGTCCTGTCACTTGTTTGGCTCAGAGAAAATAATAATAATGATAACAAAAAACCCCAGCAGCCTTCCCGGCTGAAGAAACAAGCATTTTCTTTCTCTAGCAGGCCATTTGCTCACCATCAAATCTGTCCTTGGTGCAACATCTGCTGAAAGGTGATGGTTTAGGAAGGTGGGGGAGAAATGCTAGAGACATCAAAGGCCATCAGGGTGACCTTGGGAAGTCCTCGGCCCCTTGTGGGCTAAGAGGGGCAAGGATTGCTCATTGGCTGAGGCTCTGTTGGGACCTGAATGCACTTTCTTGCCTTTGGGTCAGATTTCAGCTTTCTTTCCACCAGTTTATAGAAGCCTGGCCTCCTCTGAACTTACTTCCAGGACCCCAGAGTCATGGTGGTTGACCAAGTCACTACCCGGCTTACAACCCATGAAGGGCTCACCCACGGGATAAAGTCCTAACTCCTTAGCCTGGCATCCAAGACCCTTGGCCACCTTGCCCCTGACACTAGCCTCAACTCCCACATTCCCCCACTCTCACCTTTTGCTCTAGTTACACTAAACTTCATACCATCCCTTACATATGCTTTCCTTCCTACCCACACGCCACACAGAATCCCTGGACATTTCTTCAAATGAATTCCTAATCATTCTAGCATCGCCCTGTGAAACTATGCCTGAATCCTCTTCCAGGAAGGGGCTTCACTTATTGGTTCCCAAGCCTTATTTTTACATACCTCATCATGGATGTGCATGCATGAAATGGCTTGGTGCGGATGAAATGCTGTAAGTCATGGGCATAGTGGTGCAGTTGGTGTGAGCAGGTGTGGTGAAGAGGATCACTGGGGCTGCAGCTGGACCTAGCCTGTACAGGGCCAGGTGTCTTCAAAACCTCTGTGGGCTTGCCTACCAGACTGCTCCCTTCTCTGGCTCCTACAGCACTCTGGACTACTCTGCCCTATGACCCATCACATCTTAATGTCTGCAGTTGTCTGGGTCCATGGTTTTGCTCATTTCTTGCCTCTGGATCGGGAGCTTCTTTACCATAGGGTCTCCTCCGTGTTCTCTTGGAGCTCCCAGGGTCTGGCTCAGGGTCTGCTCAAAGTGAGTATTTGTTAGATACTCAAGTGAGGAGATGATGGCATGATGGCCTCTCTAAGAAGGGCCTGTCACTTCAATCTAAGCAGAAGTTGTGAAAGTTGAAGCCTGAGGAGAATTATTGTTGTTTGGGTCACTTTGTTCCTGGTATTTCTTCATATCAATAATGTAACCTTTCTTTTCTCCAGAGGTGAATCAGAGTCAAATAAGCTTGTTTGAAAACCTTGCACATCTCAGTGAGGGTCGATGGCATTAGCATGCATTGGGAGATTTCCAACGTCTGGCTCAGCCCAAGCGACGGATGACTTTCCCTCCTGTCTCCTTTGCTGCAGAGGGAGCTTGGCGTGGCGGGAGCGGGCTGACTCTGGATGGAGTGAGAGCTGCTCAAGGTCAGTGACCACAACAATAACACAGGACTTTGAGGCTGTCTTTGGTCTTTCTTCCTAATCACTGGACCACCTACTACCTCATTTGATGCCCTCCAAGAGCCCAGTTCAAAGAACATAAGGTGAGCTCCCACAAAATGCTATACACCCTATTGGGTATTATTGGCAGAAGAAGTATGACTATTTCCATTTTATACATAAAGAGCCTGAGGCTCAGAGAGGGGAAGAGTCTTGCCCAAGGTCACATAGCTGGATTGTAGATGAATCAGGACTAGACTCCAAGTCAGTCTTGCTCTTACCTAGGTTAAGTGTCTCCTTCTCCCAGCGCATTATAAGTATTCAGCCCTGGAATCGGTGCTAGGGGAGAGAAAGGGCTGAATGAATTGTGGATATTGGGAAAGAGAGGAGAGTTTGTGTTCTGGCTGACACTGAAGGTCTCCGTAGCCAGGCTCTACTTTTGTCTCCAGAAGTACTCCTGCCTCCTCCCTGCGCATTCCACATCTTGGCCAGTACTCCAGTCACACCTAGTTCTCTAAGCTGGCCCTGCCACCTTCTTCACTACATGTCTTTGCTCAAGATATCCCTCCCACCTGGCAAGATTTTCTATCATTTTCACCTGTTAAGGTTCTTAGCATCCTTTAGGATCCAGCTTGTATCCTATCCCTTCCAAGAGACCAGCCAGCTACATATGGTTTGTTATCCCCAAAGCACTATGAGCCTTGTGGGCATGAATTTCTCTAATTCACTCTTGAATTATATCTGACACATAATACGTGCTCAATAAATGTATATGTAATGACAATAACCATAGCATGTTCATTATTAACATTGTAATACTTGCAAAATTTGTCTAAAATGGTGCTTCCCAACAAACTTTGGGTCACCTTCTCCTTTGAGAATCTGTTGCTGGGAGTCACAGACACTCCTGCTAAAATGTACAAACAGAGGAGTCACATCTTATGCAAGGGTTGGATTCTAAAGATGGTCTGTGAGGCAAAAATCACATGGAATCGAAATTATTCTTGAAAATCCTTTGAATTGCCCCTAAAGTTCAGAGTACCTTGTCTACACAGTAGTTATTGGTTTACATTTGGGAGCCATGTAGTATAGAAAAGCTCTTCTTTAAATAATAGAATCACCATCCATACAGCAAGATGCTTACCTATAAAAGAGGCATGAGGAAAGTCACACTTTTTGCAGGATCAGCAGATCTATGCCTGTACATACAAATTTTAGCATCATCTTCAAGGGGTTCATGGACCTCAGAGCTCAGGCATGAACCTCAAGTTAAGAATTTTTGATACAGAGCTTTAAAATGTGCATAGTTCTAATCATGCAGCTTATTTTAACCCTCAAAGCCATCCTTTGAAATGGATTTTATTGATACTATTCCTCCTTATAGATGAGGACACTGAGATTCAGAGAGGCAAAATGAATTTTAGTCCAAAGACCTGATCTCTTGTCCAGTGATTTTGCCCCAAAAATCCCCATTCCATTGCCTTGATGATCACCTTGAAGGGCTGGACTGATCCTTGATCCACTTGTCAATAGAAAAGGAGGATGTGTGACCTTAGACTAGTTACTTAACCACTCTGAAACTCAGAAGCTGTTTGCAAAATAAAGATAATAATATCCACTGAGTAGTGTCCTTGTAGGATTAAATGAGCCATTAGATGTGAAATTGCCTGGCAGGGTGCCTAGGATACTGCAAGGGCTTCCTAAGGGTTAGCTTTTCTTTTCCATCTCTGCTGGTGCTCCTGGGAAATCAAACAGATAAAAGCCTTCCTCTGCACAGTGTCATCTCCCCTCCTGACCCCCAAAGGTCTTCAGAGAGTTGGAGTCCTGTGCAAAACTGCTTAAGAATATGCAAATGCTTTTCCTTGTCTTTGAAATATCTGGATCCTTAATGCCATTTATTGAGTACTGAGTGGAGAGCAGAGAAGCAGGCACCAGGGGTCTGTTCCATCACATATTTTGTGTGACTTTGGTCAAGTGTCTTCAATCCAAGAAACGCTTATGGAAACACAATGCTTCACCCAAGCTTTCAAGGCCCTTCATGAACCTCTGCTTGAACCCTCCAATGTCTGCCCATTTCACTTAGAGTAAAAGCTCAAGTCTTACAGAGGCTTATGGAGCCTGTATCAGTCAGAGTACAGTTGGCTAAACACAACTCAAACCAGGTAATCTAGTAGAGATCGTTTAATGTAAGGAGTTGGTTACAAAGGTGTTAGAAGAGCTGAAAGAGTAACGAAAAGGTGAGGCAACTCTGAGATTAGCAAATACAGCGGCTGCTACTTCCCTTAGGGATGGAGGAATAAAAGGAGGAGGCCATGTTACTAGAGCCCAAGGGCTGGAGCTGTCCCACCAGAGCCCAAACCTTGGTTAGCCTGTCTGGTGGGAGCTGGAGCCATGGGGAGTTGAGGCCCCCACTAGATATACCACTTGAAAGAGAGAGAGAGAGAGAGAGAGAGAGATACTTTGCTTTTATCCCCTCCCCCTCTATCCCTTACTAGTGCCTCCCATTGGCCAAACCTAACCAGAAGCCAGAGGGCAAGGGAGCAGTACAGAGAAGGATGAATATGAGAGGAAACCAGCTATTGATGGCATAGGACCTTTATGATATGGTGCACCCCTCCCCAGTCCCCTATTATGTCTCTGGACTCATGTCCAAAATCTTATACTTCGCTCACTGTGCTTCAGTCACATTGGCCTCCTCAGGATTCCTTGGGCACTCCAGCCCCTTACATTTGCTATTCCTTCCATCTGGATTTTGACCACACGCTCCCTTCCTTGCTTCTGTCTCTTTCTAAGTGAGGCCTTCTCTGACCATCCTGATTTAAGTTTCTGTCTTCCTCCCCTTCTGGCCCTCCTTATCTCCTTGTTGTAGTATTCTTTTCTCTAGCTTTTATGACCATTTAACAGTCGTTGTGATTTATGTATGTGTATATATATATATATTTAGTATTCACCTCCTCTCTCTAGAATGTAAACTCCATGAGGGTAGAGACTTTTGTCTGTTTTGTCTATATCCCCAGTGCCTAGAACAGTGCCTGGCAAACAGTGAATACTCAGTATTTGTTGAGCAAATGAATGGATGAACCAAGATTTGAACACCCCCTCATTTGTATTCATTTGTTCATTTAATAACCTCTCGTGTGGTGGAGGGATTGGAGCAGGAAATGTGAGGAAGCAGTCTGAACAATTAGGATGCACTTCTGTTTCCCCATTCATAAGGCACAAGAATGGAGCGGGAGACCTCAAAGGACCCTTCCAGCCTCACTGTTCTACAAATCTTAGAGTGTTTCTCTGGCAGAAATACTTGGAAGATAAAATTAATCCTCTCTTTAATCAGCGGTTCCCATCTCTGCACGTGACTTGTCAGGGGAACTTTTCTCTGATGCTCACACGATGTGGGAACTTGTCACATCTTCCATCTCTGGGAACATCCTCACCTAAAATTGAAAGGTAAATATTTCAGTTGTGAGTCTCTCTGTCATGACTCAAATAATTTTAAAATTGCTTAGATGTCTTTCCCTAACAATGTTCAGATTGTTCTAATGCAGGGGAAAAACGGTAGTTTTAGACACAGTAATATTGATAGCAGCAAGTAATTTCCATGTATTTCTCACAGTTATTGGCACTGGGAGGATTACCAAGGAGAACTTTTTACTTATTAAAAAGACATTCTATGTCAAGGGCCTAGCACAGCACCTGGCAATAGAAGTGCTCACTAGATGATGATGTTAGAAATCATTATTTTCATGGAGTTGGGCTGGGAAATGCCATGCTTATTTCTGGGGTGCTATAATGTCATCAGGGATCTCAGCTCAAGGGGATTTTATCACCAGTAGAGCACTTTAGAGACCAGAACAGAGTAGCAGAATGTTTGTAGAAAAGAACTGAAGGTTTATGACTAGGGGTCAATGGATGGACAGCTCAGAGTTGGCACAGTCTTTCCCTCATTCATTCAGCAGAGAGTCTCCAGTGCCTTTGTGAGATTCAACCTCCACCCCTGCCTTCTAGCAGCTCCCTATCTAGTCCGAAGGACAATATAATGCACTGTAAGTATCAGTTAATGGATCTCAGTGCAATGGTAAAAGAGGGTACAGGGTGTTCCCATGCATCTTTAGAATATCAAAGATGTTTCAAAAACTACACATTGAATGAAGCACAAATTTTGTTTTGCCACCTTCACTTACCAGTTCTGGCAAAAAGGGAAAAAGAACTAATATGGTAAGCAATGATCACAGCATTTAAGACTATATTGTTTATTTATATGGTCATTTTTATTGTCTGGTTCCTCCTGAAGGCCATGGAATTTTACCTGTTCTGTTAACTGCTTTCTCCCTAGCATCTAGAACAATGTTGGGTGCATAACAAGCCCCTGGTAAGCATTTATTCACTGATAGACTAGATATGTATAGGAATTTCTTCTTCCACTGTATAGGAAGAAGAAATAAAATTGGGCCCTGGTTGAGAGAAAGAAGCTGGAGGAGCCCTGACGTCCTTAAAGTCAGTGGGGCACATGGTGGTCGGGAGTTGGGGTTGGGGCACAAGGTGGCAGAGATTGGAGGTGTGGCCAGATCCTAGAAGTCTTGAATGCCAGGCCAAGCACCTTGACCTGTGTTCTGAGGCCCTAGAGAGACACTGAAGGATTTTTAGCTGGAGTGAGACCTTCTCAGACTCCTGCTCCATGACCTTCTCTTTCTTTCCAAAGAGTTTTCCAAGTTTGTTTTGTGTCACTTGCTTTATTGGACTGGCCCAGTCTCAGTTGGGAGTTCTCTGGCCAGCAAAAGTTCTTCGGCAAGTGAAAGGGACCCAGTTATCTGCTCCCACCTTCCCCAAATCCAAGTTGACCTAACCCAAGCCCACATTCTTCCTGTAATTAAACCCAAACTCCAGCTAAATTAGGCAAATACTTTAAAATAGTAACTCAAGAAGGATGTTTTAGTAATTGTGTGATGAAGATGTCAGATCTCTATCGCCACATTGCAGTCTGAAGGACAGCTGGGAGGGAAGTCACTTTGAGGGATTTTAATAATGTGTCCAATTCTTGATGTGTGTAAGGATGAGGACAACTGGATGCCACTTTCAGAGAGAGTGGGTCAAGTTTGGTTTGGTGTGTCTGTGCTACCTGCCTTGTATATCAGGGTCTTTTAAAAACATTATTATTATTTTTAAAGATTTTATTTCTTTGAGAGAGAGAGAGATAGCAACAGAGATAGTGAGAGAGAGCACAAGTGGGGAGAAGAGGGAGAAGCAGGCTCCCCGCTGAGCAGAGAGCCCAACTCGGGGCTCGATTATCCCAGGACCCTGGGATCATGACCTGAGCTGAAGGCAGACGCTTAACACACTGAGCCACCCAGGTGCCCCTAAAAAAATTATTATTAACAAAACTCTATATTCATTGACAAACATTTTTTTAAAGATTCTATTTATTTATTTGACAGAGAGAGAGAGCACAAGCAGGGGGAGAGGGAGAAGCAGACTCCCCATTGAGCAGGGAACCCGAAGACACAGAGCTCCATCCCAGGACCCTGGGATCATGACCTGGGCTAAAGGCAGATGCTTAACTGACTGAGCCACCCAGGCGCCCCAAGGTAACTATTCTTAAATTTCCACCTGTGACGGGCAAAGGTGCCTGAGATGTCCCCTCCCTCAGGCTCTGTAAGAGGAGGGGCGAGGCAGATATCCCTGGAAGAGGTAGCAACACTTAGTAGAAAGAGTTCATGAGCTTTGGAGTCAGACTGGGCTAGAATCCCACCCTCCCCACAGCCAATCTGTAGATGCTGGAAAGGTAATGGGACTCCTCTGCACCTCTGATTTCTTACCTATAAAGTGGGAAAATACTATGTACTTCAAAGAGGTGTTGGGAGGATCATAGAGAATGTACTAAAGCCTTGGGCTCCCGGTTGGTCTTCACGAAAAAGCAGTCATTTTTATTACCTCTGCTCTGAGCTCTCAGACCCCATGCCTGGGCCAGGCCTGGCCATATTAGCATGTGGAAGTCTCCTTTTCCCTGACCTGCTTCAGCTTCCCTTGAGCAGCCCTGGGCAACTGTCTGGAAGTGGAGGAGGAGATGTTGCCTGTAGTTACCACCCTGCCCAGCCGGCGTGGACCTGGAACTCCAGCCTGGTTCTTAGGTCCCCGAGGCACATGGGACTGGCCAGCCTGATTCAGATGTCTTGCTCCTTCTGTGATTCCTCTTGGGCGTGTCATGACCTCAAGGCAGCAGTGGCTAGAGTTGGGTTCGGTTTATATTAACTCTCCCTGAGCAGGGAGATGAGGTGCTCAAGCCTTGGCAGAGGGAGGAGGGTGAGAGTTAATGGCCATGGCAGGAGTAGACAAAGTGAGCCCTGACCTGGGGACCTCAACAGGACAGAGTTCCCACCTCCAGGTACTTTTTGGTCAGCAGGTCACTTCTCATCCTGTCTTCTCAAATGCCAGGAACTTGGCTGGCATCTTGGCTGGAACGCCTCAGGCGTTGCTAGGAAATACCTTTTAACTTACACCGTAGCAAAATAGCCCTTGCTGATTTTAACCATATTTAACGCCTTTAAACGCAAACCGTTCTAGCTTTTCCTTTTGCTTACTCCACGTCTTTAACAATCCGGTTTAAATGTCCCCTAAGCTCTGGAGTGACACCTCTGAAGGTCCCTGGCTAATCTCACTAGAATCTGAAGACAATGGTACAAGGTAAGCAGGTCAGAAATCCCTAGATTATAGATGTGGAGTTCAGAGAGGGAGAGATACTTGCTAGAGGCCACATACCATAAGCCTGGCAGAACAGGGAGCTAAATCCTCAGGTTTTAACATTACTCCACATTTTTTATTTAGAAAGTTGACAAGACAAGTGAACTCAGTGACCTTGGAATAAAATCCACATTCCTTACTAGGGTCTGCAAAACCCCGCATGATCAGGCCCTGCTCAGTAATCCAGTGTCTGCTGGTACCTCTGTTTCTTCCCTGTTCTTCTGCCCCTCTAGCCATCTGTTACTTCCCAGATCCCCTTAAACTCATCAGGCCTTTGCATTGATGTTCTTTGCCTGGTTCTTCTATAATGACTCCTTCCCATCCTTCAGATCCCATTCCAAAGCCATTTTCTGAGGGAAAAGACCTCTACCCGAGGTAGAACCCCTCCGTTTTTTTCTCCTGCAGCACCTCCCTTCCCAGCCTTTATCCAATCTGTAATTATTTATTAAATGAACACATGGAAGAATACCTTGGTATCCAAGATATTCAATTAAGTTAACTTAATTGTTCATTTATTTAGCAAATATTTTTTGAACACCTATTAAGGGCCATTCTTTCAGGAGCTGGTACCAATCTCGGCACGATGGGGACACTTTCTAAAGGAAAGTAGAAAAGCAAATGGGGTTAGTGTCACTGCAAGCGTTTTGGCTTGAGAGACTGGTAGGTGCTGCCATTTGCTGAAATGGGGAAGAGAGAAGGTTGGGTGGGTGGGAGGGTAAAATGCTATTTTTTTTTTTTTTATTGTGGTAAGTATGAGATTCCTCTTAGACAGTCAGGTGGAGATGTCAACTTGACAACGGTATATATGGCGCCTGAGTTCAGGGCAGAGATCTGGGCTGGAAATACATTTGGGAGTCATCTGAACATCAATTATACTAAAAGCCAAGACCCCGGATGAGTGATACTGGGGAGTGAATGTAGTTAAAGAAAAGGTCCAAGAATTCAGCCTTCAACATTTAGAGGTCAAAGAGATGAGGAAGAAACTGAGAGATGGCCAGAAAGGTAGGATAGGAAGCAGAGTCTTTGCTTGAGAATGAAGATGGCGGAGGGGGTATTGGAATTTGAGGAATGAGGAGAGGGCAGGAAAGCGCCATCTAGGAGAGAGGGAGAGAAAATGAATTAGAGAAACAGCGCTCCTTCAGGCAGTTTTGGGCGTGAAGCTGGTGGTTCCTAATTTAGAGGGAGCCTGATCAGCATTAGCATGTACTTTCCCCTTGTCTGCTCAGCTGTGAAGATGCAGGTGAAGAGTAGATAGAGAGCTAACGAGTACAGGGGAATGAGGGCTGGTGAGGACAGCGAGAATGCATGCAAGGTGGGGTTAGATGTTTGACCGTGGAGTTTACACTGGATAGGAAGGGAAGTGAGGGCAGTGAGGCGGGGGAGGGGAAAAGGGACAGTAAAAGGGGATTTGAAGATCCCAGGAGGCTGAGTCCGTTGACTAGAGGGAGCGGGAGAGGAAGTAGGCATGGACAGAGATGCTTGAAACAGACATTAAGGTGTTAAGGCCTGAGGTCTGAGCAGGAAGGGAGTAATGAGGTGGAAGGAGAAGCAAAAGCTGAGGAATTGAGAAGCCAGGATATTGGAGGGATCATCTATATGCATATTGAAATCATCAAGGCTTATGATGGACTAGTTTTGGAGAGAGTCTTAGTATGGTTTGGGGGAGTATGTGAGATGAGGTATGTGCCTGGCACACAGTGGGTTCTCAATCAATGTCCTTTAGTCATTTATTTGCTTAGTCTTTGTTCAGGGGGCTGGGGCTTCTCCCTCAGTTGCTTCCGGAGCAGAACTTCCTGGAGGGTCGTGGCATAGCTTGGTGGGTGGGGAGGGGGGTTGGGAGACATGCGTGGGGGCCTGAGCCGGCCCTGAGGGAATGTGCCGGTACCTGTGCTGAGGCTGGCCCACAGTCCAGGGTCCAGGCCCTCTGCCGGCTGCAGGCTGGACTCCCACCAGAGCCGCATGCCTTCGGCTTGGCGGCAGCAG
Source organism: Phoca vitulina (assembly GCF_004348235.1). Taxonomy (NCBI): domain Eukaryota; kingdom Metazoa; phylum Chordata; class Mammalia; order Carnivora; family Phocidae; genus Phoca; species Phoca vitulina. The sequence continues at coordinate 61,985,116 of NW_022589705.1, forward strand.
CAGCAGATGGTGAGAAGTGGGTGGGCTGGGGGGGATCTGCAACTGATCCCAGAGTTGCCGGATTAATGAGGCCTCGTGCCCGCCTTCTTTTCTGCAGTGTGCCAGCCGACAGTAGCTTCCTTTGCTGGGGTGGGTTTGTTTGTGGGAAATTTTTTGGCAGTGAAAGCTCAGCACCTGATGAAAACTTCCTCTCCCCCTCATTTCTCCCCCTCCTCTTCCTCCTAGACTGGTTCTATGTATTTTGGGGCCTCCAGCCTTTCCCTGGGGTTCCTTCTGGAGTCAGCATGGTGGAGCTGAGATCACGTAGACCTGCGTCTGCATTTACAAATGGGGAAACTGAGGCTTAAAGAATGTAATCATTCATCCTGTAGCCAGGCTCAGGATTCTACATACATTCCATGCCCTTCCAGTGTCTAGCTACATCCCCCGGTTGACATAGACTCCATAAGTGAGAATGTGGATGGTTCATATTTGAGATTCAGACATATACAAGCATATCTGATGGGCACTGAGGTCATGGGGATAGGGACATTGGCAGCCAGATTACAATAAGGACAACAAGGTCCCAAGAGAAAAACACCAGGCTAGCAAACAGGCTCGAAAATAAAAGGAACTCGTTGTGGGCCTTCTTAGCCCACTCTGACCTCCCCCACCCTGGCAAATCCAAAGAACTATTTTACGAAGTCACTAGGGGTCTAAGCGACTCTGTGGTAGGACAATTCCCAGCCAAGTGGGAGAAGAGAAAGGGAGGATACATCCCTAATGAGGACTGAGAGTGAGAGTGAGCAAGTGAGAAAGAAATGAGCCCTGCAGATCTGGAGGTGAGCAAAGACGCAGAGATATTTCAGTCAGTGGTGTGGCAGGAACTGAGGCCACAAGAAGCATCAGGGGTCAAAAACAGGTCAGTGCTGCTGGATGGGGAGCCCTTCGATGCATGGCAGACTGATGTAAGCAGCAATAAAGCAAGGACACTATGGAGGCAGGTGGGGATAGAACTCCTAGAAAGGGGGATATAGGCCTTTGTAGGGGCACTGGACATCTGGGGTGGGTCTGAAGACCAACATGGTCTCATCAATGTGGTCAGACTGAGACGCACGGACAATGGCCAAGTGGGACAGTGTTATAATCAAACTTAAATCAATGAGGCAAAGTTGTCTAACCTTTTCCACATAGTGACATACATACAAAAGTACTTGTTTGTCCCAACAGGGTAAAGGGACAGGCTGTTTGGGGCCAGAGATAAATGGCTTGGGAGCTCTAACAGCCCAGGGCCTCACCCGGCTGCTCAGAATGTTGAGGAAATAGAATGAGTACGTCAATAAGAATGTGTTCACTGGTTGGGAAACTCTGCAGTAAGGAATGTATTTTTTCCTGTGTAATAGGAAGCACAGGGAAGATAATCCAGGGCTGCTATAGCAGCTTAGAGATGCCACTGAGGACCTAGGTGTCTCATATGTTTCTAACCTGCCATCCATTGGCAGATGCCTTGGATGTTGCCTTCATAGTTGCAATGTGGCCCCTGTAGCTCCAGACATCACATCAGCATTCCAAGGCGGAAGAAAGAAGAGGTGGAGGAGGATGATGGCAAAGGGAAAACAGAAAGTCAGCTGAGTTTGCTCCCTTTTAAAGAGCTTTCCTGGGACACCTGGGTGGCTCAGTTGTTAAGTGTCTGCCCTCGGCTCAGGTCATGATCCCAGGGTCCTGGGATCAAGCCCCACATTGGGCTCTCTGCTCAGCGGGAAGCCTGCTTCTCCCTCTCCCACTCCCTTTGCCTGTGTTCCCTCTCTCGCTGTCTCTCTCTCTGTCAAATAAATAAATAAAATCTTTAAAAAAAATAAAAAATATAAAGTGCTTTCCTGGAAGCCTCACCAGGGACTTGTTACATCTCGTTGGCCAGAGCTGTGTGATGTGGCCACCTCTAACTGCAAGGGAGACTGAAAGACGTGTTGAAGCTAGGTGTTTTGTTGCCTGATAAAATCAGGGTTCTGTTAGAAAGAAGAGAATTAATATGGGCAGTTTTGCATAGCTGGACACAAACCGTGAGGCAGGAAGAGGAGGGGATGAGGCTAGTTAAGCAGTCAGAGCCTAGATACTGCAGGACCTTGGAGTCATGCTCAGGCATCTGGACCGAGTCACCTGGGTGATGGGACTCCCCTCAGGGGATTTAGGCTGGGAAGGGATTTGGTCCGATGGATATTTTAGGCAGCTCATTCTGACTGAGGGGAGGTTAAGGTCTGACTGGATGAGGTGCAGATGTTGAGGAAGGGAGGTCTCCTGTGAGGTTGGTGCCAGAATCCTTGTACCTAGAAGGTGTCCACTTAAGTCTCTGAATGAGCTGATGAAACTTAAATTAGGATAGCAGCTGTGAGGAAGGGATGAATTCGAGAAATATTCAGGAGGTAAAATTCAGTTAGGTAATTGATTGGATGGTTGGGGGAAGGGGATGGAATTTAAGAATACTTCTGGGTTCTCCCTCCATTGATTGGGATGTGGAACACAAGATAAAGAGCAGGTCTGGAATGTATAATTTGTTCAAAATCACACAAGCTGGGAATTGAACTCAGGTCTCCTGGGCCACTGTTCCTTCCATTACTTTATTATTTTTTTAACTGTCTTTATTTTTTTAATTCTAATTTTTTAATTTAAATTCAATTAGCCAACATATAGTACAACATTAGCTTCAGATGTAGTGTTCAATGATCATATACTATACTTTATACTCTAGCCTCTATCCTCTGGAGCCTGGAAAAACAGTACACTGATGTCTTTGGGACCCGCTGATTTTTCTCCCCCTTTCTCCTCCCAACCAGGTCATGAGATCCCAGGAATGAAATTAAAATGGTGGTGGCATCTTGCTTCTGGAGGGCCTAGTTTCATAAGGGTATGCTAAGAGGGTGGGCAGAGGGGTCACCAAAAAGACCACCCCTGCTCTGACTGATGTGAGGGGGTCAGGGAGTGTCTGGACGGGCATTGGCTTCTCCCACAAGTATTCTTTCTCTAATCCCTGCCTTGTGCTTGGCTGGTACATTAATTTCCTACTTCTGCTATAACAAATTACTACAAACTGAGTGGCTTAAAACAACACCAATTTATTCTCTTAGAATTCTGGAGGTCCTTACCTTTTTCAGCTTGTAGAAACCACCTGCAACCACCTTCCTTAGATCCTGGGCCCAACCTTTTGCTTCTGTCATCACAACTCCTACTACTGACTGATCCTCCTGCTGCCTTCTTGCCGCCCTTGTGATCATAGTGGGCTCACTAGATAATTCAGGATAATCTCTCCATTTTAGGATCCTTAACTTTTGCCCACATTTGCAAAGTCATGTTTATCATGTAATAAGGTAACTTATTCTCAAGGTCCAAAGATTAGGACGTGGACATCTTGGGGGGCATTATTCAGCCTACCACAATTGAGCACCTTCACTGACATTCTTTTTGTGCCCAATCTTGTGCTGACAAATAGGTCACAGTCCTTGCCCTTGATGAGCTTACAGTTTAAGGGTGAAGGCAGAGATGTAAACAGCAAATTACTCTGCAGGCTGAGGGAGGGAAGCATAGGGACTTTGGGAGCCCAGGGGAGTGGTACATAATCTGATCTGGGAAGTCAGGGAAGGAGCTCCAGAAGAGATGGCTTCCATGCTGAATTTTGAGGAATGTGTGAGAATTAGCCAGATGAATAATGGTGAGATGATGATAAGGATGATAGCAAACATTCGTATTGTTATTGCTATTTGCCAGGTTGTGTTTTAATCACTTGACACAAATTAATGCATTTGATTCTTTCAATACCACATAAAGTGGGTACTTTATTATTGTTATTTTATAGATAAGTAAACCAGTCTGAGAAAAGATGATCCATCGGCTGGAATGTGGGTCCTTCCCACTACTCTTAAGGTAGAGTTCAAAGTTCTTTCTGTGGCTTGTGAGGCCCTTGGTTATCAGGTCCCTGCTACCACTCCCAGCCCAGCCCCAGCCCTGTCACTGGGCTCCTTTCAGCGGAGCCTCCTCTCCACCTCTGGCCCTTTGTACATGCTCTTCCCTCTGCCTAGGATGGGATATGCCCACCTCATCTTTCAGACCTCAGCTCAAATGCCCCCAGAAACAGGGCCTTCCTTGTCCTCGGATGGGCAGGTATCCTTATTACTCTCAGAGCTTGACTTCAACAGCATTCATCCTCAGCTGTATACAAACATCTCTTTTGTCCCCTCATTGTATCCTCAGTGCCACAGAGCAGGTGGTCAATAAATATTTGCTGAATCAATGAAAAACATCAGAGAAAATGAAAGTCTAGCAGAAAGCAGGAGCAAGACCATCAGAGACCATCTAGTCCAACACCTTCCCTTAACTTCTGGGAAACTGAGGCCCAGTGAGGTGCAGTGACTTGCCCAATGTCACACAGTAAATCAGGGGAAGGGCTGAGGATTCTGACTCCTGGTCCTAGGTCACTTTCATGTTTCCCAGTGTGATGCTCCTGAACTTGCCCCAGTGCCCACCTGTCCGCATCTGATTCATCCTTCCAGGTAAAGCTGATTCCTAAACATCTCTAGGATGCCTTTCTTATTACACCTCAGTCTCACCCTTCCCTGCCAAAGTTACACCTGACTGTCTTTTTCTCTGTGCTCCCCAAACACACTCTAGCTTTGTTCTTGTTCTTCAGTGCTCTGCTTGCATTTAAGCTCTTCCAAGGCAGGCACTGCGTCTGATTGCTCCATCCCCAGGGAAGCATGCACGTGGCCATACAGATGTGGTGCGTGAAGTGTGCTGTGAGACAGGAAAGGAGAGGGATATGGGATTGTCCAGGAACCCCTAACCCAGGCTGAGGGTCAGGGAAAGTTCTCAGGAGGCAGTGAATCATGAGCCGAACAAGCAGGATTAGCCATGTCGAAGGTGCCTGTGTGTGTGTGTGTGTGTGTTAAGTGAAAAGAGGCCTGTGGCAGTGTGGGGGGTGGGCATTCTAAGGAGAGGAATCCTAGTGTCTGTAGAATGGGATAAGCAGCTAATTACTTGGGGTGGGGTTGGACGACCCAAAGTCCTTTCAAATGAGGAGATGGAACTGACTTCTAAGGGCTTTCCATAGCTAAGTAAGCAAGCAGTGACAGGCCGACTGGGTGACGAGCAGGGGAGGGCTGCGCTTTACAAATGATCTCACTGGATCCCTTTCTCATCTTGAGACAGAGCTGAGGAGTCTTTCTTGCGCCTACAGCAAAGACGAGTAGGGCTTGGGGGTAGCAGTATTCCTCAGCTATCGTCCCACTGCTGCCCACCTAAGCTCCTTAGCACCTGTCTCCATCCCTTCACCAACCCCGGAGGGCCTGCCTCAGCTCCCTCTTGCCTAGCCACTTCCCACTGCACTGCAGAGCTGCTCAAGCTGCCTGCCCTGCCCCAAGCCCCCAGCTCGGCGCAGCTCCCGCAAGCCGCTCTTTGCCAGCCGGCCATGGTGTGTAGCCATGACCTCAGCCCTGGCTTTAGCTATTTGGAGCGGGTTGGTCTGTAAGAAGGAGAATTAATGGTGCCAGCAGCCTGTGAATGCCAACCAACCAGGGCCAACACGGTCCCTCCCTTGGGGATCAGAACTGTTTGTTCAGGGAGAATTGGCAAAGGGGCATCATTGAAGAGTCACAGGGAGGAGGTGGAGTGGCGAGGTCACTGGAGTGGCCAGGCACTGGAGGAGGGACCCACAGGGGCTGTGGCTGCGGAGGGGCAATTAGAGCCCCTCACGGCATGTGGTATGTCAAGAGAAGCTCAGATTCCACGAGGCCGAGTGAGATTTCCAAGTGCTTACTCTCACATGCATCCGACTAGTTCCTCCCTCCTTGAGGCTTTCTCTGTTCTTTACATCCACAGGCACCTGCCAAACCCACTTCCCCTGCCAAAGGGTCTGGTCCAAGCTCCTTTCCTCTGGGAATCTTTCTGGCTACAGTTTATTTCCTACCCCTGTTGACCCTTGAACAGCAGAAGTTTGAACTGTGAGTGTCCACTTATACATGGATTTTTTATAGCACTGTATTTTATATTCTTAATATTTGATTTTCTTAATAACATTTTCTTTTCTCTGGCTTATTTTATTGTAAAAATACAGTAGATAACACATGTAACATATGAAATATGTGTTAATCGACTGTGTGTTACTGATAAGGCTTCTGGTCAATAGCAGGCTATTAGTACTTAAGTTTTTGGGGAGTCGAAAATTATATATGGATTTTTGACTATGTGGTGGTTGGTGCCCCTAGGTCCCATGTTGTTCAAGGGTCAACTGTACTCTTCATCAAGGGCCAGGAACTTGACATGTTTTATCTCTCATCCTTATCCGACCAGGAATCTCAGAGACATGAAATGATTTACCTAGGGATCCAAACCTAGAACTTTCTTTCACTAGAGCTTGTTGTCCTTCTACCAGGCCATACTCTCCTTCTGTTCTGAGTACCAAAATACTGTTTCACTCCCCGCAAATTTTCAAAATTTCCTGTAATTCTCTGTCCAGCACAGAAACTACCTGGCATGGCCAAATAATTGTTTCATGTACCTTGTCTTTGTGACAGAAGTCTAAATTTCCTTTCCTTTGCTTGTTTGTTTCCTGTCATTACCCACTGCACAGTGCCATGCACAAAACAGGCTGAAGAAAAAAGTGCTGAGTATGTTTGTTTATCGCCGTGTCCCCGAACTCAGTGCCTGGCACGTGGCAGGTGTCCAGAGTAGGGATTCTAGTGTAGACAAGGCATAGGCTAGGTCTCCCACCCCCAGCGTGCCAGACCTCACAGGTAGGTGGGTGTGCAACAAATGGTGGTATCCTACTGAAAGGCCATCGGTGTGGTTTAGTGGAAAGACATTGCACTGGAGCCAGACAACGTGGGTGTAAATTCCAATTCTGCGACATGCTGTAACACCTCGGGCAAGATACTTAACGTCTCTGAGCCTGTTTTCTCAGATGTAAAATAGGGATTATACTAGTGCCTCCTAGGAATGTTCTGAGGATTCGGAGGCAATACAGATAGTGAAAGGAGCTCTCATCATGGTGATACTGTTCACACAGTGCCTTCATCTTGTAGGGAGACTTGGAGGACCAGCTCCAAGGGTGGCTGAGTTGGCTTATAAACGTTTCTTACCTTTTGGTCCTATCCTCAGCTCCTTTCTACCTTACTGACTTTTGGTGGTTTGAATAGACTTGTCAATGGAATTTTCATTTTTAAACACTATTGCTCATCAGTATTTAAAAACTCTCATTTTTAGTTTTTCCTTGCCAATTTGCTGGTAAACCAATGTTATTGGATCTGTTTTCCCATTAAAGATTTGGGGATTAGCCCAGGCACAATGCATTAATGTTATTTCCCTTGTTCCCTACATAACAGGACTCATCTCTACCTTTAATTGTAGTAAGGACGATTTGGTAATTATTTTGGCTCTAAGTATGATAGAATTGGCTCGTAGCCAGGGTGGTATAAACTGGGGGCTTTGGGGTCAGGCAGACCTGGGTTTGAATTCTGTTTTTACACCTGCTTGCACAAGATAACAAATCTCTCCGAGTCTCTTTTTGCTCTATGTAAAAGGAGGCTGCTACTCCTAACTGCGTTTGTAGGAGGACCAAATGCTAAATGTATAGTGCCTGGCATATCGGAAAGATAATAAATGCTACTGTTCTTTCTAGAAATAATCTCTTAAACCTCAAGGACTTTGGTGGAAACTGTTTAAAATAATTACATGGTATCCTGGAGTGGCATGTGAGTCTACTTTGCATTTGAACCACTAGTAGATTAAGCCGGACTTACATCAGGAAACCTTCCTGTAATTAACCTGGGGTTGGGTGATTTTAAGCCAGTTTTCATTCTGCTGCAGAAACAAAAAAGATGAGGCTGAAGAAATGCTATTCCTTTAATTGAAGGAACACTTTTTTGTTCTCAGGTCTATTTTAATCTTAAGTGCCGATTATGCATCACTCTCTCCTGTTAACAGACACTTCTGTAAGTGATCTGCACAGAGAGAAATATGATTCTTACATAAATACTGTACCATGAGAAATTATCTTATTACTTAATATGCCAAAAAGCTAATAAGATAAAGGAATGGTATGAGTCATTTTTGGACAATATTAAAACTTGATTTTAGCTTATGGAAATAAAATGTAATTTCCTTTTATTATTCTCTTTTCCAGGAGAACAAAGGCAGTGGAGGGTGCAGGGATATTATAAAGCTGTGTTCCATGAGCTCTTCTTGAGGCTGTGGAATGGATCCAGGCAGGATGGCCTCAAATTAAGATTTTAATGACTCTTCCATTTAGAAAACACTCTTTTGCTGTTAATGATGTCTTGTCAGGTATGATTTTTGAATTTACAAGTGAAAGTAAAACACCCCATTTCCTAGTCAGTTGTACAAACGCTCACCTCTGTGTGTTTGCTTGTGTATGTCTGTTAAAGAACGAAACGCACAGTGCCCACAGAAAGTAAGGGCAAAACAATTTGAAGAACTGTTTCTGGAATCACCTATGGTGAAGGGTGATTAAATGCCAAATTTTGACAAGGTTAAAGTAGCCAGACACAAATACTGACTGCCTAGGAGCCCCATGAGACTTTGTGAGTTTCAAATGCACTTTTAAACGTTGTTCTCTGGGATTTACATGTTTTATTTATAAATGAACAAATAATGACTGATCTTGATGAAAGAAATTTAAACAGGAGCCAAGTTGATAAAATATTCTGGCTGCAACTCACATTTGGTCACTGTTTGATCTTCCTTATCAGACGCAGGTAGTTTGGATGCTGGTGGCAATGATGTGGGATGGTTACAAACACAAGCACATGGTTTTTTGCTCTCTTTTCTTCCTATCAGTTTGACAGAAATAACACTAAGTAAATGCCTTCAGCCTTCCCTGGCATGCAATTTTTCATCCAAGCAAAACATAATGTACCTAGGACCTAAAAGAAATGTAATAATCTCTGCATTCTTGTGATTCGTTAAAACCTTCCCACAAACACCTACAGAAACTATATAATGTTTGCCTGGAGATTTAAGGTAACAGGCTTACACTCGCAAGATGAATTTTTTTATTAGATGTTAGGCAGACATGTTACGCTGATGCTGATGCTGGGAAGTGTTGCCAAGAGAGTGTATGTAGAATGGCCTGTTACAGATATTTTACAGACCTATTTAAACACCTATGGCCATTTGTGAAACTTTCAGGATAGATCTGTTGAAAGCTGGGGAGTGAACTGGTAAGATTCCACAAACTTCTAATATTCCAAAATTCCATTTGTTGAAAGTGCACTAAAATGACACCTTTAAGGATCAGGGGTGGTGCTGACTAGTGATAACTCTTGTAGGTTTAGCGGTAACATTTTTAGACCCTTATGCTCACGTTTGTGAGGCTCTGCTGTTTCTGGAGGCGGCTATGAGTTTGCCCATTTTTCTTCAGAAAAGGAACATAGGGGCTTGTCTTTAAATAAAACTAAAATAAGAACCTTTAAGTTCAACTATGTGAAGTTCAGGCTGACTTAGTTTTAATATTTAGCTTGGTTAATTAAAATCCCATTCGTTGCCCTGAATTTAATTATCCCAACCATTGAGGTAATTTAATATAATAATAAAAAAAGGGGCTAATGAGAAATGGAAGAGAATCTGACTATTCCTTCATCTGGCTCAGTGGGAGCATTTCTTCTGCCAGTGTCAGTTTATGGATGGTGATGGTTTATGGGGTATTATGAATTTTCAATTAGTGAGAAAATGGAAACAAAAGATAGACAGTAGATCATCAATGAGTGATCATATCAGGAAATCACTAAAAAGCTCATCTGTAAAGTTCAGGGCATATTTTAATATGACTTCATGATACCTTAGGCATTTTGTCCCCCCTCTCAGTTGAGCTTAAAATCCATGTTTCTTTTATACACTGTATAAGTCCTTTGCTTAGGGTTTCTACTCAAAGGTAAGAAAGTCAAATATTTGCTGACTTCTACACAAAAATGAATGCTAAAATAAAAAGGTGACCTTTCTTGTTTAGCTGTCACTTCCAATGCAAATGGTCTGTTTCCTTACTACCACTCAAGCTCTACAATCTCAAGGCTGAAGTGCTGTGCAGTAGAATCAGACTGGGATTCAAATCCCAGCTGGAAGCTTGCTAGCTGTTTCAAGTTACTTAATCTCATTGTGCCTCAGTCTTGCCATCTGTGAAATGAGGATAGTGCTATCCACTTCTCCCAGATGGCTGGAGAACAAAGTGAGAGAATGTAGAGGACACCACACAGCCTGACAATAGATGCTCTGCAAATAGTGACTTCCTTTCTTCTGAATAAGTCACAGATATGCTTATAAATGAATAACAGACACTAATGTACCCTAATGCCAAACGTGCCGGCTTGTTATCAATCAGGGCAGTGTTCCTTACTTTAAAGTACCAGTGATTCACCTGGGGATCTGGTTAAATATAGATTTGCATTCAGCCCGAGATTCTGCATTTTAACAAGCTCCCAGATGATGCAGATACTGCCGGCTGGAGCCCACAATTTTAGTCGTATGGAACTAGGGCAATGACTTTTGAATACTGAATTGACTTTGAGAGACTGGGCTAAGTTGCAAAACACAATTTTACTCTACCCTTTTTTTTGTGTGTGTGTTTAATGATAAAATTATTGGGGAAATCTGAAGATGCTACAAAAAAAAGTTTGAATGAACACATTTAAAAATCTGGGAAGCTCAAATCCATTCTACACACTTTCATTTATTGTCTGGACAGATAAAGTACAAATAATTCAAACACAACGAGATTATGAAAAAAAAAACATTTACAATACTTTCCCTCAGAAATCATCTAAACTAGCAAGATTAACATGAAGTCATTCATTATAACTAAAGTATACAACTGCCTGGTCCTAAGATTTTTTTTCCTTTTTTTTTCCCCCAAGAGTGAACACATTATAGAGAAGAGATTTGGCATGCCTTTCCCACTAATGCTTAGCAAATGCATCAAAACTTTGCCAGCAAACTGCGTTCATTCATAGCAGGTGATGTAGAAAGTTTTCCCTGAATGTTGAACGAGTGTTCTCTGAACTGAAATCTGGTGTTTTATTTATTTACTTTTTTTCAAAACCGAAAAGAGGAAAAAAAAATAGAAAAAAAATTTAAAGGAGGAGTCTATGATGCAGCCTTGGTTTTCGTTATCTGTCTACCACTACGACTACTACTACAGAGTTTGCCTCTTCGGTGTGAAAACAACAGTTCTGTCTACATGCACTTAGTGGGTTCAGCATGGGAAAAAACGCACAAAATAAGCACAAGTTATAAATAACCATAACGTTTTATTACCATTAAGACTAAACTTGTATTGAAAAGATTTTATATAACAAGACAAGAAAAGCAATAGCAAATTTAACTATCAACTAGATTATGCATAGCGAGTAACTGTTTCTATTACCCAGGGAAGAGCATGAACCCTTGTATTTTTTTGTTTTGTTTTTGTTTTAAATATATAACCGTACAAAGCACAAACATACTAAAATGATCAGTGCACTGGACGTGGGAGAATGCTCCCTCAGTCATTTTGTTCCCTTAGCTCTGTTTTGTTTTCCCCAATCTGAATTACATTAAAATAAAGACCCAGTTGTTTTTATTTTTCTACTGTGCAGTAAGAAAAAATATTCACAACAAACATGACAATATATCAAACAATAGTTCTACACAAGTTACCTTGATACCTCTTTAACTGTCACTTAAATATCATAAGAAAACATTTTAAGACATATACAAACAAAACTAGCCAAGTGTTACAACTTATAATAAATTAACCCAAAGAAAAAATAACTTTATATATATATATTTATATTGTATATACACATACACACACAACAGAATGACACAATAATATGCTTCTTCCCATAGTTTAAGTAAACAAATAAGTAGTCTAGCCAATCTAGCTATATTTGATCTCGGCCATAGGCATCATCACATCGGCGATTAAATAAATAAGTGTTTCAAGCAACATAAACAGTGTTTCAAATGTACCAACACAGCCCAATTCTATCAGCATGGGCTACAAAGTGAATTTGAAAATTCCTTAATGAATTTAAAGCAAATGTATCTTTTGTTTTCCTCTCCTAAACACATTACATTTAACTATGATACTAAGATATGTAAATAATTTCGTAGCACCTACTGCTCAAACTAAGGAAGTTTTAGATCAAAAGGAAAATTAATCTTTTTAATTTTTGTTCTGCTGACATCCCATACTGATGACTTAAAGAAAAACTGTCTTTCAACTCATCTCCTTGCTTTTGGGTTTTGACTGTGGGGAACTGTGGTACCCTGGGTAGAACGAACACTCCTTTCCCCTAGTAATTAATAATTTTTTTTATTATTATTACATGCTATGAAAAGATATGAAGATCATATGTTTATAGCCCATCCTTCAAAAAACAGTCTACGAATCCAGTTTAAAACACACATCTTGATCTCTAAAAAGTTACCAGTGCAGTATGAACGCGACAAAGTTGTCAATTTCCCCTAAATTAGCCAGTCAAAATATTTTTTTCTCAAATCCAGATTCTCTTGTAAAAATTCTTTATATTTTATAAAAATAGATTTTTCTTGAAACCCATTTTCAGCAAAGAGACCACCTCTTTGGCAACAATGTTAATGTTATTAAATTGTTAATGTCATCAGGTATCCCCCTTGCCCCCATCCCCTAACAGAAGACTGTTTTTAGTTCACATGATATAAAAGAAAAAAGGAAAAATAAAAAAATTTGCAAAAGTTTTTTTTTTCATTTTTGCAATTTTTATTATTCCTCTTTAATTTGTGTGGGGGTTTTTTTTTTTACCAATCTGATTGGATCAACTTTTTTGACAAAAAAGAAAAATCTTTTTTTTCTTTCTTTGAATCCCATTACTTTGTAAAAATTGTTTTATTTTTGTTATTTTTTTTTTGTTTTTTGTTTTTCTTCTTCAAATGAGCGAATGGTCATCTTAAAAAGACCCACCTTCAAGGAAGGTAGTAAAGTTAGCTGGCTGGGTTAAAATCCCTGCACATCGCTATCTATGTATATTATATTCAACAACGACAGCTATGAAAGAACATTCAATGCATCAAAGGTATTTTTTTGTATTTTTTTTCTTTTTTTCTAAGCATTATAAAATCCTTTCCTGGTACACCTCAGGATAATCCAATGTTTTAATACTTAGGCAACACTGGCTTATAAAGTCCATGGTTGAATATAAGCCTCGAAAAGTTTGTTTCTCTCTCTTTTGCGTGTGCGTCTATGTGTGTGTGTGAGTGTGTGTGTGTGTGCGCACGTGTGTTTTGTTCGTATATATTTATATATATATTTTAATAAGTAAGGATGGGAAATTCAGGACTTGTGGGCTTTGTTGGTTTTAAAGGAAACTTGCAACACTCGGTCTCCTAGGCGGTACCCGTTGAGGCTGGCAATGGCCATGGCCGCCTCGTCATAGTTGGTCATGGTGACAAAGCCGAATCCCTTGCACTTGTTGGTGTTGAAGTCGCGGATGACCTTGACGTTGTTCACTGCGCCGAAGGGGCCAAAGAGCTGCCAGAGGACACTCTCGTCGGAATCAGGGGACAGGTTGTAGACAAAGATGCACCAGCCTGTTCCCGTGTGACCAGGGATGTTCATTCCCACAAGGCTTGTCATCCCGTCGATGGTGATTGGGGAGAACCTGGGGGGACAGGCAGAAGGGGGGACTGGTCCAGACATCAGTCTGACCACGGATAACACACAGATGCACAGACACAGACATGGGGCAGAGGGCTGAGTGAGTGTTTGCAGGAGAGTCTTCAGGGTTTAAAAACCAAAATGCAAAAAGTAACGTCTGTGGCATTTTTTTCTGAATGGAATGGCTACACTGGCTAAGGTCTGGATATGCCAAGAGAAAGGCTAGGTCAATTCCTAATAACCATAAGGAACTCCTAGAGCAAGGCTCTATCATACTTCTACCATGGTATGTGGTCATAGGGTACTCCACCCTGACCCTTAGCCTCCCTCCCCCAACAACAGACAAGAAGCTCTTGGGAGGAGGGGCTCTATTTAATTCATCCTGTTGCTCTAGTTATTTATTCAGTGGGGCACGTATGAGAATATCACAGACACAGTAACGCAGAGGAAATACTCAATAAATACTTATTGATTGCATAAGTGAATAACATTGGTGGATATCAATGCTTGGGAAATTTTATTTATTTTTTAAGGCAGATTAGGGGATGGCCCTAGGAGTGCTCATGTCTACCATCTTTGCAGTCCCCTGACTTATGGTTGTCAAAGATCTCTTGATATTTTGAGGAGAGAGACACATGAGAATGAACAGATATACCTTGTTATTAATCAGATGGGTGGCTCATGTTTCATTTAGCATCTATTCAAAGGAGTTCCCCCCAAGCTCCCAAGCAATAATAATAAAGACGTATCACTCCTTGATGCTATATTATCTGGAATTCATTTCTAAGCATCACAGGAATGAGATTTCAAGTGGTTTGTGCATTTATATGTCTTAAATTAGAAAAGCTGAAAACTGTTATTTGCCCTATTACAACTACTTTTGTAGTAGGCTTTGAAATCTCAGTTTTCATGTTATCTTGAAAGGAAAAACAACCCTTCAAATGCTATTCACTGTCTGATAAAATATATCCATGTGTGATTCATAATGGATGCATCGGATTAAGTTACCAGTGCCTACAGCAGAAAAATATTTGTTAACATTTTGTTTTATACCAAACATAGACAGGCATTTGGGCCCTACCCATTGACTAGTGTCTTGGTTTTCATGTGGTTAGGTTTTGGTGTTTTATTTCTGAAGAAAGTGAGGAGGAGAGGAAGAAAAAACTGGAGAGAGAATGGGATAAAGTGTGATCTAGGACTTTTTGTTGTTGTTTTAGTTTGGTTTCTGGTTTTTAGAGGGGGGGAGGGGCAGAGGTAGAGAGAGACTCCTAAGCAGGCTCCATGCCCAGAGCGTAGCCCGATGTGGGGCTCGATTTCACAACCCTGAGATCATGACCTGAGCCAAAATCAAGAGTCAGACGCTTAACTGAGCCGCCCAGGTGCCCGTAGGGCGTTTTAAAAAATAAGCAAATATTCTTGGAGATTTGAAAGTCCTAGGAAAGAACAGTTCTGCATCTAGAATTTAGATAATCAAATGGCTGCTGAAGATATGCTAAACATAACAACTCAACAGGTACTATTTTGGCATTATTCACTAAGTCGATCTTCTCTCTTGCTTAAAAACAAGTAACAAGACAAAACGAATAAACATCATGGTAAGGTATCTTAGGAGGGCAAATCCATGTCTATGATTTATTTGCATTATTTCTGAAGACTGTCTTCTCAACCTTCTCTCCTCCAACTGAGTGAACTGATTCCTTCCAGTTTAAAGGTAGAGAACAGCGAGGTATTTATTTTAAGGCCAAAGTCAGGAGCCAGCAAAGAGGTTTCAAGCAGAGTCTCCACTCTGGTTGGTAATGGCTACCTGGAGCGCTTCGATAGGACGGAGTCCGGCCCCAAAGCTGGGTCTAATAGGAGAAGAGATGCTCTTACTGACTAGCGAGGCTGCAGCTGTGCCTTCTCTGGCCTCAGCACGCATAAGCATCACTCCACACTTGGTCCATACTTGGTGCCGCCTCCCTGAAGGTAGACGGGGGCAGAGGCCAGAGGTGGGAAAAATGTAAAAGCGGGAGTGGGAAGAGGCAAGCAGTGTGCCGACATGTGGAAGTAATTCCCAGTTACCGTCACTGGTGCCAGGCTTGAGACTGGCCAGCGAAGCCAGCAGGCCAACTACTCCCTCCACTGTGTGCCGGTTTCCAGAGTCGGGGTACTTACCATGCGTGGCCAAGTGGTGAGAGCACTGGGAGTGTGACTGGGACTATTAGAGACCACATCTCTTTGCCTGACTGTACGAAGGGGAATTAAAGTGTGCAGCTCTACTGAGCAGGATGATGAAGATGCTATGTCCCGAGCAGCTCAGTGGAGCTTATCAAAAGCACATATGGGACTCTCATGGACACAGTGACATAACGCACTCAACTTCCCAAGATTCAGCTTTCAGGCTAGGTCTGGATCACTCTTGTGACTGCATTCAGAGAGCCCCACAAACCTTGATTCTATTTGAGCCCCCAACCCCACAGAAAGGCTTTACATGAAAGAAACCGCAAGTTTAAAACATAATACATGTATAACCAAGGGAGAATTTATAGGAACTGTTAAAACCTGTAACAAAAGAAACTCCTGGTTGAGGTGCACACAGATACACTTCGTTCTCAGGCTGTGCCCTGAAATGCACACTGAGGTGGGGGTGGGAGTCAGCAGGTCATCCACACGTTTATTCATGCTGTGGCCAGGGCTGGTAGTCCAAAATCTAATTTTTCCACTGACAATCATAAGATTGTCAACCATGATTAGCAAAATGTTCTAATTTTGATTTGCTGGAATCTGCCCTCTTAACTGAATCTTGGCATTGCTAATGCAAAACAGTTGCTGTGCAAGTTTGCAAAATCAGCTGGCAAAGAGTAGCAGCCTTCTCCCTTAGGGGAGCCGTCCAGAGAACCAGATTATCAAGGGCTTGGTAGCTGTGGCACCTGAACCATAGGAGAAGCCCACCTGCAAATAAAAGAAAAAGTGAAACACACAAACACACTTTGTGTGCCCTAAAAGAAACAAAACCAACTGAGGTCTGAAATTAAAATTAAGAATTTGACATGCTGGTGGAGGAAAAAAGAAGAATTAAAAAAAAAAAAAAAGTAAAGTTAGTGAATTAAAAAAAAAAAATTTCTAGCCCCAGTCTGTGCCAACACGGACATCTGGCAATCTGTGGAGTTTTAATTACCTCTTTACGCCATAGGCCATATTAAGCAAATTGTCCAGCCTGCAAAGAGAAGGAGGGTCTCTGGGTTAATGCCTCACAGATGGCAAGATCGCTCAATGGAACTATTAATAAGAATGCTCCATTTTCAAAGAAGAAAAGCTCAACAACTTTCCCCAATGCTTAGGAGTCTATCCACTGGTAGTTTCCCCCTTTTCTGCCTCCAACTATGAGTAATTCATGTTCAGGTCAATGCTAGAGTTTAAAGCAAGTGTCTAATGAAGCTCCCTTTCTTTAAAGGTCTGAATTAATCCCGCTCCCCGCTCCTCTCAGCACATTTGTGTGGATTTCATTTTATATTGTGTGTGAAGCTGTTAAAAGGGGGCAGCTTCTTAAGTTGTTCACCTTTTATTACAATTCACCTTTTATTGCAATTAAACTTGTGAATGAAAGGAATACACGTGCATGCACAATGCATATCAGAATGGATCTTTTCTCTTAGTCTAGCTACATTAACTAAATCTTACCACACACATTTTTGGGGGGAAGGAGGAGTTTAGGGGTTAAGATTTTTTACAATTAGCTTACTATTTACAACCTGAAAGCTCCTCCTAGCAAATTGCCATTATGTTATAATCTCCCTCATGTTCAGTATTTTACTTGGGGACAAGCTATTCACACCATGGGGCAGTAGTAACCATAGTTTCCACCATTAGAAGCCTGCTGGAAAGGCTTTTTACATAAATACTGCATGTGCTCTCACACAAAATAAAAATTAGATGACTTGGACTCTTCATGAAATCATTAACCCTTTCAAATTCCCAGGACATGGGAGGACGCTACTGAGGCTGATTTTCCTCCTCCTCATGGCCAGATGGAGGGCCTACTATCTTTCCATGTGATGTTTGAAAGTGAGGGAAAAAAAAAACAAAACAAAAACCCTTTCATTAAAGAGCAGTTGGGACATGGGTGGAATAAAAGAATTATTTAGAATTATCATGGGTAGGTCAAGAATGTTCTTATCTCTTGTACAATAAAGGCAGTCAAGTTTGGACTGCCCTCATGAAGTGAAACCTGCCTTTCAGAAATGTCCCAGGAGAAGGGAAGTGCCCCATTGCACTGGGAGGGTTGGGTGCCTGAAGGAAACGTTAATAAGACTTAGGAAAATCTTCCTTCTTGTCTTCCCAGAATCTGCTGACTTAACAGTCAGAGTGAAGTTAACACACAAGGGAGTACCTATGCTACAGAGTTTCCTGCAGAAAAAAGGAGGACAGGCCAAACCACTCTCCCTGACAAGGATCTGTCTCCTGGCCTACACTTTTCTTTGACTTTATTGAAAGCCACTCCCTCAGCCTTAAGTCTAAGCTGTTGAATGTGGTCACTTATTTGTGATGAACTCCTGTTGGAACCTTCTGGTTTGGTTAAATGTAGGAATTTTGTTTTAATCCAAGAATCTGAAGTTTAACCACAGTCACAGCGGTAAGTTGAAAGGGGGCTTGGAAGAGCATCTGGTCCAACCATTTCATGGTACAGCAGTGGAAACTGAGGCCCGGTGGGGAGGTTCACACAGTGACTCCTGGGGGTGGAGGTTCTTAACACTTGCCCCATCTTTCAGGGCTGTGGGTTTCCCTGGCCCTTGCCCAGCTCTGCACTCGTGTAGCAGGGCCCTTTCCCCCGTGGGTGTGCCTACCTGAACCTCTGGGCCTGGTGGTGAAGTGGGCCAGGGTAGCGCCGGTTGGGGGACTGGTAGAGCTGGGACAACAGGGCCTGGCTGGACTTCTGGCTGGGGTTGTTGGCAAACTTCACAGTAATCGGTTCCGTAGCACCGCTGGGCTTCTGGCCATTCAGCCCTTTGATGGCTTCTTCCGCCTCGATTCTCTTGTCAAACCGGATGAATCCCACCCCTCTGGACACTCCTAGGGAAAGAGAAAGAGCCTTCATAAAGAGTGAACAAACCAAACTGGTTGAACATCTCTGGGAAGAGATGGGCAGGGCCCCAGGGATATTCTGTGGGGAGTCAGCCCATTGGTGGCGCCAAGGCTGAGCCTGGCTCCCTGCATCTCTCTCACCATCAAAACGCATCTGCCTATGTTTCTGCTATCGTGGCTCTGGACAGGTGACTCCCACCCACAGAACACAGGCACCTCTCACATCCATTCCAGCCTCTAAAACCGGCCTGCTCAGTCCTTGTCTCCCTCTAGTTGCTGTAACCCATCACCCACTGTCCAGTTTCTAGTCCTACAATGCGCCCTCCACACCTAGCGACTACATAATCTATTTGACAAGCAAACTCTGACCACATGATACCCTTTAAAAACATCCTTTATACATTTTTCCTAACTTTTCAATTTACCCTCTGCATGGTACCTGTTCCTCATTGCCCCCCACTCCACACACAGAGTAACAACCCCCCACCATACACACACACACAAAACCCTTCTGTGGCTCCATGTTGCAGAGATGGAGTCAGACTTATTAGCATGGCATTTAATGCCCCTGATGATGTGGCCCCAAGTGCCCCGTGGAGCCTCAGGCCAGCCATACTTGAACTGCCACACATTCCTGGAACTGGTTGTGTTCTTCCTCGAATCCATGCCTTACGATATGTCCTCTCCACCTATTCTACAGGATACATTACACCCACCTAGAATTCTCTATCCCTCCTTTGTGCCAGATAACTGCAAGTCATCCTCCAAAACCCTGCTCAAACATCACCTCCTCGACGGAGCCCTCACGACAATCCTGGCTGGGCACAGCACACGGGGACACGGGACAGCCCCCCGAAGGTGCGCATCACACTGGAGTCCTGCAAGGGCAGGACTATGCCTCCTTCATCCCTGGCAGAGTCCCTCTGCGATGTCTGGGGGCAGAGCTGGCTTCAGTAAGGGTTTGTCACATGAGTTGAATGATAAACACATGCTAAACTGCTCTCGGGGGGTGTTTTAAATTGGGATCAAATGTGGAGTAGGTGAAAACATTTTGTCATCAAAAATGCAACCCAGGGTGGCTTACATTTCTTACTGAGACGTGGTGGTTGCCTTTCTTTATGATGGA
Source organism: Phoca vitulina (assembly GCF_004348235.1). Lineage (NCBI taxonomy): Eukaryota > Metazoa > Chordata > Mammalia > Carnivora > Phocidae > Phoca > Phoca vitulina. Next base: position 62,004,954 of record NW_022589705.1, read on the forward strand.
CAGAGTACCACAGTACCAGGCCCTGGCTTCATGTCCCTGCACTGCTACTAACTAGCTGGGCAGAAGTCAGATCCCCACTTTGGACCTCTCTTTTCTCATGTGTGAACTGAGGCAGCATGAGGTTCCCTCTAGCTCTATCATGCTATCATTGGAGCCGAGCTCTAATACAGGTTCTTTTCACATACAGAAGTAATGTTACTTGGTTGAGGGTTGAAAGAGACTTTGAAGGTCATTCAGTCCCACTCACAACCTCATGCCTGAATCCTCTTTACAGCCCTGCCAAGTAGTTTAGCTGCTGCTGGAACAGTTCCCATGATGGAGATCTACCTCCTAAGACGGCCCATTTTAAATGTGGGCATTTGAATGATAAGAAGTCTTTCTCCTAAGTCAAAAATCTGTGTACGCATGACCCACATCCTTTACCCTAAGTAACCATTATCTCTCTGCTCCTATGGGTCACAGGGCTCTAGCTGTGGCATTGAGACACAAGGAAAGAAATGACAAAGAAACACTTAACCTGTGACTTGATCAACCAGGATTCGAGAGGTGATGATACGGCCATATTGCGAGAAAAGCTGCTCCAGTTCCTTCTGGGTCATGGTTTTGGGAAGGCCGCTAACGTAGAGGTTAGCATCCCTGATTGAGGCAGAGCTCGGACGGGCATATGAGACCTAGGAAAAGGCAAGAGGAGCTAAATCCATTATAGCAACACCCTCCAAGTAGAGGCTGAGTCAACCACTGAGATGGCAGCCCCTCGTCTATCATTCTAACTCGTGGTGTCAGTTTAAATAACTCAGTAGTTCAGATTCTTAGCTACTCTTGTAATAGTAATGAGAATCAGGAGAACAGCAATAGAGGAACAAAAGAAGAGTTGCCGATAACTTAAAACAAATGCACAGATAAGGGTCTCTAAGTGCAGAACAAAATAGCTACTGTATGGCGGCTGTTAAATGCAGAACTACCCACGCATGGAGTTCTGAAGATTTACCTCCTGCATGTGGGTGTATAGATGATTTACTGTATCCAACACATAATAATCTTTGAATAAACCAAAAAAAAAAAAAAAAAACCCTCCACGAATTTCTGCTCTGCAGATTCTCTCCTTGCCACCCTCCCCACCCCCAAGCCCTTCGTCTTCAACACATTAAAGTGATCAGGTTCTCTGCAAGATTTTTTATGTCCCATCCTTTGTGTTGTTCCAATCTGCTCTCACAAGGTCTGCTCTCGCAAGACAAAGTGCCGGTGAAATGGGGCTTCATGAACATCTGCTTGTGAAACTGGATCTGTGACCTTGTCATAACATCTGCAAGAACCAGTTGCCATCTAACTTTGAGGAGGACCAGATAAAGCCACAATCAACAAAATGAGGGCAGGGGGGAAAGGAGGGAGGGAGAGGGCAGGGGGAGAGAGAAGCGAGCCTCACGGATGGTTATAATAAGTTCGACTTTGTAAATTTGTCCTCCCAGATCTCTCAACTGCTTTTTTTTCCCCCAAAAAGCTAACACAGAAGTGTAAACAGATCTGAAATTCCATCTGCAAGAAGCCAAATCTGTAGCAGTACACATAAGCAAAGCAAACCCCAGCAGTCATTAATTTTAGACTTTCATTTACTTATTTATTTATTTTTTAAGAAAACAACATCAGACATTTGAAATATAATTTACAGCTAGTCTAACAAAAGCACTTTCCTGCTAAAGCTATTTCTGGGGCAGTTATGGCTCAGAATAGATGATGAAAACAGTCATTTCAGAGCACATCTGACAATGTTAGACAGGAAGGGACCTATATGCCTTAGCATTTTTCAGTTGGGAGTTTTATTTAATCCATATAACCAATTTACAAGGCCTGCTAAGACTACAGGGGTGAGTGAGTGTGTGTATGTGTGTGTACTGTGCACACACATGTGTACAGAAGAAAGTGTACGTGTTAAACTGGACCCTCGGCATCCCAAGAACTAACCTCAGGCAGTGAAGCCAACCTTGCATCTGAGAATGGGTCTGGTGGTGGATCTAGCAAAGAGGAACGAAGGCTGAGCAGACCCCTCACCCTTGGCACTCTCCCTCTCCAGGACAGAGATGCCGGGTCCCTTTATGGGTTCCACACTGAAAAATAAATGTTGACTCCACAGATAAAATGATGTGAGTGATGAATCTGGCCCACTGGTCTCCTCCTGCTGATGGAGCGAGTCAGCCTATCTGCAATGTCTACCCCTTCCAGCAACTCAGGGGTGGCCTCTGTAAGCTCTTTCCCAGCACAAGGCTGACATGCAAAGGGACCTTTACATGGCCGGTCCTCAGGGAGTGGGGGCTGAAGGACCGAGAGTCTCATGTGACTGCTTGGACAGAACATCACTCTACATAAGCCTCTCCTACCCCATCCTTTAAAGAACAAAGTCTTTCAGGTTATAACCCAGCAGAACTATTTTTTAGGCATGAGAAGGGAGGGGTAGGTAGAAGGAAAAAAGACCGTTGTAGTGATATGTTCATCGTAATAAGAGTTACACCTGTCTCACCCCTGCCAATTACTAGACAAATTAATTATCTGAATGACATTTGTGCTGCCCCAAAACATACCCTCCTACTTCTATGTCTTTGCTTGTGGGGAAAATTTGCCACCTACTTTCTCAGGCCCTGATCCTATTCTCCTTTAAGGCCCAGCTCCAATGTCATCTTCTCTAGGCAGCTTTCCCTGATCTTACCTCCTCCTAAAAATCCCCCTTGTAGGGCTCTCAGTGAACTGCACCCATGGTACTTACTTAACCCGTTTGGACCTTGATTCACCATCTTTCTATCTAGTCTGCTGATCATCTAGTTGGCTGATCTCCTTGTGGTCATGGGGTGTGTGTGTGTGTGTATGTGTGTGTGTGTGTGTGTGTGTGTGTGTGTTATTCATCTTTGCGGCTCTAGCTCCCATCATAGAGCCTGGTACCTGCAGAATGCTCAACACCTACGGAAAGAATAAATGAACATACCCACAAAACATAATAAATGATGTGGGCCTTAATGACTCTTTGGGGCTAACTGCAGCTTAGATTCCTCCACTTAGGGGGATCAACAAGAGTTAAGCATCCAGAATCATAGCTGTGTTTCCCTATTAAGCTAAGAACTAAGGGACAGGTTTCCTATTCCCCAGTGTCTGGGGTTGGTTGGAAGGACTGAAAGAAGACTGTTCTACGACTAGACACCACCTAGAGGCCTTCTCTTAGCGAACATTTCCCGAGGATCTACTATGAACCAGGCACAGTGCTGTGTGCTGGGAATGCACAACAAGCAAGAACAAGGAGTGGTCTCTTGCCCTAAAGGATTTCCAAGTCCAGTGGGGACAACAGACAACACACAGGAGGTACCCAATAAACATGAGTCGAATGCAAGAATGGTACACATAAGGACCAATTATCACAATGCCCCAAGATGTGTGCTATTCCAGGGCTATATCGCTGGGACTGGAACACTGAGAAGGGGAGACTAATACCCCTTTTAATTAAGGGTTAAAAGGGCCAGGAAAGAGACAGAGCTGAGGTGAGACAGGTGTGTGGTGGGGTCAGGGAATGGTGGCCTTATGATAGCCCTCCTCTGCTGTGAGGACAAATAAGATGATGAAGGTCAAGAGCTTAGTGCTTGCTTGACACCCAATAAATGCGCAATGGATAGTAATGACCCTGACACCCAATGGTCTGGGAAGCCAGAGCTGGGGGAGGGCGTGGGCTGGGGACAGACCTGCTAGGAAAAGAAGCTGGCACTGGAGAGTCTATGACAGAACCAAAACCATTTCCCCAAGCCTCATCCAGGGAGAATTACTGCCACAGATCACAGCCACAGAGCAATAACAAGTCCCAAAGGGAAAGAGCAGCACTTCGATCATTCACCAAACCTAACTCTTGCTTAGTTTTTCTCCTTTACTTGGAACCTTAAGTCTCTTGTTCTCTTAGTCCCCTGTCCAGGAAATCTGTAGAAGTGGGTGTGGGTAAAAATGGCAGAAAAGGGATCTCCCTACATTGGATATCGAACTGCTCGTCCTGGTATTTGCACTTTTCAAGTGTCCTCATACATTTATGAAATCCTGAGTGACTACAGGTGTCAGGCACATGGTTGCACTAAAACATTTCTCAAAACTGATCCACTTCTAGCCCCGGCAGAGAGCCAGCCTTTGCTAGTTTGTTAACCCCATTAAACTCGTGGCCTAGAGCCCAGGGCTTCCAAAGCTGAAGGCAGCACCCTAGAGAATCCCGTGCCTCAGACCATCAGGATTCTACTCGCTTCATTCATCCAGAATCTCTGAAGACAAGACTGGCATTTCTAGGCTGGCACTGATCTTGCTCTGGAGCTCCGAAAGAGCTAGGAGTGGGGAAGCTACTCCTCTCTCTCTCGGTAAGGGTGACCCAGAGGCAGGTGACTTTACAAATGACCTTGATAAAAGATTTGTCGTCTCTCCAAACTCCCCATCTCTGCAGGCTTACCCTAACCTCGACGCCCCGCAAGAGTGACAGTACAGTGTGGAGTTTATGAGCCCCGACTGTGGGCTGGCTCTGGCACTCACTAGCTGTGTGACCTTGGGCAAGTAATTTGATCTTGATAAATCTCAGTTTCTCTACTGGTATAAAGGGGGACAATTTTCTTTCGGTGAGTTATTGTAAAGAATTGAGATAATAGATTTGATGTGTATAGCGCATTCCTAGAATTTAGTAACTATAATGTAAATATTATTATGTGGTAAGTACTACAGGCTTTGTGGGCCAATGTGGGACTCTAGCCCCCATTGGGACACACCTTACAATTTTACGGCACAAGCGAACATCTGGGGTACCACCAGCGGGCACCTACAGAGGCACCGCTGTCCTCCTCCGTCAGCCTGGGGGAGTCTGGGTCATCCTTTACTACTTCACTGCCATGAATTTCCTCTAGCACATTCCCACAGATTCCACTGCACTTCCCATTTCCCAAAGTGACTTCGTAAGGCTGCTGTCAGTGATTCTCACCGAGGTGGTACAGTAGGCGCTAGCATCCGGCCCAGGGCTGCGGGCTGCCCCGCCCACACAGCACTCACAGGTCCCGTCACCTGCTCACAGCCAGGGGTCGGCCTGGGCAGGGTGGGAGGAACAATGCAGCCTGGGGAAAACATTTCCCGAGTCCTCTGGCAACCCCTCGCCCCCTGTCTAACCTGCCACGGTACAGAAAAGGGACAGGGCTTGGAAAGCATGCTAAAGGCTTGGTTTTGGGTACCGGGAGACTGGTAAGATAAGAAAAGGCATCCTTCTCTGCCTTGGGAAGGGGCTCTTCTCAAATCCTGGCATTAGAAGATGAGAGTTAATTCATTCCTCCTCTTTCGGGACAGTTCCTGCTGGCAGGCCCCGTGCTCGCGCTGGTGGAGCCTCAGCTTCAAGGACCCCACGGCCCGGTGAGGAAGTGAGCAAATAAATGAAGAGTGCAGTACAGAGGGCTGTTCCCAGCAAGGGGTTACTCATTTCCCACTCCCAGTGTCAGCATCCATGTGGAGGGAGACCCCGGAGTAGCAGTCTAGGCCTCTCAGTTCCCCCTTACCTCCTCCTCTCTGAGGGAGGACTGGAGGGACCACTTGGAACAGGCTTCGGTAAGGGCAACGGGCTCGGGAGCCTCAGCCGCTGCCTGCCTCCTCCCTTCTGGCAGCCAGATGCCAGCTGGAAGCGCACTTTCTGTTTCGGGCTCTATACGATGGGAGCAGGCTCCGCTCTCATATGGGGAGGCCTGTGGTGTCCACAGCACCTGTGACAGGGGCTGTCAGTCTGTCAAAGTGTGGGGTTCTGTGTCAGGAAGCCCATTGTGTTCAGGAAATCCATCCGGGACGTAATCCGTAATAAAGGTGACCTTAGGATTTAATAGGCTTTTCTTTTTTGTCTTATCTCTCCATTGGTTTACAGCTAGGACGTGGGAAACAAGGGCATCACTTGTTAGACCCCTTCGAATTATAAGAAGGATCTCTATCATTGACTGGATGTTTTCATGGGCTAGGCATTCTATTCACAGAACTGCTAATCTCTACAGCCGTGCTTCATGGTAAGAGGAAATAAAGGTGACAGGTGCCATTGGTGATCCCAGCAGAAAGCATTATCCTTGAAATCCGCTTCACAGAAACTTGGTGCTGGAAGTGGCCTCAAAAGTTCTGGGCGAGATCCCACGCAGCAGGCTACCTGCCTTATATGTTACACAGGAAGCTCACTGCTTCATGAGGCGCCTGCCCCAGCACTGGCCATCACTGATTATGGGCAAGCTCATCCTTCTACTGAGTTCAAACGTGTCTCTTCTACAGCTCCCATCCTTCTCTTATTTCTATTCTAGCTCCACACACTAGAAGCATCCTTCCTGTCCGCATCACCCCTTATTCTGTGGGTTTCTCTCACTGATAGGTGCTAGTTGGAGCAGAGACAGGCCACTCCAAGGAAGTTCTTGTTTGTGTTACTTTAACTGACACTGAGCATCTATTCTGGAATGGAAAAGAGACAAAGGTTAAGAGCAAGGGTTTTGGGGCTAGAAAGATATGGATTTAAATCCTGACTACTTACTAGCTGTGTAAGCTTGGGGTAAGTCACTTAACCTTTCTGAGCTGTATCGCTTGAATAACATAGTTTAGAAGCTTTCTAACAGAACACTTGGAGCATTAAACAAGCTAATGCATATAAGATCTCTAGGCATTATGGGGCGCCTGGGTGGCTCAGTTGGTTAAGCATCTGACTCTTAATTTCAGCTCAGGTCATGATCTCAGGGTCATGAGATCAAGCCTGGTGTCCAAGCTCTGCGCCCAGCAGGGAGTCTACTTGAGATTCTCTCTCTCCCTCTTGCTCTGCCCCTCACCCTGCTCTCTCTCTCTCCCTCTCCCAAATAAATAAATAAATCTTAAAAAAAAAAAAAAAGGTTCCTAGGCACTATGCCTGGCACACAGGAAGTGCTCAATAAATAGCAGCTTTGATATAACTGCTATGGCCTTATGTGAGACGCTGGGGGCACAGAGATGAATACAACAGTCCCTGTCATGTAGAACTATTAGTCTAGCAGAGGAGACACACACAGAGACCTATCTTTTCAGAAGATCAGGCTGCAGATTTTCCCCAATCTGTTGTAACACCCTACTCTCTGAGTGAGCACAAACTCCCCAGAGCATACGGATCCCAGGGGGGATATTCACTCCAAAGAGCCCAGGAGAATGGCAGTGGAGCATAGACTCTGGCACTGCCAGGGCCTTCGAGGAGCACACGCTTGCAGGTACCTCAGATCCCACCTCCAGGAGCAGGGAGAGAAGAAAGAAGCCAGCTGGCTCCTAGAAACAACAGCTTTGATTGTGAGGATCAGCTTACCCCTGTGCCCTGCCCACAGGCAGAACAGGTGTCTGCTTATGAGGCCCCATTCCTCATACTTTCCCCCACCTGTCACCTGATACACGATATTCTTTTATCAGGGGCAAGAACCAATGGGAATGTTTCTAATGAGCCCCAATGATGCCACTTCTCCCTGCTCAAAACCTTCAGTGGTTCTCCAGCACCTTGTGATGGATGATCAAATCCCTCATTTTAGCATTCAAGGCCCTCCGGGATCTGGGCCAACTTCTCACTTCCTGCTAACTCTCCATGCACCCTGTGCCACAGTTCAAATTTAAAAAGGTCAGTTTTCTGAATATGCACTTAAGGTTTCTACTTCTGTCTTTGTTCTTGCTATTTGCTCATCATCATGTCAAAATGAACCCCTCCCATCCCTACAGACCAGGCCTGAATGCTGCCTCCTCCAGGAGGCCCAGGCACGAAGGACTGCCGTCTCCTTGAACTCTATAGATGATACACATTTCCATGGCTGCAGCTATCATAATGCCTCCATCGTGGAGTTCAAGACTATCCAAGAATATCATGAGAGTATCTGGCATACAGTAAGCTGGATAAACATTTCTTTTAAAAAAATGGTGTAGTGATCTGTTCGTATGCCTACAACTTTAAAAAAGTCCATTAATTACCAAGGGGCCTTACTTAGTACAAGGATCTCACCGCCTGTCAGAAAGTAGAGATGTGCTAAAGGTTTCATGGGCTGGTTGGCGGAAGAGCTGGTCTCAGAGCTGAAGACACTCAGTCTTCTCACTAAACTGCACCTCCTGATTCTTGCTTTATGGAAGACTGATAAGGTGACTATCGCCACGTGGGAGCCCCATTATACTTCCCACTATACAAAGCCTCTATATATGCTGCCTGAGGCTTAATAAGGCTCAAGACTCTTTCCTTACTTTTGTAGTGCATCTTTGAAGCATGTACATCTCTGAAACATGTAGATGGGAAAAAGTCTTCCCCTCTCATGTAATTTTCACCTAGGGGTAACCCTATTCACTTTTGTCTTCATTCTGGGGAGCATTACTTGGGCAACCCACTATAAACTCTGATGACCCAGAAGTGAGATATTATTTGTTCCATTTTCTGGATGACAAACTCTGGCTCAGCGAGATCAAGTACTTGTCCAAGGTCACATAGCCAGATGAAGACAAAGCTGGATATGACTCCAAGTTCTGGGATCTTTCCACTATGTCAGGCTAATGTGGACAGTGAAATAAAAGCTATGTGTTTGGCACAGACGGCCACTTTCCTGGAAAGTTACCAAGGTGACAAGATCACGCTATAATATTTTATTAGTTAGATTGTCAGAGCCGGAAGACACCATTTTATTAGTTAGATTGTCAGAGCTGGAAGATGAGGAAATGCATCCAGAGAAGTAAAGTAAGTTGCCCAAGGTTATCCTGGTGGTTTTGACAGAGGTGGGACTTGACTGACTCTTCATCGTAACTCAGAGCTCTTTTGAATGGACAACAAAGGGGAAGGGAAGTGGGATTGGCTCTATGATCTTTGACAGACCAGCTGATTTGCCCTGGGGCTTCATGATAGCAACGGAGAAGAGATTCTTTATTCCCCACAGCCACTGATGTTTCAGGCCAGCACCGTCCAATAGAACTTTCTGGGATCATGAAAATGTTCTAGATCTGTGCTGTTCGATGGTGGCCACTAGCTGTATGTGGCTACTGAGCACTTCAAATGTACCTAGCATGACTGAGGAACTGAACTTTTCATTTTACTTAATTTTATTAATTTAAATTCAAATTTAAAAAGCCATAGGTAGCTAGTGGCCACTATGCTGGACAGAACAGTCTGAAGCCCAGAAACCACACAGAAATACCGAATCTCAGAGCTAAGGGGACCTTTAGGTCAGACTCCAGTGTGGTATAGGAATCTCTTCTACATCATCCCCGATGACTCCATCTGAATGTCTGACAATCAGAGACTCACTACCACCCAAGGCAAATGTTCTCCCCTGATAGCTGCACAGGGTCTCTTCCCGAGTTCTTGAAACACAGGACTGAGCTTCAGAGTCACTGCAGACTTCTTTTCCCGTAGAGAACAGAGAAGCAACCATTGTGGATGAATCTGTCAGTGCAGCACCATCTTCGCCGTCTTCCCCATTTGCCTCTGGATAACCCTTAGAATGTCTCTTTAGAACGTGGGGCTGAGAATAGGACACAGACACCAAGGACAGGTTGACCAGAGTGGAGTCCTGTGATGTGGAATCCACAATTCTTCTAACACAGCCAAGGTGAGCTGGCTTTTCTAAGGCAGCTCACATCCCCCTGTTGGTGTCTTTCGCACTTGTAGACAACTAAAGCCCCGCAAGCCCCATTCCACACACTTCTGAAAACCTACGTGTCCTCTCAACCTGTACCTGTCTGCTTTTCTTTTGTGATCCAGACCTAGGACACTGTGGATGACCTTTAAGATACTGGAATCGTAACAACCTCACTGGGCAGAGAGAGCAGGGACGCTCTAGGTCAATCTCTCAAACTCCTGCACCTGTATCTGAAATTACTCACTCAGAGGAAGTTAGCAGGGCACTGGGAAGCAGAGCAGGCAAACACAAGCTCTCACAGGACAGAAAGCGCTGCCCGGTGCAACGGGGGTAAACGGGTCTCCAGTTTCCACCGCTGTGGCTGTGTGCTCTCTTGGCTCCTTGGGGATTCAGTGATCCAGCCTCCCCTGCTGACCTTGGCAGGGAAGTGCTCCCACACTGCTCTGACTATAGCTGTCATGGGGGAGGAGAGAAAAATGCCTTTTTATTATTAATAAGACAGAGGGAGGCAGTCTATCCTTTCTGGGTGGGGTGATACCCGTCAGCAAAAAATGATCTGCTAACTCTCCGGGAAGCATTAAGAGCAAGGATAGGAGAAATAATTGCTTATGCCCAGTGCAAAGAAAAGATGCTTCAGCGGAACGAAGGCCTTTAGCAAGGCAGGTGGATGGCGGGGCGAGGGAGGGTGGGAGGGAGGCGCAGCGCCCTGATGACCCTTGGCAAGAGGAAGAAGCGGGAGGGGCAGACTGGACCCTGCAAACTCCAGTGTGGGGGGATCCGCTGGAGGCACCGTTAGCGCTATTAGAAGAATAAAGCGAGAATGGAGAAATGGCTAAGCAGCATCACTGCACACAGATGCCGGAATACAGGAGCTCAGTTTGTTCTCCTTCCCAGAGAAGGGAAGTTTTTTCCTTCTGAGAAGCCCTCACTCACACCTTCCCCTTCTCCAGTCCTGCTCCCTCTGGAGCTGGGCTGCTGCCTTGTGATAAAGCTTCCTTCCTACTCTCACAGCCCCTCTCCTGAGTGCCTGCCAAACCTCCTGGGTTCACTCTGCGTGGCAGAGGCAGCCTTTTGTCCCCTCATCCCTGCTCCAGTCCCGAAATCACTCACACCTCCAGTTTGCACAAGAGCCGTGCTCTGGGAATGTTTTCTTAAAGTCATATTTTTATAATTTGAGTAATAGCTTAATGCAATTATTAGAAAAAGACAAGACAAAATCATTTGTAAACCTGTCATGCAATGACAAAAGGAAGGAAATATATAAAAACGTTGTTTACAGTATTGAGTTGGGAATGGCTGATACTGCCTTCATTATATGATAATGTATTTTCCAAATTATTTGTAAATAAGCATGCCTTGCTTTTAAAATGAGTAAAAAACCTCCTAAAAAGCTGATGAAAACCAGTGCCTAAGGCTGACAAAAACCTCCAGCCTGCCAGCCGCTGGTTTCACCCATCAAACACCCCCAGTGACACACCAGTGCCAGATGAGCCTTCTTGGAACTTTACTTTGACCGGGTCCCTCTCCTGCTCCAACCTCGCACAGCTTCCTACTTCCTGCTCCTCCACCCCAAACCAATGGGAGCCCCTGCAGCCCCAAGACCGCCCTACCCCACCGCATTAGAGTTGGTCCTTTGCATGTTTGTGTTCCCCACGAGACAGGAGCCCCCACGGAGGCAGAGCAGTGAACACTTCTGCTCCTCCAACTCAGGTTAAAACCCAAACTGGTGTCCCACTACTCTGAAAGGTTTCTTGGGAGCGACTCCAAACCCTCATATTCCACTTTGGATCACTTTTTACTCAGTTGTAACTTGAATATCCATCCAAACTTTTTGTAAAGCTATTCCTTTTGAAGGTACTACAGACCTTCTCATTTTCTTTGTTACTAATTAATACAACAAAGAGCTGGACCACTACAGCTGAATTCAATGGAGTGCTTCCCATGGAGAGGCTGAAATTACAGTGTGAATTCAGAAGCTGCTGTTTTAGAACACGTGGAGAGAGGAGAGAGCCCAGGACTGGGACAGGCATCCGGTGTGGGGTCAAGCAGCACCGGAATCATTTCCTAGAACCCACAGCCATTTCACCCAGTGCTTCCCAGAGTCTAAAATGATCTCTGTTGGAGACAAGTGAGGAAAAAAGCTAAACAAATAGCACTCCCAAAGCCCTAAACAGGGCAAATCATCTCCACTGGGCTCAGAGTTGAAATCCTGAGAAAAGACCCAGTTTCCCAAGTGGAGCACCAGGCTGGTCTGGCCGGCTAGACATGTAAACCCATGGTCCATGCCCCATATCCTCTCTGACACACGTGGATGGGGGACTCCCCAGGGCACTGCCATCCCTAGGTCACCTAGATCCCAGGACCTGGCACAGAGCCTGGAAAGCAGGGGTTCAAGAAGAAACGACCTGAAGTCAGGTCTATCCCCAGGCTGATGGCAGAAGCCCCAAACCACAGGTCTGTTTACTGAGGAAACTGGAGGGACCACACAGTTTGTTTGCTTTTTATATCTCCTCCCCATGCCGGGGAGTATAACCTGTGTGTGTGTGCGGAGCCAATACACACCCATACAACCTCACAGAACGCATGCGCTGCTGAGCAAACACACAGTGTGACCTTCCAACACTTACGACCCACTGCCAGAGTTATTTTTGAAACACGCTTCCTGACTCCAAATCTCACTTGCCAAGTGTGTGATCCTGGGTAAGTCTCCTAGCCTCTTTGGGCCTTACTTTCCTCAACTGTATAAAGTAGTGAATAGAACCTTCTTACAGGGCTATCTTAAGGAGTAGAGTTAATATATGTAAAGCACCCAGCCCTAGAGATGTTTTCAAGGATTAAATCCTATCAAGTATGTAAAGGGGCTAGAACACTGTTGGACACAGAGTAAATATTCAGTATAAGGTAGCATTACTATTATTCATTATTCATTATTAGTATAATTATAATAAGTAATCATTATTTCCTTCTTGTGGCAGAACCCTTCACAGGACCTTTGGATGCTAACTCAGGTCAGCTGCTGGTCACTTGTGTGCCTTTGGACAAGTCACAGGTTTTTGAGCCTGGCCACTTTCTCCCACGAAACAAGTTATAATCCAAAGAATAATCCCTCTGAGTCGCATGTCTGCAAACATGTACTAGATGTTCCTAGGAGATCACTGTAACGCACGCTTCCAAAGAATGTACTTGTTTTTTCCAGATAGGCACATTATCTGCAGTCATCCATACTACTCGTAGGGGCTTAATTAACAAATCACGCTCTTTCTCTGCTTCGATGCTGCGTCTGTGCCAAGACCGTATTCTCCTCGACGACAGAGGCCTGGCCTTGCCCTCCACGTGCCTTCGGCACTGGCACACAGTCACATTACATCCCCCTTACTAAAGGGGCAGTGAAAATTTTTTAACAGGGAACCATCACTTGTGGGCACCTTCCCCTAGCAGCCCAGTAACGTATCATTCACTTCCAATACCAGTATCTGGGTATTCAAATTGGACTCCAGAGGCTGCACACTGTTTGTCCACAGGTCAACTACTAAATTTTGTTTGACCTGACCATCTATGCTTTAAAATTTTTAAGTTGGTTTCCAACCTTTAAAAATTGAGAGGTATGGCATAAAAAAAATATATAGATCTTGGCTTTTATTGAATAATTGGAAGATCTGGCAATAATCTGGGCTTAAACAATCAGCAATAGCTGAAGAGTAGCTGCCCTTTTTATTGCTCTCCACCTCACTACAGTCTCCACCACTTCCTCAGGGCTTTCCAGAACTATCCAGGAATCTAGTTGTTAATCATGAATCGTCAAAACCTAGGAATTAAAAAAAAAAAAAACAACTTAGGAATTAACTCTTGGTTTGCCTGCATCCGTGTTGTGCATTACATTTAAAGTAGGGTGTTTTGCACGGAGCAGTCCAGAAATGCACCGGAAGTGTGAGAAGGAGGGACAAACTTGACCACATCTTGCAAACATGTGCTAGATGGTTCTGGGGAGATCTCTGTAAAGCATGCTTCCAGGAGGATACTTATGTTTTCCAGACAGGCAAGTTATCTATTCCTTTATGGGAGCCAGGGCAAAGAGATAAATCTCCTGTCACTTATCAAAGCAAACTGAAGCAGAAGTAAACAGTGGCCTGAAAGGCAGAAAAGCAATTTTAAAAAATTAATAAATGATGAGACTATTAATAGCACATGAAAAGGGTTTGCTTTTTTCCCCTCCCCTTTAATATGATTTTTACCTTAAACATTGTGTCCCTTCAGGAAAGGGAAGAAAAGTTAATAAAGGAACCTATCACTCAAACTTAATTTTTAGTATGGCAAATAAACTGCTTTAATGAAAGGGCTGAAATCCCTAGGTTTGCACATTAAATTTTCATTCATAGTAGAGAATGGAAATTATTGATTCAGCCATGGCATCGTGCATTCTGAATCCCACAGTGCCTCGGAAGCCCACGTTACTGCTGGGTGCAAATGTGTTGGCAGCGTTCTGATGCAGGGTGAGCACAGGGTGGGTGAGGGGGTGAGGCAGACTGTCTCCTCACAGAACAAAAATAATCAATGTTCCTCGTCTGTAAGATCCACCTAGACAAAGAACTGCTTCCGATGGCATGATGGATCAGGGGGTGAATTCTGAGATCAGAAAAGCCAGGTCCAATCAGTCTTCAGGAAGCCCAACAGCTTCATGGAATATATATATATTTTTTAAAAGGCAGAATGGATGTGTGATGATTTGATCCTAAACTCTTGGGAAGGTCTGGGCTTCAAGAAATACTGTAGAAGAAAGAAAAGTACTTTCTCCGTTCAAGGTCAGGGTGTCCATCAAGGGAAGAGTAAGTGTATGACATTCTAATGCTGAACTGGATAGCACAGAAAAATCAATCAAACTCACAAATACAGCCTCAACCTGCTGTGGCCTCAACGAACAGTCAGGGACGTGAGCCTCCCACCTTCACTTAAAGCATAAAAATAGGTATGTTTTTCCTTTGAAAGAAATTAATCCTCCTGCCTCTCAAAGGACTACCCCATAATTAAACAACTCTTAATTATTTCTCCATTAGATAACTCACAGGGATTGATTGTAAGATGAGATGGAGGCAGCCTGAGCCAGGCCCATTTTGGGGTCTGTGTGTACCACAGACCGTATGAGATCAGGAAAGCAATCATCTTTAGAAATAAAACTAAACTCAATTGCAAAAGTAAAGCTGCTTAAAAGGAAGGAAGGAAGGAAGGAAGGAAGGAAGGAAGGAAGGAAGGAAGGAAGGAAGGAAGGAAGGGAGGAAGGAAGGAAGGGAGGGAGGAAGGAAGGAAGGGAGGGAGGGAGGCAATCATGTAATATATTCCAAAAACAAGAAGGTTTTTGTTTTGGCTTTGGTTTTGTTTTGATTACCTCCTAGCTAAGATTATCTTATACCAATAGTCTCCTCTGTCAGTCGGAATGTTGGAGAAGTAGCTCTGTTGGACCAAAAAGTTCTGCTTTTGTGTTTTCATACGCTGAGAGCTGGTGCCATCTATAGATTTCCATTCTGGGAGAGGTTTCTCTTTTGTCCTACTTTGCGTCAGACCTGCTGTCGTGAGGATAAGAGTGCCCAGGAGACACCTCCCTGTGGTGTGATAGGCTATGAAGGATGGGACTCATTAATGGGTTGGCAGCTGCCCTCAAGCAGGATGCTGCCTGGAGGTGGGGGAAGAAGGGGAAGGGAGGCTGAGGAGGAGGAGGCTCCATCCAGGAGACCACCACTGGCTGTGGGAGGGGGCCCTCAAAGCAAGCAGCACCACTTCCTGAAGGATCCCCACAAGGTGAAGTCTGAACCGAGAGAGTGACAGCCCAGTCACAGAAACCTCTGTCTGGAAGAGCAGGCTCTGGGTAACTGTTTCTCTTTTTCGACTTAAAACAATCCCACTGGAGATATTATCTACAGCTCTGATTATTTTCCAATTGCTCGAATGTTACTTTTTCTGTCACTCCTTTACTATGTTCCTAACAATTTTATAGTACCCATCCCTATCACACTAGAGTTTGTTTATAACTGATTTTTTCTTTTCTAGTCTCAGTTAGGAGATGAACTGTCCACCCTTAGGTAAAGCCAAACTGTTCAGCCTGGCACACGAGGCCCCTGCCCACCTCCCATCCAAACTTAGGCCATGCTATTCTATATGCTGTTCCCCACTCATAATGTTTACATTCATTTTCACAGCTTCCCATGTGCTGTTCCCTCTGTCTGGAACATCTTCCCTGCCCCAGCTTCTTACCATGGCTCAGTTTTGGCCATCTTTGCAGACTTGGGCTCACAGGCCTTCTTGGTGGGTGCTGACACCCCATCTGCCCTCTGGTCCCTTCCCTCTACTCAGCTTGCATCTCATTCTTTGTAATGATCTGCATCCCCCACTTAGTACAGTGGATGATAAATGTCCTTTGCATAAATAAAGAGCACCACTTCCAGCTCCCTCATTGCCTGGATTTATTAGATCAAAGGGATGAAATTTAACCAGTGCTTCCCAATCAGGAGCCAGCGTATCACTTCTTACCTTTATGGTTTTGGTCTGGAGTCTGAGTCCATTTAAAGTGTTGATGGCTTTCTCTGCATCCTTTGGATCAATATAGTTAACGAATCCATACCCTAAACTCTGTCCTGTGGAAACATTTTTAAAAAAAGAGAGAGAAAGAGAAAGAGAGAGAGAGAGAAATAGAGAGCTCAGTATCTTTATAGCAGTAACACCTCCCATTGCAGTGAGTCAAAACCCTCCTCTAGTATATGGTTCCTTTTACACCAGGGTTTACCCCAGGTGGAAAAGTTTCCAGTTCTTCCATCTCTCACTTTGGTCAGCCTAGGAACTCATAGGAGTTGCCCAAGTTGGGAATGGGTAAGTGCCCCTGCCCATCCACATCCATACACAAGTGTCCACTTAACCAGAAAGAAGTGAGAAGGTAGTAAAAAGAGAGCAGGTGTGGTTTGTTAGATTTGAACTGAGTCATGGGGCTTTTCCTATCAGCTGTGTGACTGTGGAGAGGAGTCATTTAATGTCCCGTTTTTTCCCCCACATGTCTTCTCTGGAGATAACAGACAGACAGGTTTGTAAGCGTTAATGAGATCTTGTGTATAAAATGCCTACCAAGTACGTTGCCTAGAATATAGTAGCTGCTCAACGAAAGACGGCTATGCTATGCTCAGTCCTGTGAAACTGGGGCGAGCGCTGAATGCAGGAGCTGTCTGCTGCCTCAGTCATGCCAGCCACGCCCACACGCGGAGGAATGTAGCAGGATCTGAGCAGCAAAGACGGAGACATTTATAGTGAAGGCATGACCAGAATCTAAAGAAGTTGCTACAAATCATTGGTTGCCCTCATCATCCTCCCAGCCCAAAAACAGTTAAAAAAAAAAAGGGGGGTGTGTGAGGATTCTATTGGAAAGAACTGGGGAGCTCCTAACACAAAGGGGAGAGTGCAAACACATTCTGCAAAGAGGGTTTTAGCTCCTTTAGGTGGAGATGGCATCAACTTGTCTGCAAAGAGAGGTAGCAAGTGACAGGGCTCCCCCCTAAGTGAAATAAAAATAATGTGCTTGCGATCGTGCCACTGATTATAAATAGTCCATCAGCTCTGCCATGTGTCATCAGCCAGAAATATCATTAGGAAACTTTACATTTTCTGACATACCCTTTAAGAAACACAGAGCTTAGGGTGGCTGCAAAACCAGCTTGAACTTCCCAGGCAATGTTATTGATTTGTGGGTGGCAGCAGAGCCGTCCGGAAAATGACAGGACGTCACATGTCAGGGAAGACTGATTACATAAAGCTCTTTTTGGAGTACCCAGTCCAGGCCTGGGAGACAATACAGCAAAAAGCCTGCCATGTCCTGGTGACAGGAGCCCATTTCAGCAGCCAAAAAATCTTTCCAACAGCTTCTGTTTTGCTGGTAAATGTCTGTGTTTGTGTTGGTTGTAGGAGGGAACCTGGGAAAACAAGTTGGGTTCTGGATTGGAAAATGGGTGACTTTGTTATCCTTTATAGGACGCAAGCAAAGAGCATCACGAGGAATGGCTAAGTGCTCATTTTTGTGCCCAAAATGGAAAACCCAAAATGACAATACTTTCCATTAGAATATTCCTTTGTGTTTTGGAATAACAGGGTTAGAACAGGAAAGACAGGAGCAAACTTTGCCAGATATACCCTTTATAGGCAGAATTAGTAACTGAAGAAGGAGGAGAGAATATTGAACACACTCCAGCTGCCGGGCCCCTCTGTGTGCATGTGCGCCTACGTGTCTGCATGCGTGTGTGTGTGTGTGTGCAAGAGAGTAAAAGTGTGACAAAGAGAGGTGTGTGTGAATTACAAGACCCTGCCACATGTTCTGAGAAACTTTTGCAAATCTAAAAATATAAGAGACATTAGTTTAAAAATATCATTTATCCTAAATTTGGCTCCACCTCATCAAGCCTAACTAAATTCACCTAATTAAATCCATTTTCATCATTCAAATTTATCAGTTCTATTTTCCTTGTAAATAAGAGAAGCCTTAAAAATTGCAGTACTAAAATATTCTTACAATTATTCATTTTAAACAGTTATGCACCAAGTTGAGAAGCTTTAAAGGGCATTTTTAAAGCAATAATCTCAACGATAAACCTTAGTTATGAGTTCTAGGAAACAAATCAGACAGTCAATCTATCCAGCTAAATTGAATTTGTATAAAATTAAAATGAAATATGAAAAAATACAGACAAAACACTCACCGCTTAACTGCAAACATTGAACCTAAACCCAAATACTTCATGATTCATCATACTGATGGAATGTATGTGGAAGAATTTATCATGCCTACCAGTGGTGCATGTTCCCTGATATACTATATCTTTCTCTCTAATTATTCATATATTTATAGAAATCTAAAATAAATATAGTGGCTATGATTTCTACATTCTATATTTTATCTTTGTTTTAGACCCTTGCTTCAGGTCCTAGGAAGGTTCTGAAGGTCAAGTGAAAGAAAGAACTCCCTTTTTTTTTTTTTTAAAGATTTATTTATTATTTTACAGAGAGAGAGAGAGTGGGGGGGGCAGAGGGACAGAATCTTCACGAAGACTCCCTGCTGAGCACAGAGCTCCATGGGGGGGGGGGGGCATGAGATCACGACCTGAGCTGAAATCAAGAGTCAGATGCTCAACCAACTGAGCCACCGAGGCGCCCCAAAAGAAAGGACTCCTGCCCAGCAAGCTGTGTCATATCTACTCACCTGCCTGTATCAGTCCCAAACCCACCATCACCTCAGATTGAAGGCAATTAGCACAACTGTGCTATCATCACCTGTTCTAGGTTTAGAGAGAGACTGCACTTAACATCAGGAATGAGGGTGCTTTTGAGAAAAACTAAAAACCAGATAAACATCGTTTCAGAAAGGAAGAGGAGGGAAAGACTGGAGATTCTCCTTGATATGAAATAATGAGGTGCAAACTCTGAAACAGAACACTGCATTGAACAAGATGGGGACAGAGGTGGGAAGCACTGCCGTGAACTGAAAGGCGTGAGATAAACCGCAGCACAGGGAAACTACCTGTGCTCAGCCTAGTTTGAGAACAGCTTCCTCACATGCTTCTTGCCAACACAGAAGGAGTCCAGCTAAGTCTAACAAAAAATACTCGATGGAACTAAGCAATCTCTTTTAAAACACTCTAGAGAGGATTAAATCCCAAGGTAGAAAATATAAAAACCCAAGCCTCATTTCTTTCAAAAATTATTAGTAGCAGGGGAGAGTGAAATGAAGAAGAATTCTATGTTTTAACTTGTCTGTATGGTGGGCATACATTGGTGATGAGTTTTGGGTTTGCAGTTCTATATTTAAATGCACATAGAAAAATATAGATGAAACACATTCACAAAAAATACCAACACTATTTCCATGGGGACCAAGAGAGCCACCATGCTGGGAAGGCCCCAGGGGACACAGTCTGGAGCCTAGAGCGAAGTGTGTGCATAGCTGCAGAAATAGGTCCATAAGGTCCTCTTATTATTCCTTTTCCCCCAAATAATTACATCTTCCTTTATCAGCAATAGCAAGATTTGAGCATATACGTATAGTGACAGTATTTTCAGAACAGAAAATTTTTTTAGACTTTATTTTTGTTCTCAGTTTACGAGTTTATTTTGATAGCAGTTTGGTCAAATAAAACAAACCATTGAGGTTATGTTTACTGAATCATCAATAAAAAATACAATCAATAAAGAAAAGATGATATTATGAAATGAAGGCTTCCTCCCAAATTTAGAAACTCTCATGAGTACCTGGCTCCTTGATACTCAGGTGATCCACAGTCCTTACATGTGACCACTCCTGAATACTCCTGTCCAGCAGGCACGGATGAGGGATCCCCAGTGACCATGCATGAGCAGGAAATGCATTCTTGGCAGTTTGGGATGGAAACTTAAAATTAGAACATAGTTTCCAAGGGGAAACAGTTATACATAATGGCTACATTTTAAGGCACTTCAGTGTATTTTGGATTAAAGAGGTTCATGTTTTTAACAAGCTTTTCTTAAATCTGGACCTGAATATCTCTGTTTTTATAAACTGCTCATATGCACATGTGCACACATGAACACATGGTGCGTCCTCCTACTCTGACATGGCAACATCTCCATTCCGCTGTAATAATGTGTATACCAACTTCTCCCCCTGGAAACCAAACACTTCTCCTCACAAGAACTAGCTTATAAAAGTTTGCTTCCTCGAACATAGTAGGTGCTCAACAAACAGATGAAAGAGTGGGTACACCCGTCTGTACCAACCCTCCATTTCTGGAAGAATGTTTTATATTTGGGGAAAGGAGGGGGACCCAGGGAATTCTTTTTGCATTTGTGGGAAAGGGAGAGCATGACAAGCTGACACCAAGGATCGGAAAAGAAAACACAAAGAATATCTGGGTGGGCTCCCCTCCAGCACAGATCAGGTGCTGCCCACCCTCGGAGTTTCCAAAGTGCTTTGCGACCCGTTCTGTTGCATCTGACTCTCACAACTGCCCCGTGGGTTTTCATTTTATAGATATGGAAACTGAAGGGGCACCTGGGTGGCTCAGTCGGTTAAGCATCTGCCTTCAGCTCAGGTCATGATCCCGGGGTCCTGGGATCGAGCCCCACATCGGGCTCCCTGCTCAGCGGGAAGCCTGCTTCTCTCTCTCCCTCTGCTGCTCCCCCTGCTTGTGTGCTCGCTCTGTCAAATAAATAAATAAACTCTTAAAAAAAAAAAAGATATGGAAACTGAAGATCAGAGAAAATAGTGATGTGCCCTCCATTACAGAGCTGGATCTCAGTCTGTATCAGGGGTTGGCAAACTTTTTTACATACTGGGTGAGACAGTAAGTAGTTTAGGATTGGCGGATCCTCCGGTCTCTGCCATGACAACTTTGCCATTACAGCATGAAAGCAGCCACAGACAATATGTGTTCCAATAAAACACATTTAGAAAAATAGGCTTCCTTTGGGCCATAGTTTGCTGACTGTGGTTTAGATCTTTTGACTCCAAATCCAGTACCCTTTGCCATACTCACAGTTACTCCATTTGAACTAAAATGTCACTGACAACGATTCCAAAGCCCTGAAATACCTCTGAGGCTTTTTTGAATTATCTAAGAAAAACTCAAATTACCTTCAATAATTTGTGCTAAGTATCTTTATTGTATTCAAATTCTAGGAATCACCATCATAGCTGATTATAACCCCTCGTTTTCCTGGTCATTCTGGATAGGCATTGTTTTCCTTTGCCTTTGGAGTCCTGGGGGTTATGACAGCAGGACCCCAAATGTGACATCCTCATGGTTGATGGCAGCAACAGAGAAGCCATCCTTTTGCAGGGCTGGCTTGAAGGGACCTCAGCATTTCTGCACTGCCAACCTGCACACTTGGCTCTTTCTTTCTTCAAAAATCGTCATTCTCCAGAAACCTAACAGCTACTCCCCTCATCTGCAAAGCCCCCAAGGGGGCAGCCAGATGGGTAGCTGCTGTTGATAAAAACTTCTGAGTTGAGTAAGGAATTTTTGTGAATGTTAGAACCCCTAGCTCAGGCTGAAATTCTGTTCTCAAAGCACATGATAAAATCCCCAGTCACCTTAAGATCACCTGCAGGGCAGTAATCCGCATGCTGGGTTAACTGCAGCCAACTCTAAATCCCAGGACTCCCTCAGGCAGTCCGGAGATGCCTTTCCCTGTTGTCAGATGCCTCAAAATCTACCTGAACACACCCTAAGGAGGGTCGGAGAGGCTTGCGGCTGTTACTACACACATACACACGTACTGTACACATATGTACTGTGTGTGTGTGTGTGTGTGTGTGTGTGTGTGTGTGAAAACTCTACTTACTGTATAACTTTGGTTGAGTCATTTAAGCTCAATCAGCCTGTTCCTTCGTCTGGAAGCATAGGGATAATCCCTTACCCTCACAATCAAAGCGTCATTGTGAGGGCTGACGATGTTACACACAGACCAACAATAGCTTCCATTTATTCAGGGTCCACCTGGTGCCAGGCACTGTGCTAAGTGACCTACTAATGTTTCCTTATTTAATCCTGTGTGAAATGGGTACCATGGGGCCCATCGTGCAAATAAAGAAAATGGGCTAAGACATGTGAAGTAACTTGCCCAAAGGCAACCAGCAAGTAGGGTCCATGGCTAGGATTTGAGTAAGTCCAGGTCTATGTGACTTCTCAGCTCACGCTTTTCTCCCCACAGGGTCTGGCGTCTGTGAAAAGGCCCGGAAGTATCCAGTATCAGGTAAGCATTCAGGGGGATGAACATACCCTACGTTGGGGTCTCTTCCCCTTCTTAACACTGACTGGGGATGCTTTGAGGTGCTGGAGCATCCATGGCTCTGTTCCCACCCCTCCCACCTCTGTGGGTTTTACACAGTGTTGGGCAATCTGAGTCCTGGCTTTTCTTCTGCAAGCTCAGGGTTAGGAGAGACAACTAGTCAGAGAATTTATTTTCTTTTGGTAGTTCACACAATTGCCTCTAAGTATGGTTTAAAGTCTTGGTACGCTCAGTGTGGTCCCTGTACCAGCATCGATGGCATCATCTGGGGACTTGATACAGAAAAGTAACGATGTAAGAAATGCAGCGTCAGCTTATTGCTGTGTGGCCTTGGCTAACTAACTTAACCTTCCTACACCTTGGTTTCTGAGAAAGCTACACATCCTAATCCATAGCAACAGGGAAGGGAAGCTCTGATAGGGAAGTTCTCAGAATTTCTTTGTATACACTATTTCTTTTCTTCCCCCAAATCTGCATTCCTACTTTGTCCCTTTCTGCTGCAGTAATCTCATCTGTAAAATGAACTTAGTATTAGTTTTCATGGAATTATTAGGAAGATTAAAAGTGATAATGCATGCAAAGTGCCTGGCATATAACAGATGCTCAATAAACGTTGGTTCCTTGTTTTTTTTCTCCCACACCCCATTAAATACTGCCTTCTATTATTGTCTATGAGAATGCTATCTCCTTAGTGAGGCCCCAACCTTCTTAAAGGTAGAGAATGTTTCTGATGCTTTACTTTTATATCGGAGCACGTGATGTGCAGCAGGCACATAAATTCCATATATAACAGGCACCTACCACATGCTGGATACTATGAGTGGGCCCCAAAATGACCAAATGACCAAGAAACTGTTCCTGACTTCAGGGGACTTAATATGTAGAAGGGAAAGATGGATATAAGAATTAATTTTAGTTCAGCAAAAATAATAAATATATCAGAGATACTTCGTTTAAAACTATATATAGGAAAAACAACAAAAAAACTACATACAAGGACAGAGAAGAGATGGAACTGATTCTGACTGAGCAGAAGGCTTCCTGGAGGTGGGGGCATTTGAGTTCAGCTTTGAAGAAACAGGAGAATTTTTTTTTTTTTTTTTAAAGATTTTATTTATTTATTTGAGAGAGAGAGAATGAGAGAGAACACATGAGAGGGGATAGGGTCAGAGGGCAAAGCAGACTCCCTGCCGAGCAGGGAGCCCGATGCGGGACTCGATCCGGGGACTCCAGGATCATGACCTGAGCCGAAGGCAGTCGCTTAACCAACTGAGCCACCCAGGCGCCCAAAACAGGAGAATTTTGATAGGATTTTCCCATAAAGGGATGAGCTTCCAACCTGGGGGCTGAATCCTAGCACTGCATAAATTTACCCCACAGGTATTTATTGAGCACCTATTATGTGCCAGCCATAGTCCCATTTACTGAGATTATAGCAGGGAACAAAAATATTTGGTTTCTGCCATCACTGAATGTATATTCTGATTGGGGGTGATGGAGCAAGACAAGAAACATAAATAAAATATAAAGTTTGTCATATGATGGTGAGTTCTTGGGAGGAAATAAAGCACAGAAGGGGGAAGACAGTGTAGGGGATGGGGTTGCAAATTTTTAATAGAGGGTCAAATAAGGCTAAGGTGACATGAGAGCAGAGACCTGAGGGAGAGGAGGCAGCCAGTTCCCCCTATCTGAGGGAAGGACGTCCCAGGCGAGGAAATCTGTGCAAAGGCCCTGAGGCAGGAGCATGCATGGCATGTTGGAGCAATGACAGAAGTGAACGTGAGGGCAACATACCACTGCACTTGTTAAATGCCTGAAAAGAGGGAAGTGGCAGCCCCGGTTCCTTCAAACTGGTTCTATGGTGTTGTTGAATAAGACATGTAGGAAAACCACTCAGCCCCCACCCCACAGCTTTGCAGATCAGGTGAACACTCCTTCTGAAACATCTTTTTGAAACCATCTCTTGATGTGACTCTGTTCCTCACTAGACTGGGGGCAACTTGAGGCCAAGATGATACTTTATTCATCTCTGTATCTCCAGGGCCTACCAAAGGGTCCATGACATTGGTGGATACCCAGTAAATGTCTTTTGGGTGAATGGATGAATATTATCTATTCACAAATGTATTTACATCCTCTTAACCACATTCAAACTCTCATATACCAAACAGAAAGTAACCAGAAAGAGCTGCAAACTCTTTTACCAGGGCCTTACCCATGTCCAGGGGAACCAAGCCCATCAGACACATCTGAAAGACCTGCAGTCTTTAGTCTGAAGGAGAGAAGACTCTAGAGGTGCTCAGAGCCAATTCTAATATTTGAAAGGCTGTCATGGGAAAGCAAGGGTTGACTTGCCATGTGGTGCCCCATGGGAGAGAACAAAGATCAGAGAGAAGAAAGTTAGGGAGTAGATTTCTGCCCTGATAAAAGGAAGAACTTTCTAATACTGATTTATAAGGGTGTGGCTGCCTTGAGAGGTGGTAAGGGCCCCATGACTAGAAGTATGCAAACAGAGACCAGATCAATGTTTTATCAGGGGATGTGGCAGCAGTCAGCAAGATCGACTGATCCCTTCTAATGCTAAGATTCGAAGATTCTAAGTTATATTTTATTTATTTATTTGAGGAACAAGAACCAAGTTTCCCATTTGTTCATTTCTTCAAGTATTCCTTCGTGACATCCTTGGCCTGAGACTCTTCACCATAGTCCTTAACCACCACACAACTGCAACCAAACACTTTGCGGGGTTTTCCCTCTCTGTCAGTTTTCCAGAGGCCTACCCATTCCCCTACTTTCTTGTTGCCATCAACCTTAATTAGGTGCATTTGGTGTTCAGCACAAAGGGCCTCCACCAACTTGACATACATAGGCTCATCACAGTTGGATAGACGCCCACGAAGATGGGCTTGGTGCTTGTCTAAGGCTTTGGCAGCTTTGTGAATTCCATCTGCTAGGCCATCGTGGATGAGGGCAGTCTTTGACACCTCTTGTAAGGCACTATTAACGTCCATGACACCTCCAGCAGCAATGCCTTCCTTGGCCATGGTGGTGGGTCATGGGTGGAGCCAAGTGGGTCGAGTGCACCTGAGCCTCTGCCTCCGCGCTACTGGGTATCAGCCGGGAAAGAGCTAAATTATATTTAACCCAACACTCCCAACTGGTTTCAGTTTATCCTGATTTCTAACCGAGGAAATAAAAAGAATAGAGAATAATTATGAAGCACCTACTATGGGCTAAACACTTTACGCACATCATTATTTAAATCTTCACAACCTATGAAATAGGCATTTCTATCCCTGTTTTACAGAAGGGGAAACTGAGCCCCAGAAAATAGAAATAACATACCCAAGGTTATTTGGCCATAGAATAGCAGCCAGACCCATTTGATTCCAGAGCCTGTGCACTTTTTTTTGTTGTGCCCTGGTTTCTTGAATATGTGCTCATTTGTATGCTAAACACACCTGCTGGACATGCATGGCACAGTGTGCCTGAGACTTTGAGAGAGCTGGGTTTTCTAGTACTATCTCCAAGTCCTCATTCTTTCCATTTAATTCCAATATATACCCTCAAACTATCCCATCCCCATCTTCTAACTTGGTTGTGCCTGGATCTAGTACATCACAGAATGAGTCTTGGAAAGGACTTTAGTATCAATCATCTTCAAGTCTGTTCTATAGATTCTAAAACTGAGGACCAAGGAAGGAGCAGGAGTTCACAGTCTTGAAGGAAAGTCAGACCTATGAATCAATAACGACAGCAGCAGATTATGGTTCAGTGTTATGACAGTTAGAAGGAGAGAGGGCTTTCAGAGATGAATTCAAAAAGATTGATAAGAAATAGCCAGGCAATAGATGGAGGGGAATTCCAACAGGAGGGGACAGCATGAGCATCCATTCCTCAAGGAGAGAGATCTGCCCCGCAGTTTATAGCCATTACTTCCAGGAGGCCGCTGATTGTTGATATAAACCCGAACTGTCAATACTGCTTCCAAGTTGAATCTGTGCTCAGATGTATATATGACATCTCCCTAGATCTCTGGCACAGATTCAGGAATCATTTAGGCATCTGAAATTTTGAGTGTGTCTGCTTTCTGCCAACAACAAACACTATTGAAAAAGATGGGACCCAGCCGTCCTTATTTTCAATTCCCAAAGTATTTAAAATTACACTGAACCAGTACTAGGTTATTTCCAGAGGCTACATTCTGGCTTCCTAAGTAGATGTAATTTCCCCAGAAGCTGAGAACTCATCATGTGGCATCAAGATGGCAATGAGCAAAGCACTTGTCCCACAGTGGGCATTCAATATAAGCTTGCTGAACTAAATGCATTTCTTAGTGGACTCTAAATCTCTTAAGGGCAGGAACATGAATCTGATTAATCTTGGTATGACCAATGTCCGGCACATAGTAGGCTTTCAAATAAATCTATGTCGAATGGATGAATGAGTTAACAAATTCAACAAGTGAATAAATAGGAACAAAAATAGTTATTTTGGGGAGGCACCTGAGTGGCTCAGGTGGTTAAGTGTCTGACTCTTGATTTTGGCTGAGGTCATGATCTCAGGGTCATGAGATTGAGCCCTGCATCGGCTTTGCTCTGGGTGTGGAGCCTGCTTGAGATTCTTTCTCTCCCTCTGCCCCTCCCCACACTCTAAAAAAAAAAAAAAGTTATTTTTTTGAGTGCTTACCATGTGCCAATCACTGTACTGAGTGCTTTGTTGTTTTTTTTTTTCAGCTTTATTGAGGTATAATTGACAAATAAGATTGTAAGATGTTTAAAGTGTACATTGTGATGATTTGATATATGTGTACGTTTATTTACTTACTTATATTTTTGGTGAGAACATTCAAGTTCTAGCTGAGTACTTTATGTCTATCATCTCATCTACTCCCTAAAACAATCCTACAAGTAGGCATTATCACTGCCATTTACAATCAAGAAGACCAATGTCCAGAGGCCTCAGATCCCAAGACACAAGTCCATCTGGCTCCAAAGTCCATACAGGCTTTTAATAGAGTTTCCCGATTTCAGAGACAATCTCAACCAAACTGTTCAAGTAAACGTGAAACAAATCCTCTGTTACTGGGGTAAGGCATATGGAAACGCACAGAGTATATATAATGATTTCCAGCAGTTCCCAAAGCAGGAAGGACCGGTTACAAATCTACATTATTCCAAAAAGAAAGCCAACCAACAAATTCTCAAAGGAGTTTTTTTTTTTTAACTTCTTTTGGTTTTCCTATAAAATAAGTTGCTCTAAATGATAGATCTTCAAATCTATATTTCAATAATAAACCCCTTAAATGACAAAATGAAACTAATCTAAACCCTATTTTTCTTCTGTCTGTTCAGGGAAGAAAGGTGATTCATAAGATAAAAAGCTAGTATCAAGTACTTCGTTTTAAAAAAAGCTGAAAGGGAAAAATAGGGAATGTGCCAGGGATAATAGAAACATCAGTGACAACTACCTCACTCTCAGCATCTATCACACAAAGAGAAGTGTTCAGACTGATGACCCTGGGGCAATGAAACGTTCTTAATCGAAGCAACGTTCAATTAAATTATGTGCAGAATATTCTTTCAGACAGGAAAGAATAGTCAAACATTTAAACATATTTTTAACGAGGGTTGAAACAAAAAGAGGAGGATTTTGGCACACTCCCAGCTAGCCAGAGAAATGAACCAGAATTCTTAATTCTTGGTTAGCTTGCTCTCAGATAAAACAAAAAGGTCTGGATGTCAGACAGACAAGACTTGCTACCTAGAAGGAATGCGCACCCACAGGTGATTCCAGAAATGCAGCCGATGTTAGACAAGGGTCTAGCAACAAAGGAAGAAAAGGTAGAAAAAGTTATCAGGTTAGTACTAATTACATACACTGTAATTAGCCTTCGGGCAAAATGAGACTCTGTGGGTGAAATGTCTGTGGGTGAAAGGAAGTGCTGTGTTTAACACTAAAGACAACGGCTTCCAAAACTCCCATCAGACACTGTTTGTATAAAGCATGTGTGGAGGCTCCTGATATCATGTTGGGATTTAGATTAAATGAGATAAAGTATGTGAGAGGGCCTGGCACGAGGTAGATGCTTCATAAATATTAACTGAATATAAATCTATTAAAACTGTCTCTATCCAAAGAAAATTCATGGCTCTCGATGAAGGAGGTGAGATAAATATTACTTGTCTGTGCAGAGAGAAATCAGAACATCAAATGTGAGCTGGAGAAGGACTTTGTCTGAGCATCTTTGTCAGCGTGTCATTTCTGAAATGGGCTTGGGGCTCTCTGGCCTTGGACTTACCACTAAGAGCTGTGTGAAATGCAGAGATGGGTACCCCATCCCTATCATCAAGGAGTTCACCGATAGTAAAGTACCAGACAGGAAGCTCATGACCATGTTTGGGTCCAACAAATGTTAAAAGAGAAATTCTCCAGATCCATGAAAAAGAAAAGAAACAAGAAAAGCACATTTCCCCTTTTCCTTACCATTCAGTTTACGGATAAGCAATAAGACAAAATCAAGAAATAAAAACCAAAACCAAAGAACTCACGCAGAAATGGGTCCGTAGAGTAGGAATTAAGGAGGGAAGCCATCTTTGATTTTTTTTTTTAAAGCTAAGGCCTTCTCAGGGAATGGCTATACCGTGCCAGTGTGAGCAGCATCATTACACTGAGTCAAGTACCTGGGAGAGCTGAAAATGAAGGAATGCCCGGGAATGTGTGTGAGAATCACAATATGTAAACACCTTCAATGGCTCAGCTCTTTTGGGCAATGGAAAATGAAACGTCACCCCAACAGAAAACCAAAAGAACTCATGATTTAAGTCGTGCCCAGAACATGCTCAGTACTCAGTGACTTTCAACAAAAATGCCTAAAACGTGATGGGGCTGCACTGGTGCTGAAGAGATTGGACCCATCTGGCACCATATCTGGTTTCTCTCGGGAGCTAATAAGACTTTTCTAGGACACCAAGGCCTCCACTTGCACACCCATGTGCAAAAGAGGACCCCACCTCTTTCTTAAAAGAAATGAGGTCATCAGGTAGGAACTATTCTAAACTGCCCCCTTCCCTTCTACCTGCAAACTTCCCTTCTACCTGCAAACCTTAATGGAACTCCATCCCTCCCTCCTGGCTTAGAACAAAAGTCCATAAAATGCTGGAGAATAAAGGTTCCAAGGGGAAGGTTACGAATTATATCATTCCTTTCAGATTTATAATGCACATTAGCACAGACTCAAAAGACGTAGTGATAAAAAGAAACCCCGTTTTAACTTGGTTCACTTCAGTTTCCCCAAACTCATTTGGTCACAAAACCTCTTTTTAAAAAAACATATTACCTATTAAACACCTTTGGGAAGACTTTTAGATGAGATTCCCAAATGACCATTACTCTTTGAAACAGGACTGAATACTGTCTCAGGATATAATTACCCTGAGCTGGGGGTTCTGGGCCTGTGCTCTGAGTTATAGTTCCTGAGATACTAGAGGGGCCCACAGAAAAAAGGAAACCAAGCCAGAGAGCACTTCTAAGGTCTCTTTTCACTGTAACAGCCTATGATTCTGTTTCTTAGAAGACATCACATAGACTTGCGTCTGGGGTAATCTAGACATAGAACAAAGATGCATAGTGGGGAGGGGGTCAGACATTTGAAGATGTATTTTCATGTTGGTACAAGTCATACAGGTCTGATTCCTAGCTCACGAGGTGTCAGTGGTCAGCGTGCAATCATTCAAGGAGTTTCACGCGGAGAACCAAAGACCCAAGGAAAAAACAAAACATAATGGTATGTGGCTAATGGACACCCAAGCAGGAGCACACATACAGGTGCACACCTGCACATTCCTATGCTTAACTGACTAGGCACATGACCCCGGGAGCCAAGAGAGTACTGCAGATGAAAAAAGAGACAAACATGGGTTCAGTCTTGCTCTGACACTTAGGAGTTGTGTGACCTTGGGGGCGCCTGGGTGGCTCAGTCGGTTAAGCAGCTGCCTTCAGCTCAGGTCATGATCCCAGGGTCCTGGGATCGAGCCCCACATCAGGTTCCCTGCTCAGTAGGGAGCCTGCTTCTCCCTCTTCCTCTGCCCCCCCCCCTGCTTGTGCACACGCTCTCTCTCAAATACATAAAATCTTAAAAAAAAAGAGTTGTGTGACCTTGGACAAGTTACGTAAGTTTTCTGAGCCTGTTTCCTCACCTCTAAAATAGGGCTAATTACTATTACACCTCACAGAACTGCTGTAAGAATTATATTACTATACACCAGGTGCTGTTCTGAGTGTTTTGTATGTATTGATGCTCACAATAATCCTATCAATATCCCTATTTTACAAATGAGAAAACTGAGACACAGAGAGGGTAAGAATTTCCCTTTACACAGCTAGTAACTAGTAAGGCTGGGATGCGAACTCAAGCAATCTAGCTCTTCATTACCGGGCTATCCTGCCTAGCACAGTTCCAGATTATAGTAGGTGCATGATATTCCCTGGGAAGACACAGACACACACACACAAATACACAAATCCCCTACACTTCCTCTTACTCTCTGGGATTTAAAATGTGCTGTTTTTGTCATTAGTTTATTACACAGGCAGTTCAAGTGGGCAGCATGCAGATACCAGCTTCCCAAACACGAGGATCCTATGTGGCTGCTCAAGGAACGGAAGAACGAATTCAGCGCTGAGAAATGTTAGTTCATTCTGAATGATGACTCACAACCACTATTTTCACAAACAGCCTGCTAATTAAACTTTCTTATGAACCCTGCTAACCAATTTTTCCAATGCATGGAGGAAAAATCATTCATTATAGACCGGAATCCAAAATCTAATATTAACAGCACAAGTAGAATCTGTGGCATTGTAATTTGATCAGCTTGAGCATTAATAATAGTTAGACACTGATGTCTGAGAGAGTTAATCAGCTTTTGTTGAGATGCACGTAGATAACTGAACAAAACATCTGGAAAGCAGACTAGAAAGCAAAACTAGCTTATCACAAGGGGTATAGTATTTGCTTTACCCTCATAAGTCCCCTGCTTACAATGTCCTGTCTTCTAGGTGACCATAGTAATAGCCTGAATTGGTATAGCACTTTAAAGACTTACCAACACATTAGCAGCTCATCTCATGTCGACACAGTAAGGTGGAAAGAGCCAGTGTCATTATCCCCATTTTTTTTTTTTTTTTTAAAGATTTTATTTATTTATTTGACAGAGAGAGACACAGCGAGAGAGGGAATACAAGCAGGCGGAGTGGGAGAGGGAGAAGCAGGCTTCCCGCTGAGCAGGGAGCCCGATGCGGGGCTCGATCCCAGGACCTGGAATCATGACCTGAGCCGAAGGCAGACGCTTAACGACTGAGCCACCCAGGCGCCCCCATTATCCCCATTTTATGCGCAACAATCTGAGGCACAGAACGGTTTGACCCACTGAAAGTCCCATAGCTGGAATGAGAACTGGGTGGATCCTTCCACTTTATCATGTTGCCACTCATAAAGGTAGCTTGATTTTAAAAACAATCTCAGAAATCATCCAGGCATTTTCAAATATTGAACTAAAGGCTTTCATTTACAGTCTTCCAGAACCACTAAAACTGCTGTTCGTTATTACTGCAGCTATTTCTGAGGTTTGCTGGAATACACCCTACACAGCCGCATGCCAGACTCAGGATGAAACAGCAAGAACGCGAGGAGCCCTCTCCGTGGAGGTCTCTGGCTCCCACTGGCAGGAGCATGTGGCCAGACACACATGAGTACACAGACAGTGTGGTCAGTCACTTCAAACAACATGAGTTTTGGTTTCCTCATCTAAAGAACGGGGCTGCTATTACCTCTCGGGATTGTGGTCAGGATTAAATGAGCTAACAAACATAAAGCAACTGGCATCCAGTGGTGCTTAATAAATGTGAGGTCCCATTCCACTCTCCTGCCATCTCATACAGCATCTCCTACTTCCTCCTTGGAATTACATAACTGAGGCCTGAGCCTGGAACAGATAGATACCTACTTTTCCTTCCCTCTCTCTTTCTCCATCTGTTGGCCCAGGGGCAGGACACTTAGTGAGAAGAGGGAAGGACTCGTGAGATCCAAGGGGCCCTTCCCATTTATAGGTTGCTTCGGTTTACGAGTGCCTCCACCGGCATCAGCTGGTTTGAATGCCAAGTACCAAGCAAAGAAGGTAAGGTAAGGATCTGTCTTCTTACTGCGTGCCGAGAAAATGGAGGTCCATAGAGACAGAAGGACTAACGCCAGGCCAGGCACATGCCTATTCAGCGTGTGCGTGAGGGGGGTTGGGGGCTGGTGCAGGACTTCCACTGATGTCTGTCTCACTGCTGGTTAGTTCACTGAACTGTGTCTGGTATTTCTGACAAGGAAGCATTTGGGGTGTGTGTGTGTGTGTGTGTGTGTGCGTGTGCGCGTGCGCTGGGGAGTGTGGCGCACTGGGGTAGTGCTCGCTTTCTTTTGTATTTAGAGTGTGGTCTGTCTCATTGGGAAGGCTCCCCTGACTCGCAAGGGGCACTGGGAAGAGAAAAGGTGGCTGAGGACTAGTTCCAGTTTGCGGGATCAGGACCGGGAAGTGAGAGTAACATTTGATTTTCCTGTTTGCTGCCCAGCTCAGAGTCCGGGGCAATGGGGAACCTGCCAGAACTCACTGTAGGAACCCTTACCAGGAAGATGGAGGCAGAGGACTGAAGTGCCTATGTGTCCAGCTTCAGGGTTTGACGGGACAGGCAAGACTGAAGAAACCCAGAAGCTGGTAATACCTCAGTTCACGGCAGCAAGAACGGAAGCCCAATTCAGAACACCCGCTTTGGCACATTATTTACAAAAACAGGTACTCCACTCAGGCAGCTTCTCTCTGTCACTGCCTGCCCTGGCCAGAAAAAAACATGTCAATCAATCCAACATGGGTTCAAGCAGAAAGATGAGGAAGGGAAAACTCTATGTATGTGATTTCAGGCTTCATATCCCTCCCTGTATTACATATAGCTGGCAAGTGTCTCCACAGAAGTCTGTGGGCTAAGGTGGGTGTGGGGGTAGGGGGGCAGGGCTGCGATCCTGCTTACCACTTGACAATGGGATCAAGGTTGTCACCATCTATTTTTCCTTGATGTAAAGAAAACTTGGGCTAGGTGGTGTTTTACTTCTCGGAAAAGTCCCCTAGCCACATTTAATTTAATTTTCCTTCTGGTTCTCCTTTTACCATTCATTCTACACACATTTTGCTCTACCTTGCTTTTTAAAAAAATCCATGGCTATTTTAATTCTAGCTCTTTTCCATATTATCTTATAAAGCCAATTCAAATCCTTTTTCAATCAAATGGCATGTAAGTAAATAAAAAGGCAAAAAGAGGAGGCAGGACAGGCAACAAGCAAAGAAAAGAAAAAAGAGAAGAAGAAAGAAAAAGGAAAATAAGAAGCCAAGTGCTCTTGATTCAAGTCTTCCTTGGGCTGCACTGGCCTCATTTGTAAAGTGAGTACAGACATTGTCCATATTGGCTATTTCAAAAGGGTCAGATGAAGTACTAAAAGTAAAAACCTTTGAAAACAAACACAAATGGCAAATATTGGGGATTATTAAGTATACATTTTATTCCATAGCACCAATAAAATGATTTAATCTGATTCAAGATGTTTGTGATGAGAAATTCCATTAGCAGCCTTAGGAATTAGAGTAATTACCCTAACTAGCTGTATCCACTTAATGGTAATGGGACCTTGCAGATCACCAGACATCCAACTATAAAACAAGGGCCAAGCAGAAAGCCAAACTTAGAAGTCAGCAAGAAACTGAAGGAGGTGGAAAGAGAGTCACTGAGAGAACATGTCCCTGACCTCAGCAGGATAAACAATGATTCTCAAATCATAGACATCATGGGGAGTCTGCAAATTGTCCACCTCCTTCTGTGTTAGGTCGGGTTATTTATTAGTAAAGTAGAAAAACACAGACTTTGGAGTCTGACAAACTTGGGTTCAAATCTCAGCCCCACCGCTTATTAGCTGTGACCTTGGATAACTTACTTAACCTTTCTGAGCTTCAGTTATTTCATCAACACAAAGGGGGCACTAATGCTTACCCACAGAATAGTCCTGGCTGTTCCATTCACTATCCCTTGAAGAGGTCTCTGAAACTTGGCTCAGCTACTTCCTCTTCACGGACGGATCTCCCACAACCTGCTTTCTACCGGGATCAAGGCTCACTCCTATTTGACACTTGTTCCGAGATCCCCAGCCCACTGTCCTCTGTGTCTCCTCTGAACACCTATAGCTGATGTCTTCATATTCATTCAGCAGAGGCAGAGTGATAAGGTAACAGAAAGACCGTAGACTTTGCAGTCAGACAGATCTAACCCCACACTCCAGCTAGCTGATTCTAAGTCTTGGCTTCCTTGTCTATAAAATGGGGATAATACCACTGATCGTACATAACTGACAAAGCTTCAACGAGATAACACAGAATCATACGCCTGACCCTGTAGCTGACACACAGCAGACAATCCATCAAAACTCCAACTTCACTGTATTGTTATGAGTCTGTCTGTGCTAATGAAATTAATAGCCAGGGTCAGGAAGGGTGAGTTTGGACCTTGGTGAAAAACAAAACAAAAAAAACCTTCCACAAGACAGCAAAGGTGGATGTGTAGTGATGTGCATCCCAGCCCCTTCCAGACCTGCAGGTTGTTGCAGGGCTCCCAGATTTGTCCTGGCTTCCCCCATCACTGCCCTACTAGCAGCCACATGTGGGCACAAACTATGTCTTATCCTCTCTGGCTTCCTCACAGACCCTGATACAGAATTTAAGAGAAGAGAGGGACAGGGAATAACATTAATTTGGTCTGAGAGCACAGACACTAAATAAATACTGTTGGCTGACTGAAAATGTTTTACAAATGTAAAAGCCTTATACAAATATATGGTCTTTATCTGATTTTATCTTCTCTCCAAACTAGAAATATCTTCTCCCATCAAAGCTCAATTTGGGGACTGTAGAAAAAATAAAAGGCAACTTAAAGATCTTTAGTTCTTACAAGGAATAAAGACAGATACAGAGTTCATCAGTTAAGAGCGGTAAGGGAGATGTGGAATGGGGTGGGGAAGGCAGACTGAAAAGAGAAATCACCCTGCCACACCTCCCAGAAGACAAGAAAAAAAATGAATTTCCCATTAACACATTTCAGAAAGCACTTTCCTCCTACCCTGAAGCTGATGAATTACATTTTTTAGATAATGTGTGGAAATTTCAGCTTGACATTACCTTCTTCCTTGGTTCCTAGTCTCAATCAATCAGGTCACACAGAGAAGAGGGGAGGGATTGAAGGAGGGAGTGTGTGTGGGGTGTGTGTATGTATGTACTGGGGGAAGGACGGGAGGCTGGGTGAACAGGGAATTGGTCCTACGAACCAAACAGTCAGCTAAAGTACAGAAATAGAAAATCCTTAAAATACCCAGGCCTGATTCACATCCTAGGTAAAAATCCTTTGAGACATCTCTCCTGGGATGTGAGAATACTTTCCTACGGTTATCTGAGTTTGGAAGCAGGGCAGAACCATCTGATATGGAAGGGAAGATGAAGGCAAAGACAGCCAGGGGGCAAAAGGAAACCATACCTGGTCTG
Organism: Phoca vitulina; assembly: GCF_004348235.1. NCBI lineage: Eukaryota > Metazoa > Chordata > Mammalia > Carnivora > Phocidae > Phoca > Phoca vitulina. The sequence continues at coordinate 62,040,973 of NW_022589705.1, forward strand.
TAATCCTGACTACTGCCATCCTGGGAAAAGAATTATGTCGAAAGAAGCAGAATGTACCTGTACAAATTCTAAACCTCACAGCTCCACTCAGTTGCCAACTTATACTAATTAGAAAGGATGGGAGGTCTCTGATTGCCCCTGACGGGTGTGTAAGACGCACAATGATTACATAGTTTACTGTCTGCGCTTAACATTCTGACATTTTCCAAGTTCCCCTTAATAAGGGAGACCCCTATTCTCCCATTGTAACCCCACTAGGCTGCCAAAGCTTCTCCATAACTAAGTATTTTCCACTCACCCCAACAATAATCCATTTCCTTCCCCGAGTCAACGCATCAGAATTCTTTCATTCTTCTTTGTGGAATACATATAAGATGACTGCAGGGAGGTGATAAATAAAATGACAGATGCGAAGCTGCCTGATTTTCCTCTGAAATCAAGAGACACATTGCACGGTACCAAGCACATTTTCAAAGTCAGCAGCAAAATGTGCTGACAAATGCTGCTATTTCCTCCACCCTTCCCATCTATAATGGATATCCCTCCGATGTGCATGCAGAAAAGTTCACTTAGCTCATCAATATCTTGGGATTTTCTTGGATTATGCACAATTGAGGCTGGGTTTTAACTATGCTTAACTTTAAGGTAGCATCCATTTTAATACAGTGCTTGCAAAAGAAAGAAAAGGCGAACACAGTGAAGAGTATTTTGTGAAGAAACAAAATCTGAAGTTAAAAACCACTCAGTCTGTTCTTCCTCATTCAGGCAAGCGGTGACCTGCTTAATTAAAAAACCTCTGGTACTTACTATTTTTTTTTAATGCATTGTATACTCTTTATCAAAACAAAAGATTTTGAACTCTAATTCTGTTTTCCCTGAACTAAAAGTTTTCATTCCCTAGGTAACAAAAGCTGAGTTGGTTTGTAAAGGGGAGAAGTCAGTTGAGTATTTTTAGAGAAACTGCCAAAGATAAACTATAAATTGGACAACTTGTGATAGTCAGACAGTCCTGGGTTCAAGTCCCAGCTCCCCTACTTGGAAGCTAAGTCACCTTGGACTAATTATTCAATCATTCCTAAATCCAAGTTTCTTCATCTGTAAAATAACCGTCTTGAGGATTACATGAAATTCCATCTACTGATCTCAGCACAATGCTTAGCACATAGTAAGTGCACAATAAACACTGGTTATCATTATGAGTCTCCAAGAAATCCCAATTTACTATTTAAATGAGCTACTATGCTTAAAGCATCTAATATAGTGCCCAGAATGTACATAAGGCACACACAAACATACAAAAGCTGCTGCTATTATTTTTTTGTCTTTGCTAAGTGATGTAAGAAAATATGCCAAAAACTCACCTTAGGGCTGAATTCACATTTTAGGAGTGAATTAAAAGCACTTTCATATTTTAGAATTTTTCAGGGTCTTTTATTGTTTTATAAAGTTACCTCAGAAGTAAAATTCAGTCACATTCCCATAGTGCCCTGTAAGTCCAGTTCCTTGACAGTATATGAGGTAACCTACAGCAGTCCACAGCCCTCACTCTCCTTTCCATCTTCACCCCAAGAGACTATTCCATGGAATGCCTCCTGGTCTTGTGCCCTAACACACCCTCCCACCCCCCACTGCCGTAGTCCATGTCCTGCATGTCACCCACTGAGAGGGACACATGGGATTAGTAGCATTTTCACAAATCCGAGAAAGAACAGAAGTTACCCACTGTCACCAAATCAAAACTGAGTTGGTTCCTTTAATTAGAGATGTGATTCCAGATACAAAAGTGGTGGCAAAGCATTATTCACCCTGATGTCCACAGTAGTGAAGGTATTTTTTGCCTTGTTCTGCCTTTTCCACTGAATGATAACATTAATTAAGCCAAAGACATGTGTTAGAAAGAAAGAAAAAAAAAGAAAGAGTGGGCTAGAGGTGAGGTTTAGGAAATGCTATCTTTGCCTGTTGGGGTGCAACTCTAACTGGCTTCATTCTTTGGTATGTTTAACTTCATCTGGCAACGCTGCTTCATCTTAGATCGCTGTTTCCAAAGAGGCATGTCCCAGCTCTACTTCCTGTGTCCAAAACACAAAAGAATAAAAAAGTCTTCTGTTCTTAGACTGGAATTTTAGCTCTACACTTTTGCTTTCCTTCCCTCTACCTAAATTCTAACCCTATCTTTCAAACCTCTCCCAGCAGCCCCAGCTAACACAGACCTCACCCTTTATCAACCATCTATAGTCCTTACAGTCTGCTCCATACCCGGGTCACTCCATATATTCAGCTTTATCATGGATAACGTTCAGTTTGGACCACTCTGTCCTTAAAAACCTCCCTTCAGAGCTCTTACCTGCCTGAAATGGATAAACAAATTATACTGCATGGGCACATGAAGAGTAACATCAAGTAAAAATATAATTCTTCTTGATCGCTACGATGCAAATAATCACACAATCTAGATAGGCAGATCAAACTGTTTGTTGTTGTACACTGATTTATTTCTGGGGATTTTTTTTTTTTTGGTTATTTTTTTTCTCCTTTCTCTATTCCTTTTAGAGAGGGGTGATGACAAGACAGACAATTATTAAAATGTAATTTAGCATTCCAGCTCTGCTGGCTTTAAGACATTCCCTGAGCCACCTAACGGTATTCTGCCTAAGCCATGTTTCCTCCCCTAAAATACTGAGCATCTGTAATGCAATCTCAAAGCCTGAAAAAACAAAAAGGCAACAAAATTAAAAATTAGAAATTAATTCAACTCTCTGCAGTTCATGGGAATAACAGAATTTCTACCAGGGGTTTGATGTTTTCTTGCCTGAGTTTCTAGGTTGCACGAAATCTCGCGGGCCACATACCACTTCCCTCTCTCTCCAGCAGCAGGGCCTGCAGGTGGATGCAGGAGAAAAAGGAAGAACATGGCTTCCGGGGCCATCAAGTGTCCACGGCTGCACACAAAAGCAACTTGGGAGACATGTTTTCTCTCCCTGGTACCTAGATTATCCTGATAAGTGTCCTTTCGCAATTGGAAAAAGAAAATCTAATATCTCTGAGAAGATAAGTAACAGAGATGTCCAAAAGCACTGTAACAGAATCTTAAACCTGGCACTTTCAGTAAATTTGGTTCTACTCTGAAGGCTGAGTTGTATCCCCAGAGGATGATAAATATTGTTATCTTTGCCTCGTGTCATACACAGGAGTCTAGTTGAAAGCCGTGGTGCATGAGGTAGACTCTCCAGAGGGTGGCCGGCAACTGCTATTCAGATGCTCACAATGTTTCATTGGGTTATGGGGTGAGGGTTAGGCAGGGGTCTTCACTCAACACCAGCAGGGGCACCCTGCCCGTACTTCCCCATAAGATCATGCTTTTGCAATCTGGGGGTGAACCCCAGCTCCACCATCTGGTAATACCTGTGCTGCCGGGAGAAGTTACTTGACCTCACAAAGTTTCAGTGTCCTCATCTAAGAAAATGGAGGCTTGGAGACGCCTGGGTGGCTCAGTCATTAAGTGTCTGCCTTCGGCTCAGGTCATGATCCCAGGGTTCTGGGATCGAGCCCCGCATCGGGCTCCCTGCTCAGCGGGAAGCCTGCTTCTCCCTCTCCCACTCCCCCTGCTTGTGTTCCCTCTCTTGCTATGTCTCTCTCTGTCAAATAAATAAATAAAATCTTAAAAAAAAAAAAAAAGAAAATGGAAGCTGTTCTCAGCGTTAAATCAAATAAGGTATGTTCAGTGCTTAGCAAGTACCTAGCATAGAGTAAGTACTTGATAAATGATAGCAATTATGTCCTCAGCACCAAACATTTAAGTCCATGCCCAAATTCCCTTTATGTGTTCTCAAATGGAGCATTCATTGACAACCCACAGCCAGGAGGGAACCCAGCCTACACGCAACACCATCAACAACGAGTCTCTCTCTCTTCCTCTTCCTCTCAATTTCTCTCTTAATTTGATAAGCCAGAACCTTCTAAGGGAATCCATTCTCTTAGGGAGTGGTTTGGGCTGGAAAATCTTAATCTTGAATTCTTATCTCTTCGCCACTTCCCACCCCCCAATCCTCCCACTAGATATTTAGAACTCCTTGTAAACTTCACAGGATCGAGATGTATTGAGATCTGTAGGAGGTGTTGGAGGAAAAGGGGGGACTGGGATGTTAAAAATCAGGGCAACAAAAATACCTATGATGTCATTCACCCTGACTTCTGAACCACCAGCAGCAGCCTTTCAACTGGGCTGGTGTTACACCTCACCTCTCCCAGCCTGTGTTATCACTTACCACCAAATGTAGGCCTCAGAGGGTCTTCCATTAGAGCGATTCTCACTCCTTCCCCACCTCCCCACAGCCTTATCTCTCCCTCCTTCTCTGACTTTTAGCGTAGTCAATTAAACCTGAACAACTGGTGGATGGAGGAAATATGCTGCATCTATGGAATGGTACAGCAGGGACCAGTTTCACTGTTAATTTAAAATGCTAGAATTAATTAGGTAGTGTAAATGAAGAATTTAATAAGCGCTCTTTACAACCACAAGTTCTACTTTTATTAAACACTGCTACCAAATGAGGGCAAATATCTCTGGTCTCTCTATATTTCTTTGCCTCATTCCCATAAGTTCTCTGCAAATAAAAACTTTTTTTTTTGCCTGAAATTTAAAAAATGCATAATTATAAATTTATGCCTGAATTATATTTCTGCTTTCAACCCATAAGCTTCTTCTTTAAGCTCAGATGCTACTGTATGTCTCTGCTTGTGCTGGAGAGGGTGCTAAACAAACCAAAGTTGACAATTTTGGTTTTGTATACCAAATTAAAGGCTGTCTTCGAAGCTGTCACTCCTATTCAAATCCACTCGGTGAACTACCAAATTAGCATTCTTTCAGTAAAGGAATCTGCTTGTTTAAACATGTGTCTTTAGAAAACAAGGAACAACACCATGAATCAGTACTTTTCAAAAATCTCACTACAGTTCTAAGGGAATTCTTTTGAAAAGGTGATTAATAATATTCACTAATATAGCTGGCAGAGTCCCTATTTAGAAGGTAAGCCTCCACCAAAAATACATTTTCTATACAGGAGTGGGAGGAAGAATCATATGGTTAACTGGTTTTAATTTTGTTTGAATTATCATCCTATTATATAAAGATTATTCAGAAATCTAAACATTGGCTTCCTGAGAGTGCAGGCAATTCTGTTAAAGGATGGATGATCCAGCGCTCTCAGATAAGATCATCAAAGTCCTGGCCCTATTTGGAGACCTTGATAAAATTTCTCTGTTCAGCCGCGCTCCTTGTAACATACTACCTGTATCTATAACAATAACATCTCCCATTTAGTGAGAGACCACTAGGCGCTAGGCATTACGCTAGGCAGTACTGTACATATATCCAGGCTCTCATTTCATCCTCCCAGTAAGCCCTTTGAGATAAATACTCTTTTCTAACTTTATAGGTGAGGAAATTATGTTTGGAGGGTTGGCTTTTATTTTCAACAGTCATTTTAGTTTTATGATTTTGCAAAGTGTTTAATTTATATGGGAGACGGATTTACACGTGAAGTGGAAGAACTGGAGAACACATACAGCGACATGCACACAGGTACACTGGATTCCCCTACTGAAAATCAAGATGATGGGCCTTCCTATTTTAATGACAGGGTTTCCTTTTTCTAATATAGGCCAGTTGCTTGTCTCTTAAACTTCCCAGCAAAAGGGAAACAAAAGTCAATCCTGAAAAATGCCAGATACTCAGCTGAGTGCGCGAGATTTCAGGAGCCGAGCGCCACAGCACAGGGAGCAGCTGCTTCACCGTCGTGAGGCAGCCCGGCCGTCTTCTGAGGAAATACACTCACTTCCAAAAAGATTGCAGGGAAACTTTACCCCAAAGAATTAGAGCGTCTGGCAAACATTAGGTCCTCAACAAACAGTGGTCGATTCGGAAAAAATCAGAGGCTAAAAATTTCAAGTGTTGAAGTTGTTTGGGTATTGTTTTACTTTCAAGTAAAACGTCTCTGGCTTCTCAAAAAGTATCTTCAAAAACTAAACAAAACGAAACGAAGTAAAATACCTCAACTGCAGATCTTCATTAAACTTCTCCTTTCTACTGCAGCGTAGTTTTATTCCAGAATAATATGCTATCCTTAGAGCCTATTTCTCCCCAGGGACAATGGGCAGTTGGGAACTCCTTCCAAAGTCCACAATGGCCCCCCTTTAAACCACTGTCTCAGACACATGGAAGAACACTGGACACACACAAACCAAATGCCTGAGAAGAAAGGAAGAGATAAAAACTAGTGTGGAGTACAGGGAGGGCAGAGGGCAAAATGGAGAACTATAGAACAAAGGGCAGGGGTGGCTGATGGAGAATAAAAGGGGATCAAACTGAAGGGTTATTTCACAAAAAGTAAAGCCCAAGGAAGCTCCAACATCCTCATCTGCTTCCCAGTCCTCCCAATCTGCAATCTGGTTTTATGTAGAGTACACACATGGGTGCCATCCTCAAATGCAGGATACACACTGCAGACACTCAGATGCATTCACCGTCTGTGTGCATTTCTGCTAAGGTCTGTACATCTAATGGAACAATGTAGCTGCTAATCCTAAGCCTAGAATATTGAAGAAGAGCATACCTGTAATTTTGTCTCTCACGAGTTTGCAGGATTCTATTTCACCAATGCTCCCAAAGAGACTCCTGAATTCCTCCTGGGTCATATTCTGGGGTAAATAGTTGACTATGAGGTTGGTTTTGCTGTCATCTGTGGCTGCCCCTGTCTGCATGGGAGAAGGACAGTTTCTATTGTTGCTGGAGGGTCCATTGCTTGTATTGGATGTCGGGCCATTTGACACCTGTGGCTCCATGGTGCTAATTATCTAAATAAAAATAAAAATAATAAAAATAAGCCTCCTGAAATCTTAAAGACACAAGTAAAGTCTCTTTCAAGATTTTGTTTTATTTTATGTTTTGAAAAGAAAGAGAACAAGACAAAGCAAGATGGAGCAAAAGAGACTGGGTTGTGAACACAGCCAATTTAGAAGCATGTTAAACTCCCCTCGCTATTTTTAGGCCAGCCCGTAGATTTTGAACACAGACTAGAATGCAGTGAGAACTCTCCCATTATTTTGTTAATGAAAAGCTAATTCCTGTTTTCATTACACAATCACTCTCAGAAATGTATACTTAAGCCACACCAAATTATAATTAAAATGTAAAGTAATAATCATGATTAAAATTATAGTTCCATTAAAGCTGAAAAACTAAATATAGAGGGTTACGCTCACAAGATCAAATACAGTACCTGTTTATTAACTATCTCACAAAGTAAAATGACATTAAATTAAGTGGGGCCGTTCCATATGGGAAGGGTTTAGATTTTCACTGATGCTTAAGCACTGATCAAACTTCAGATTTCATACGCACATGCTGGGGAGCTACGAAGTCATCTAATGGTTTTTCTCCCTAGCCGCTCAGTGACTGTTTCTCCTGGACCTCTAATAAAATAAAAAACATAAAGGAAGAGCTCTCTCTAGGCCTCTACCTTAGGTCCAGCACAGCCCGAGGCTATCCTCTCACACTTTACTCAAAAAGTAAAAAGCTTAAATTTAAATTAAATTTGGATTCAAATAGTTAATTAAACAAAGATTTCCACAAATGTGTGAACTGTTCCAGGCAGCATGCATGGGGAAAAAAGAGATGAATAAATCTCAGTCTCTACCCTCAAGGAGCTTAGAGTTTACTGAGGACGCTTAGAGTTTACTGAGGACACAGACCGGCAAACAGCTCCCAGGAGGACAGTGGGCATAGAGTAGGGGAGGAATTAGCCCTTCTTTACAGGATGGGATTCAGGGAAAGTACTGAGAAGATGAAGCTGGAATACGTTCTACATGGAAAATGGATGTAAGCTCATGGAGCCTGGTTATGAAGAGGTCCTGTGTGGCATGACAAACACAGAATCACAAAACTGCAGAGCCAGAACGCACTTAAGGAAATAAAATCTAGTCCAAAACTCTCATGTTTGAGATGAATTCCAGAAACACCCAGTGAATTCTGTCATCAGTGGGAAACTGGGGCAGAGTCTGGGCCTGCACCCAGGTTTCCTGGCCCCAGATGGAGCCCAATTTTCTGCTCTATCCCATCACCATCTCTTACTCCTCCCTCATGATAGGACTTCAGTCGCCTCTGACCTTGATCAATTCTTTGGAAATGGAATCATGCTCTGCCATTCACCAGCTGTGTGACCTTGGGGAACGGACAGAAACTCTAGAAGGCTGTTTTTCTCATTTGAAAAATGGGAACAATGCCACCTGCCTTGCAAGGTGGTGACATGAGGTATAGAAAACACCTGAATAGTGGTGGGAATGTAATTCACCATCATTGATATTTATTAAAGTCACTCTACCAATCGTCTGACGTGACTTCTCTCACTGAGTCCTCACAAGAAGGCAATATTCTCTACGTCTCATAGACGTGGAAAGCAAGGTTTAGCAGACATCTGATAACTAGCAGCTTCCATTATTATCACCATTTGGCTGCTGAGAGAATTTTGGGGGGATAAGCACTTTCATATACATGTAGTAAAGCATGCAAACCTTACAAAGAGAACACGATTCACACCAGAGTAATCACCTTTCAGATCATGATTTAGAACATGACTAGCTTCCCAGAAGGCTTTCTTGTGTCCCTGCCTCCATCATTCACACTACCCCCCAAAGGTAACTGACTTTTAATCCATAGATTAGTTTTATCTGCTTTTGAACTTTATATACATGGAATCACACAATATGTACTCTTTTATGTCTTTTCACACATTGTGTCTGGATGTCATCCATGTCGTTAGATATAGTGGTAGGTTTTACTTGACTGCTGTAGAGAATTCCATTGTGAAATTATGAAAATATCACATTTTATTTACCTCTTCTGTTGGTAAACATTTCGGTTGTTTCTAGTTTTTAACTATTATAGATAATGCTGCTCTGAGCATTATGCACATGTCTCATGGTTTACATACACACATATTTCTGTTGGGAATATTCCTGGGAGTCTATTTTGGGGTCAGAGTATATGCATGTTCTGTGTAGTAGACACTGTCAGTATCTTTTTTATTTTTTATTTTATTTATTTTTTTTAAAAGATTTTATTTATTTATTTGACAGAGAGAGACACAGCGAGAGAGGGAACACAAGCAGGGGGAGTGGGAGAGGGAGAAGCAGGCTTCCCGCGGAGCAGGGAGTCCGATGCAGGGCTCGATCCCAGGACCCTGGGACCATGACCTGAGCTGAAGGCAGACGCTTAATGACTGAGCCACCCAGGTGCCCCTGTCAGTATCTTTTTTAAATGGTGGCACCAACCTACACTCCCACCAGCAGAGTATCAAAGTTCCAGTTGCTGTACATCCTCATCAATACTCAGAGAATTTTTGGTTTTGTTTTGTTTTTTTTTTTGCTTATTTTCTCACTGAAGCGTAAGTGATAAAGTAAAAAAGGAATAAGTTTTTAGTCAAGGCAACAGCTGACTTAAGACTGTAGTTCTACCACTTATTAGCTATGTGATCTCAGACAGGTTACTTCAATACTCAGCCTTAGTTTCCTCTTTGTGAACTGGAATAAAGCCTCACATGCAGGTTTATCTTCAGAATGAATGCCTGGAGGCATTACGACTATTATTCTTCATCATGCCCTACGTAGGTGTTACTCTAATTGTTTTCTTTTCTGAATGATCACAAATGGGAAATGAAACCAAAAGAAAAAAAAAAAAGAAGTCTCAAGAGGAGTCAGGGGAATAAGGCAGACTGAGGAAGGCGAGCAGCTTCTAAGATTCTTTACCATCATGTAAGTAACTTAAGTGGCTCCGCTTACCACATCATCAGAACTTCTTGGATTCAGGTCAACTGTGAGATTCTGGAAGGCTGGTCCAGACCGCAAGGAGAAAACAAAGGGTTTCTGAGAAGAATCTTAAATCAAGCTCTTCTCAGCACTGATAGAAGCTGTACCCAAACAAAGCCTATTCAGCTGCTCTGTCCAGGAAAACATGAGGGAGATGTGCCCAAGGGAGGCACATGCTAATGGAGATGATGTCGTAGAGCATCATCACAACTCCTGGCTGGGAGGCAGGTTTCTGCTCTGCCCAACTGTTGGGCCTCCTGGGTCTGAGCAGTGTCTCCATTTGCTGTGTTGTCTTGCTGCTTCACTAAGTCAGGTGTCCAGGCAACAAACCCAAGGAGCACTGCCAACTTGATAAGGAACTTAAAAACAGAATTTATCCAGTTCAGGAGGCTGGGCTGGCAGAACCACAGGGCTACCCAACTGCTACCTTTTGACTTACTGACCAGCCAGTCCCACAATCTCGAGAACACATTCCCTGCTCTCCATCCTTCTTAAGGCTGCCCCACAAACACCTAGAAAATATCCTGCACTGAGGCAGCTTTTGGGACATTAATGATGGAGTATGAAGAAAAATGTAAATCATACCTAAGCGTGCTGAGATTTTATGGGACCATGACTATTAAAGACGTGTGTGGTGAAAGCCAGCACTAGTCCATGTGAACATCTCACAGGTCTCCCTGCTCCAGAGAAGCCTAGGAAGTACCAAGTGCGCAGCAAAGTAATTTCAGTTCCCCAACCAGCTTTCTGATCTCCTTACATCTTATGTGGATTTCCTAAATTATGCTGGATGGAGTTGACCCCATCCGTAGGTCAGACAACCCTAATTAGGCCCAAACCTCTGAAAAGGATCCACGAGATGCAGTGTTTGGTACTGAGCTACTTCCACCGACCAAATCTATAAATTAGATCAAGTCATTCTTGGTTTATGGAAATGGAGCACTCTTTGCTCTGCACACACACTACACAGTTCTCGTTTTGTGTATTCAGAAAGAACCGATGAAAATACACACATGCACACAGAGTTTGCTCAATAAAAATGTACTAAACTGAGAAACACTTGCAAATGTGTTAATACACATCATGTAATAAGACCCCTCACTGGTCTTAATGATGCATCCCAGGATACAAGACAGGCTTAAAAAAAGAATCACAAATGTAAAATGTCAGAATGAAATCTGACACACAAGTGAATCGAGAGGATTTTAAAACATTACTTGGAAAATAAGAGAAATTGCCAAGATCTAAAGATATCAAACTCAAGAATATGAAACTATAATACTTTAAGGTTACATGATACATCTTAAAGAGAGGTCACCCGTAATCTCAATGTGGGAAACAAACCAGGGGTAAACATGTGTGTTAGCGGGAAGCATATCCTCCAATAAGCACAGAGACTGGCTCAGCAAGATCAGAACACTTCCTTCTCCAGGCCTTTGATATTCTAACAGCGCAATTTTCATTGCAAATAAATATATCAGTTACTCAAGTGTGCCTATGTACTTTCATGAAACCGTCTGTGTGGGTCACATGGCCAACTTTGCAGCTGACCAGGTTCCAAACTCCTGACTTGCCCTCCTTCCCTCTTCTGAATGGCAATTAAGAACAGAATTACAGTGAGCATCCAGGATAGAGCATTGAGGAGGTTCAGTTGACGTCAAACTCTAATGGTTGTACAAAGCACTGCATTAAATCTTTTATGTTCCTGTGATATATTTTAAGAAATATTGTACAGGCAGAAAATTTCAGGGATAAACTATTAGAGCAGTGCACAATAACGTAGGCACTCACATCCTGTCATTGTAAATGTCAATGGTTTGAATGACTAATTACTCACACTCAACGCATTAACCTCACCCCTCCCACCATTTTTTTTTTTTTTTTTCCAGCAAAATATACAACAAAAGCAAGAGGGAAGGCCTCACACATGCAGCTGCTGGATCACCACTCAGGGTCATATCTCTGTGGAGGGAGGTAAGAAGCAGAGGCTGGGCTCAGCCTCTTTCTCAGGGTGCTCCTGAAAAAACCAGCCCTTCGTAGCATCTCCTTGACCACAATCCTGGGTCCTTCCAGATAGTCTTAAATACCTGCTCAATCCCATCTCTTATTATTGTCCACCCAAGGCATCTGCTACACTATTTCCTGGACTTGTCAGATCAAATGCACATTAAAAAAATAAGGTTTATTTCCACTCTGGCTAGATCTGGGAATGCTAGATGAACAGAGATAGAGCCCCAGAATGCCAAGCACCGTGTTGGGCCCCAGGGATACGGAGACAACAAAGACGAGGAGCTGGCCCTTGCTGAACTGAGTTCACAATGTGGGTGCATGACAGATATCAGAGAACATTAGGGACCACAGAGCCCAAAGCCATAATTTTAATGATGAGGAAACTGAGGACCAAAAAGGGGAAATGACTTACCCAGGGTGACACGGCTAGTTAGCGCAGGAAATGGGACTTGAGCCCATGTCTACACAAGAGTCCACAAGAGTACAGTGACAGCATACATGTGACAGTGCAGGCATGGACATTTAGATGAGGGTTTGCTTTTCCTTTTCTGGGAGGAGGCAGTGAGGGGTGGCCATATCATAAAAATGTAGTTGAACAAACATGAGGAGATGGGTCTATCTCCATATCTTACGGAGTCTGGCACTTAACAGTTCACAAAGAATGGTGACCTGAACTCTGAGCTCCACAGCACACAGACCACATCTGGTTTGTTTATGATAGCATCTCCTGCATGTAGAACAGGGCCTGACGATTGGTAGGTTCTGGATAAAGGACTACGGAATGAATGAAAGCCCTTGCATGCTCAGTAGTTCACTAGATCCCTCAAACAACCCTGTAAAGTACAAGCCAAAAAGGTATGAATGTCATCCCAATTTTACATATAACAAAAAAGGACAGAACACTTACTGAGTACCTATTATATGCCAGGCATACATTTAGATATTATTTCAAATATAGATTTTAAGAGGCATTCATTCAAGATGAGAGGCTGAATCTTTGGCTGACAAGGACCCCCTTGAGAACCTGTTGAATGCCTTTGCCCATTCTCACCAGAAAAATGCACACACACACATTTTATGTACACTAATGGCAATCCTTCGTCTCCAGATTGAAATCCTCCAGTTGATTCTAAGAGTAGCAATACAATCAAAGTGCAAAAACTTCCTTTCCTCCCCAAATCATTCTTTTCATATAATTTCTTGCTCTCAGAATTCATTAATTCATTAACCAAACAAATACTGATTGTTGAAGGGTCTACATGTCAGAGCATAGAGTAAGAATGTCCTATGGCCAGAAGGCCCTTTAAGTGTATTAAGCAAGACCACTTAAAATTCTAAAAATGTACTTAAAGGCTCCTTTAATATTTCTTCCACCAGCTCATTAATTCCTCACAGCTCCCTCTGTCCCCCATTCTTGACAAGGCTTTCATTTGCTCAAATTTGGGGAGAGTCAGGCTAGAGTTAGAGGGCTGGCCTTCCTCCTCACATCTAAGGACAGTCACTGTCCCGGGCACCAGAGGAACACATCGGAGGTCCTCCGGCAGCCCCCTCGCCAATCCTGTCAGCCATACTGTGTGGCCCTGTTCCAATATTTTCCATAAAAATGGCAGTCCAATAATATACTGCACGGTCTTGCGTTTACACATCTTAACCTACTTTACACTCTCAGGTTTTACTTTGTGAGACATATATAAGGTTCTGACTTTATGTTACAGGAACCTGTGCCGTTGTAGAACTCCCTACTGACATTCGTCATCCCCAACCCCAGGGCAGGGCCCTTGTACCCCCATCACGGCCATCCTCAACTTCTGGTTTCCTGGCAGAGGGGTGGCCATGATGCTCGATTCAGGCAAAAGGATCAAGAGAAAAGAACCTAAGAAGATCACAGGAATATGATGCTTCTTTCCCAAACACTCTCCCCTCTACCTCCAGCACCCTCTAAATGTCAGCATCCCCAGAAATGAGAAAGATGTTAATGGAGTGTACTGATTGCAAACATGTCTCAGGTGTGTACATCTAAGACACACACACGTATTTTATTCAATATTTTAATGAGTATTTAAAGGTGTTTTCTTTCACCATGTTGGAAGGACTTTTGAAAATTTATGTATAAAGGCTAACCCTTATGTAATCGAACAAGGGCTCCCGAGAGCATGAAGAATAATGTTTACCAAGGGCAGTCACCGAATCGAACCATTAAAGAAATAGATTTAAATTATTCATGAGAACAAAAATAAAAGTCCTAATTCTCTTTGTAGGCATTTCCCACTTAACCCTTATAAAATCCTGACACGCAGTATGTTAGACTCCGGTGGTGCAGCCCAGACTACTGCATCTCACCCGCCTTTCAAAAGCCTGAAAAACAAATCCCCAAAGTTAGAAAATTACACAGCAGGCTCTGTGTTCCTGAAGACAGATATTATTTTTAGGAATAATTCCTCACTTCTCTTCTTGCTCCTTGAAAGATGCTAAAAATGTCCTTACAACCCCCCAATTTCATATTTTTTAAAAGTTTTGTCCATCAGCTCATAAAATCCATACTCTCCCCTCCTTCTCTTCAAGAGGCTTTACTTCGCTCAAGTCCCTTCAGATTAATGTTTTTTTCTAAACGCAATGCTTTCCTGGTTATGATTCAACTGGGAAGGAGACACATGTTATTAATGGGGCCCAGGAGCAGGGACTGAGATTGATGATCTGATCACTCTAGGAAAAGGGAACTTGGGAATATACCGAGCACCGCCCCCCCCAACCAGATTACAGGTGATGACTCACAAAGGCCCCTGGAGCAGAAGAATCTGGCTGAAGACTGCACTCATGTCCCTCAAAACCATTTGTACCAAGTTTCCGTAATTCTGCTGGAAGGTAACTAGAAAACTCTAGAAAAAATATTTAATTCCAACTGGGGAAAACATGCTGACAGTTTAATAGTACCTTTGGGTAGATGCACAAATAACCTGAAAGACCTACTTACTCTAGGAAGTTACATGGTAATAAATTCTCGGCATATCCTTAAAACAAGTGTGTTCCATTCAACACAAGTTTATTGAAGGCTATTAGAGACCAAGGCATTGCTCTAGGAATCCAGAAAACAAAAATAATTTTGTCCCTGCCCTTAGAGGGTTCAAGTTAGGAGGACGGAAGAGGAGGGCAGGTAAACAAATAATTAACTAAACTCAATTGCATATACCCCTTTCGTTAAGCAGTTGCCTCCAGAATTTCTCTAATGACTCCCCCCTCCTTACCAAAGAGCATATACATGAAATACACGCAGACATGTCCTGATGCTGAATGGACATGTCCTGCTTCCGGTCTAAATGCTTACGTCCTAGACCACTGACTTTGTAACAAGGAGGTAAGCTTGAGGCATTACTTCTTTGAAACAGCATCTTCTTCACTGTAGAGGCATACCGGGCATGCCAAAAGAATTCTCAGTGGGGATAGGGTTTTTAAAAAATCAGCAGCCACTGGAGAGAACAAGAGGCATTAATACTTAAAATAGCAGGGCCAGCATGGATATGAAAAGCATAATCAAAATTTAATTTCTCTTAGGCATTATTCTCAAATTCACAGAAATCCGAGTTCTTAATCTTCCTTCCCAGATACATCACACACATTTCCCCTCCTAAATGAATACTAGCCTCCTTTATATCCTACAGTGTTTCTTTAGGGCTTCTGTTCGGACCTAAAATGATTTCCGGTATGCCCATCCTGGGGCAGTCCTTGTCAAATCCCTGGGTATTTTGGTTTTAACAGACCTTTCCAGCAAACTCTCCAGAGCTGAGGGATGGCGTGACCATCCAGTTCATCATAAGGACGAGGAGACCCTTCTTTCACCACCCCCCGAGTCCCCAATTTAGTCCTCTTTTCCAAAATGGCCAGTAAAATAAAGATGATCCCAAACTTTTGATAAGCTTTCTTTGTTAAAGACATATCTGAAAAGCACAAATGTTTTCATTTCAATATAAATGCAATTTCGTGGCCAAGCTCTTAGGCTCCCTGCAAAAATATTAAACCTAATAAAAAAATCAATTGGAAAACAATTTCTTTCTCATCCAACCCTCTAAGCTCCCAAACTCTGAATGTTTAATGTGGACAAAATAACCAAAATGCCTCATGATAAGCTAAGGACACCTGCTGGGGTGGGAACCAGTCGTGATGGGAGATGTGTTACCTGCATCTTCCATACAAAGAACATTAATGAATCATTTGTAAAACTGCCCCCAGAATGATTAAGTTGAGCTTATCTTCTGATGCATAACCAACAGGCCATGGCACAATTCATGTACACATAAATATTGTGTATTTATAAAATGCCTGGCTCCTGCCTCAGAGTGTGAGCAAACTCACCTAGCTCTAGCTGTACAAAGCAATGGGTTATTCTGTATCTATATCATGATACAGATATCATGGGTCACATCTCTGAATTTGTCTTATGCACACTCATTAAATTCTTCAGAAATACAAATAAAATATTTTTTATTGTTAAAGTTTATATTTGTTTTCTTAATGAAGCTGGGTGGAGATGGGGAGGATAGTAAAGGGGAGTAGAGGGAGTTAGTGTCTAGAAAAATCTGCACAGGGCAACCTTCTCTTTGTTAAGAATTGTATATGCCACTCTTCCAATTGTGCAATTCAAAGGAGAGAAATTATTTAGGGGCATTTTGAAGCTAAAGATATTGAGTGAAATAAAACTGTTCTCAGTACTTCTATGTTATGTATACGTGGCCACGATAAATTAGACCCATGGACAATTCACACCAATGTCATGTTATAGCTACGTGTTCATTACTGAAAAAATCCCGAACATCATTCTGATAGGGCAGTTTTAAATTTGAAAATTACTTTATCACACTTGAAATTTTATTTTTAATTTCTTCCTTCTCTGAATTTTTCTTCTCTTCTTTCTTCCTTTTCTTTTGTTTCCTTTCCTCTTCTTCTTCTTCTTCTTCTTCTTCTTTTCCTTCTTCTTCTTCTTCTTCTTTTTTTTAATAAGAAGGATACATTAGAAAAAAGGACTTTTTGATCTAATAGGAGAATGTTATCCCTCAACTACCTCAGTGAGGCATTTGGAACTACCATTCATCCCTGACACCCCCTGGGAAGGCAGATGGATATGAGTAAAACTGGACTCTATCATATCAGTTTTGGTGAGAATGCAGACCTGGGCTGCGAGAAGTGTATCTTTGAGTTATTTGTGGACACCTTGTTTACAGAGAACATAGAAATTCAAGGTTTGCAACTGGCGGGCTTTAAGGTGCAGTGAAATAGTCTCTCTCATCATCATTGGTGGAAATATAATTTGACACAATCTTTCTGAACCTTATGTTCAGATTCTTGGACCCAAGGATCCATTCTGAAGCTCAGACAAGAATCCAGAATTCCAAAGACCAAAAGTATGCACAATAAGATACATTATTAAAAGTGTATCTAAAAGAGTGAAAAAATAGAAACAACCTAAGTGTCCAACAAGGGGGAATGACTAAGTAAGTTATTGTATAGTTTTATGATCCAGTATTTTGCAGCTGTTAAAATGATATGTATAATGGGCTTTATAGCATGAGAAAATGTGTGATAAATGTAGAAAAAAGTGAAATAAAAAAATGATTATCTTGATTATATAAACATGCACAATGTAGGAGGGAAAAATAAAAATGCTAACAATAAAGTGTGGGATTATACTTGTCTCTATCTTTATTTCCCAAGTTTTTTGTTTTAAAGTGAAAATACAGCACTTTTATAATCCGAAAGGAAGTTATTTTTTAAAATGAAAGAAAATGTCAAATCCTTCAAACCATTTGGAGTCACAGTATTAAAAATGATTCCATCTCCTTCCCAGAGCCGCCCTTCAGGATCTCTCCCTGGCCACACTCTATTCCTACATTAGAGGACACATAGGAGCCCAAATGAATAAAAATCACATTTCTTGAAACGGACTGTGATTCGGTCTCTCCTTCATCTAAATCACTGTGTATTAGCAAGGTTACAATCTAAGTCCGCCTTATCGCCTGGCAGCAACCTTCAGGAGGACAGCAAGGAGAGAAGATGATTTATAAGAAAACCGTTCCCTGGATCAGGGAGTGAAAAGTACTGATCCGTTCTAAAAGCTCCTGCTGACAAACTCTGATATTATGAACATTCTGCACTTGGACAAAAGCTCCCACTTTTCTTAATTACATGGTTTGAGCAGGAGCCTGCTTTTAGGATCTGCCCAATCACACAACAGCCATTTATTTTCCCAACTGCAGCTGCCAAAATTTCCCTGATCTCTGTTCTGTGCTCCATCTTCAAGGACATCTTATGAATGTATGACACTAGCAAGCATCATTCCACGCCATGCTTCTTAAGCTTCTCCCTCTCTTTTTCCTGCCTATGGAGATCTTCCTAATACATATTTATTAAAAATCTCATGAACGAGAAGCAATGTGGAGAGGCAAAAAAAAAAAAAAAATCACAAATACCACATATCAGAATATTTGTCTACTTTAAGACAAATACTTTGTTATGACAATGAACCACTAACATTCTTTGTCCTCTGTATGATGGGTTTGCTTTAGTTTTATGGACTCTGCATCTTGTAATTCATTGGGTCCCCTCTTTGTAATATTGCTAGGAAAACGAGTGGTAAATCTGTAGCCCTCTGTGTTTAAAGAAAGAGCATAGAATCTCGCTGCAAACTTTTAATTCTTTTTAAACACAAACTTTACCTCTGAATTTATCTTATTTTTTTCTTCTCTTAATTTTCCTGCACCTCAATTTCCTCATTGTTCTGTATTTTAAAAAAGAAAAATAGATGTATTTTTATGATTTGCCTTATAACAACAGAGAATTTTGGATTAGAACAAAGAATAAATAAATTAATAGTTATGTCTTCACAAATAATCTTTTGCCTTTCAAGATAATGCTTTGAAATCTCACTAATTCATACTAATTGGGCATGAGTAAAATTGGCATTTTAAAAATTCAGAAATGGTAAGACAGAAATGGTAAGGCTTCAAAATTATTACCTTTATACTAAAATTCAAACTGCATGATATGTAATTCTCAGATAAGACCCTTTTAGGACTAATTTAATAAGTCCCTAAGAATAATTCTAATAGATACATGTATACACTCAGGTACTGAAATGAGTGTGTTGTGTTGTGGTGAGCTCTGTGTGTTGTATAAGAGTGATGAATCACAGACCTGCATCCCTGAAACAAATAATACATTATATGTTAATAGTAATAATAAAAAAAAGAGTTTACTTCTTTGCATCAGGTAACCATGTCCTTTAAAATCACAGATACAAAGTAAATTTGCTTGGCAAACTCCTCCAAATCTTGATATAGTCTTTTTATCCCAGAAATTTATCTTTAAAAAAGTGAAAGGCTAACAAATATTCAGAATCAGCTGTTATCAAATTAGGGCAAACAAATTTTTTTTTAGTTACAGGCATATTTTAAAGCAAGTCACAATTTAATAATGACAGTACTGTCCTCCATTTGAACAGCTCCTCCCTACAACTGAAGTTCGTTCTTAAAAGAAGAGGAAAGGCAGTACAAAGGGACAAAAGTCAAGCTGTGAATTGTGTAAGACTGATGAATCACAGACCTGTACCCCTGAAACATTATATGTTAATAAAAAAAAAAGTCAAGCTAACTTCCTTAACATTAATGAGTTCCTTCAACGGGCCACAAGCCATTACGATAAATGCCTGAGATACAGGAGACAAAAGGGGTTCCTGCCTGCAAGAAAGCAAATAAATCAATAAATAAGTAATTACTCTATAATGTCATAAATGTGGTAATGGAGAAGTATATACAAAGTGCCCAGCAAAGTCCCTGCCAGGAACATGGCAAAGGCCCAATAAATGAAGATCCTGTGATAACACTGATTAAAAAGTGCTTTGGGTTACACGGGAAAAGGTTTAGGCAAGCAATTACCATTAACTCCTTCCAATACTACCCCACTTAGCACATAATAAATGGTGATAGATGTCATCAGGTACATTACTTCACTTAATTCTCCCACAACTTTGCAAAGTAGGTAACTGTCATTCCCCCCACTTACAGTTGGGGAAACCAAGGCTTGAAGAACTGAAGTCACGCTACACAGAATGAAGAAGTGAGGCCTGGGGCAGGCAGTATCCATTCTCACTCAGCCAGAACCACAACCTGAACTCAAGTGTGACACCAAACTCTGTGCCCTTTCTGAAACCTCCAAGTCGGAGGAAAGAGTTCCTATCACCATAAAATGCAAACCAATAGTCTTGGAGAAAGGAAACGATATAATCTGATTAAAACCATTCTGGGCTATGTATCTGCTATTAGTCACTAAAACTGCCAAATAAATGGCTGTTATTATAGGAAAGATTGTGATTGAAAATTCTACATGGCAAGAGCATGAAGTTTAGAGTTTGGGTTTGAAAGTGGCTCCAGCCTTGACCTTGGTTTAGACACTTAAGATTCTCGGAG
Organism: Phoca vitulina; assembly: GCF_004348235.1. NCBI lineage: Eukaryota > Metazoa > Chordata > Mammalia > Carnivora > Phocidae > Phoca > Phoca vitulina. The sequence continues at coordinate 62,061,294 of NW_022589705.1, forward strand.
GTGCAATTTAATTTATTCAACTGAAAAATACACACAATTCTATCTGCCTTGCAGGGTTGCTGTGAAGATGAAAAATAACAATTTTTTAAAGGATTTTATTTATTTATTTGACAGAGAGAGATACAGCGAGAGAGGGAACACAAGAAGAGGAAGTGGGAGAGGGAGAAGCAGGCTTCTTGTGGAGCAGGGAGCCCGATATGGGGCTCGATCCCAGGACCCCGGGATCATGACCTGAGCCAAAGGCAGACGCTTAACGACTGAGCCACCCAGGCGCCTTGAAAAATAACACATTTAAGGCACCTGGCTCAGACCTGGGCACATAGTAAGGACTCAATACATGTTCATTCCTCTTATCAAAAATGTTAACATTCTGAAAACATATTCCCATTAAAATGAGGTGGCAAAGTCAACTAAGAGCTGATAACATTTATCCTTAGAATTTAATTTCTAAAATGGAAAAGAACACTTAAAAATGTTACTACTCATCACCTATGTCAATAGCTATTTCCTTCATCTTCAAAATGTTTCACAAACATTAACTAATAAGTTCTCACAATAATACCAGCCAGGAAAATACAGAGCAAAGGGAAAGGGATTAAGTGAACTTTAAAAAGTGAATAATGAAAGCACCATTTTTAACACTTACAAACATAATTTCTGGTACACTTTGCCTTTTTAAAAAAACCCTCTACTGTGAATGGCTTAAAGTTAGATACTTCAAATATAATAAGTGCAGTCATTCAGGTTTCTGATTTCCCAAGAGGGAAACCCTCCTGTTTTCATAGGAAATTTTGGGAAATTGCCACTGTGGGCTCTGGCTATGGATAGCAGAGGGCATTTTTGGCTTTCCACATGGACCTGCTCAGGGTGGAGCAGGTCCATGACCCTGGTCCACCCTCCACTTAGACTGCTCCTTCCTTCCTGTGGACCCCAAGGAGCAGCTACATTGACCAAATGCACTTCAAGAGGATTTTCCAGGGCACGGTTGGAAAGGTGTGATGGGAAGTGCAGAGAAAACACAGAAAGTGTTATCTCCCCACGGAAGCAAGATGAAACCTTACAAAGCCACTGGAAAGAAGCCTTTCAATCACATGCCTGACTCAGGGGATTTTGTGAGCACATTCACACCCAACACCCCATCCCATCTTCATGAAGGCCCTGAGGGATGAGTGGGATTTGCCCCCCTCCCCTATCATTTGCATTTTATAGGTGAGCAGACCAAGGGTCAAGGAGCAAACAGAAAGTAGAGTGACTACCCCTGGTTCACAAGGTGCAGAGCTGGGATCTGAACCAAGGTCTTCCTGTCGCTGACTCTCATCTTCCTCCTTTACCCACCACAGCCTCCATAAACCCTGGAGAGCACACTCCTGGCAACATCCTTCCGCCGTCGGCAATGGCAAACTAGTACACGCTGTGGTCTCTCCAGTGCCACACTGTGCACCTGCACTCCTGTCCTGGAAAGTTCTCCTCTCCCACCATCAGGCCTAACAAGCCTTTCCCCAGCTCCCATGTCTATCCTTTGCACATGCTTCCCTCACAGACATTTACCACACAGCCCCGAGACTCTCCATCTTCCTGTCTCTGTCACTGGACTGTGAGCATCTTGAGGACAGGGGCTGTGTTTGATTCATCTATAATCCCAGGGACCAGTGCAGAGCTCTGGGCTTTGTTGGTAGAATAAATGAATAAACGGATGGCTCTCTAGGTGCTCACCTGCTTTCCATAGCTAAATCTGCTCTCCTTGCTCTATTTCCCACCACTCTGCTCTCATCATAAACCTCTCTCATATCTCTCTCACTTTTTCAAAATCAATTTAAAAATAGGAGCACTTTTATCTTTTAAAGCTATATTGCCCTTATCACTCTTGTCTTCAACTTCTTTCAAACTGTCCCCAAAGACTGTGTTTTTAAGGCCGTTTTCATAGCCTCTGTTTCTTTACCCCCACATTCCTTCCAACTCAGATGGCCTCTGCTTCAGGCCTAAACTCCCATTTCATTTTCACTCTGGGTCTGAATCTGGCTAAAGTCTAGAGGTCAAGAGTCCCACAGAACATTTCCACCTTTGAGAGTCCCTACAAGTCACACAAGCCAAACTCAAAGCCCATGGGGACTCAATACTTTGCTGCAACAACTATCAGAGCTCAGAATGCCCTGCATGTTATTTTTTGTAAACAAATGAGTGAATAAACTATCATGCAATTACTTCTGCTTCCATTCAATTCAAATCAATTTAAGCATGTCTCCAATATCTATTGCAGAGTGTAATGATTAGGAACACAGGCACCAGAGCCTGAATGCATAGGTTCGAATCCCTGTTCCCCTGTGTGATTTTGGGCATGTTACTTAACAATTCTGTGTCTAAGTTTTCTCAGTGTTGATAGTGTTCACAGGAATGTGGCAAGGATTAAATGTATTATTATAGTTCGATAACTGAGTTCCATGGCATTTGATCCCTGTCCTCTAGGAATTTAGTTCTGGACGGGGGGGGGCAGCAGTGGTCAGTATACAGATCTATGAACAAAGTTCCAAACTGCAACAAGGCAAATGCCATACTCTGAATGCCTTCTGTGGTAGGTACGTCTCTTCCATGTCTTTATATATATGCTTCCTCTCCTCCCCCCACTAAAATGCTTCTTCCACCACCGTCTAAATAACCTGGCCATTTTGTAAAGTTCAGTTGAAGCCTGCCTCCCTGACCCACATGGCCTAGGCACCTCTTCTCTCTCCTTTGTCGTGGCACTCACCACTCCACATTCAGTCACAGTTTATCTGCCTGTCTCCCCACTGACTGGGAGCTCCTTGAGAACAGGGCCTGAATTTTCATTGACTTCTTGCTCCAGGCATGCAGTATACAGGAAGAATTTGACCAAAGTCCGCTGACTGAATCAGTGATCAGAGGCAGGTGCAGGTTGCTAGGAGAGTTTAGAGGGAAAGAACAGGAGAACATTGCAGGAGACTTCCTTTTTCCCAGCCCACCAGGCTCTGCAGTGTGCTGAGAAAACCATAAGAGAAATGTGTGGTTCTCTATTTTTAAATCATTTTCTTAAGCCTTTTCTTCACTCTACCTGCACTGTTTATTTCAGATGAGTGCAGACATCAAGATCAAAACAAATGTGAACTAGTGGCCAAGGGCGGGGCAAATAAATTTTGGGAGAATCACAATCCTAACATGCCACTAAACAAAAGAGGAAGAAAATATTTAGGGCTTCATCCAGTGCTGTGCACAAAAGGTGCATTGCCAAATGTTCAGTTATTCTTCTACTCTCAAAAGTGTTTGATGGAGAGTTTTGTTTTTGTTTTTTTTTTAAGTAATTTAAATCCACACATTGCAAATGAAAACAAAAGAGCTTTGGCACAAGAATAAACTATATCTCGGGGCACCTGGGTAGCTCAGTCGTTAAGCCTCTGCCTTCAGCTCAGGTCATGATCCCAGGGTCCTGGGATCGAGCTCCACGTGGGGCTCCCTGCTCCGCAGGAAGCCTGCTTCGCCCTCTCCCACTCCCCCTGCTTGTGTTCCCTCTCTCGCTGTGTCTCTCTCTGTCAAATAAATAAATAAAATCTTAAAAAAAAAAAGAATAAACTATATCTCTCTTTTAATCTTAAGATTTCAATCTAATTTTATGCAATAGTATACACAATGGAGAGAGGAGATAAAAATACATAAAATACACATACTTATATTTTAAAACTAATGCTTTCTAGTTGCCCATACTAGAGCATCAAGTAGGCCTATTTACAATTCCAGTTAATACAGGAGTCTTGGCCTGAATACTTTTGACCTATGAAGATACAAATTCAAAAGTAAGCACTTTAACTTAAAACTAGAAAGTAGCAGACTCAAGAACTGAACTCAGGGGGCGCCTGGGTGGCTCAGTCGTTAAGTGTCTGCCTTCGGCTCAGGTCATGATCCCAGGGTCCTGGGATCGAGCCCCGCATCGGGCTCCCTGCTCCGCGGGAAGCCTGCTTCTCTCTCTCCCACTCCCCCTGCTTGTGTTCCCGCTCTCGCTGTGTCTCTCTGTCAAATAAATAAATAAAATCTTAAAAAAAAAAAAAAAAGAACTGAACTCAGGATCTCACACGCCAGTGCTCTTTTGCCAAGCTCTTTTATCTTCCTCTGGCATCCATGATCCTTTCTGGGATGATATATCCTCAGTTTTGAGGTTATCTGTTCTCCTTTTTGAAGGTTATGAAATGGGAAGTAGCTTGCATATTTTATTCTAAATCTTCTCTCCTTATGAGTCCTGCAAAAAAATGACCAATATCTAAAATATACATCCTAGGGGGACTGAACTATTTCTAAAAATGTTCCTTTGTTAAATGCCTACTATGTGCCAGGCTCCGAACCGGCTCTTTACAATCCTTTCACAAAATGGGAGACAGAATATGGGCTCTGGAACCAAACAGACTAGGCTTGGAATTCCAAGTCTGACACTCCCTAGCCATGTGACCTTGTGCAAGTTATGTAAACCACGTGGTGCTCTTTCTTCAAAACGGGAACACAAATACCTGCTTCCTAGAGTTGTGAGGTTCAATGAGATAACCTAAGTCTGTTCTTTCCGTAAAGCCTGACAGATACACTATAAAGGGTCCTTATTATTGTGATGTATCATTGTTAATTGTATGGGAGAGACCAAGTGACATATAGACCAAGGGGTCTAAAAAAAAGAATTACTGAGAAAGTGCAGGTGAGTCATGGTAGTCAAGCAAAGTTTCATGTAAATAGACATACTCAAGATCTTCAACCCAAAGTTACAGAACTGTGGTTGGTGAGCAACCGTAGTGTCAAAGTCAGTCTTCACAATAGAGGTCTTCGGGTCCAACATCCCTCTCACAGGCTAGAGGTAACAGGGCACCTGATGGCAACCCATTAATGAACAATCTAACCAACATCCAACTCTATCATTCAGTTAACAATTCATTACTGAGCACCTGCTAGGGGCCAGGAACACAGAGGAGCCCAGTCCTGACTGCTGATGTGGTGGTGAGATGGACAAGTCAACAAGTGATACTGCGGGGTTGGGGAGGGGGAAGAATGATGGAAGGAAGGACGCTGGCAGTGCTCATAGACGAGGCCCTAACCCAGCGTGAGTCAGGGGCGCTTTCCTAACTGGGAAGTCACCTCCTAGTTGTCTCTTAAAGCCAAGTGAAGAAGACAGAAGGATGTTTGAGACCAAGGGATCTGTTTGAGCATAGGGACGGATGGAACAGCATGGCAAAGTTCCACAGTGGAGAATGAATGGAAGGTGGAGAGCTGCAGGATGGAGGGCTGAAAAGGAGGGTGGAGGCCGGGCCGCAGAGGGTGTCCTGGGCATTGTGAAGGCGCCTGGGCTTGATCCTGAGCCACAGATCTATTAAGTAGCCACCTCTGAGATCACATCTCAACTGTGTGCCCGTAGCAAATACACTGGTTCCCCACGAAATACAAGCAAAACAGCACTGAGAAAAAGAAAGAATACGTTATTTTTTTAGGCTCACCACCAAATTTTCTTTGGGACCTTACTTTCTTCCTGAATAGGTCACAGGCATTTTTAGCACTAGCGTAGTTTATCACCACCTCGTGATACTGTTCCCCTTTTGTACTCTAAAGTCATTTTCTGTTCAGCAAATGTTACTCTCCCTTTCCCAGCACAGCACCTTGAACAACTTGGTAAATATTTGCTGAACTGGGCTGGATTCACTGAGTGACAACTATATAGGGTAACCCTGACCAACAGGTAAGGCAGGGGCCCAAGGGTAGTAGAAGATAAAAAGAAGACTATCATGGCATTCTTATCCTCAATAAACTTGAACTTCCAATGATGCAAATGAGACATGCATGACAATAATATATACACCCCAAAGCAGACTGCAAGGGGTGCATTCTGTCAATAGTGGGCTTTGCAGGTGGTGGGGCTGAATCCCACCCTCATGGCAGTTTCACCAGACACTCAGCTCCCTGAGGGCAGGGGGCTATGTCTCCCTTATAGTAAATCCTCAGACACCACTAAATAGTATGTGCTTAGCAAGGCTTTATTAAATGGATCTATTTAATCTTCACAACAATCCCAAGAAGTAGAAATCATTTTACAAATGCAGAAATGGAGGCTCACAGAGGTAATGTGACTTGCTTGAGGTTATGAGGTTAGTATAGTAAAAATAGCAATAACAACAATAATAATTACTATTTTTCATTCTAAGGAAGGCTGCCCTCTATTTATCATTCTCTAAATGTTTCTGCCACAGGATTCTCTTTTCATACTAAGATGGAAAATGTTCTCTCTGCATGAATGAAACTTGGAGTTCATAATTTGAGTTCTTGAGCTCTGGTTGGCTTTTTGCTGCTGCCAGTTTCAGAAGTTCCAAAGGGCACTGAATGGTTTTAGGGCAGATGGATCCGCCACTTTCCACGTAAGGAAATTCTTTGGCACAAAGATTCCCCAATACTCAGCCACTCCCTTCCAAATCATCAGGTGAGGATTCATCCAATTTCAATTCAATTCAATAAATCTTTATTGAATACCTAAACTATGTGGCAGGTACTTTTCTCACTACTTCCAGAATTAAATACTTAGTATGAAAGTCTTTGTGCCTGTCCTCTTGTGATTAAATCACATCTCACCCACTTTCATGCACAGTAAACCCTCAAGGGCAGAGACCAACTGACCCACCACTCTCCGTAAAGAAGTACAGTCCTAACACAGAGTAGGCATCTTAATACATTTTCACAGAACTGAATAAACCTTTGACATTTTGTTCTAGAACTAGACACACCTGGGTTTAAATCAAATCTGGCCCAATTGCTGTGTAACCTTAATTTACCTTTCAAAATCTCAGTTCATCCATAAAATAGGAAAATTAACATTTACCTTTTAAGGTTGTTTTAGGGATTAAAAGGAATGGTATGTAAGGCACAGTGCCTGACTCATAGTAAGAGCTCAAGAAATGAAAGCTAATCTCATTATTTCTAGTCTCACCTCCAGATCACCTCCACTACTTATTACTATCATTATTATTATTATTACTTTGAAGGTTCAGCTAGGTAGCATGACCAAGGTATAAGATTTGCTAGTTAATGAATACTTTGATTAATAGAGAGTCCCAACATATGCCATGCAGATATCATTAACTTTCAAAGATTTAAGATACATTTTCCACATTAAATCTAAAATAATCAGATGCCATCCTTTCTTTAATAATTTGGAAGATACTAGAGATCTTGCATTGCATAGCACTGAAGAAAAAAAAAAGGTGGCTGGTTTTCTTTTGGATAATGCAGAGCTCACTATCAACTAGGACAGTGTTTTTCAAAATTTACTGAACAAAGCAAAAAAGTTAGAAATATATTGAACACACAGCAACTTCACGTCACAAGTCAAAACATAGGTACTGAACCCAAAGTTTCATGAAATAATACTTACCCTTACTAAGCCCTAGCCACTGATCTTTTCTTTTCTATTTCACTTTTTTTTAGTTTATGTAAAAATTTATTTGACCATAATGTAGAAAAAGTGATACTATTACATATGATACAGTTGCAAGAACCTAAATGAAAAGTGTGGGTTTTATTCAATTGCACAATTTGCTAGTGTACCTTCTGGGTATGTGATGCTTAATAAAGAGGAGTGAGGGGCAGAGGATTTGGATAAGCTAGAGACAGGGTGATTCTCTCAGAATTTTAAACTTGAGTTGGCCCCCTACGCTGCTGGAGAATGTGGAGTGTTTCAGCTCTGAGAATGTTAACCAAGAAAGCAGAAATATAACAAAGTCAAAATGTCTATCTCACTTATTGTTTTAATTTTTTTTTAATTCTGGTTAAGACCCAGTAAAATAATTGTAGGCAAAACTAGAACCTAGTAATTGACTAGTATTGTTATTCTGTTTTACTAATATTTACTAAAGTTTACTAATATTGTTATTGGGGTGTATCAAGGATACGGTTTAACTGATCCTCCCATCAAGATATGAAGTTGTATTAATTCTCTTTTGCATATTAAGAACCTGAAACTCGGGGCGCCTGGGTGGCTCAGTCCGTTAAGCGGCTGCTTTCGGCTCAGGTCATGATCTGGGGTCTTGGGATCGAGACCCACATCCGGCTCCCTGCTCGGCAGAGAGCCTGTTTCTCCCTCTCCATCTGCCTGTCACTCTGCCTACTTGTGCTCTCTCTCTGTCAAATAAATAAATAAAATCTTTAAAAAAAAAAAGAACCTGAAACTCAGCCAGGTTAGGTGACTTGGACGAATAAACTAAACGACAGAGCCCAAATTCACAAGTCTTATAACTCTGTAGTTCAGACTCTTTAAAAAATTATAACTCAATTCCATAAACATTTATTGAGTACTTACTGTGTGCCCACATTGAAATAAGAGAGCATTTGACAAGCTCTCTGCCCTCCAGGGCTCACAGACTACCCGGGAAGACAGGTATGCCTGGGTACATGGAAGTCTGAGGTGGGTACTTCTCTATTCTGGAGGAAATAAGCTGATTCCCCACTACCACCCTCCTTTCTCTGGCCACACATTTTCCCACAACACAAGCACTGGTACCTGCTGGTGAGAGATGCAGCGTGCCCCTCTTACGGCACACTTATTTACAATCTGAAATAAAGTTGGTATTTTTCCTCCTAGTGCTTTTTGACACTGTAACCCCAGTCGCACCAGTGAGCATCGTCATCATCATCATCATCATCATCACATCACACTCTGATCAGAAGAGTGCTTTAATGCTAATTCTCTCTAAATAACCAATGTCTAATTCAATAGTATCTTTAGGGTGACTTCAACTTCTGAGAAATCATGACCCGATAAAGGCAAGTCTCGACCCTGCAAAACAATCAGGAAACCATAATCCTCTGATCTAAGACATTCCATAGTACTGATTCAAATAAAGTTAAAACCAAGTCAAACACCTTACCCTTCCTAAACGATAGCTTTTAACTATCTCTCTAGCTTTATCTTTACACATCTTATGCTGCATTTACCCCAGACTACTTATCATTCCTTAAGCAAGTGCCCATCTCTGTGCCTTTACTCATAGTCTTCCTTCCACACGGAATGCCCCCTTTTTCCTAATTTCTCTGCCTATCCATCTTTCCTGGCTCCACCCAAATGGCATTTCCTCCGTGAAGGCTGTCTCCTTCCCCCAACAACAATGAATGTCTCCTCTTCTGTATATTGTACCTCCTCTGCTGAGACACTTTTCACATTCTGCCTGTCACTGTCCTTACCCACTATATCAGAATATGTTTTAAATACTGACATTCCAGGAGGCACCTAGAATGTGGTTTATATGCACAGACATGCAATTGTATTTGCTGATTCCACACTGAAAAACTTGATCTAGAAAAGGAATTGCTTTTTTTGTTTTGTTTTTGTTTTTTTCCCCTGGAGAAGTAAACTTTCGCTAGGCTGGATGTATTCCTAAACACTCTGGAGCTAAGACTTCTGCTATTGTTAAACATGTATCCAAAGGCAGGTGGCTGAACTTTATTTTCTATAAAAAGGGGTTAATAACACCTGCCCTAACTGCATTAAGGAGATCAACCTGACACCATAGGGCAAAAATTATACGATGTTAAGTGAATATGAGAAATGATCTCCCTAGTCACAGATCCATTACAGCAGAATTGTGCTGGGAATAGCTGAAGTTCTAGAAACACAAACTTGCTCCTCTGTTCTTGGAAAATTGACACGACGATAGTTCAGGAAGAGTACTGTTATGATTATAGCAACTGCCAAGCCCACGTCTCCAAAATTCACCAACTAGAGACCTGCTTAAGAGTTTTTACTAAAGCTCTTCTAAGCTAAAAGTCTTTCTTCTCGCTGATAACCTTAAGCCAGAGGTGTAAAGCAAGAAGGAATTGAGACTCAAGTACTGGCTTAAATAGGGGTCAATTTTTTAATAATACGAACATGTTTCTAGCAAGGAGGTCCTAAGAATATCCACCCGCCCCTCCCCTGCCCAGTCACCTGCTCAAATGGCTCACCCGATCATCTCTTTTTGGTCTTTCATTAATAACTGTGAGATTTTTCTAGGCCAAACTATGCACAAACATCTTCTACTCCTCTCCACATTCAAGCCCCTTTTTCCACTGGCGTACTTCTGCCCATACAAAACACATTGCAAAAATCAACCAAATTCTTCCGGAGAGCTTGTGTACCACACACAAGGCTGCTTACAAAATCCTTAGAAGAACTTTGGGGAAGCCTTGAAATAGATACGCATGGAAAGAGAAAAATTCTATTGTCTGTTTCACAGTAAAGGGTTTTGGTTTTTTTTTTTAAAAACAGCATAGGGCCTGCAAAATGGTGCTTGGGGGATCCGATCAATTTATAATCCTTCCCCTTATTTTAAGGCTTAAATTGAAGGAAAGAAAATGACTCCCTTTCACATCCTTCCCATGATTATATAAAGTGGAATCCAAAATCCATGACATTAAAATACTGTTCCAAGGAGGTTATGTTTTCAGTTTCAGTCTCGAACCCCTTCAGGTACTACTTGTATCGTTTTTTCGTCCTCACTGGTGACAGCAACAGGTCCTGATTTAGAATAGCTTGTGAATTTTATTTAACGTGCCTGTTTATTCCCCCTTTCAGAGCCTTGGGGAAAAGGCACAAAATTAGGCTCGGCCTAACACCGGTCCTGACACCCCCCATTACCCTTCCCAAGTGCATGTGATCAACAGCTACATCAGGCCTTTACGGTGACTCTTGTCCTGTCTCTTTCTTTCCTGTAAACGGGAGGGTCATAAATTGAGGGCCAGCATTCTGCTCACATCTCCCACACCTCTTCAGTCAATGTGATCGCTTCTAGAGCTGTTTGCACTGCCAAAGCCATCCATCATCTTGCCTCACCAAGCAGGAGAAAGAAAACTGATGGCAAGTTAGAAAAATCTCATTAAGCCACTTTTTGCCTCAACCTCTTCACCACTCCTTGAAAAATAGAACTTCAAAATTCAGTCTGTTGGGGAAATAAGAGGGATAGAAGAAAAAAGCTAATGTGGTGAAGAGGAAAAAAAATAGCTCCAAAGTAAGCTGGTTTCTGGGCCAAAGTCAAATAACTCACAGGTTATAATAATATATTTTAGACAGCAAAGATGAGACCATATTCATTAGCTTAACCTGATTTTTTTTCTGCTTGACTTCTGAAATTCCTAACAAACTGTTTCATGAAATTAAAAAAAGAAAAAACAGCATCAATTAAAATTAATTTTATGTTCACCTTTTTTCTCTTTTAACAACTAAATCCCAAGTTAATTCTAATTCCAAAGGGGACCATGAATGTACCTTGCAAAAGCCTATGAGCATGCCGAAAACTTAATAAAGCCACATAATTCCAGGGAAGAACTGAGGGCTTGTCTGTGTTTAAAAATTACTGTGTGTCACCCCCACCCTCCTTTAGTTCTGGGGAGAGGACAGAGACTATGAGGCTACGTAGCATTCAATGTCACTCCTCCCCAGGACATCTGGCACGGGCAGACTGAAAGAGACCTAACATCCTCTAAGCATTTTTAATATTCAGGTGTATGACCGGTACCTTCCCATATTGTTTCTCGTCGGATCCACGTAAAACCCTGTGAGTCAGGCCTTATCATCTCCATCTTAAAGATGAGGAAATTGAAGCTCGAAAGCTGAAGGACCTCATCCAAGATCACCCAGTTACTAATAGGGAAAGTCAGGACTCTAGCCCCCAATCCACCTGACTTCAAAGTCCTTGGCACTTCTGGTTTTGTAAGACAAAGAGCAATCTTCCCAGCTGGTTGCCTGCACAAGCACACCATGAAGGTCCTATGAATCCAGAGGCAGACCTGGGATTCCTTAGCCTCTGAGCGGGCCCCTGACGGTAAAGACGCAGGGACAGTGGTATCTAGCAGAAAAAATCTAATTTTTCTACATATGTACAAGTTGATGTAACATGTTTTTAGCCCCATCTGCACACTGGCCCCCTGGGTCTTAATCACAATAACCAGGTTGATTTCAGTCTTGGAACCCTTTCTACTACAGAGGTGATTAAAATATCATCAAGCTAGAAAGTTATCCTCCCCCAAAGCCACCTAAAACAGAGCAACTCCAAAATAAAACCAATTTACATATTTTAGCCCAAATTAAAAAGTAAAAGCTAAGGATTCCCTTTTAATATCCTGAATAATAAATGCACATTTATGTAAAGCTCCCTTTGGGGAATGGTTACCATGAGGACAACTTTCCCAATATTATTCATAAATATCACTTTTGTGTGGGTATTACAGTAAGAATCTGGACTTGTGGGAATTGTACTGTCTGTACCCAGTGCATCAACAGAGATAATTAATATTGAAGACAAGTACAATATCCAGAATTTTAGATGTGTGGTTGGCTGCATTACAAAAAGTAACATAAGAGGGGATGAGTCAAATCTGGTCAAAATCACACATTACAGGGACTTAGTCGTTTACTCCATTTTAAGTGAGCACTCTCCTAATAAAAGTTTCATTAGTAAAGATTGCAATTCTCAGGCTTTCCACGACAGACTTTTAAATAGCACTTAGAGCTAAAGTTTATCATTAAAGCTGTATTTACTACTGCTGCATCTTCAAAGGGGGCACTCGAAAAAAAAAGTTCAACTCAGCCTGTTATTTTTCATGTACAAATTAGAAAGGAAAACTCCAAAGGTTTAGACTGGCAGCTTAGGAAAACACAGGCTACTTGAGAAGCCATTCTTGGCACATCCCAGAGCACACCGGGGGTCATGGCTGTCTATCTATACCACCGCCACACACACACACACACACACACACACACACACACACACACACACAGTACATGGCAGTATCTAAGTGTGTATCACATTACTCTATGACGTCTGTTCTATGTGCAAACTTAAAAGTTTGCACAGGGGCATGCCAGGAGGGTCACTATCTTCTCAGGTCCTACCTGGAGGGTGACATGGGGGAAAGGTACTCAGAGTCATCTCTGTTAGAAGAACAGCATTTTATTTCCGTAAAATTAACAGGCTCTTGCCAAGCTCCACGGGTAGCTGACAGCAAGACAAGTTCCTCCCAACTGTCTAAATTTTCCTTTTCCTGAAAGCCAGCATCTGCATACATGGGAACTTATAGACAAACATGTCCAGATGATCTTTGATTCCTATCTTTTGGAGTCATGCCTAGGCTCTTACAAAAAATACAAAAAGAAAAACATTTGTGTACTTGAATGTTCCAACAGATCTCTTCTCATAACTTGACACAAACTGCATTATGTGACATCCAACCTTAAAATCCCTCACTCCAACTTTAGCTCCAATCACAGGGACTTAGACTCTTATTCTGTCTTTTGATCAGTGTCAGAAGAAAAAGAAAAGGTGACCTTGATTTCCATCTTCCAGAGAAATGCACATAGTAAGTCCTCAACAAACACATCTTCGTCTAACAGCAAATGATAGCTAGCCTCTACAAGGAACACAGTTGGCAGAATAACTTCAAGGGCTAGTCGCTACAAGACAGTAGACAATAGAAGGTCACTGATTCATAGAATGAGCAGAAGTGGATTCAATGCCACAAAGTGCAGAGAGGAGGCAACCTCCACGTTGTGGTGTGTTTTTCAGAATTCTCCATCTTGCTAGAATTGTTTCTCTGCTTCCTCATATCCTGAAAATAGAACTAAACTTTATAGAAAAAGTATTTATGAATTACATTTTTATAGCTTTAACATGAATAATTAAAAAATTAAACTCGAGCTTAAATGTTATTCTTCAAACCAAGAGTCCCAGGTAAGTTATTTTTAATAGAGACCTATGACTTGTAATCTTTTTCCATTTTTAAAAAATCACATATGCTAGTTTTGCACTTTACTTTTGTGGTTAAAAATAAGGCTTTCCAAAAACAACAAAAAACAAAACGCAAGCACAACAATTACATTGACCTTATTTCTTCAACATTTTCACTGCTTCCTCAACAAAAATTATTTAAAGATTCCTTTATGGTGTTCAGCATTTCGTGATCCGTATGAAGAAAGATCCATACTGAAGGGAAAATATCTCCGGTATTAAATACAACGAGGAACTGAACACTGATCTTCCCCATAGCAAAAATGGTCAGTCCTAAAATGGTCAAGTAAAAGGCAAAATCTTGGGGGTGGAGCATAGGGAGAGAGAAAAAAGAGATAGAGTAAGGGGGTGGGGGAGCCACCAGCATATTAGGAGCACTGACACTGCATAATTCATTTCTTAATGAATGTACAAGGAACAGCATAAATATTACCATTAAGCAGAGTGAACATCCAAAGCAAGCTAGCTGGCCGATTGCTTTCTTATTTTTTATTCTTTTGTAACAATTCCATTTCCAAAGTGCTTGATTCCTAACACTGATGCTCCAAAGCTATTGTGAGCACACTGCCTGAATACTTAATGAAGTAAACAACAAACAAAATGGCTCATCTTTGGTGCCCCTAGCTAGCATCCCAAACTGGATATAATTAAAGGTGTGAACAAGCAAGCAAGGAGGTAATGAACCTGCAAAGTCAAGGTTCTGAGAGATTATCGGGCATCCCACACCGCACCAGTTCAAATTTATCACTCATTCTCTCTTATATCGGCAAGTGCAGATCCACATGTTGGTACCCCTCTCCACTCTTGTCCTCCAGCCTTTTTTCTTTCCACTTCTAGATGAGTAATTTATGACAATTACTGCTTGTGACAACTCCCACCCACCCACAGATCACCTTTCTTCTTACCCTTAAAAAGTCACTGACCTACAATAGCCCTCCACCCTTAAAATACACTGAGATTTAAAAAATACGAGGATGTTTCTAAAGCACACGCATACACACACAAAGTCACAAAACAATGCACAAACTGCTAACAGAGCCACCCTACCTCCTACTTGTTTTTACCAATGGTTAAAGATTAGGTTCAAATGCTCCCAAAGAAAAAAACAACTCTCCTTCCACATATACATACATTTTAATTTGAGCCCAGCCCCTTGCTTGAGAGAGCAGCTTCCAGCTCACAAACATTGTGATGGATCTGCACATTTATAGTTTCTCAAGTGGCAACTAAAGAAAGGTGTTTGGTTTCTAATGCAGGTCTGCAGGGTCTGGATCTATCTTTTTTGATTAAGTTTTGTATTTTTCTAATAAGAAAACTCTTGGAGGAGAAGCCACTTCTTATGGGAAGCCGGCCCAGTTTGGTTTTCTTTCCCTTTTTAGAGGCACATATACTTGCAAATATGTATACACATTTGGTAATACCAAATAAGGAAAACCTAAGACAGGTGCAGGATTCCAGAAACACACATGCTTACACAGATACGCACACACACACACACACAGACACAGACACACACACCCACAGAGTCTCCCTCTCTCACATATACATACTTTCCACATATCTATCAAATGGATGGAAGAACAGACAGCGGGCAATAAAAGGTTGACTTCACTTTTAAAAGGAGAATTGGCCAATTCTGTACAACATGGTCCATCTACTGGAAGATAGTAAGATAAAAGCTTAAGAATGTTTGTGTCCCTTCACACACCCCAAATTCCTAATGACATTGGGAAGAAATACTGCATTGCAGCATTTGCCAGCGCACACTCATGTGTCTAACACCCGTGGGCCAGCTCACCAACAAATGTACATATTAAGTGTCCAGGCATATAAATTAAGTGCCTGGTGGCCACAGATCATTGGAACTGATGAAGAAATTTGTCAAGGCCAAAGTACCTCTGTCCACATACAATGACCTCTATCCGCCATTCCTTATTTACGGGTACACACAATTTGTTTCGTTTTTTTTTTTTTTTTAATTAAAATAAGGCATTAAGACGCCAAGGGTTAAGTGAAACAATGTATATCCTCATGGAAGGAATAGTATTTGGTCTACATATAGGAAAAGAATCCACCCACAATAAGGAAATGAGTGCAAAGGGGAGAAATCAAACCAAAGAAAGGACTTGCCCTGAGGAAACCCTTTCATTGCTAGTGGTAATTCTTACTTGAGAAAAACACCTTGATTCACCCACAAATTCTTTTAAAGATACTGAACACACACACAAAGCACTATTCAAGCAATGATTTCTAGATTCGAAATGTCAAATAGATTATCCCCAACAGAAATGCTAAGTTTAAAATACCTGAAGTCTACCACGTCTCAAACCCTTTTTCAAGACTGAGTTAAGAACTAAAATGCAAATGCGTAGCTCATTTTCTTTCTCCTTCCTTAAAAAAAAAAAATTCTATTATTATTAGCTCACAACAATCTGGCCTTCGTCTCATCACAAAATCTTTGAATATTCAAAGGACCCAGGAAGGGCTATCGGGAGAGAAAAAAGTTTTAAGGCTTTGGAAAACTATCAAACAGAAGCAAGCTCATCTATATCTGGCCAGGAGGATGACTTGAATGAATGGCAGTTAGAAATGAATGGGACTACAAAAATGAGTGGTTAAGTTGCTTGTTAGGTTTTTTTTTTCTGAGATATTAAAATTATAAGTCAGTGATTCTCAAAGCAATTTCTCAGCCATTTCCCTATTTATATTCATTTTATCTTTTTAAAAATTTAAATATTAAACGATGTAGCCATGATGTTACAATGACATATACGGACATTCTGATCATTAAAACTTCGATGTAGTCAGGTGATATTTGCAGAAATATTTCCGATCAGATTTTCATTTCTTAATAAATGCACACTCAGCCTTATGCTTCCGTAAAGGCACACCTCCACATGCAGGTAGTAGGCATTAATATTTTTAAGACAAAGAAGCAAGAAAGGTCAGCAGTAGAACCACGTGTCTTTTTTACAACCCAAGACAAGGTGACAGTTCTTATGGAAATTATTTTCCCCTAACTAAAAAATGCTAGAAATTTCTCAGAAAAAAAAAAAACTATATTAGAGATAATAAGAAAATTATCATAAATTTTAAGAGACATATAATTATGCAAAGGTTCAAGTGTATGACATATGACAAAAAAATAAGTTTATTTATTTTTACCTCAAGAGTCAAAACAAATTTTAAAAATCCCCCAATAAGAAGACAAAACAAAAAGAAGCCCCTTGCAAGGAAAAAAGAAGGGGGGGAGGTGAGCGCAGAGATTTGCGATGGAGAGAGTAAAAATTAAGAGTACTTTCAGTAAAGCCAATTATATTTCCTAACCTTTTAAGCATATTTCAGTATTTTTTAATCTCTCATTTTGGGGTTTAATATTAGCTACCTGATCATATATCTAATTTGGAAGAAATCATAACAGATCATGGTTTTTATGTTACATCCTATTTGCCTGAGCACTATACCTTTCAGTCCTTCTGGTACCCACCATCATGAGAAAAAGAGACTACTAGTAAAGCACACTCAGAGAAAAAGGGAGAGATGCCTGTCACCCAGCGCACGCACGGGTCCTAGACGTTCAGAGACACTAAAAAAAAAAAATCAGCTTTTCACTCAGTTTATGCTAAGACCAGACCCAGGACCAAATGCCTTGCAGTTGCTGCAAGGGTGCAGCCTGATGGACCTTGGGGTTGGAGGTATAGAGAGGAAAACGAAGCAAAAGGCCAGAACACAGTTTTTCATTTATTATTTTTAAAAGTAATTTCTACTTAGGATATAAAATGAGAGATATAATGAACTCCCTGGAATTGTAGTATCAACATCTGATTTAGTAAAAACACCAATATCACCTAGCACAAAATCATTGCTTTAGGGTAAATCTATTCTACCTATATTTCTCCAATGGATATTTGCTGGAAATTTCTAAGGAATCATTTGCAGAACCTATCAGCTGTGGGAGTTCACTATTATGCTTCCGTCAACTTCATTCAATATAATTTACATTTTTTTTTCAAATGGCCTCACAGGATTCCTTGCGATTTTTCGCACGTACAATTTCACAGCAGGGAAAAGGGGGAAAGAGAGAGAGAGAGAGAGAAAGCAAGATTCCCTACCCTCCCTTCCCCCTCTTCTTCTTTTCTCTCTCTCCCTCTGTTTTTTAAACCAAAAAAAAAAAAAAAAAAAAAAAAAACAGGAGAGACAGAACAGATGCTTAAAAATAGATTTCTAAAAATCACTGTAAACCAGAGTTAGAAATGTAATTAACACCTATTTATAAAGAATAATTAAAGTTGGGCCGGCCACAAAGAACAGCAAAGATAATCGAGGTCCTGTCCTCCCCCCCTTTTTTACACTGTTTGCAGTGTGTTCTCATGATAGCCACCTGCTCCCTACTCGGCTTTTCCTCTGTTCGTTTCCCCGGCAACCTTTCATTGGGTTTTCCTCCCAGCTATCGCTTTCAGTTGGGCTGCTCGGTCTAATCTTATTTGTTTTACACCCATCAAAACAAGCAGCCAGACAAAGGCAATCCTCTAAGAATGGGAAAAAGACCACAGCTTTGTTATAACATCTATGCAGAGCGAAAAGTCCTCCCCAGGCTTTTCTAGCAAAAAATAAGTGAGATGGATATGAATTTACAGCCTCCCCACATACCCGGCTTTGAAACCCCGTGAAAGCTATTGCTGGTGAAATTCAAAGTCAAAGTGGGCACTCGTGGCATCTGATTGTGCCATTTTGTGCCATATCTTCAGGGTCAACATCAGGCAACAGGAGCGGCACTCAAGGAGTTTCCCTGCTTCTTTTTTTTTTTTCCGAAAAAGATGACGCTAAAAATAGATTTACTACTTTGGCAGAAAGGTTTTCCACTTCCCCTTCCACATCCCAAAGTCCTGTTTCACAATTGCATCTGCTGGTACTGAACCTCACCTCCTCCACCCCTCGTACCCAGCCTTCCCCATCACTCCTAGCAGGAGACTGAAAAAGAAATGTGCCTTTAACTTTAACAGTCATGTAATTCTGCTGAAAGCTCACAGAGGCGGTGGACACGCCAGCCAACAGCAACGGTGACATTGTGATTGTCAAAAAAGACACCAACCTTGCTTGGCTAAATGTGTGTTCGATGGAAGAGGCAGTGTGCGTGCCTTGTGTGCATGCAGTGCCATTACACTTGGAGATGGATTCTGGCTTTCAGAAAAGAGAAATACTAATAAACACACACACACACACACACACACACACGATCTGCACAGTGATTTACAATGCACAGTCCATCATCCTTACACACACACACACACACACACACGGCTGGAATCTCCAAGCTGCCTTCCTCTGAATTTTCACTTACCATCTTCAAGCCATTCCACTCCATCTGTGATCAGAAGAAGATGGACCCTCACACAGTGTGTCAAAAGCGGAAAGGAACGTTATGTAAAAGCTGACATTCCTTCTTACAGAGCTGCTGCCCAGAGAAGGAAGCAACAACTCAACACGCCAGGCACCGCTACACATACAAGCCGCCTCCTCTTTTTTATGAGGTCATGACAGGAAACTCTTTGAAATACAAGATGCAGCATTTACTGAAGCCCAAATAAATCACTCTCTTTGCCGTTTTGACTGCGCAGTCCCCCAAAACACAACTGCCCATCTCAACGTTCAGTATCCAGGAACTGCCTCTCGAGCTTTAAATTTCCAGCACGGAAATGGAGATTCCTAACCCCGCTGCATCCACCTCCAGCCCCACAAAACCCAGGCACACAGACAAACCCCGTCTCCCTTACAAAAAAAAAAAAAAAAAAAAAAAAATCCCCTTTCTGCCAATATGGTCTCGTGTAATATAACCTCTTTCAACAAACCAGCAATTATTTCTGCCCACCTCCCCTCTACACCAACCCCTCCTTTATGTTGAAGGGAAAACTGACAATGACCTGTTAAAAATGACAATCCATTTCCCCACTGCTTTTCAATAAAAGGACCTACCGGCACTCTCTACACAAAAGAGATAGTAAATGTAGGAACCAAACAGCAGCAGAGAACTAAACTCTTGTGCAAGCATAAGACTGGTCAAGGTGTAGATGCTTTTCTTCCCTCCAGCAACACAAACAACAGATTATAAATCTAGTCATACCTACCATAACCATTCTTATTGGCAAATATTGGGTCTCGCAGAGCTTCGACTCTTCTCTTAAAATTTGCAAAGGTTTCAGGATATTTTTTTTAAATGACTACTATTGTTATATATATTTAAAGATCCACAAAACACAGTGTGGATGATTGTAAAGTAAATCAATTATTTGGGGGGAGGGGACGGGGGGGAGAGAAAGAAAAAAAAAAAAAGAAAGAAAAGGAGCAGTGAGCTGAAACCCCCGATTCTAGGATGTAGATAAGAACAACTGAACAGAGCCTTGCTGAAATTGGCTCGAAGCTTCCCCTTTTTACATCCATTTATGGGACCATCTGTCAGCCGAAGCCAGGATCTGATTGGCTGGGGAAACGAAGGGAGGCGTTGCAACATCAGGTGCTATTTAAATTAGCTACTGCCAGATTGACGATGTTAATGATTTGGTGACCTCTACAACAACAGAGACCAGATTTCTGAACTGCTTCTTGTGTCTGGTAATTAAGGCCAGGCTGAAGCAACAACAGCCATACTTGTATTTTTACCTTTTCCCTCCTCCTAGCTCAAAAGTACTGTAACAACTGCAGGTCATCAGCCGGCCGCTTGCAAACCTTACCAGTGGGAGTGTCTTCCCTTTCCCCCCGTCCTGAAGGCTGCACCACCAAACCCCTTTGACAGAGGGCTTTTCCAGTATAGAATATTTTCAAGCACCTTATCTTTCTCGACAGTTGCTTTCTAGCGAAATGCATATTTAATGATCTGCCTCTAGGCTTAAAGATACAACAAAAGCACTTTAATGTGCTAATACATCTACATTTTAACTTTATTATTTCCTAATATTGCTGATTTTTAGGAAGTAATGCTCCTTCTGCAGCTAACATGGCCAGCGTTTCAAGAGAAAACAAGTTTGAGATTGTGTTTGCTCCGCGAACTGGATTCCTACAAGTTTGCTTCAGAAAACTACTTGCTAAAAAAAAAAAGAAAGAAAAAAAAGCTGGGGGGAGGTGGGGGGCAGCTGTCAGCCTCTACCTTTCTGCCTTCTGCCTGAGCTTTTCAAAACAGAGAATGATGAATGATTTATTTAAATGAATTTATTTCTCAACTTGGATAGGGGCATGATCTGAATTTTTAAAAATGCACTAAAACACGTTCTCTCTTTGCTTTCCCCATGCTCTAAAGAATGTAAAGCATGCTTTTGACAACAGCATCATTTCATGACTGGTGCAGAGTGCATATCTTGCTGAACTGAACTCGTGATTTTGCTTCTCTCCTTCAAAAGATGTCTTTTTTCTTTGGTCTCTTAAAAGACTTGCAAAGAGACATTTAGCAAGTGTGTGGTGATGTATACAGTTTGCATACCTATGTTATACATTTCATAACCTCTACAATACCAGTCTTCAATAGTGTGGTATTTTGTTCTGGTTTGGGTTTTAAAGGGGCTTACCTGAGGAGTTTTTGCTTTACTTCTATCCAAAAAGCTAACTTACCGCTATTTATTTAATTCATAACTTAGTCAATTGGTTCCTCAATGAATACATAGAGGTAACAAATATTACTAAAGAAATAATTCAACATAATTTTAAATCTTTGGCTGGAGTTGACAGGAGATGGGACTGGGCAGAATAAAAATACAGACCGAAAATCATGCTACACTCTGGGCTTCAAGTCCAAGAATAGATGTGTCTGTGAAAAATTATTAGAAAAGAAAATAACCTTTGTGTTAAAAAAAATAAAACTATTCTCTCCCAGCTACTATTTCACAAACACACACACATAAATATACATAGATATGCACACTTTTAAAAATACAGATAGGGCGCCTGGGTGGCTCAGTTGGTTAAGTGACTGCCTTCGGCTCAGGTCATGATCCTGGAGTCCCTGGATCGAGTCCCGCATCGGGCTCCCTGCTCGGCAGGGAGCCTGCTTCTCCCTCTGACCCTCCCCCCTCTCATGTGCTCTGTCTCTCTCATTCTCTCTGTCTCAAATAAATAAATAAAATATAAAAAAATAAAAAAATAAAAAAATAAAAATACAGATATACCACAAAACAAAATGTGTTGGGTACACTCTATGGAGAATTAGACTTGAATATAAATACATTCAGCTGTTAGAAATAAAAATCCATGAAATAGAAAAGTAGAAATGTTAAAACTATAACCCCTTCGAGTGGAACAAGACTGAATTAAGTAAACTTTTAAAATAATTTCTCTAGCAAATATACAAAGAGTCCTACCGAGTCACAATAGTACTACAGTATCTGTTGAACTGTGTTCTAGGGATGAATTCATAGGTTAAGTGTCTAAAGAGCTCAACATACAGACACAGGGCAGGTACAGGTGCCCCAAATCAATGACAGAAACTCTGAGTGTGATCTCCCCAATACGGAAATATTGTGAGAAGAAAACCATGAACACAATGCTGACAAACACACAAATGAAAACAGCTCGCTCCAGAACAAAATATTTACTTTGTTTTTCTCTGGAGGTTAGAAAAGTCAGAATTTCTTAACACCATTCTCCCCCATCCATACTAATCTCAGCACACTTCGTGAGCCATTAATTACCATTAGGTATATCCAAAGATGTTCTGGCCACTCTTCTGAAACAGGAACTGTATATTACAGTATAAATAATTAGCTGGTTTTGCCAGGTTAAAAAAAACAAAAAACCATGCACTTTGTATATTGATCACTTCTCCAAAAAACCTCCACTCTAAAGTCTTTCAATGGAATCCTCAAACAAATGCACAAATGTCCTCAGAGGCCTTTTCTCTAAAGACAAAGGCAGAATCCTATTGTTGGGAAAAGTCAACCTTATTATTGCATTTCCAATAGTACCATTCATCTTTCAGAGTGAGGGGCTGACCGCTCCATCAGTGGTGTGACATTTGTAAAGCAACAGATTCTCAATATATTATCTCAAGAATCAGGCAGGCAAGTCTCCCAGTCATGCATGATTTTTTTTTTCCTGCCACAATCCTCCACCACCACAGAAAGAAACTTGTCTCACTCAGGCAGCTAAGCCAACCTAAAAATGATATCCCAAAGCTGTGGGACTGCTAGCGCCGCTGTATCCCTCTTACCATAAATGAGCAGTTTCTTGACTCATTAATAACAATTTCCCTTAAAAGAAGGAATCTCATATCGGTCAGCCCCTTGCCACCATGCACACATCCCAAAGGTTGCGGACATGTCAGCATCAGTCGCCGGCAGCCAGCTTTCCCACACAGAGTCCAGATGGACTGTACCAGAAGCCAATTCAGCGTTAATAACTACCTACTCCGCGCAGTGGAGAAGCCTTACGTGGTACAATGGGCTAGGAAACAGCAGCCGGCTGAAACTGCAAATAAAAAAGACAAACCAAATTCTCCAAAAGCACCAAAAGGAAGGAACAGAAAGGGAAGCGTGAACTGTATTCCTTGACTTCCATGAAGAAAAAAAAAAAAAAAGAGAAAAGAGAAAAGGAAAAGAAAAAGAATCCTTCATAAACATGGGGGGGGGGGGAAATGAGGGGGGGAAAACAGATGCTGCCCAGAAAAAAGTGACAAAATATTACCTCATTATTTAACAAAGCAGCATTAAGCGTCCTGCTGATTTCAAACATCTTGCCACAGATTTTGTTTTAAGAGAAACAGATAGAATCCTTTGCAAAGCACTCCGTCTGCAAAGGGTTCTTCAATTTTCTTGCGTGCCACGGAACAGTCAATATATTATTTCCCTAGAGTTCACACATTAAAACCTCTAGTCAGTGAGCTGAATTTTCCCCTTATCTCACACACAGTAGACTCCTGTTATATGTACTGCTCTCTTTTGCAAGAGCAGCCTGCCCCAAACATGGCTGGTGTTAAACTACTCTTTAAAGTAACAGTTCACTATATAACCACCAGGTGGGTAGAGTGCACAGATTCAAATGAACCATCTTAAAGGATTGTGTTGTTGTTGTTGTTGTTTCTCCTTTTAGGTGTAGAATGTAACACGAGAAACTCCAGCATCCTAACAGGCTTCGTGTCTTGTATCTCTCTGTATCTTGTCAAAATAAATAAATAAAATTCCTTCTCCTGACTTACAGCGAGGAAACAAAACAAAACACCATCACCAATCCTAATAAGAACTGTGAAGAATGAAACACAAACACGCTTTGTTTCATTCAGCAAAGGATGAACATGGAAAATCCAATCAACACAGAGCAAGACAGGGGGTGGGGGGGTGTACCAAAAACTCCATGGAAATATTTTCCTTTAGCAAAAAGAGAAAAATATTGACTCACGTGATAAAAACCCAATTCAAAAGTAAACATATGGACGAAGCACATACAAGATGGAGGCAAGAGTTTAAGGGTGCAACTTTTCTTCTGAGTAAAGCATTAGGCTTATTTGATAGGGTCTGTCATGATAGGAAATAACCCAACAGCTTTTTAAAAGACACTGAAAAAAAAATCTTAAGCATCTCTTTTAAAAATGCAATTATACGAATAGCTATAAACAACCACAAGAGCAAAGTAATCATATATCTCTCCCCAGTCCTGTTCTTTTTCCTTAAGATCTGCCTCAAAGTGGAACATTTCTGTCCTATGTTATTTTGGGTATATAGCTAACTTGGTGTCTCCTTTGTACAATTCTATTCCAATTAATCTGCTCCTGTGCCAGGAATAAATAGAATGTCCCAAGCTGAAAACCCCAAGTGATGGAGGGTGGATGTTCAAAGATAAAGAACGACCTGGACAAAAATAAATCTCATCCCTTATATTGTTCTATGGCCTGATTTTAAGGAGGATTTTATTACAGAGCGTGCATCCACTCTTCTACGTTCCCTCGTATCTAAAAGAGAAACCAACACACACAGATACCTGGGATTTTGTTTCCTTGGCCAGACAAAATTAAAGCCCCGGAACTTCCACATCCTCTTGCAAACACAGATGTCGATACTAGTATTTTTCCAGTCCATCCAGGCAATATTTAGCCACACACAACAGTGACTGTCTCCTTCATCTTTAAGTCAAGGCTGCATTACTTAATACCATTTAACCTCCTCGCATATATTAAGTTTCAAGTGACAATTTTTAACTGGGGAATGAGAAGGAGGAGTTGCTCTCATCAAATTCTGGTTGTATGAAATAAGCTAATTTGTACACTCACCATATGTCTTAAACACTAATTAAAAAATGTCACTTTCTTCAAACATTAAAATGTAATCAGCCTAGTAAATAAAATATTCTCAAGTTTTCTTCCCTTGGTGATAATTTAAAGAGTGTTTATCTCAAGGTAACCTCTCTATTTTGATTACCAAGAAAGGCTTTTGATTTGAAAAGGGAAAAAAAAGGAGATATTGGGGGCTTGGGGTGTGAGAAGAGAAAACCACAACTGTACGTAGCTGCACAAAGGAAAATAAGATGAAGCGGGGTTTTAAGGACCATAGTCTTGTTACCCTAAGGCAAATCCAGCCAATCAATACCACCCATTGACGGTCTACCATCTGCCGTGCTACCCAGCGATGTGGCTAAACAGACCTGTTCCATATGACCGTAGCCGGCTCATTTTCAGTTGATTAGGGCAGTTCCAGAGCATTCACGTGCAATAGCACAAAACTCCAAGTCTGACTGAGCCTCTCTCTTCACACCAGTCCCTCCCAGCACAGCTGCAGACCTTTTCCTCCTGTTCTGGGTGTCTGGATTATCTCTTCTTGCCCCTCAATGGAATTAGCAAAATAGGGTGGGAAGGTAGAGCAAACAGACACACACACACACACACACACACACACACACACACACACACAGAGATAATTGCTGGCCCTTCTTCACTGTCATGCAGAAATCGGGAATTCCATGTGCTCTGCCCTAATATGATTATGGCACACCATTTAAATAGCATCATCAGTGTCTATGACCTGACATTTTCCTGTAGTGCTATTTCTTTTTATCTTCTCCCTCTTCCCTTGAAAACTAAACCTAAACTGCTGGCATTTCTTTCTTTAGAGAAAATACAATCAGTATGCCCAGACAATGGTATACTTATTTAAGGGTTTTTGATAAAACTTAAAGCCTAATTTTCCTTTGATGAATTGTGGTATTGGTTTTGTTTTTTGTTTTTTTCCTATGAAAACC
The DNA here is from genome assembly GCF_004348235.1 of Phoca vitulina. Lineage (NCBI taxonomy): Eukaryota > Metazoa > Chordata > Mammalia > Carnivora > Phocidae > Phoca > Phoca vitulina. The sequence continues at coordinate 62,087,282 of NW_022589705.1, forward strand.
ATTAAATCAAATTTTATAGGAAAATGCAAACTTACCCCACAGAGGCAAGAAAGATGCACCAGACTGACACGGACTCTACTGGAAGGATCGGGAATGTACTGTCGAGGTTCTCTTAGAGATATATGACCTGACCATATGATGCTTTTCTCTTTCCTAAGTAGTTTCATCCACTATGGATTGCAGGAAAGAGCTACAAGAATGCTACTCTGTGGGAAAATGTGACAAATGGATGTCTAGTCCACTTACATTGCCAAGAGTTCACCTGTGCAGGTAAACTAACCTCCAGGTGGATTCAAACTTGATCTTCCTGTTTTCTTTCCATGCTCCTAAGCCTTACATAGAATAGCAGCTGAAAGCAGAAGGTTTCTTTCCAGAATCAATGTACACTTTTTCAAAAGTGCCTTTGACCATACCCTTAAAGCACGAGGACATCTTTCTGGGAAAGGAAATTTAAAGGACAGGAAAACTGCCTGACTTACAAAATTCTGAAAAAGGTAAATACACATTTATCAAAAAAAAAAAAAAAAATCTAATTTAGGTGGAGTCCCTGTCTGGACTTTTCACTGTTATATTCTTCATCATAGCCTATGAAAACTCAGTAGGGTCAATGTGCAAACACACAGAGATTTCCGAAGATCCCTGCTTTAAGGGATTTGAGGCCTTTCCATTTCAGTTCAGATAAGCTTCACTAAAAATTAAAAAAAAAAAAAAAGAAACAAAAAAACCTTAGTATAAATATAAATCTTTACAAATCAAAGGCCACTGAGCAGATAAATACAGAGTAGCCATACCATCAAAGGATACAGTGTTGGGGCGCCTGGGTGGCTCAGTTGTTAAGCGTCTGCCTTCGGCTCGGGTCATGATCCCAGGGTCCTGGGATCAAGCCCCGCATCGGGCTCCCTGCTCCGCGGGAGGCCTGCTTCTCCCTCTCCCACTCCCCCTACTTGTGTTCTTGCTCTCTCTCTCTCTGTCAAATAAATAAACCTTTTAAAAAAAGGATACAGTGTTTATCCAGAGAAATGCCATTTTGAAAATAATTCATTATAGAGTTTTTTAAAAGATTTTATTTATTTATTAGAGAGAGAGAGAGAGACAGTGTGAGAGAGAGAGAGAGAGAGAGAGAACAAGTAGGGGCGGGGGGGGGAAGGGCAGAGGGAGAGGGAGAAGCAGGCTTCCCACTGAGCAGGGAGCCTGGTGCAGGGCTTGACCCTGGGACCCGGGATCATGACCTGAGCTGAAAGCAGACACTTAACTGACTGAGCCACCCAGGTATCCCTCAATATATCATATAATATATATAATCGCTCATTTATAATTCTGTAACTATAAATAAACAGATGTACAGTATTGTAAAAAGCAAGGAAGGTAATTTGTAGAAGGAGGAGGAGAAGGAAGGAAAGATAAAGGGGAGGGGAGGGAGGAGAAAAATAAATAAATAATAGGACTTATAACAAAGTACAAACAAAAACTATTTTTTACCAAGAGTCTTGTATACTGAACATTACAGTAGGCACTTGACATGCACAATCTCACACGACATCATAGTGGTGACAAAAGTTATATGAAAGCATTCTTCTAGAAAGATGTTTTCCTCATCTAAAAGTAAGATCTCCCCTCCATCACTTCATAGAAGAATATGCTTAGTCAATATTTGTTGAATGAATGAGGAAGATGGGTACAGACTAGAAGAGAAAGAAAAACATGTAATTTTTTTCTCATCTAAAAATGACCAAGAGATTTCTTTGTGATGTGCTTCTAACTAAGCATGTCCTCAAAATGTATTTCATTTAATCTATCATTATGACCAGGCTATACATTTGAAGTGAGAGAGACACAAAGGATTAAAGCTGGGAAGCAAAAAAATCTTAGCAGGTAGGATGAGTTCCTGATTAAGTCTTCATTCCCTACTTCTTCCAAATCTGGCAAAACTCCTTACATAGAGGAGTTGCTCAGCAAACACTGGTTGGATGAACTTCTATGTCTTTAGCGCCTTACAGGACAGAGCCTGGCTCCAGGCAACACTCAATTATGAGGAAGGAATAAAGATCAACAATTCCATTCAACATCACCTCAAAAACTATCCCAAGGCCTATTTCATGTGATTCAACTAGGGGGCGCTGAACACCATCTTAAGGGAAGAGATAAGCTGGCTCCCTAAGCTTCAGTTTCCTCATCTGTAAAATGGGCTCAATAATACTTTCCCTTAGGATTTGTTGCCAGGATTAAAACAGATACAGGCTTGGTGGAGGCAGTGCTCTAAATGGCACCTACTATTATTAATAGAGAACAGGGAGAAACTGTATGACTTAGTGCCTAGCTATAAGACAATTCAATCTTGTTAAGGACAATACAATTCAGAGACTCTCAAAACAATTAGACAATAGTAAGAGAATAATAACTAAGAAAGGCTGAATGGTCTGTTCCAGTTCTAATGAAAATGACTGCTGCAGATTAGGACTTAGCCAACAGGCAAAATTCAGTGCTAAATTCTAAGTGTGAAGAATAAAAAGAAATACAAGTCATAGATCCCACCTTCAAGGAGCTTACAGTCTGGTTGGTAAAGGAATAGTGTAGGGAATATAAAAAGAATAGTATCAAAATGAAAGGACAGTTGATGGTGAGGATGTCATCTGGATTGATGGGGGAAGGCTTCATAGAAGAAGCTGGAACTAACACTAGGCTTAAAGAATGATAGGATTTGTCTAGGAAAATTCCAGATATTTCATATAAGAATAAAAGTGGGGGAGGAGGGCAGGAAGGGGATAGTGGCAGCCAGCTCACTCTAGTTAGACCCCCTCTGGGGTTTCCTCTGAATATATTCCAACCTCTTCCATTTTTTAAAAGTTACAAATAGAGGAATATTATGATATGATGACTGTGGGAGAAGAGACCTTTTATTCAGTAAGTACTTTCATAAAAGGAGCAGGAATTAATATTTATTGCACATCTATTATGTGTCCAACATTGCACTAGGTACTTTGCCTATAAATCTCATTTAATCTCATAACTCTGAGATTTCCAACAGGGAAACTAAAGATTAGAGAATTTGCTCAAGATCACACAGCTAGTAAGAGGCAAATTTATACATGTCCAACATCAGTTCATTTTACTACAAATACTACCTTACATAGAAGAGTGTAGATCTAGAGAAATTTAAATCTTATTCTCTATGTTATTCTATACTCAGAAACTAACATTCAAAATAATGTCATTGATGGGGCGCCTGGGTGGCTCAGTCAGTTGAGCAGCCGACTCTTGATTTCAGCTTAAGTCATGATCTTGGGGTCCTGGGATGGAGCTCTACATCTGGCTCCATGCTTAGCAGGGAGCCTGTTTGAGAATTCTCTCTCTCCCTCTCCCTTTGCCCCCCTCCCCCCGCTCATGTGCCCCCCCCATAGTAAATAAATAAATCTCTTAAAAAAAATTAATGCCAGGGTGCCTGGGCGGCTCAGTCAGTTAAGCATCTGACTCTTGATTTCAGCTCAGGTCATGATCCCGGAGTCATGAGATCAAGCCCTGCATCGGGGTCCACGCTCAGCAGGGAGTCTGCTTGAGATTCTCTCTCCCCCTCTCCCTCTGCTCCTCCCCCATTCATGTATGCATGCTCTCTCTATCTCTCTCTAAAATAAATAAATCTTAAAAAAAGTAATGTCATTGACATCTGTTGACATTATAACAACAATAAAAAACAAAGCAAAACCCAAGAACAAAAAAACCTAACCTATGCTTGCAATTTCAGTATTCTGCCACCAAGTGATGATAGAATCTTGGTCCTATGAGAATTACAAGCGTCACCTTTTTGCCTGCTGTTATTTTGTGTGTGTGCCTCCATCTCTGGAGGGGGAGGAAAGAGTGCCTGATCTTCCGATGGAAATGTCTACTAAAGCCCCAAAACATTAATCTTTCCAAATATTTTCCAAATTTATTTAACAAAAATTCAACTCTGAGCATAATTCTAAACTTCAACAATTTTCAAACAATTCTATCACAGATTATATTCAATGAATTATATTTCTTTGTTACTTTCACACTGTACTGTGAGCATGCAGGGTAGAAATTGTATGTTATTTGCCTTATCATCCCAGCATGAAGAATGTCAGTACCTAGAGCATAGTGGGCACTCAGTAAAAGAACATTAATTGATTCTAAATATTTTAGAAAAACTTTTGAACCAAATGCTTAGGGCACAGTTATTTGGTACTTTATTCATCAACACAACTTTCCTTCTCATGTCACCCTTAATGCAGGGTTATTATAAAAAGCCCTTTCCTGAGGTTGGTCATCAGCAGAAGCATTTCTCTCAGTGGTCAGGTACTTCCTTCTGCCTTAGCCAGGGACAGTCTACATTCATTATAAGCCCTGCCCTGCACAGCAGTCTAGTTTACCTTTTCACCCTTCTTATGCCCAGGAATATTGCTTCCTTTCTCTGTGGTAGATGAAGAAAAACCGTGAAAAACAAGAGAGGCATGCTATGTACCTGTCAGAAAGAGGCAACTCTCCACTTGACCCTTTTTAGTTCTCTTCTCTGACTCTGAAGCTGGGGGAATGATTTAACTACTTTTAAGTAGAAGAGTAAAGTTACACATTAGTGCTGAGTAGCTCATTTCCCTTAGCAACCCCTTAGCAACGGCTGCTTCAAGTTCAAAATACCTCCTTGAAAAGGATCACATCTTTAACGAAGATGAGTATTTTTTTTAATGTAAGGTTTTTGAACAGATGTTTTAACATTACAACCCCCAAAGCCTTGTAGGCTACAGATATCTACTTCATGCTAACTTTCCTTTATGATATTATGTGGTAACCATAATGATGCTGGGCTCCTGCGAAATTTCAGCCCCTAGAAACGCCCCGGTCCTACTCTGAAATTATTCACAAATACATAACTTTTATTTTATCAAGTCACCATTAATCCTAGGTTATTATAGAAATTACACTTAAGTTCTTTAAAAAGGGTTATTGATATTGACCTCGCTGTTCACTTTGCTCCCTTACTGAGAAGACTGAGTAACTAAAATCACAGTTTTTAAAACCTGCATCAACTGTATTTATTACATGTAACCTGAGGTTCTGTGGACAGTTTAAAGAAAAATATAAAAAGAAATTCCAACTTTACCCCAAACTGGTACTTACTGGTTTTATTATTCAATACTTACCTTGCTCACTTCATTATCTATAAAATGGATCATGAGATAATCAAATAATCATCACATTTAATTGTTTTTACATTGTTGGTGAAGTGAGAGTGCTTGCAAAAGGTTTTGCTAGCCTTCAAAAACCCTTAGGAATATAAAATGTGCATATCATATATGTTATGCCTATCATTAAAACTTTAATCTTGCTCAAAAATTTTGAAGCTCTTTTGTCATCTTAAAGGTTTTGTAACTCAGGTAATATATAAACTTCTGCTTGAAATGTGTTCTTTATTACCTATTAGCACATGGGTACCTTGGAGCACAAAATGCACAAGGGCTTAGAACAATGAACATCTTCACTGTTGATTTATGTGTGCCAATCCCAAGATGGGGACAGCGAAAAGGCATGTTTTCACTTGGTATCAATAGCTAAACTGTGCCATCGCACCTGACGTGAAGTTTTACGCGTTTCCATGTGTGAGGATGTTACTGATGAACGTGCCTAGAGCAACGACCCTTATACATAGTAGGTGCTTGATGCCTGTTCCTGAAAGTAAGATCCATTTTAAATCACTAGGGAACATACGAGGAGGAGCCAGAAGACCTCAAGGCCAGTTCCATCTCTACTACTAATAATTCTATGACCTTGGGCAAATCACTCTCCTCTTTGGACCAGAATCTTTTTGATTAAATAAAAACTGAAACTAGGCGATTTCTGAAGTCCCTGCCAGCTCTAATATGTCAGAGTCAATAAATAAATGGTTTGTAATTAGCAAACAAAATTTTCAGTAAGGTTAACTCAGATTTTCAACTGACATTACTGTGTTAGAATGCTGGCTAAGGGGAAGTCAAGCTTTTGAGGATTTTGAAATCTGCCTCAAATGAAGAACCAGGTTAGTATCATGTTCCCCCAATATCCAGTCTGGTCACCAAAGTTATCTTAATAAAATACAGAACTAGAGATGGCTGGTTAACATCATTAAAACCAATGGCTTTGACCAAGACCTTGATCAAGGTCAAAGATTCTCTTTGAAAATCGGAAGGGGAGAAGAACCATGAGAGACGATGGACTCTGAAAAACAAACTGAGGGTTCTAGAGGGGAGGGGAGTGGGAGGATGGGTTAGCCTGGTGATGGGTATTGAGGAGGGCACGTTCTGCATGGAGCACTGGGTGTTATGCACAAACAATGAATCATGGAACACTATATCTAAAACTAATGATGTAATGTATGGGGATTAACATAACAATAAAAAATTAAAATAAAATAAAATAAAATAAAATTCTGTAAAATGTGAAAAAAAAAAAAAGATTTTCTTTGAGCTTCAGTGTCATCATATTCAAAATGGGGACAATAATAATGCCTGAGGTTGTGAGGCTTAAATGAGATAATGCATGCATGGTATGTATTATAGGGTGTAGTACATGCTGTTAAGTACTCAAAGATGCTAAATATTTTTTAATATTAGGTAGAAATACATAAAATTGTTTTTATATAGGTTAAACAGAATCAAATATTGTCACTTTTATATGGTTCAACCTATGTTGTTACTCTCCTGCCTAAAATACCTTCCATGATCCTCACTGCTTATATCAAGTCCAATTATTCAGTATGGCATTCAAGGCTCTTTGCAATCTGGTTTTCATTTAAGCTTCCTGAGTCCTTTGGGACATTCCCTTCCATATATACAGCCCTACACATGCCAGTCTATTCTCCCATGTCCCTTGGCCCTTCCACCTCATGCCTTTGTTCCTGCTGTTTCTTCCATTTGAAATGCCTTCTCTCCCTGGAGAATCATACTCATCCTTCAAGGCTTCAACCTCACTAAGCAAAATGAGCTGATTTGTTGTTCCAGCTTTTATAGTAGCTTCTTTTTTCTGCCTCCACCACCATTGTTTACAGGTCTGTCTCCCCGAGCTGCTTTCAAGATACGCTGGAGCAAGGGCCGCTATTCTTACTTGGCTTTGTTTTCCTCCAGTTGAGCACATTGGCTGTCTCGTAGCTGGTGCTCAGTAAATATCTGCTAACGTAAAATGAACATATTCACATGACAGGTTAAGATATGGCTTCTCTTAGAAATAGATAATAAATAGATGAATACCAAAGATGACTCCCAAAAAACTTAACTTTTGGCATCTACCCCTCCATGGAACCATTTTTTTGAGGTGAGAAATCTCTGCCAAAGTAAGGTCTTTCTCCCTCTGGAAATGCTCAAATGACTAAAATCAGAAACTACAGTGGAAGTTGCTCCTCAGGACAAATCCATCGAGCTGAAGCCATGAGCTTTCAACAAAGACTGTTATTTTACTACTAGAGATGGCAGTGCTCTGGCTGCAACCTCATTTAGTGGCTATAATGTGAGAGTTTGCAAACTGAATGTGTGCTTCCATAGCTGGAGAAGTAACAGTCACAGAGAACTCCACTAAGTCCCTGTCTGGTGTGGAAGGCATGGAGAAGAGGAGGATAGTGTATATATATATATATATATATATATATATATATATATACACACACACACATATATATACGTGTATATAATTAGTTTAAAAGGAGAGTCAATAGTTCCGCACTATAGGAGTAGCAGGCTATTTAGCCAGTTCGTAATTCCAGAGGAATTACTTTCAAGGTTTTTTCCAGGAAGTGCTTTTTATCTAAGTAAACTCTATTAGAACTCTTAACGTATAAGCAAATAAAACAGTACAGCTCTCCTGGTTGGGAAAAGACTTGGTCCCACTAAACCAATCTAGTCTAGTCTAGTCTATACTGCAGTGGGAAAAAAAGGTGAATTGGGAATCAAACACTTGGGTTCCAGTATCAAAGCTACCACCTTAGGCCCAATCCTCCTCATCTAGTGCATCTAATTCAAAGCATTTGGTAATTGTTATCCAAGATTCCAAGCGCAATGCCTCAGTTTCTGTGGCTTCTCAAGCACACAGGATAACGATAGCAGTGCTTACTCTTCTCCTACTTTCTACGTACCTTAAAGCTCCACAATTAATCTATATCCCAATCATTCTTCAATTACACAAACACAAAGTTCAACAATTAACAGTGGGGACACACAAGGTTAGCAACACAGGTTTCACAAATACCCAGAGAAGGCTTAGAACATATTGGAGTGTCTTGATCTTGTTCTGAGAGATATACCTCTCTCCAGTCAAGAAAAATTAACTGTAAGCTTCTTAAGAGTCCTGCCAACCACTTAGCTGTGTATATTCTATCTCCCTAGCTTTTCTTATACCCAATGCTACTCACTTAATTCAAGTCTCTGTATTTCTATACTGGATTATTATCATCAACATATCCTTACCTCCAATTTTGACTGAACCCCTTTAGCCAGACACATCGACCTTTCTAAAATTCCAGTCTAACCACATTGCTTCCTTGATTAATATTAATTAATGTTCATCCCTCTTCTGCTGAGATTTCCAATGAAATTCACCCAGCAGACCTCTCTCCACAAGCCAATAGGACATTGTTTCATGACAACAATGTATATAAGTTCATGACACAAATGTATATAAGTTCATAGTATTCTTTTGCATGTCTGTTTCTCCTACTAAGCTTGAGCCCCTTAAAGGGTGGGGCACATATATGATTCATAATAAATGATGGGCGAATAGATTAATAAATGCAACTTTCCCTAAACAAAGCTTCCAAATAGTTGCTTTTCTCATTTTTAAGCTGCAGAGAGCTATAAGTAGCTCTCTTCCATTTGCAAAGTGGTTTCACACAACTACTATCTATTGAGCATTTACTATGTTGGGTGCTAGCATTAGCTCTTTATATGCATTAACTCACTTAATATCACAATAATCCTATAAGGTAGGTAACTATTACCATTATCCCTTCATTGGCAGATGAGGACAACTAATGAGGACAGAGAGAGGTTAAATAATATACACTGACTCATTGTAATCATTCAGCAAACATTCACAGAGTGTTTACTGTGCTATTTTTACAACCAACTATGAGCAAGAAAGGATATGTACAATCATCACTTTAAAATAAAGGCCAAGGAGAAACCATGTCTTGTTCATCTTTAGGGGTTTCTAGACTATCCAGAATAGAATCACATTCAATAAATATCTGCTGAATAAGCACTGAATTAGTGCTCCTGAAATCTGGTAGTGGGCCTTTCTACATCAACCACTTTTCTTGACTGATGCTTGAGAGAAGGGACCCCTCCTTCTTTTGGTCAAATCCAGACACTTTGGAGAGTGTAAGAAGACTCTATTAATAATTACACCAAGACAACAAGCATAAACCAGCATTGTCCAAGCAAACCAGAAATCCCATTGATATTCATACTCTCCAAGAATACCCTCTGGAATTATATTTAGGGAAATAGCTCAGGTAAATAAAAATGCACACTTATGTACATATCTTTGTATGAGCTATTCTGTCTGGAACACGATACCGTCCTTCTTCTTCTGCTTAGTGAACACCTACTCATCCTTCAAAATAAAGTTCAAGTATTAATTCCCACAAATTCATTCAGCATATATTTACTGAGAACCTACTATGTGCTGGACACTAAAGATTAGGCATTAAACAAGGCACATAAATCCTCTGCCTTGAGAGTTTACATTGAACTGAAAGCAGACAATAAACCTTCCCAAATTCCCCAGATGGAATTAGCAGTTTCTTATTTGACTTCTCATAGAACTTGTTCTCCAGATTACTCCATTCCTCATGGAATTGCAATGGCTGCCTTCCATGTCTACCTTCCACTCAAGAATGTAAGCTCTTTGAGGGCAACAACCCACTTTCATCTATGTTCCCCAGGACTGACTCAGTACTGGGTTACCCAATTGAACTGCAGGCCACATGCTTTCCTTCCCACAATGTCGCAGGCTGCTAACATTTCCTTGAGCTCACTGCTTGATTTCTGAACATTTTTAAGACACCAAGCAATTTCTTGGCACCCACAATCTACTGTTCTTTGCACTGGCATGGCGATGTGGCAAGAATGTGATATGGTTCAGGATCTTTCAGCATTTATAATCAGACTTGGGAGGCCAGGTTTATTGATGAGAACAGGGATGGAACAAGACAAGACAGTACATGATCAAGGACTAGATAGATTGTGTGGATCAGACTCAAAACATTCCCTAAGTTTTGAGAACTAGGATGTCACCATGGGCCCAGAAATGAGGGTGAACACAAGTATTAAAGATCATCATCCTTCACTTTAGCCCAGCAATGCTGCCAGGCTGCCCCTGGGGTTCACCACTCTCCAAAACCATTCCCAAATGTGCCAGGATATCCTTACACGGGCCACATTCTCTCAAGCTTCTGTGCTTTTGCCTGAGCTGGTGTCCTACCTGGGATGCCCCTACACCCCTTGTATATCTGATTGTCATTAAGATTCAGTTCAAATGTAGCATCCTTTGTGATACCATCTCTGAGCTTCCTAGGAAAAACTGACCATGCTTTCACTGTGTGTCTAATCCTGCTCCTTCCCCACATATATACTGTACTCTGTCTATACACTTAATTGTATCCATCATTTATTTATCTATAGATCCATCTCCCTCACTAAGCTACAAACTTTTTGAAGGTAAAGACCCTCATTCACTTTTGTATCTCAAGCACAGTGCTTGGTACAGATTTTGTGGATGGACATATAGATGAATGGATCAACATACAGATGGACTCAGTTATGAGCTGGAGTGTTCCCTCCTCCCCACCAAAAAAAAAAAAAAAAAAGAAGCATCAGCTGATATAACCTCATGTGCTCCAGCGAAAGAGTCTGGAACTACAGAGATTTGGGTACCAATCCTGAAGTCACTTAATCTTAAATGAAGTCACTTAATCTCTCTGGACCTCAATTAGTATTATCTGTTAAATTGCGATAAAGCATGAAATCCCTACCTCACACAACAATGACTGGGAGTTTTAAATGAGATGAAAGAAGTGAAAATGTTTAGAATAAAATGTTGTTTCAATATAGCATGATTTTGGGTGGGGGGGAAGCATTAGCCACAGTAATGTTATCTGGAGATTTTTAAATTTAGACCAATACTTCTTTCCTTCTAAACTGACACATGGCTGTGCTTTTTCTAGGTCTGCTAACAGGACAAATTAGGTGACAAACCTCTGTGCTAGGAGTCTCTGGGGTGAGTTTCTTTCTCTCTTGCTAGATGGGAGAAAGAGAATTTGTCCTCTTTATGGGTCTGGGGTTTCAACTCTCGAAGTCTAAACATTTCTGATGGCCTTGAACTAATTTCGGCCACCATCGACAGAATGGGAGTGGAAAAATCCCCACTACATCTGCCTTGTCAGGGGGTGGAGGGAAGAACTTTCTAAATAGCCTCATTATTGGTCCCAGCTGAATTCTGCTCCTGCTCCGTGATGCCAGCAAAAGCATTTTAGGAAGATGCTGCCAGCAACAAAAGCAGATCCACTTACGGTTTCCTGTAAGCGTATCTGCAATGGCAGAAGGTGGCGGGTAGCCAGGTGTGAGTGTGCGTGCTAAAAATCTCCAATACGTCAAGCTGGAAGAACAATTTATGAAATGAAATTCAATGTTCTATTTCTACTCCAAGAACTCAGTTTAAGGCACCGGAAATTCGGCTGGATAAATCGGCTCCAATTCTCTGCTGCTTTACTGAATCAGAGAATCTCAGAGAGAGAAATATCCTCTGTATTCTTCTAGCTTGAACGTGTCCCACCCCACCCCAGCAGGACATTCCAAACAAGGGGTCATCAGACTCTGCTTACATAGTTTCAGTGAAAGGGAGCTCATTCACTACTTTTCTAATAATTTGCCCAATTTGGGGTTAGCTCTGGCCATAGGGCAGGGACTGCCATGTGTCCACCAAAGCTGTTTCCTTTTCTGCCTGGCCAGCTAGCTAGACTACAGTGGGGCTGAGCAACTGAGTTCTGGCCATTGGAATGTGGATGGAAGTGATGCACATTCTTCCAAGCCTGGTCCCCCGACGACTTCTGTATGATGCTCCATCTTCTCTTTCTTCCCTTGCCTACTGAGTAGATGCAGAGGGTACAATGCTGAACTCTAAGGCCCGAAAGGAGAGCAGAGCCACTAGACGGCAGGGGCCTGGGGCCATGAATGACCGTGTGGAGCACAGCCTCCTGCAGACCCATTTGAACTGTGATATGAATAAAAAGTACCTTGCCTGCATTAAGCCACTGAGATTTGAGGGCTGCTTGTTAAATAATTCATATTCTGACATAGAGACCATTCATCCAATTTTTTAAAGTAGCAGTACCAGACTAAGTATCTTAGGAGTTCCCATATCAGCATCTCTCTTAGAAGCCTTAGTGGCACACTTGTATAAAATATATGTATAGTATAGCTCTATGTACTATTAGCTCCTGAGAAGTGGAAAGGAGCAGTGCAGGAAGGCAGGGGAAGAGGGTGTAGGAAGGAAGGAGAGGTGGGGAAGGCCACATTTTCTCAAGGACCAGCCTCCTTATTCATGAAAATTTCCTTGATCTCTTATAATAAGCCTATGAGATAGAATCACCACCATTTTAAACAGGAAGAAACAGATACTCGGGCAGGTTGGTATACATAACCTAAGTATCCTTGGGCACAGCCATTTCCCACTGATTTCAGCACCAGAACCTACCAACTGGCTTCTGTGGACAGACCTTCTCACAACCTCCACCTGTCTGTCTGATGCCCAAACACCAATCTCAGAATCCCTGTTGCTATGCTTTCCATGCTAGGACCCCAAATGCCGTGTTTTCATGACTCTTAAAACAAACAATTGAGTCCCTTGGACATTGGGTTTCCCAATCTGGCTGCTCTTCTGCAGGTGGCCGTAGCAAACGGCTGTGTTCTCCTGCACCTGGCCTCATCCTTTCCATCCCTGGTGGCATCTGCTGAGGAAATGCACCCCTACAGCCCATTCTAACTACAGGAGGGGTATGAAAGAAAGATGTTTTTTAAAAGCCAACACCAGAGAGAATGTTGAAATTAAATCAAAGTCTCAAAAAGTTTGAAAGTTTAAGCCTCTCATCTGTCCCACTACAGAGTTGGTGCCCTTGCACTGATAGATCAAGCTGATATCAAAATTGGAAACAAATATCTAACAGTGCAACCTTGGACAAAGTATGAGATCTAAAAATGCATGGCCCTATGTCTAATAAAGTTCTTAAAATGCAGGAAAGCCAACATACATCAAAAGTTTGGATTTGTTTGTTGTTGTTTTTAATCGCATTAGAAGCTATGGAGATCACCTTGGAATCAAAAGGAAAACCTTTCAAAGTTACGATACCTTATCTCTTTAACTGAGCTTGACCAGTTTTTAAGAATCTGCATTAGGTGTCCTCCTCTCTGCCCTCACAGCCTCCTCTGCTTCCTTTCCAACACTGTAGCACTTTTCCCCCTGTAATGATCAGTTTATGGGGCTTTCTTTCCCACTACATTAAGAGTTCTGCAAGGCCAGGCAGGGACCATGTCAGATTCTCCTCTTTATCCCAGTGCCTGGCAGTGTGCCAGATAATCCTTGAGGAGCTGGTTAATTTTTAGTGTGGTTCATAGTAACAGAGCTACTCAATTCTTTTGCTATGGAGCCCTCAAGTCTTGCTTTGGATCAGCATCATCGGCTGTGAAATGGGGCTCTGGCTGCACCCAGCTTACTTTACAGAGTAACTGCCAACTCTCAGTAGGAACCAAACACAGTCATTTGAATGGATCTGAAGTATCACTGACAGTCACCAAGGTTTAACTGATTATTCTGCTCTCTAACATTTGGAGAATAGGGTCTGTGGGAGGATGTAAGAGGTCTTGGCTGGTTATGTGGGTGGGTGTCCTTTCTTGTTTCCTGGTTTCTAGTGCCCTGAGTGATCCAAGGAGCCTGACCATCCCAGGAGGTGGAGGACATTTGGAGGCTAACATTATGGAAGTAGCATTACTATCCAGCAGGTGGCTTTCTCTTATTTCAAGAATTTTATGAGGCATAAGGCTGTACATTTTTAGATCTCATACTTTGTCCAAGGTTGCATTGTTAAACATTTGTTTCCAATTTTGACATCAGCTGAATCTATCAATGCAAGGGCACCAACTCTGCAGTGGGGAAGATGAGAGGCACAGAATTTTGTTAGAGATGCTTGTGGAAGAGTTGGTCTACAGAGAAAAGGATGAGCTGGATGACCTCCTAAAAGGATTCTATGATTCAGATGTTTTACACAAATGTTAATGAATAACCCAGCATGGCAGGGAAGACAAAACCAGTACAGTAATGCTGTTCAGGTATTATGTGCATTTGCCTTTAATTAAGTGATTTCGGGAGCCAAGAACTGAGTTCCCAGCCCAGCAAAGACCTCTGGCTGCAGTGACATCACAATGTTAATGCATCCCTTATTCCTGGTTCAGCGGAGGACAGGCCAACTTCCATCCACCAGTTCAATCTGTGAGCGAGGATATTTCCAGTCAACAATAAACTAGTTCTTACAAGTAAAGCAAGTGCTCTAAAGTGCTCACAATCATACACACTAAAGGTATCCAGAATATCAAAGATCTGGGTCTATTGGGGCTAGGAACCAGAATTTAATAAGACATTAAAACTTTTGTCTTAGTCAGCTTGTATTGCCATAACCAAATACCATAGACTGCATGCCTCAAACAACAGGAATTTATTTTCTCACAGTTCTGGAGGCTATAAGTCTGAGATCAGGGCGCCATGGGTTCTGAAGAGGGCTTGCAGACTGATCGCCTCGTGTTGACTGTGTGCTACCACGGCAGAGAGAAAAATCTCTCTCTCTTATAAGGCCACCAATCCTATTGAAATAGGACCCCATCCTTATGAGCTCATTTAGCCTTACTTACCTCCTAAAAGCTCTATCTCCAAATAAAGTCACACTGGAAGGTTAGAGCTTCAACATATAGATTTTGGAGGGGCACAATTCAGGCCATAGCAACTTTCATACAGAAAGTTCAGTGTCTACTTCAGGTGGTTACAGTTTAAGTCACACCACTAAGATGAAATTCACAAAAATAAAATTATATTTATCCTCAATGGGTTATTTAAAAAATTTTTTTTTATTAAGTAATTTCTATACCCAACATGGGGCTTGAACTCACGACCCTGAGATTAAAAGTGGCATGCTCTACCACCTGAGCCACTAGGGATCCCCCCAATGGATTATTTTAGCTAAGATTTAAAAAAATATATAATCCAGAAGATGTATGCTGTTTGCTGTTCATAATCAAAGTTGTAAAATATATTTCTCTGGAGATTGTAAGAAAAGAGACAATGGAAAGTACTGGAATAGAAGCATGAACCCCAAGCGTCTTTATTCTGTAACTAACTAGCTGTGCCACCTTGGCTAAGTCCCCAGCCTTTTTTGTGCTTCTGTTTCCTCATTATACCAAGCTGGTGTAAACAAGAAAACACGTTAATTTAAAATAAACCATGTTTCAGAATGCCATTTCTGGTCAGTTGTTTTGAGGATCCAAATCAGTACAGTGATTAGGAAAAGAATCCCCTGCTCCAAGGGGGTCTATAAAAGGAAAATAATGGATGATAAAATAAATATCCTTAATCTATTTAGTTTTTTCGTTTTGTTTAGTTTCAAGCCCATAAGATAATTGATTGCCCCTGCACACCCACCCTCTTCCTTGGTACTAACATTCTCCCTTTGGAAATACAGATAAGAACAATCAGTAACATTTGGGAATCTTTCCCTTTAGCTGAAGAACAGCCAAGGCCAAGAAGTGACTTGAGGGACAGAGAATGAAGGACTGGCCTTGGATCTACAGAACCCCTGAGACAATGCACTGACACTACCGCAGCCCCCATTCCTTCGGGAATATAATACACGACCTCCCTTCCCTGAACAGCAAACAACAAAGGAACACTGGCCACAATCCAATTATGGGGTGGGGTGGGGGGGTGCACCAGTCCCAGGACAGCCAGCAGGAGGGATGGGGTGGGAGAGCTCACAGCAAGAAGAACTCTGAAAATGTATCTCTAAGATAGAATGCAGGCTTCTGGCTTAAAAACATTAATTCCATTGCAGAGAGTCACCGAACAATTTCCCAAGGATTCCCAAGATCTCTTAAGCCATAAAAAGCATCCTTATTATATTAGTATGCTAAAGAGTTCCTCTGCGTACTATTCCAGGAGATAGAAGGGAGAGCATGAAAAAAAAAAAAAAGCTGAATGATTCCAAGGAACTAAACAAAGAAACATCTTTAAAGCTTATCTAGTTACACCTAATTTTGAAATCTATTTTTTTCAAAGCCAAATTGGAAAAAAGTTCACACCAATTTTAGGGAAGGTACTACAGAACAAGTTATTTACAACTCAAACAATTGCAGTGTTCCTTTATACAATTAAAAAGCACCTTCTGGGGCGCCTGGGTGGCTCAGTCATTAAGCGTCTGCCTTTGGCTCAAGTCATGGTCCCAGGGTCCCATCAGGCTAACTGCTCAGCGGGAAGCCTGCTTCTCCCTCTCCCACTCCCCCTGCTTGTGTTCCCTCTCTCGCTGTGTCTCTCTCTGTCAAATAAATAAATAAAATCTTAAAAAAAAAAAAAGCACCTTCTAAACAAGACATGCTTATCAAACTGTAAAATAAGAAAAAAATAACCATTTATCTACTCCTAGACTTTTCTAAGCTTAAAAGTAATTAATAAGGAAAAATATTGATAGACTTGACTACATGTAAATTCAAAACTTCTGTTAAGTCTAAAACAATAAAAGTTATAAAGAAGATGAGCTGGAAAAATATTTAGCACAGGTATAAAAAAGGACTACTGCTTTTTAAAGCACTCACATAAATTACAAAAGACGTCAGTATAGACTCAGGCAAAACACACGAACAGTTACCCGAAAGAGAACTTACAACTGGTTAACAAGTATGGAAAATATCTAACTTCACAACTAGTTTTAAAAGACGTGTACATTAAAACAACACTGATAAGGGGAGGTCTCAGTATCTGTCTCCCTCTTCACTGTCCACTTAAGGAAGATGGGTGCAGGAATAAATCCAGTCAGGTTCAAGAGCTTTTTATTGGATCACATCTCAGGGTAAAGTTTTAACCATGCCATGCATTAAATATTATCAATTTTTAAAGGCTTTGTTAATTTGATATATTTGAAAAAAAATGGTATCTCATCTGTCAAGGAAATGAAATTGAAATGGTATGTGGACAGGTCTATACCAGCAATGATAGGACAAACAGTCTTCCTTTGCTCTGAACAGGACTTTCCTTACCATTCCAACGCAGATGGGGAAAAGGGACACGGGGCAACCGCATTTTTAGGCTCTGGCCGCATCTAGGCCCAGCAAAAGCAATTCTTTACAAGATCCAGCCCAGAGTACAAGGACTGTAGATGGAGCTCATTTGTGCACCTCTGCTTGTTCTCTACACTTATATTTCTCTGTGACCTCACAGGAAAAGGAGTCCAGAAAACGATTTGAGTGTTCTTGGAACTCTGGCTAAATGCAACCTTATATCATCCCCTTATCAAATGAGATTCCTCTATTCATTCAACAAAAATGTCCTGAGCACCTGCAATGTGTGGGCATCATTTGAGTCACTTATCAAAATAGCTAAAGCTGTTTTTTTCGGTCTATTTTACTTTATTTATTTATTTATAAACCACTTTATGGAGGTGATGGTTTCATGGATATATACTTAGGTAAGACTTTTAAAACTGATCACACTGGCAAAGGTACAATGAAAGCAGCATCCTCACGAAGAGCTTGCAGTTATATACATTTTGGGCTGCTGGAATGAATTTTTCTTTTCCTTTTTATGGGGGGGTAGGCAGAGGGAGAGGGAGAGAGAGAATCTTAAGCAGGCTCCACTCGAAGTACAGAGCCCAGTGCAATGCTTGATCTCATCACCCTGAGATCATGACTTGAGCTGAAATCAAGAGTCAGACACTTAACTGACTGAGCCACCCAGGCTCTTGGGATGAAATTTTTGCAGTAATATGAAGCAAGAGCCTTAAAAATGTTCCTATAGGGGCGCCTGGGTGGCTTAGTCGTTAAGCATCTGCCTTCAGCTCAGGTCACAATCCCGCGGTCCTGGGATGGGGCCCCACATTGGGCAGGGAGCCTGCTTCTCCCTCTCCCACTCCCCCTGCTTGTGCTCCCTCTCTAGCTGTCTCTCTGTCAAATAAATAAAATCTTAAAAAAAAAAAAATGTTCCTATAGGTTGACCCAGTAGGTGAACTACCATGAAACTACCATAATAATAAAGAAAGCGTATAATACACAAAAATGTCCAGTATAGAATCATGTGTAAGCCCATGCTAGGCTAGACCTAAAAAGATGAAGGTGATATGAGGATACAGTGAAAAGGCAAATAAAATAAACTAATGGTAAGTTGTAACAAATGCTATGAAGAAAACCCACAAGAGGCTAAGAAAGAGAACAGGACCTACTTGAGACAAACATTCAGGGAAAGCCTACACATTTAAGTTGGGGCCTAAAGGCTGAGAGAAAAAAAAAACGAATCATCTGAGGACTGAGACAAGAGCTATTGAGCAAGGCCAGTGCAAATGTCCCGAGGCAAGAACATTCTTGGCTTATTCCCAGAACAGACAGAAGGCCAGTGTGGCTGGAGTGTGACATGCAAGGTGGAAGGTGGTATAAGATGAAGTCAGATAGAAAGGCAGAGTCATATTGTATAAGGAAAATGCTTATGCCATTATGTTAAGTGAAAACGGGAGGGTCGAAAATTATCTTCACAGTATGATCTCAGCCATGAAAAAATACGCATAAAAAAAGACTTGGAAGAAACATACTAGAATGTTAACAGTGGTTATGTGGGAGAGGCACAAAAAGCGTACTGGCTTTGGAACTAGAAAAAGTCCCGAATGTTATATCCAGGCTTTGCTACTTACCACTTAGGAGGATAGATATTTAACCTTTCCAAGTCTTAGTTACCAAATCTATAAAATTAGAATTATGTCCCCTCACACAGTGAGCTGACACACAGTAAGCATGCCTGATTTAAAAGCATTTTTTATTATTACTACCATTACCCTTGGATAAGAGGATTATGGGTGATTTATCTTCTTTATACCGTTTAATATTTTCCTAATTTTTAACATTCAAACATAATTCATAATCAGAAAAATACAAACTTTACTTTTTTAAATGTTCTGATAGCTAAAGGAAAATGGACTACACTGTGTTAAATCAAACGCCTTTCCACTGCAACAAATGCATTTTCATTGCCATACTAGGCATTCAAGGCAGCCCTAAACATTGAGGGCAATGCAACATTTATAAGGGACCTTTAGCAATAAAGGTTCAGCTATGCAAACATGCAGAGACTCACAATTAACTTGAAATATCAAACAAGTTGTTATTGACCTTTTAGGAGTGTCAACAATGCTGTGGGTTCTCTACAAAATACAAAATTAAGATACATGCCTGCCCAGTTTGGTCCTAAAACAACTTTCAGAAACCTCTAAAAAAAAAAAAAAAAAATCCCAGCAAGCATTCTTCTTTTTGCTTCAACACAACTGATTTTTAGATTTCCCAGAAACTGGGAAGATGTTAGTAGCAGTGCCCTGGAGAAATTCTTGATTTGCTAACTTTCTTGAAAATGGAGTTTCCCAGGACGACTGGGTGGCTCAGGCGGTTAAGCGTCTGCCTTCAGCTCAGGTCATGATCCCACCCTGGGATCGAGTCTTGCATCCGGCTCCTTGCTCAGCAGGGAGTCTGCTTCTCTCTCTACCTGCCGCTCCCCCTGCTCGTGCTCTCTCAAATAAAGAAAATCTTAAAAAAATAAAAAAAAAGACAAATAAAATGGAGTTCCCCCCAAATTCTATGTTTAATGAGAACAAAACTGACTGGTGGACCTAGAAAAGGTTGATGAGCTTTGGTGCCCTTCTATAGGTAGCCAGAGATACAAGTTCATCAAGAGAAAGGGAGCAGGGAGCTTTGGGGTCAGACACACCTGGATTCAAGTTATAGTTCAACCTCCAAGACTCCAGTAGACTTGAGTGGTTACATAATCTCTTTAAGTTTCTGGTTTCCTCGCCTGTGAACTACCCTCTTCTGGGTTAGTAATGATGTACCTAAGAAGACCTGTAGAATACTGGTACCTCATAGGTGCTCAAGGAATAGCAGTAGGTATTATTCTCAGGGGAGGTTAGTTCCTGGACAGTACATTTCACCTTTACCCATCAAAAATGCCAGAATCCTAGGGGAACCCCTGTCTCAAAAGGCTGGCTCTTCCTGTGGTTCATGTTGGTTCACTAAGCACACAACACATAAATATGATTCATTAATATGAGTGAGTAGGTACAAAGGTACATAGGTACACAGTCAGATAGACAGGTAGATGGGTACAAAGAAAGACAGGGAGGGGGGAAAAGGAGAAAGTCTGTTCCAAAGTTAGAGGTCAAATGCTAATTCTAACTAGCAATCTCATGTACAGAAATGAAGACCGTGTCTTTCAAGCCAAAAATCAGGGCATGAGGTCTAAAAAGAGTGCTGTCAAGGGACAATGGTTCAGAATATCTAAAATCATGACTTCTACAGAAAGTTGCCTAGTCTTGGAAAAGTGTGTAAATGGCTCTATAAAACGCATCCACACTGCAAGATGTGTGTGGGTCATGTCCATTAGAATCACCCGAGGGTGCTTATTAAAATGCATATTCCTGGGCTCCAGCCCAGATCCACTGAATCAGAATCTGGATGAGAGGCTCAGAAATCAGCATTTTTTTTTTATAAAGATTTTATTTATTTGTTTGACAGAGAAAGACACAGCAAGAGAGGGAACACAAGCAGGGGGAGTGGGAGAGGGAGAAGCAGGCTTCCCGTGGAGCAGGGAGCCCGATGTGGGGCTCGATCCCAGGACCCTGGGATCATGACCTGAGCCGAAGGCAGACACTTAACGACTGAGCCACCCAGGCACCCCAGAAATCAGCATTTTAACATAGCCCATCAGGTGATTTTGGGACATGGCAAGAGCCTCTAATCTAAGAGAAACAGAACTGAAAGTGTTCTTAATAGTGTTCTAGATGTGCACGTGAAAGCTGGTGTGCATCTAGCACTTCATCTGCCAGAGACCTCTCTTAATCACACATGACCTTTCCCCATGTGCTGCTCATAGCCTTCTCTTCGGGGATTCTAAAGTTTCTGAAGAACCATCTGATTCACCAGAGGCAAACTGAATTCATTTTGGCGCACGACTTACTATACTCTAATTCTTCAACAATCTGTAATTATCTACATATGGTAGCTTGACTAAAGAACAATGGACAATCCAGAATACATTACTCTCAACCTGGGGAACAAGGTTTATGCTTTTATCTATCATCTCTGGGCTCTTTCAGCACCTCCACAAGAGGGCAGTCAGGGGAAAGTTTTCTTCTGTCAGAAAACCTCTCCTTCCTTAGAAGCTCTCCTAATCCTTGGGTCAAAAGTTGGTTCTTGGTTCTTCTTAAAACCAAAACCAAAATCAAGGATGAGATACATTCATTAAGTCACACTTATAATTGAATATTGACTCTACAGGACATAAGTTTTAAGTAAAAGGGTTTTGCATATTACTTCTCCCATTCTTTCTCCACCCTGACCCCGTCACCTCTCCGACAGATCCGTGAATTCATTTCCCTCCTATCCAGTGGCTCAGTGGGAGGAAAGCCAGTACACAGCAGCAAGTATCATTGTGGCATTGTGGGGAAGCCAGGGAAGGCTGCCTGGTGGGGGTGACATTTGACCTGAGACCGGAAGGATGCATAGGCAATGAGGAGGCTTTTTGGGGGAAAGGAAATGGCCTGCACAAAGATGCAGCAGCATACAAGAACCTGACATTCAGGGACTAAAAGAGCTTTGCTAAGACTTTAGATTTTATGATGGAGATGTTAGAGAGTGACAGAAGATGTTTTGGCAGACAAGTGACATGGTGAAATTTGTGAGTTAGAAATACATACAGACACACACACACACATGTATGTTTGAGAGAAATCATACGATGATGGAATTCACAGTGTTATTGCCTGAGTACATCAGTGTGTGTGTGTGTGTGTGTGTGTGTGTGTGTGTGTGTGTATGAAATCAACAATATATTACACCTTTGAACTCCCAAACATAGTTCTTTCTATAAGCAGCTGGTCCTGGAATTGACTCAGAGTTGCTCAATACTCTTGATCTCTGGAACATTCATCTTTCACGTTGACGGCTTTTGCCACGCTGTTCTCATGTCTGAGCTCTACAAGCTGACAGAACTGACTCCAGGGTCAGTACAGAGTGGGAATGCTAGGGCTGGCACTCAATTATGTTTCATTAACCTCACTGATAATAGGAATGGTTAATGTTAGCAATGTTTAAAAACTGCACTCAGACTTAGAATTTCTCTGAGCCTATATGGAATATAGAGTGTGAAGATAGATAGATAGTCAAGAAAGTGCTTCCAGCTTCTCTAACCACCCGGATTAAGGTCAGAGTTCAGAACAGTCATTTTAGTGGAAAGGAAATCAAATCAAACCAAACCAACCCTAGAGGTTTTAAAATAGGATGGCATAAGCACTTTTAAGATGAGATTAATAACAAAAGAGAGAGGGGAAAGGGTGTCTTTGGGGAAGTGAGAGGAATAAAAAACAAGGGGATATACCAACTTCATGATTCTTACTGAGAACCTATTTTAAAAAAAATAGACTCAACTTAGCTGAAATATTTCCTGAGTCCCAAATATATTACTGTTCATATTAACAACCAAAATGTTACATTTGTTTAGGACTTCCCAGTATGCTTTTACATGTATCAGCTTTCCAAACACCCTGCAAAGTTGCTGCAGTGGAGGCTGCCGGGACCTGCCCAGATCTTCCTTCAGGACCGAAGGACTTTGTGCCCTAGACAAGTCCTCAGCTGACAGAACAGACTTGTTTCTCCCAAAGTCATGCCCCTTTCTTGCGGCACCCCACATCCAGTGACAGGTTTGACAGAGGGTCTTCTCAGCTTTACGGCTCCTCATGGGCTTGGCTGAGACCTTCATGGAGACCGTGCTGCCGGCCCACTACTCCCTCTGCCTGATCCTGCTTCCTCCCTCCAGGCCCCTCCCCTCTCCTCCTCTCCCTTCCCTTTCCCTTCTCTTTCCTTCCCTGATGATCCCAAGAGCACTTGCTAATAAGCCTCCTTCCTGCATGCTAGTCCACATCTGAGTCTGCTTCCCTTCCCAGGAAATCCAACCTGTGAGAATTATCTCAATCTTAAAGATGGAGAAACTGAACATCTTAGACAGTACACTAATTGCCCGAGTTCACCACCTGATGAGAGATGGACAATGACCAGAATTTAGACCCAGCAGATGTTACTCGATGGATACCAGTGTGCTAGGGAAGCAGGGGATAGAAAGATGAGTAAGGCCCCAACCCTTCTGAGCCCACAAAGGAGTGAGCAACACAAATGCAAACACAGCCACAACCTCCGTGGCCACCAACAGAGGCTCCAGTATTAGGCCTGAGAATGGCCCGAAGAGAGAGTGAGGTCAGCAGGGGGTGGGGTTTGCATAAGGAGGGCCCTTTGTTCAGTCCCAGTTCCCTCTGGTACTTACTACCTGCAGAGTGAGCTTTAATTTTGACACCTGTAAAATGGACCACCCTGCTGGCAGGATTGTTAAGGGAACTACTGGTAAAACACACATTATAGGAGCTTGGCTTGGTGGGGGGAGGGGGCGTCAAAAATTGATCATGGTCTGAGCATGATTTGTAAATTCCCAAATTTCAATGCCTTTAAGTGAAGGGGGCACTTTCTAGTTCTCCTCTTACTCTAGCACTCCTTACTGACTTATTCTTGGTTGCTTCACACACTGATGTTACCTGACCGGCCCCTGAAGGCAAGTGAGTTTGTCTCTACAATCATCACCACCACTGCAACACGGACACATACCTGCCGGCATGTACAGATACATACATACAGACGTGCCTAGCATATGTTTACATACTAAATGCCAGGCTCTGTTCTAAGCACTTTATAATTATTATCTCATTTCACAGGAGAGGAAATTGAGACACAGAAAAAGAGCCAGAATTCAAACCATGGCAGGCTGGCTCCAGAGCTCACCATGTCATAGGGCAGGCAGTCTATGTGTAGTAACGGTTATAGATATGGTCCCCTCTGAGGGTAAAAGGAGAGATGAGGTTATTGTGAGCATTAAATGAGATAAGGCAAGTAAAACAGAACACTAACTGGCATGTGGGAAGCACTAGGTAAATGCAAGCTATTATCATTAAGGAATAAGTATCTTTTCCCTTGAATAAATGGTGGCACTCTCTTATATTTGTACGATATTTTTTTAACTCCCATAGCATTTCTACAACAAGCATGGGGACTGTGATGGTTAATTTATATGTCAACTTGACTGCGCCCCAGGGTGCCCAAATATTTGGTCAAATATTATTCTGGGTGCCTATGAGGGTGTTTTGGATGAGATTAGCATTCGAATGAGCGTATCCAGTAAAGCAGATTGCCCTCCCCAGTGTGGGTGGGCTCATTTAATCAGCTGAAGGCCAGAATAGAACAAAAAGATTGACCTTCCTGTGAGTAAAAGGGAACTTCTTCTTGACTGCACGAAGCTGGGACATCAGTTCTTTCATGCCTTCCAACTCTAATTGAAACATCAGCTCTTTCTAGGTCTCGAGCTTGCGGGCATTCAGACTGGAACTACACCATCAGCTCTCCTGGCTCTCAGGCTTTTGGACACAGAATGGAATGACACCATTGGCTCTCCTGGGTTTCTGGCTTGCTGAAGGTAGATCTTGGGACTTGTCAGCCTCCATAATCACAAGAGCCAATTCCTTATAATAAATCTCTCTATTCATACATATATCCTCAGGAAAACCCTGACTAATCAACCAATACAGGAAGTCTTCTCACCTTTCCCCTCTTATAAATGAGGCTAGAGGTTGAATGACTTGCACAGTTTACAGCTCATCTCCTTGTCCTTCATCAGCAGGACTCGAGTCCTGCTGATTTTACTTTCACTCATTTGGGAAACATCAAACAACTGTTATGGGCCAAGCATTTTTACCCCTACATAATTTTCAAATCCACCCCTTCCCTCTCTATTCCTAGTCCTCCGGCTCTACACTGCACAGCATGCCTTGCAGCCACGACTAGCCAAATACCAGCTCACAGTCTTATCCACATGGTCCACTGAAAATGTCCAGAAGGAAACTGGAGGCGCAGGACTCTTACCTGGAAGTCCAGAGTCTGGCCCCATGCTAGATCTCTACTGTTCTAAGCACTTAAGGCCTTTGGAACCTGGGGTAGCTGTGGTACCTGCCCAGTTTGGTTATGGCTGCCATTATATTTCAGGCAAGACTCTTGGTATTTTCCTCATCCACTAGATCTCAAACCCCAGCAGCTGACCAAAAGTTAACACTGCATATTAATGTTTCATACATGTGTGTGTAGTCACTAAAGGTAAAGGTATAATTGGTTTATTCTTAATTCATCTGTTTATAATTTTTTCATGTATATTATTGATTTTGCATTGAAATAGTTTTGCAAAGCATTTTAGCTAGAATCCTTATTTAGCATCTTGCAGACCACAACACCCAGTATAATGATTTTTCACAAAAAGAGGGACAAAAAGATTTTTTTTCACAAAAAGAGTTTTTGTTACTTTGCTTTAAAAAAAATCAATAGAGAATTTGTGCCTGTATTAGAGATTAAAATAGCTTTTACCACACAATTACAGTAGGCTTTTTTTTTTTAAACAATATAAGAGACTTCGTCAAATATCCTTGCCCCCATCCAGAAAATGTCTAAGTCTCTTAAAAGTTTAAAGATGCAGAGGAGGGTAATGACCAAATATGAAATTAAGGAACCTGAGTTTATATCCCAACTTCACTGCCTACTAAAAAGGACTGGGAGAATATTTCTTCCTCTATAAAATGGAGTAATATACCCCCACCCCTTCCCCAGGTGCTATGAGACTTGAGGAGACTGTGTGTCTGAGCAAAGGGCTGAGTAGAATGCACAGGTGTAGGCACTTTCTATCTTGCAGCTCGAGATATAGACTAGGGCATCATCCACACAGAGAGGATTTTATTTCTTATTTTTTTAATTGTTTTTCTTTTTTTTTCAAAATCTTATTTAAATTCTGGTTAATTAACATACAGTGCAATATTGGTTTTAGGAGTAGAATTCAGTGGTTCATCACTTGCACACAACATCCAGGGCTCATCATAACAAGTGCCCTCCTTAATACCCATCACCCATCTAGCCCATCCCCCCACCTCCCTCCCTCCATCAACCCTCATTTTGTTCTCTATCGTTAAGAGTCTCTTATGGTTTCTTTCTCTCTTTTTTTTCCCTCTTCCCATCTGTTTTGTTTCTTAAATTCCACATATGAAGGGCGCCTGGGTGGCTTAGTTGGTTAAGCGTCTGCCTTCGGCTCAGGTCATGATCCCAGGGTCCTGGGATCAAGCCTCACATAGGGCTCCCTGCTCTGTGGGAAGCCTGCTTCTCCCTCTCCCACTCCCCCTGTTTGTGTTCCCTCTCTCACTGTGTCTCTCTCTGTCAAATAAGTAAATAAAATCTTTAAAAAAAAATTCCACATATGAGTGACATTATATGGTATTTTTCTTTCTCTGACTGGCTTATTTTGCTTAGCATAATACATTCTAGCTCCATCCATGTCATTGCAAATGGCAAGATTTCATTCCTTTTGATGGATTCCATTTTATATATATGCCACATCTTCTTTATCTATTCATCAGTTCATGGACATTTGGGCTCTTTCCATAGTTTGGCTACTGTTAATAATGCTGCTATAAACATTGGGGTGCATATACTCCTTCAAATGCACACAGAGGGGATTTTAATTTTTCATCTTAATAACTACTGAGTGGGGCATTGGGGATCAATGGTGATTAAGGTGAATAAGATCTATGCCAAAGACTTCACAGCCTGGCAGAGATGACAGACCACCTTAGAGAGTGACAACTCAGCATAGGCTCCAGAGTAGGATGATTTTAACTGACCTCCTAACTCCTCCACCTCCTAGCTGGGGTACTTTGGGTAAGTTATTTCATCTCTTGAAACTTCAGTTTCCCCATCTGAAAAAAATGGGACAACAATAGTACCTATACCTTCTTGTGTTGTGGAAGGACTCAGATGAAGGCTTAAGTACAATGTCTGACACTAGCAAGTACTCAATCAATCTTTGTATCAAGATTATTATTTATGTCATTCCAGAAGTTGCAAAGACCACAGATTTGAGGAAACGTCAAAGTTAGTTGGAGTCCAATTACCAAGAAAAGGAGGATCTATGTACCCCCCCTTGATAAGCTAGAGGAAAAGATGACTTGCCTATAGCCCTTTCTTTTCCAGGACTGTTGTCATTAACAAGTGATGGTGACAGTGAGTGGCTGACACTCAGTGGGTCTTGGCATCTGTCTCATAAAACAGTGGGAAGGCCCAGTAGGGCTGTGTGGACCAAGCATGCCACTGCCTCTTCTCAGGGAGGAAATTATCTAGGCCACACTTTATTTC
Organism: Phoca vitulina; assembly: GCF_004348235.1. Classification (NCBI taxonomy): domain Eukaryota; kingdom Metazoa; phylum Chordata; class Mammalia; order Carnivora; family Phocidae; genus Phoca; species Phoca vitulina. Next base: position 62,114,860 of record NW_022589705.1, read on the forward strand.
TCTTGCTTCTGGCATTCTGGCCACAGTGCTTCCTTTCAGTGATGGACAGCAATTTGAGAGGGAAAGGAAACTGAAACTTGCATAGGCTAAGATTAGGTTTGGGCACTAGTCCATTTGCCTACTTATTCATTCACTTCAGGATTTGCACTCATTTCTGTCTGATTCCAGAGTCCAGATTCTTACTATGCTCAAGGGCCCTCCTATGCTTACTAAAGGCAAACAGGGAATGGAAGACAATCCAACAGTTTGTTTTAAAGTTTGCCGAAATTCAAGAAAAGCTAATCCTTAATGCCAAGACACCCAAATCTTTATAAGTGTTTCAAATCATTTTCCAAGTGTTTAAATAATTTTAATACAAATATTAGGTGCCATTTGTTGAGTATTTACTGGGTGCCAAGCACTTTATATGCATTTATGTCGATTTATATGAGTGCCACTTGATATAAACTATGATCACGTACATTCTCTCAACAGTTCTACAACAACCCTTATGTGATAGGCAGTCCCTCCCTCATCTCCCTTCTCCAGTTCTGAGCTTCATTTTACAGACAAGGAATCTAAGTGCAGCGGAGGTTAAAGTACTTGAACAAAGTCACACCAACAGTAAGTATAGGGCCTTCAGCACTCCTTGACTGTCCAGTTTAGTTACAGCCCTGTCATGTTCAAACAAAACTCTTGGTGTTCTCTTCAGCTACTCAAATCCAGTTCTTCCCATCCTACCTTGGCTGCCTCTCTAAAAATCAGCTGCCAGTGATAACCCTGCACCTAACAATTCCTACCCTCTAAGACAGCCACCTAATCCTGAGGAAGCTGTATCCATGGTAGACCTCAATTTGACCCTGATTCTCTGTAATCAAACCGTTCAATAAAGTTTTACTGGTTAAATTAGTAAAAAGAAAAAATGTATAACCCAGGAAAAAAGTGGTTACAAAATGATGTAATTAGGAAGCCTATACATTCCACAAGGAATGGATCATGTCAGGCACATTTACATCCGTGACCAGAAACACTGTTTGAGTACTTACCATGTGCCAGGCAGCACTGGAGGGGCTGAGGAGTTAAGGAAACTTGATGGACAAAACCCCTCCCCTCATGGAGCTTACAATCAAGTGAGGGGAGAACAAACAAGTAATAAAAAATAAAATAGTTTAAGATAGCAGTAAGTAGTATAAGGAAAAGAATGCAGGGTAAGGGGGATTAGATAAAACAGGGAGGAAGGAGAGCTCTTCTGGACCGGGGGCAGGAAGGCTCCCTGAGGAGGGGTCATTTGAGCAGAGGCCTGAGCCAAGGGAAGGAGGAAGCCAGCCAGCCACCTGCGGATCTGAGCGGTGTGGGTAGAGCAGGAAGGCTCAGAGTCAGGAGCCAGCTGGGCATCCTGGAACAAGACAAGAGGGCCAGTGAGGCTGGAGTGGGGTGATGTGAGAAGACATGAGAGGCAGGCTGAGATCAGATAATAATGCATGCTGCAGGCCACAGTTAGGAATTTGGATCTCATTTATTCCACCAACAGTTCTATGGAGGACATGGTATTTACAGAGGAAAACACTGAGGTCTAAAGCGACTGTACAGCTTTCTCTGCCCTTATGAATTCTCACCATTTAGCTGTGGAAGTTTCATATTCTATATTCTTGCTATCAAATGAAAACACAGGTCAGTTAAGAGAAAAATGAAAATGATGGGGAAGAAGAGCCCAGAGGAGAGCCCATGCTCCCCCACCCACCCCACCCCCCACCAAGAACTGCTCTTAAGTAGTGCTAAATGAGTAGAAATCTGAATGAGGGCTCCGGAAAATAAATGCAGTGTTCAACCCTCTCTGGCCATTGCAGTTCCTTTGCACCTCCCCAAAACTAGAAATACCATCCCCAAAACTGCTATCTCCTCCATCCCAGTGGCCATTATTTACATCACAGATATCATTCTATGTCCAACCACATTAACAGTGCCAAGAAAGCTTCAGAAAACAGGGAATCTTGTTGCCTGGCAAAGCCAGGGGCGGCAAATACGTCAATCCCAGTTTGGTCTAGATAGTCCCTGTAATAATCCTGTACTTAGCAAATTCAGCTAGGAGAAAAAAAGAAACCACAGAATTTCATAGAAGATATTAATAACAGCCCAACACTAAAACAAAAAGGACTTAGAAATGTGTAAAATACTTAGGCAATCCTTTCAATCGGCCTTCTCCAGGAATTCATGAGGGCTGACCCGCTGTGAGTTATCAAGCATGGAGAGAGGGTCTACAAAGGCAAAATAGTACCAAGGTTAGGAGTTTGGGCCCTGGAGACTGCCTGGCTTCAGGGGGTGGTCGTGAGGGCTTAATACGGTAATTCATGTATAACATTTAGTATAATGCCCAGCACATAGGAATAACTAAAAACCAAGCTACTATTATTATTACCATTATTGCACAGATAAATAAACCCCAGACCCTGTGTCAAGGACCGTGAAGTAAATAACATCACTAAGAAAAATATTGCTAAACAGAGATGCCAAGAACAAACTGCAAGGGTGTAGGGGAGCCAGGGTCACATATTCGAAACATATTTATTGAGTACCTATTCTGGGCCCAATACCAGTGGCTAGGAATATAAATGAGATTGACAATATGACCTATGCCCTGGAGGAATTCACGGTAACTTTCCTTGCACCCATGGATGGTTCTGAACCAAACAAGTAGTTCATCATAAGCACCCCTGTCTAATGTCACACAAAACACAAATGGAGTTCCTGGTTTAAAAGATAGCTCTGGGGTTAGAACATACAACCCATCTAGGGAGATAAGACTCAACCAGAAGAAAAAGTAGGAAAACAAGCTAAGTGTGAGAAGGTGTGGGGGCAGGGTATAAATAAATGTTGCAGAAACCAGAGACAAGAGAGAATAATGGGGGCCAGAGAGACCCAGAAGGGCTTTATTAAACAGGGGACAGAGAAGTAAGGTGTCCTCCTCAGCACAGTGACTAGGTCTCCACCCAGAGCAGGCAGTCTTAGCTGGTAAAATGGTGCTGCTTTTAAAGAAATTGAAATATGACACAGAGGTACATAAACAGAACTTGCATGAAATGAAATTGGTTTCATATAAGACAGCAGGATGTAGTAGAAAGAGCATGGTCTTAGAGCCACAAGGCCTCAGTGATTACTGTCTGTGAAATCCTGGATAAAATTACTCTTTCTGAAATAAATAAATGTTTGTGAATAAGTGAAATAAATAGAAATTAAATTACCATATCCTGTTTAAATCAGGTACAGCTCTATGGACAACAAAACCACTCTCCGATCCTAGTAGAGAAAATGTCTATGAAATGAAAAGGGGTTACTTGTAATTCATTTCATCCAGGGGAGCCAAAATTGAATAGGCCATCTTTTTGGGGAAAACTTAGCTGTAGACTTCCATTTAAATCCATAGCCTTCTCAAATGAATACTTGCAAGAAGATCCATGGATTTCACACAACCACACGTGTGATGCTCAGAAATGCGATTCCAAACTCACCTCTTGATCACCTACTATGTGTCAGAAACTGGGACAGGCACCATGTATATAGAGATGAAAAAGACACCGTTTCTGTTCCTGTGCTCCTTTGGAGTTCCATGCCATTGTAACATAGTGCCGGAATCCCTTCCACTACCTACTATTAGCATAGACTTTAACCCCTGAAGCCTCCAGCCACTGGTTCTAGGTCAGTCTTGACTTCCACTTGAGAGCCTTTCAAAAGAGTAGAAGATGGAGGTTTGCCAACTCTCCTGCGCCGCCTTATCCCATCCCACCCACCCCCAAACCAGTCCAATTAGACTGCTCTTCTCCAAACACATTCTTTGTTCTCCCGTGTCTAGTCATGTCTGGGTTTTTTTTTTTTTAAGATTTTATTTATTTATTTGAAAGAGAGAGATAGAGAGAGCATAAGCAGGGACAGGGGAGAGGGAGAAGCAGGCTTCCCGCCAAGTAGGGAGCCCAGTGCAGGGCTCGATCCCAGGACCTGGAGATCATGACCTGAGGTGAAGGCAGACGCTTAAGCGACTGAGCCACTTAGGCGCCCCTCATGTCTAGTTTTTTATTTCAGAAAGACCTTCATTTTCCCATCCTCATCTCTACATAATCCTGACCACCTACCTAAAACAACACCCCTAGGTCTCTCCCCGAGAACCTGTATTATTTTATTTAATAGTTCATTAGCTTGTTATTTATATGCCCTGCTGGAGTGTAAGCTGTGTCCCAGGTACCTAACCCAGTGCCTGGAGAAGTAGGTACTCAATTAATTTTTGTCAGAATAAATGATAGAACATACAAACTCCGTATCACTTTATACCTTTCTGACAATACCTGTCCCTTTTGACATGGTAACATATTTATGCAAGTATGCATAAATATGTCTTCCCTACATGGCAGGAAATTTCTTGAGGAGTTTGTCTGTTTCACCTTTGTATCGTCTGATACCCAAGATAAACCATTTCCTTGGTTAATGCCTGTTGAATGAATAAATGATGCTGTCCCTTGGTTAAGACTGTAGAATAAATAAATAATATGATCCCTTCCTCTTCAGGCTTCTTAATCTTGACTTTGTCAAACCTCTACCTCAATCCTCAGAAATATGAACGTATTTGACTGGTAATATGGAAAAGTTAAGGACCCTTTTAACCACATTTCTGCTGCTTGTTTTTAAGAACTATACTTGACCACCAAGTTTAAAGGCTATTTTTCCCCCATCTAACAAACCAGTACTTGGTACAGCTTTTGCAAACAACTACCAATTTCTAGGGGGTAAAAAAGTGAATCAAACCTTTAAAAAGCATGCACTCTTCTAGAGTGCACCAATCTCTGCTTGCTGTGGGTATAAGCTATTTTTATCAGGTGATACTGTGATATTCCTTTTCAACACATGATATTCACTCTTTCAAGCTGTTTGGCACTGCTCTATTTGGTTTCATGTTACATCAATGAGATAGTTTGAGGGAAAAGGAAAAATGGGACATGCTATATTTAGTAGCACCACTAAAACCCTAAATAAAAACTACCCAATCTACATCCAGGACCCAACCTTCCAACCCAAGATTAAGGCCAATTAGGAAATGCCTTTATCCAAAGGGTATTTTTCCTAAGAATGTTAATTACAGAAAGCCATTTGCAGTGTCTCTCAAAGTTTAAGGAGTTAAAAGTCATACATAAAAGTCATAGAAGGACCAAAAGATTACAAAACATATTTTATATTTTCATAGCATTTTTACTCTGGGAAGTATCATCCTAATTATATGTTAAAATGATAACACATCTGGTTACACATCTGGGCATGCTGAGTTTGAGGTGGCCATGTGACAACTATGAAGCACTGATTAAAAAGCACGAAGAACAAAATTCTGGAAGATTTAGGCTGGAGTATCAATGTCCCTACATAAAGGTAGAACATGACACCATGAAAGTAAATAAAATGACCCTAGAAGAGTCAGGAGAGCAGTAGGCTGAGGAGGAAACCTTACTGCCCAAATGTTAGCAAATCAATGTATCGCTGGAACAGTAAGAAAAATATTCCAATAGAAGTATGTGCCTAAGATAGTTTCTAGCACCTAGTAAAGGCTCAAAAGTACTTAACTCACAGTCTCATTATAAGACTCAGTGCTTTCAGGCAAAAGGTCTTTGTAAGTTGCAAACCATGGTACAAATATTTGTTTTTATTATTTCTAGATGGAATGTAAAGGTAATGTGGTAGAGGAACTGCAAAACTGACCACAACCTTCACCCCTCCTTGTATCCCATGTCTTTTGCAATGTGACTTTGTAGATCTGACTATCAAGAGATGTAATCTATTTCCCTATGCCTGGATCTGGGCTGGCCTTGTGATTTGCTTTGGCCAATAGGATGCAGTAGAAATCCCGCTGTGTCAGTCTCTCTCTTGGATTCATGCCCAGCTGTCACGTGAACAAGCCCTGACTGTCCTTCCAGAGAAAGAAAGACTACACGGAAGGGGCGCCTCGGTGGCTCAGTCGTTAAGCGTCTGCCTTCGGCTCAGGTCGAGATCCCAGGGTCCTGGGATAGAGCCCCTTGTCGGGCTCCCTGCTCGGCGGGATGCCTGCTTCTCCCTCTCCCACTCCCCCTGCTTGTGTTCCCTCTCTCGCTGTCTCTCTCTCTCTGTGTCAAATAAATAAATAAAGTCTTTAAAAAAAAAAAAAAAAAGAAAGACTACATGGAAAACAGCCCACTGAGCCCCGTTAAGGCCATCCTGGAACAGCCCATAACCCACTGACCCCACACATGTGAGAGAGCCCAGCCAAGATCCCAGAGCTGTCTACCTGCCCTAGAGCTGACTGCAAATGTATGAATGAGCACAGCTGACATCAAAAGAACTGCCCAGCTGATCTGTATACCCATGAGCAATAATAAACACTCACTGTTTTAAACCATTTAGTTTTACAGTAGTTAATTATACAGTAATAGGTAACTGATATAAGTAGCAATAAAAAAAAAACTAGCCTATCAGGAGCCTTACTATGTGCCTGGCATTGTGCTAATAAGCACTTTACAGGGATTGTTTCATTTGCTTCTCACAATAACTTTATGCAGTAAATATTGCTATCCCCATTTTATAGATTACAAAATCGTGGTACACCGAGTTTAAGTTAACTTGCCCACTGTTGCATAGCTAGCAGACAATGGGGCCAAAATTCAAATCAGGCAGTCCAACTCCAGAGCAGCACTCAATCCAAGAAAGAGGATCTTCTACTTAATCCAACAAATAAGTAACTTTTTCCAGTCTTTTCTATGATAAATAATTTGCCCTAACCTTTCCCTGTCCTTCTGATTTTTCCTACACAAGGAGCCATTTCTATGAAGAATAACAATAATAGCAGTGATTTCATTTGCTGATACATTATCTCATTTGATCCATAAACAAACCTGTGAAGTTTGTGTCATCAACTCTGGTTTACAAAGAAAAAGAAAAAAAGATAGAGGGGGAGGCTAAGGGAAACTAACCTACCTCCCTAAGTCACACAGCCTGTGAGCAGCCTAGCAGAGCTGTAACTCCAAGTCTGATAGTTCCAGAGCCCAGGCTCATGTTGCTCTTCTCAGGGTTCTCCAAGCAGTTCAATCTTTCCTGCAGTACATTTGCTGGTGGCCCCATTGTTTCATTTAGCAAGTACATACCAAATACCTCCTATGTCTCCAGCTGCAAGACTGGCTCTTGAGGAGGCTTCAAAGCAGTTAACTCCATGTTCTCTGCCTTCAAGGAACTCACAATTAGTTGGGAATGCAAGGCTGAAATTTACAAAAAGCTAAATGGTATAGTAAGAAGTTTAAGAGGTATTAGTAATTGTCAAATGAATGGAATAAATAGATTCCAGAGTTAAAAGGAAAGTGAGAGAAACATGGACTGGCAAGGCCTCACATGGGAGGGACCATGAAGGATGCCCAGGATGGGAGTTCCCTGTGGGAGCACAGTCTTCCATTGCTGTAGGTATGTGATTTTTGTCACAGGATTATCATGGTGATTATATCTTCAAGATATCCATGTGGTGACTATTCAAATCTGGTGGGTTTGGACAAGGGCAATTCCTTGTATGGGAGTAAAAAAGACTCGTTGAAGGGCACCTGGTGGGCTCAGTCCATAGAGTGTGACTCATGATCTCAGATCGTAAGTTTGAGCCCCACACTGGGTGTAAAGATTTTCTTTTTAAGTAATAGTGCATGGATCACTGGGTGTTATATGCAAACAATGAATCATGGAACATTACATCAAAAACAAATGATGTTCTGTATGGTGACTAACATAACATAATTAAAAAAAAAAAAGAAAATCTTAAAAAAAAAAAAAAAAAAAGACTAATCTGAGAGTCTTAACATCCAAAACTTAGAAGGGCTGATAATTGGATTCTGGAAGCTTGAGGTAACAATCAGGTCATGACAATCAACAGATCCAGAAAACAGACAAGAAGTCTATACATTGTCTAGACCAATCCCATTGGGTAATAAAAATGATGGAGAAAGGACCAAGAAGAAATACAATCCATGCTTAATGCATACAAAAGGTCAGCAGCTTGTATCTCAGCTTTTAGGGGCCAGGGAAAAATTAGCTACCAATAAAACACCTGCACTTGGGAAAACTCAACCTGTTTCACTTCCAGATTATTTTTTCTGTTCTCAGTATCTAGGAGAGGCCCTCCTGGTTCTGACACAACCGAACTTCCCAGGATTACCTCTTGCCATCTAAGCCCTTGCACTCTACAGTGCACTGGTTACATCGCGATGCTTGCATTTTCTCAGCACACCTTGCTCTATCACACACCCATGCTGCTCCTGGCCTCTGGGGCTTTGCACAGGGCCCTTCCTTCTACTGGGTCTCTCATCTCCTCTCTGCACCCTACCTAATCCTGCTTCCCTTCCTCCATTAGCTAATCCCTATTTTTCCTTCATCTTTGGTTTAAACCTTCCAGGTTGAACAGAGGTAAAACAGAAAGCCCTGTGGGAAAAAAAACCCACCATAAATGAGAAAAGAGGCTGGTACAGTGGGCCTAAAAGTTGGATGGGATCAGTGGTTCCAGCTACGGTGGGAGGTTCTAACTGAAAGCAACATTTAACAGTGCAAGAAAACGAAAGACATCTGATAATAAAATAACTCTCACTAGAAGCCCAAGCTACAACGTCACGGGATCCCTACAAAAGCAGATAGACATAAAAAGAGGAAAATGCTTCACTACTGACTGGAGAGAGGGGAGCACCTGAGATCTGGAGGTATGGAAAATGGCAACAAACTCAAACTGGCAGGAGAAAGAACAGATGCTCCAAGAAGGGGGAGAACAGTGGTTAGGTGATGAGATGAGCATAGCAAGTCTTAGTAGTACATTATTGCAGATGCTCACAAAGGAACAGAAATCTTAAGACAGTGGCCATAGAGGAAGCTGATAAACCAGAAGGTCACATCGTGTAGCTGTTTCCAACAGTGGTGGAAAGGTATAGGCAGCTTTATAGCAACAAATAGCACACAGTGGCCAGGAAATATGGTGAGAATGAGGCATCAGAGGAGAAGGAAAGTAGAAATATAAGTAGCAGGATATATTATATGATTATATTAGTAATAATGATAAAAATATTCAATTTGTGAAAGGTTTATTCAATTACCAAGCATGTATCAATGATAGGCGTTATTTCATATGCAAGAAAAAAATAGGCTTTGAGGATGCCCATAGAGACATAAGAGAGGAACAGAACTGACAGCATGCCATTTGGTACGTGGAAGAATAGAGATACGCTGGATCTACTGACAAAGATTTAAAGTGACCTCATCTAAGATCCACGAACTGGAGGGGCCTGGGGGACATTCAGGTTGTATTTGTTTAGAACCTAATTACCCTGCCAGAATGAAAACTCCTTGAGGTCAGAGACTGTGCCTCTCCTTCACCACTATGAACAGTACCTAGTACTGTGCCTGACACACAGAGGGCACTCCATAGGTGCGTGTTGACAGACTCAATAAACAAATGGATGGATGGGTGGATGGATGGATGGTTGGATGGATGCATGGATGAATGAATAAAAATATCAGCCTAACATATCTATATAATAAATAAGATAGAAAGCATTTGTCCATGTTTGAACCCAAATTTTAAAGGAGCAGAAATGCCTCTGTGCATTCTCTTCCAACATCTCTTTTCTACTCACACCTTGAAAGGTTCAAGGTTTGGGAGTTAACAGGCCAAGCAAACAAATGATTCTCCTCATTCATTGATTCAACAAAGACTTCTGTAGTTAGGCATGCCACTAGGCACCGTGCACATGGACAAGCAGGAGGCAAGGAGTAAACATCAACTAAGGTGGGTATGAGATGGTAAGACAGACGGTTCCTATGAAAATACAGAACAGGGGCACCTGGGTGGCTCAGTCGGTTAAGCGTCTGCCTTCGGCTCAGGTCGAGATCCCAGGGCCCTGAGATCGAGCCCCGCATTGGGCTCCCTGCTCAGGGGGAAGCCTGCTTCTCCCTCTCCCACTCCCCCTGCTTGTGTTCCCTCTCTCACTGTGTCTCTCTCTGTCAAATAAATAAATAAAATCTTAAAAAAAAAAAAAAAAGAATACAGAACAATCATGCCCAACTCAGTTTTGGGAAGTCAGAGGGAGGTCAGAGAACATGATAGGCATCTCAGATGAGTCTGATGGCATGGGATAGGGGGATAAGAAGAGGAAGGGGATGTCCATACCAGGGGTAGAGGAAGTGAGAAATGACACAAATTAGGTTCTTTCCCTCTAGACTCACAAGACGCCCTGCACACATCTCATCATTGCACTGAGAGGAAAGATTGAAACTGTCTTCTTATTTCCCTTTTGTTTTCTCCACTAGATTATGGGTTTCTTGAGATAAGGGGCTATATTATACATTTCTTTATTTCTAGAACCCAGAGAGTTTCTGCCATACAAAGCATACTTAATTGGATAGATAAGAACCTTAGAATGGGGAGGTAACATACCATAATGTGTTAAGAACATGATTAAAGACATTGAAACCCATTTAACCAGGAGACCTTGAGCCACTTCTCTGTGCCTTGTCTTCCTCATCTGTAAAATAAGGATAATAATAGTACCTACCTGTATCAGTTGTATCCTCCCAGAAGTAGAGACTAAACAGGGTCAAGCATGCAGGAGATTTATCCATTTATTATGAAAATATAGAGGACAGGAAGTAGAATTGGAGAGGGAGAACCTCAGACCATGATGAAGATCAAACAAAGGCTTGGCCAAGGGGAGCACTGGAACAAAGATTTCCAACAAGAGGAGTCCCACATTGGGAAAAAATGTCAGGTTCTACATCTCCCCCATGCTTAGTCACTGGCGGGGGCTATCCAGGAAAAGCATGACCTAAAGGTGCTGCGTTTGGAGGCTGTCATCTAACTTCACTCCTCACAGATAAAGTCAATTCTCTCTTGAACAGAGGTCTGAATGGCACACCTCCATGGTAGCCACACCTACCTAATGAGGTTGTGAGCTTCCATTAGTTAGTTAATACAGATAAAACACTTAAAACAGTGCCCAGAAACTCAGTATGTACTATTAAAGTATTTGATTTTACTGTAAATTCTTTGCACAATTACATGTAACTGCAAAACTTCAATCTTTGTTGGGAATTACAAACTCAGGTGACTGTAGGGGTTAGTTAGGAAACACGTATAAGTTGGCCTGAGTAAAATAAAAGGGAGAAAGGGGGCCCATGGTCTCTGTACCTTACTTGGAGAACACATACCCTGCCTAATGGTATTAAGATTAAAAATGATATCAAAGAAAACAGCAACTATTAAAGCCTGGCTAAGATTCAAACTTCGAAAACTAAATTTGTATATAATTTTGTGAATAAACAGAAGCTATTATGCAAAGATCTTATCCATCATTTTTGGCCATTGATAGCTAAGGAGAGCATCACAGGGACTCTGCTTTTCATAATCCATGCTGGTGAACTTGGTCTCTTTGATATGTTAAGGAGTGATATTACAATCTCAAAAGGCATCAAGGAATATTGGGGTTTCTTCTGCATTTGGTTATTCAAAGTTTTGATACTTTCTAATGTATGGAGATGCTCTGCTGGATATTAAACATGTGTTTATTTATATTTTTCTCCAATAAGAGAAAAAGAAGAAAAATCACCTTGATTGTATAAATCATGCTTGAGTACTACAAGGCACTCAAGGTACCTATAAGAAGTAAGCAGACAGCTTTGTCCAGCCAGACTCCAAGAGATGGAATAGGTCAGAGTTCGGGGCCTGTAGGGGCATAGAAACATGAGCTCACAGTGTCACTGGATTCCGAGGGCTGTCTGAGACTTGGCAAATGACAGTGGGAATACTGCTGCTGTAAATGGGATCATGCTGGTAGCAGTGTCATAGTTATAAGAGGACCCCGTCTAGCATATCCTCAGCTACAGCCTGCCTAGGCCCTCCTCAACATGGTAATAGCAGGAGACTGTTTCACAAACTCCTTTGTCACTGCTCTGGATCTCGGTTCTGGATCCACCCGTCCCAGGCAAGTTGCAACTCTGCACCAGTGCTCACTCATGACAACTACAAAAAAAAGGCAAAATCATTTATGAGTCCCAAGTGGGGGATACTGATGTGCTCTGAGCTGCTGAGGGGAAAAGGAATGTAGATACCCCAGTTATACCTGTATCATACAGCTTCTACCGGAAGTCAAGCTATTGACATGCAGATGTCAGGTGCCTATATGGCAGTCCTTAATGACACGAAAAGGTCATAACAATCTCTGAACTCTGAAACTCTGAAAATTCTAGGATCTTTAGAAAGAGATCTGACCATTTATTCTGTTTTTAATTGCACTGAATAGTATATGACAGGCAAACTTCAGGGCACATGATAACTTTTATTTCCATTTTGCCTCATAGTATGATATTTTTAAAAAATAATTTATCAAGGTGAAATTTACATAATATAAAATTAACCACTTTAAAGTAAACAATTCAGTGGCATTTAGTACACTGGCAATTGTGCAACCACCACCTCTGTCTAGTTCTAAAACATTCCGATCACTCCAAAGTAAAACCCCCTAACTCATTAAGCAGTTTCTCCCCATTCCCACCCCATTCCTAGTCCCTGGCAACCACCAATCTTCCTTCTCATTCTTTGGACCTACCTATTCTGGATATTTCATATAAGCAGAATCATGTGTCACCTTTTGTGTCTGGTTTCTTTCCCTTCTTTCAGTATATTGTGGAGGTTCATCCATGTTGTAGCCTGTAACAGAACTTCATTCCCCCTCATAGTTGAAGAATATCCCGTTGTATGTATATACTACAATTTGTTTATCCATTCATCCATTGATGGACATTTGGGCTGGTTCCACTTTATGGCTATTGTGAAGAGTTCTGTTATGAACATGTGTGTACATGTATCTGAATGACTGCTTTCAATTCTTGGTACCCCCATAGGAGTGGACCTGTGGAGGTCATATAGTTATTCTATATCTAACATTTTGAGGAACTGGCTAACTTTTCCACAGTCGCTGCACCATTTTACAATTCTACCAGCAATGTATGAAGGTTCCAATTTCTCCACATCTTCGTCAACCATTATTATTATTATTTTATTATGGCCACACTAGTGGATGTGAAGTGATATCTCATCGTGGTTTTGATTTGCATTTCACTAATGACTAATAATGCTGGACATCTTTTCATGTGCTTTTTGACTTTTGAATTTAAATGACAATCAGGGATACAAATTAAGTTAAAATTCAATTGTGTATGGGAGTTCCAAATGCAAAAAATACAACTGAGGTGACAGTTGAACAGATACCTCCTATGAGCTTCACTAAGTTTGTCCATGTACAGGTAATGATAACCACACCACAACCCACTAATTCTTAGTTTCATGGGTTTTTTTTCCAAACATTGATTGTTAAAATGAGTTTCCATTTCAGAAATCTTATCTTCAAATCAGAAAAATATGATGCTTAAGAAAATATAAGTTCCACAAGGGCAATAATTTTTATCTATACCATTCTCCCTCTCTGAATAAGGCATATACTAGGCACTTAACTAATTAAAGAAATCAAATTGACTATCTGGACCCAGAGACTGAAACTAAATGTAGATGGTAAGGTAGAAGGATGGATCTACAGTAATTCCTCAGCATTCTTCTGCCCAGGTAAACGACAGTGCCATAAACCAGGATAATGAATACAGGAGCAGGAACACTTGTGATAAAGACATTATCTCAGAATTCTTACCATTTGTTCAGAGTTCTGTTTTTACTTTTTATTCTTCAATTTTCATGTTCCTTTTATACCACTCTTTCTATGCAGAAACATGTAAGAGAAAAGTGAAAGGTTCTCTACAAATACTGCTACTCACAAACATTTCCCACCTTAATTTTTTGTGGTTTGGTTTTTTTCCCTATATGTCCCATGCTGTCCTCATTCCAGCTGAATGTCACTCCATCCCATATATGTACAATTTTCCATAGACTAAAAGACTACTATGACAGTCCTTATAGTATTGGTTATCCCCATTTGGTTTGGCAAATTTATTAAGTCTCTTCTCTGTCTTATGAACTAAAGCATGTCTCCCATTGAACAGAACTTATCTAGAAAAGCAGAAAAGCAGGCCCATTGTGATTCCATAGGACAACATTTTGTAACTAGAGGACAGATCACTAAATTCTTGTTTACTCTGATCACTTCTCCCTTATAGAGTGTGATTCTCCCATTTCAAAAATCGGTAAAAATAATTCAAACTTACTTTAATTTGGTAAAAATGTTTTGATTCCACTTGTATTTTGAATTTATTTTATTATAACAATATTCTAACCTTGCAAAATTTACACCTCAAAAGAATAGATCACATCCTCAGAGGAGAGAGAAATACTATTTCAATGCACAATAAGGATGTCCCATGTATACTAAAGTTTCTTGGGCTCTGTCCTTCTGCCATATGTCTCCAAACAACATAGTAATTGGACTTAAAATTACAGTATAGTATTATAGTTAGTATCATTTTCCCCTCAACAAGTGATAATATGAGTGGACAGAGAGAGTGTGTAGTACAAAACACTCACTTGTAATACAAACTTGGGATCTGACTTCTATTATTACAGTTATGCACCAGGCACTTTCCGGAACACTAGTTCCAATGACCTAAGTAAGATCCTCAAAACTGCTGCTTCCCAGATGACCCTTTGTTCAGAAACTCATGCTGTGAGAACTAAAAGATCTTTAATATCAGAGGTGTAGGGAAAAGATGGCCAACTAATCTTCAGGGGGGGAAAAAAAAAAGAAAAATCCCTTCTATAATAGGAGCAGAGCAGGCTAACACAGGTCAACCACAGGTGTCCATATATTGGATAAGAGACCAAAGTTGTACGGAGTCCTACTCGGGCCTCTGGTAGCAAAAACATAACTCCATGGCATGGACTCCCTATATAGAAACTCTAGTTGATGACAACCCAGAATTTTTGCTTTTTATCTCTTCCTTGCTACCACCCTCACCCTATCTTTCTGACATTTTAATTCAAATCAGTAAAAACAACTTCAAAACTTTTCTTATAAAGATTTTGGTTGAAAGAGCCTTACACTGAGTCATTTGCTCAATAAATACTTGTTGATCATCCACTAAGTACAAGGCCCCAGAACTCAGGGGATATAGTGATGAATAAAATCTAGATCCTGTCCTCAAGCAGTTTGGCTTTTTTCCTCAAATGTGGCAGTTCTGCCTGTGGGGTCCACAAGGTTTCATGTGATGATTTCCAACAGAACTCTGATGGGTATGTGGTTCTCTTGGCAGACACTAGGGCTCAGGGGCAAGGATGATTGATATTGTAGGCAGAGAAAACAACAAATGCAAGTTGGCAAAAGCAAATATGAAGCATGTTTGGTCAACTGCAATAATTTAATATTGAAGCAAGTAGAGGATTTAAATTGGAGAAATTGAGGTCCATGAAGTTAGATATAAGGGTAAGGATAGATAAAGAAAGACAAGCCAATAAGCTTAGGCTTCATCCTCTGGATAGTGGGGGACAGGGAAATGATAGGGTCAGATCTACATCTTAGAGACAATGTTTGGTGTTGGTGAACAGTTGGAGGGGAAAGTAGGACAAATAGTAAAGAGGATTTTATGGTAGACCAACAGAAAGATGAAAGAGAAAATCACAGATTATTAACTATACACACTATCCCTATTTTTCATCACCATGAATAACCAAAAGCAAACCATCTAATTGCTTCCTGATTTTGTTTCCATGCTTTTCTTATGAAGATATGACATGTTAAGGAATTTGTCTGTTTGGGGGCAAGAAAGAGAACGGTATTTCTTTCTAAAGACCCCTACTTTTTACAAAAGCCTTTCCACATTTAAGGAAATACCAATACATAATATCCCATATAATATACTTTTAACTGGAGACCAAAATGGAAAGGTTTCTCAACAGTATCCACCAGTTGGAATATATTCACAAAGGTATATTTAAAATTAATTGTGCCTCTGAGTCACAAAACTAGGATTCAAGTCCCTACTCTGTCACTTACCAGATTTCTATCATTGGGCAAGTCACCCGACTTCTCTAGGTTGTCATCTTGAAAGCTGTGTCTCAGTCAGGGCCCCAGACAGGAAACGGAAGGCATACTCAAAGAATAAAATTAAACAGGATTTAATGAAGGAAATTCATCAAGGGAGATGAAGCACCCTGGGCCAGCAGGAGTGGAGACCCTCTGCCATCCCTTAGACCTTAGAGAACCCAGAGAGAGAACGATAGCTGTAGGATGGGTAGGGGCTGTGGCCTTCACACACCACTGCTAACCATAGCCTAGCAGAGTGGGACCTGGGGGAATAAATACCTGGACCTCTCTTTCTGCCCTCAGACATCCTGCTAGTACACCACTAGCTGAATCCTTCCCAAAGCAAGAGGGCAATGGACCCCACTGATGCAATCTATAAAGGTCAGCCTCCAAGGCCACAGAAAGGATGTGGAAAAGGATAGAGAGCAGATCTAGAGGACAAATGGAAGACACCCAGTCCAAAATGTAATAATGGCTATGGTGGACTACACATACATCTGTTGTGAGGGACAAATAATATATATAAAAATACTTTGTAAACTGTAAACAAAATACGCAAATATGATAATTATGAGATCTATCCAATAAGATGCAAACAAGAATAATGCTATGGTATGGGAATCCTGAGGTTGACACATCTCAAGCTTTCAAATCAGGAATATCGTCTACACTAGAATTTCTTCTTTCTGGTTAAAAGTTCAAATCATGAGGACAAAAATCAAACTGAGGGGCGCCTGGGTGGCTCAGTCATTGGGCGTCTGCCTTCGGCTCAGGTCATGATCCCAGGGTCCTGGGATCGAGCCCCGCATCGGGCTCCCTGCTCTGCAGGACGCCTGCTTCTCCCTCACCCACTCCCCCTGCTTGTGTTCCCTCTCTGGCTGTGTCTCTCTCTGTCAAATAAATAAATAAAATCTTAAAAAAAAAAAAACAAACTGAAAAGGAATTTTTCAGTACCAAACATTTAAGTCCACGTGAAAAATTGACTCCCTAGTGAAGTCAGTGTGACCACAGTCTGGCAAGACTCAGTCACCTGCATGCTGGCATCTCCATGTTAGTTTCCTGCCCTTCCCCTTTCCCAGCTCCAGTTCTAACTTTTGTTGGCACCAGAATCAGCAACAATTCCAGAAGCCTATTCCTTTTTCTACTGAGGTTCAGGACCGGTTCTTATAAGCGCCAATTCATTTGCCAAAGGAACATTCAGCAAGCATATGCAGAGCCCCTACAATGTGCTTAGTATGTAAGTTAAGCATCTATCTACTTATCATTGGATGATGAACCATGATAATATTTATTCAGCATACAAACATTATAATCCAATGTATAATCTTTTTTCCTTCTCGCTCACTCCTCTCTAGCCTATGCTGTCTTCCTTGAAGTTCCTTGAAGCCTTCTAGGTACACCCCTGCCTTAGAGCCTATCCTCTGGCTATTCCCTCTGCTTATTCTCCACATAGCCACATGGCTAACTTCTTTACTGCCATCAAGTTTCTTCAGGTATCACTTTCTCAGTGAGGCCTACCCTATTTAAGATCACAATCTCCCACCCAAGCTCCTGATCCCCTACTCTACTTCTCCTATCCTACTCTACTTCTCCCCACCCCAACACTTGCAACCTTCTAACATGCTATATAATGTACTTGTTTATTATGGCTATTTTTAATGTCTATCTCCCCTTAGACTCTTGCTGACAGGGATATTTGAATTTTGTTCACTGTTATATCCCAAGCACCTACAACTGGGCCTTGCCCATACTGGACACTCAACAA
Organism: Phoca vitulina; assembly: GCF_004348235.1. NCBI lineage: Eukaryota > Metazoa > Chordata > Mammalia > Carnivora > Phocidae > Phoca > Phoca vitulina. The sequence continues at coordinate 62,132,647 of NW_022589705.1, forward strand.
ATACTCATTGAATGAGTGAGTCAGTCAATCATCAGATCAGTCTTGTGAAATGAGGCTCAGTGATATTAGCAAGTTTTTGTTAATGGAAATTTTAAAAGTCAAAAAAAAGAAAGCTTTGTTGGCATTGAATTTTAAATCTAATAGCCTCATCTCAACTATAATCTGTTCCAAGATTTTTGCTTGTAGGTGAAAACTGATATAAGTGATGATTAATCCCCATTATAATTAAATATAAAAGCTGTAACATTTCTATTAAAAGAAATATAAGATCAAGCATCAAACTGATATAGATAATAAGTGTTTGTAATTAACACACTGTGGGTAACTGTAAATTCTGTTATTACACTAATAAAATGTAAAATTCCTAAAGCAACTGGGAACTCCGTGGCAGCTGCAACGTCAACACTAGCCACTTTGCCAGTTGTTCAGAGGCTGTGCAAATTAGCACAAACTGAGAGTAACACACATAATGCATTTGAGAGCCATTTTTGCACAACATAAGTTTAGAGACTTTTTTTCTTTAGATAAAATATCACATCCTGATGCATGAACACAAGGAGCCAAGATGAACCTCAAACTCATAAGGGAAATAAACCATGAAGTGGGCAGTTCAAGTAGCTCTGAGTAAACTATCTCCAGGCTCTGATTTGAGGAACAAAGGTTGCTTGTGCAGTAAATTTGGGTCCATAAATTCATGACTTGAATATGTAGGAAATATGTATTAAGGGATTAGTATAATTATTTTGTTGCAGAGATAATCTGGAAAGTCAAACAAAGGGCTCAAAAGACAGAACTAGGTATTAAGGTATCAAAGGGGTAAATGGTTTCTTTCCAGAGAGCCAAAACTTCTACCTTCATTACCCAAAGTGCTAGAAAGCCAGAAAGATTAGGAAGCCACTGCATAGCTAGCTTTCTCAATCAATGAAGGACGTGATTTTTAGTGGACCCAGTCATGGATTAAACTCAGCTTAGACAATGACCTTAACTCTTCTTCAGTTGTAATTGACCTTACATGTAAAAGGAGTGTGTGTGTGTACCTGATGGATAAGTTTGGGTTTCTCACTGCAACAGGGAACTACAACATTTAGATCCAAATTGAACTGTTCTAAAACAAGAGTAAAAATCTGACTTGTTTCATATTCTATGTGCTGAGCTATTTTGAAAGAACCAATACAGCTGTTTACTAGATACCATGTGTAGTAGGTTGAATTGTGCCCCCCACCCCCAGAATTCATATGCTAAAGTCCTAAAACACCCAGTACCTCAGAATATGACTATTTGGAGATAGGGCCTTTAAAGAGGTAGTAATTAAGGTAAAATGAAGTCATATGAGTGGGCCCTAATTCAAATGACTAGTGTTTTATAAGAAGAGGTGATTATGACAAAGACACACAGAGAAAAGATCATGTGGAGACACAGAAGGTCATCTACCAGCCACGGAGAGAAGCTTCAGAAAAACAACTGTTTTTCACAGCATCTTTATAGTGAATTGCCATTAAAACATGCATAATGTTGATTTCTGACCCCCCAAAAAAGATATGAATATATCAATTTTTTAAAAGATTTTATTTACTCATCTGAGAGAGAGAGAGACCACGAACAGGGGGAAGGGGCAGAGGGAGAAGCAGACTCCCCACTGAGCAGGGAACCCAACGAGGAACTCGATCCCAGGACCCTGGGATCATGACCTGAGCTGAAGGCAGACACCTAACAGACCGAGCCACCCAGGTGCCCTGAATACATCAGTTTTAATAATAACAGCTAGCGGGGCGCCTGGGTGGCTCAGTTGTTAAGCGTCTGCCTTCTGCTCAGGTCATGATCCCGGGGTCCTGGGATTGAGCCCCGCATCAGGCTCCCTGCTCGGCAGGAAGCCTGCTTCTCCCTCTCCCCCTCCCCCTGCTTGTGTTCCCTCTCTCGCTATGTCTCTGTCAAATAAATAAATAAATCTTAAAAAAATATAATAATAATAACAGCTAGCATAAATTAGCATTTACTAAGTGCCTGGTACCATGCTAAAAGCATGTTAGGTATCACTTAACTACAAACAATATAAATAATTTATTGAAAGAAAGGAAAGGGACACAAAATGACTATGACCTTTCAGAAACTGCTTACTGGATGGATATGTTATGCAAACAAGCACTACTGGATCAAATAAAACATTTTAATCTGGTTTTTAAAAAGCTATTTAGTAAAAACTAATAGTACATGTAAGTTTCAAATTAAATACCATCTCAGAATGAGCCAAACAATCATTCTTCTCCATGGACCATCACTCCTGACAACAATCTGAAAAATGAGAGGACCTTCTTTCTGTTTCTTAAGACCCAACATATGAAGACCCAACTTATGAAGAAGATATGCTCATATGCAGAGGGGCTTCTGGAAATGAATTACTAGATTATGCAGAATTAGGCTGGTACGTCAACTACCACCTCCCAAAAGATATGTACTTAACACATTTGGAGGTTAATGTTTTAAATTAACTTTATTGAGATGTAATGTACACACAATCCAATGCACAGATCTTAATGGTTCAGTTTGATGGGTTTTGCCAGATGGATACACCCTCTTAATCAACACCCCAATCAAGATATAGCATATTTCAATCACCCCAGAGAGTTCCCTCCTGCCCCTTTGCAGTCAATCTCTCTCTCCAACCATAGGTAGGTAGGTATTTTAAGTAAATACAGTAGTAGTGATGGGAATAGCTACTGCTTATGGATAGTTAACAATAGGAATATTTACTGAATGCCTACATGCCAGGCACTGTACTTACATAGTATTTCATTTTTTATATACAGAGTATTTCATTTAATTCCCATGTTAAAGGTTATCCCCATTGGTCTACTGGGAATAAAGGGGGAGGGGATGGTAGAATCATGAAATTAATTATGCAAGGTCACATAACTACTGAGTGGTGGGATCAGACCTGAACCAAGAATATCTGAATTGGAATCCCTTATGCCAAATTATATTTCCTCTACACAAATGGTAAGGAGTTCTCTGTTAATTCAAAACACACACTATGTAGTGGAATTAGTGAGGCAACCAGCTCTAAATCACAACCCGCCTCTATTACAATCACATCCAGGCACCTCATCTTAACAGGCAAGCAAGGGTTTCAGGGTCTAGTACTAATGATAACTAAAGAGGATTACTTTACAAGTTCTTTAAATGAAAATCTGCACGTAAATCCCTCATATATTTCTAAAGTAGTTGGAGAGGGGGGAAATCCTCTACATAGGTGGGTGGGTCACAACCCCATCAGCCCCAAGAAATGGTTAGTGCCTTAGAAGATGAATGGAAGGAATCCAACCATCCACTTGTTCTTAGTCAACCACAGTGCCACAGCCCACTCCACCCAAGAACCACAAGGAAAGGCACTGTGCAGCACTGCACTGTCACTTTATTAGGGATGCGTGCAGGCAAACATCTGGATTGAACCTTTTGATTCCTCATTACATTAATTTTATTCAGTTTAAAATTCTACCCACTCACATTTACAAAACACTTCACACAGACTACTTCCCTCATGAATGAAGCTCCATTCACATTTCACTTTTATTCTGAAATGACTGAGGTTAAAGCTTGTTCAGTGTCAATTTGCAAGTATTATAAAATATGAAAAAACTAGGCACACAAGTGCAGGAGAGTAAAGTGAGGCAGCCTCTTTAAAGGGGTTCTAGTAAAATAAAGCAGCTAGGTAAGGGACACAGGTAGGCTTTCAGGATCCCACAAGGCTCCTGCCAAACTGCGTTATAGAGGCAGGTATTTGAATCCCCAGGGGGAAGATTTTACTTGAATTACCACCCTTGAGCGGTCCCGGCTAACACCTTGGGAATCAATATGACTCACTTTCCCCCAAACCTGGAGTTGTTTTCTAGAACCCCTCCCCTCGGCTTCCCTGGGGTCTACCTAAGTCCCTTAACATATGCTGGGGGAGGAGAGCTTCGGTCCCTTTTAGAAACGAATTCTCTCCAGCAAGTTCAAGACTTCAGGGCGTGTGTTTACTAAATTCGAAACGTTTGACAACCCCCAGGCCAAAGGGAAACAAAAACCACAAAACACAGACCGACCCTACCCAACACCTGAGCCTTTTTCCTCGGTTAACCAAGAACACTGCTTAGTGCAACAGAAGCGCCCTCTCAATCTCATCCAGAAATATCCCAAGCCCAGGTCCACAGCGGGCAGTAATGGGGGGAAAGCATCGGAGAGTGCTGCTTCTCAACAATTAGCGAAGTCACACAGACAGAGGGGCCCCCAGAGGATCCGCGCCCGCTCGCCCAGCACCCTGGGGCCCTGCTCGCCCGAAGCCGCCCGGACTTTTTGGCGCCACCAGCTAGTTCAGCAAAACCACTCCGAGGACAGCTCGGGAAAGGCGCAGAGGGGAGTGGCGCAGGGCGGCGGCTTCTCCGCGCGGCAGGGTCCACAGTCGCAGGGGAGGGGGCGCGCGCTCTTCCAACTTTCGGTTGTCTCCCCTGAGGCCAGGGGAGTCTCGGGAGGCCGGCGGGTGTAATGGCCCGGAGCCCAGCGGGAACAGAGCCGCCAGATGGGCGGGGGAGGGGTCGCCGGGAGTCCTCCCGCCAAAGGCGCGCGCGGCGATTCCCAACTGCAGGGGCTCCCACTCCCTCCTTGGGAATCGGGGTGGCCGGGCTGGGCGCCGGGAACGGTGGAGTCGCGGCCACGTGGCCGCGCGGCCGCGGACGACCGTGACAGCGGGTGGGCGGGGAGTCAGGGGCGCGGGGCCGACCAGAGGCGCGGCTACCTGGTTCTTGAGGCGCATCTTCCTGGCGGTGCAGTCCGGCGGGAGGCGACGGAGGCTGGGCGCGACGTGGGGCGCGGCGCGCGGGGGGACGTCCGCGGAGTCGCACAGCACTCGCTACCTCGCTCGCAGGCCCAGCGGGCTCGGCCGCTTTCCCACCCCCGCCGCCGTCACTGCCGTCACCCCCACCGTCGCCTCCAGGGGGCGCCCCGCGCGAGAGCCGGAGGACCGGCCCCTGCCAGGCAGGCTTCCATCCTGATCCTGGCGCTTGACCTGGAGTCTATGCTGGAAAAGGTGAATGAGTAAAATTTCTCCCTTTACTCCAATACTGCTACCTGTGCTTAAATTTTAAGTGAGGTAGCTGCTTTGCGGTTCATGCCCACCAACACCTTTCGGACCACTGTTATTGGCAAAATACTATGCTGAGCCCTGAGGGTCCAAAAACTTGTCCAATTTGGAATCCTTAGGATAAATCTTACCTTTGGGTGAAGGCGCACTAGGAAAGTGGCCTGTCTCTGGCAGGCAGTGTGGACACTTTAAGTTGGTCCCTCAAGCCATGTTTGGCCAGTTGACTAGTGTATCCAAGATAGGTCCAAACAGAACTGAGAAATGGAGACAGTGAATGGCATCACTGAATCCCAAACAACCTCTGCTGTAACTTCTTATTAGAGGCATCCCAGGCGGCAAGGGAAACAAAAGCAAAAATGAACTACTGGGACTTCATCAAGATAAAAATCTTCTTCACAGCACAGGAAACAACAAAACTAAAAGGCAGCCTACAGAATAGGAGAAGATATTTGCAAACAATATCTAATAAAGAGTATCAAAAATCTATAAAGAACTTATCAAACTCAACACCGAAAAAACAAGTAATTCAGTTAAGAAATGGGCAGAAGACATGAAGAGACAGTTTGCCAAAGAAGACATCCAGATGGCCAACATACACATGAAAAGATGCTCAACATCACTCATCATCAGGGAAATGCAAATCAAAACTACGATGAGATAACCACCTCACACCTGTCAGAATGACTAAAATTAACAACACAAGAAACAACAGGTGTTGGCAGGGATGTAGCAAAAGGGGAACCCTCTTGCACTATTGGTGGATTCCCAAACTGGGGCAGCCACTCTGGAAAACAGAATGGAGTTTCCTCAAAAGGTTAAGAACAGAACTACCCTATGATCCAGCAATTGCACTACTAGGTATTAACCCAAAGGATACAAACACACAGATTCGAAAGGGTACATGCACCCCAATGTCTGCAGCAGCATTATCAACAATAGCCAAATTATGGAAAGAGCTTTGATGAGTACTAGGTGTTGTATGTAAGTGATGAATCACTGAATTCTACTCCAGAAACCAATATTTCCCTGTATGTTAACTAAAATTTAAATTAAAAAAAAATGGCCAAGACTTTTGTGTACTATAATTTAAAATAAATATGTTAATGATAATTGAAGATAAAAATGTTTGTTGGCCTGAATGATTTGGGAGAGCCCTTTAGTTACTCTCTGGCCTCCTAAATCACATGAGATGTTTGAATGATACAGTGTTAGTCCAGCGCTGGGTAATGTGATGATAATTAAAGATAGGAAGGTGGAAAAAAAAGGGGGGGCAGTGGTTTCTTTGGCACTCCCTGATCTTTATAAAATTTCTACCCTCAGGGCTCAGAAACTCACAGATCTTTGGGTTGCTGAGAATGTCCATTACTGCCCAAAGAAAATCTACCTTGATTCAAAATACAGGAAATACAGGTATGAATAAGAATTATTGGGTTAAAGTAAACTTAACATCATAGTGTTAGAATGAAAATATTAAAGAGGTCTCCTTATCCAATGCCTCTTTATAGATGAAGGCTCTAAGATCCAGAGAAGATCTACCCAAGGTCACAAGAGAGGCAGGAGGAAAAATTGTAAAAGTTCTCCTGACCCCTGGTCTATTGATTTCCTTAGTAATTATCAGGATTTCCAAGTTTTTCCCAGTTTTAGGGCTTGATCCATTCAGACCTTCAAATAAACCCAAATAAACTAAAGATAAAAGGACTTGGAAGGCCAAATGAAACAAATTTGATGTTGTTTTCATTATAATAATAGCAATTAGTTATTAACCACTTATTATATTTACATTCCATGGATTATCTCATTTAATCCAAGTTTTAAATGAATTCATTCTTAGTGCAGCCTTAAAATGGAATAATCCCTGATGGTTATAAGAGCTGTTTTCCCAGTCTCCTTTGACTATGAACTACAAAAGAGTTTTGTTCCTGAGCAGATAGTATATACCAACTCAAAATTCTAACTGGTATCCTTTGACCTGGCAGCTCCATTTCTATAAATTTATTTTAAGGAAGTAATCATTATTGTGTTCAAAGATGAAACTCTATGATTGTGTACTGTAGCATTCTTTGGAATATGGAAAAATTGGAAATAGTCTTTAATGGTCAACAAATGGGACTGATCATGCAATGCAATGTTCTGCAGACATTAAGAATGATACAGTAGATAAATCTTTATCAACATGGAGAGATGTTCACAATATATTTCAAAGGGAAAAAAAAAAAGCAGATCACCAAATGTATGCTTAGAATGATCCTGTTTGTATGGGCGCCTGGGTGGCTCAGTTGGTTAAGCGACTGCCTTCGGCTCAGGTCATGATCCTGGAGTCCCTGGATCGAGTCCCGCATCAGGCTCCCTGCTCGGCGGAGAGCCTGCTCCTCCCTCTGACCCTCCCCCCTCTCATGTGCTCTCTCTCTCTCTCATTCTCTCTGTCTCAAATAAATAAATAAAATCTTTAAAAAAAAAAAAAAAAAAAAAAAGAATGATCCTGTTTGTGAAAGGGTAACAGTGGTTATTTTGGAAGGCGGGATTATGAGTGATTTTTAGTTCTTCTTTTGCTTACCTGCATTTTTAAAAAATTTCAGCAGTAAATTTTTATTATTTTGGAATTAAAATAAATTTTGTTTTAATCACTGTCTCTATTATCAAAGTACCTACAATGAGCAAGGCATTGTGCCAAGATGAGCAGACAAGAATTCGGTGCAGTTTAGCACAGTAAAGAACATAGTCTTAGCTACTATAGTTAGGTTATCAATCAGACCTAGCTTCCAAGTTGTAGCTCTGCCCTCTTTAAGGTGTGTCATCTTGAACAAGTTACTTGGTTGTTCTAAGCCTAAAACCAATAATGATAATAATAGCTAACTTTCATAGAGAGCTGACTTTGTGCTAGGCATTATGCTAAGCACTCTGTATATAATTTCATCCTCATATCAGCTGATGAGGAAATTGAGGCTTAAATTAAGGGAAGTCAAATAACTTGCCCAAGTTTACATAGTTAGATAAATACATCACAGTATGGTTGTGAGGATTAAATGCAAGGAGATACTTAAAGCACTTAGCCTAACACACTGCCAGGTAGATATATATAAACTTGAAACCTGTCATTTTCAATAATTTAGGCACAACCTTGTAGCAAAATTCTGCTCTTTATAATCATCTTACTACTCAAATCACCTCTCTAGGGAATCTAATTTGTCTATTCAGTGTGGTGGGTAAGAGCATGGGCTCTACAACCTGTCTTGTTTTGAATCCTAGCTCTACCACTTACTAGCCCTGGGATCTTGGATAAGTCACTTAACCTCTTTGTTCCTCAGTTCTCTTGGTTGTAAGATGGGCATAATATTAGAACTGACTTCATGGGGGTTGTTTTGAGCATTAAAGAGTTAACAGACAGAAAGCAGTAAGAACAGTACCTGGTATACTTAGAGTTCTTTAAATGATAACACATTTTACAAATTGCAAGTTCTTTTTTACATTGATATAAAGATTTTATACGTTCCTTATATTGATATCTGAAGATATTGTTATTTAACACTAAAAGGTTGTGTAAATGCACAACCTGTCAGAATTCATAGGAGGAAGCTGTCCCCATTTAAAAGAAACTCATGTAGCATTTACGTGTGCTTGTATTACTAAAACAGACTTCAAACCCAGACATGAAATATACAAAACAAAAACAAAAACAAAAACAATTCTTTCAGTCTTAACTTTTCCAAAATCAGTTCAGCCATGAATTCTTCAAAGAAAAGATTCTGGCATATTTAGAACTTCACTTTGTCATGCATTTTGTTTATTATATTCAAAGATTTGATCTGTTCTCTGGATTTATGAGGTCTTTTGAAAACAATTGAAAAATTCTACACATAAATAAAAAATAATACATCTTCAATTTTATACTCAAATATGTTAAGGTAATACTACTTATGAAAAATCTCATAAAAAATAAGTCATCTTAGAATTAAGAACCATAGTACAGGAAAATAAAACTATTTCTCATCAACTGAAAATATCTTTTAGGCTGAATTATATATATATAATACATATGTATATATTATAACATATTAAAATATTAATTTTATCAGCATGATATTAACTATCTAAAACAAATGTTTTGGAATAATGTTAAATTCTCCAAAGTATAATGTTAATTTACATTCCATCCCAATACAAACCATAAATAGAATCTGTTAAAATTTTACAATTATAAGTCTTTTGTGATTCTAGGATAGTCAACTTCATGTAACAAAGCAATTAGTAAGAGCATGGAAACTTACTTTCTTCCTCTGAAAGGCAATTCCTGTATTAAGGGCAATGTTATTTTTCTTTAAAAGTCTCAAATCTTCACACAAAGGCATCACAAGCTCATTGTGAACCTTAATTATAAGGGCACCTGTGTTTCTTTGTTTATCTGGTTGGTTGGACCTGAGATTTGATTTGCCACACTCCTCCCCTGTCCCGCCCTATTTCTCTCTTAATGAGAACAACTTAACAGTAGCATCTGTACACCCTCCAAGGCTCAAATAATGACTGGGGAGGAACTCAGGTATTAGTTATAATGGAGGAGCATTTGCTGATAACCTTCATGTAAAGGGCTAAAACTGAGGGTAGTAAGGATAAACTTGTAGGATAAATCACTTTTAAACATAGGAGAGGTTTCAGAACATGAGGCCCCACCCTCACCCTTCCACTCCCACCTCCTTCTCCCTCACCCCCCGCACCACCCCACTCTCCTCCCTGGAGAGGCAGTGTGAAATTAGATGGAGTCAGATTAATCCCACCTCTGTCATTCAGAAGCTCTGTGATCTTTGGCAAGCTTTTATTTATTTATTTATTTATTTAATCTCTCTGAGCCTCAGTTTCTGTATCACAGAGATAATAGAGACAAACTGACCTCATAGGTTTTATGAAGATTATTTTAATGTTAATGGAGAAAGTGTGTACAGTAACCATTAATACAAGTTGCTTCTTTTTCCCCTTTCTCCTCTGCATAGTACACATTCAAAAAAGACTCCAGCTATGACCATTCACAGGAGAATAGGCAAGTGTGAAGGTATGGATAATATTTGAGGGATTTGGGAATTTGATTAAGATAAAAAGTGCGTCTATTATTTTCATCATCAACATCTCCTGAAAGAGAAGAAAGAACTTCATTCAGCAAGTATTCACTGAGCACCTACTAGTCTAGGCCTCTAGGCCTCCTGCTAACCACTGACAGTGGAGTTGTCTTCTGTCCTCAGGATCACAGCCTGAGGGGACAGTAGATAAGGAAATGACAGACTGTGATAGTACCATGCAGCACAGTGCTAACAAGTGCTAAAACAGAAGTACCAGGGACCTTAAGAGTGCAGAGTGGGGCATCCAAAGCAGCCTGAGAGAGAGGGGGTTAGGTGAGAGGGGGACCAGGAAAGATTCTTGGGAAAAAAAATAATTTCAGAATTGAGTTTTGAAGAACAAGTAGGATTTAGAAGGTGAAAGACTGAAAGAACATTGAAGCTTGATAGAGGTAAGGTGCCTTTTAGAAAAGACCTGCTCTACATAGCTGTGAGATAAATGGTATATTCCATTGTCAGAATAAGCCTACATTGTAATGTTATTATTATGGATATAACAGAATTTGTGCATTCTCAAATGTTTCATCACATGAGATTTCAATGGAACAATGAATAAGCTTTTCAAGTAAGCCCATGAGCATATGTTCAGAAACATTTTATTAGAACCTTTGATGTAACAGTTTTTACTATTCTTAGTTGCTCCTTAACTGTTGCAGTTTGCACTTAATAGATTAGATAATTAATTGCTTAGTAGTAGAAAATAGCTTGGCCAATCATGACATACAGGAAATGATAAGAAATCATTATACCTTTATATAGGTTTCAGTGATGGAAGGGACCTTAGAGATCATTGATATTATCTTTCTCATTGTATAGGCAAGGAAAGGCAGGTCCAGAGAAGTTCAGTGATCAGCCCAAGTTCACACAACTGGTGAGAAGCAGAGTCAGAAATAGAACCCAGTTCTCTCAGCTCTCCATGAAGTGCTCTCACCAATGGCAATGACTATCATATACTGGACGTTTCCAGTGTGGTAACATGATTAACTGAAATCTCTAAGTATTATTTCATTTTATTGACATTGCTAGTCTAATACCTATGCCTCGAATCCTTTTAGAATGGAACAAAGAATAAATATTTTTAAAAAAGTAAATATTTGTTGTGTGCATATCAGCGAATGAAGGAACGGTGTACACATAGAGCTTGTTTCATTAGCTGGTTAATGTATTTTTTTCATCGCTAACTTTAGTTTTATATACATCTTTCAAATTTTGTTTCTAAGATTCTCCTCTAGGAGTTGATTTAATTCAGTTCAATTTGACACATATTTGTTGAATTCTTGCATTAGCAAGGAAATCTTTCTTTTCTATTGCATTTTCTCTGGATGTCAGGCTTCATGAGAGGCTCTGTCATGCCAGGAAGGATCACAAGCTTGGTAGTCAAATCCCAGCTCCACAACTAGCCGTCTTAGGGATCTTGGCAAATTACCTCTTTTCCTTATGTGTAAAGTGAGGGTATGAAATAAATCTACCTTAAAGGGTTGTTGTATGGATTAAAATGAATGAAATAAGTAAATGGAATCCATTTTATTCATGGCCATTTGTTCTGCAGATTACTCATACTCATTAGGCTGAGCAGCGTTCTGTTAAAGGTCATAAATTGTAATATGTGGCAGATTGTATTTTCCAAATGTGGCTACAACAGTATCTCCCAAACCCACCTGTTCTTTTGCAATGTGACCTTGCTGCTCCCTCACCAAGAGGGGAATCTAATCTTCCTCCCCTTGAATCTTGGTCACTCTTAGTGACTCTGGGTCACATTATCCACTGTCCCTTCTTCCCAGCTGATAGGAATGCAGATGTCAAGATGGGAGCTGAGATACAAGTTGGCAGGACAACAAAACAGAAAGACTCTGGAATCCTGATGATTATGTGTGTTGTCATAGCAGCCGTGGATGATATAGCCAGACTTTCACTTGACTGAGGAACAAACTCCTATCTTGTTTAGGCCATTTATTTTGGACCTTTCTGTTGCAGCAAACCAACCAATATTCTAACCAACACAATTAGAGATACTATAATGAATCTAAGTGCCTGGCAGAAAGCAGGTGCTGCATAGAAAGTAGCTAGCACATTTCAAATGCCAAAAACATCTACTGCCCTCCAGGACATAATCTTACCTTTCTGGGTGACTTTTACACCTAGTTCATTGACCTCTTCCACATAGCCTTCCTTCTATCTCTGCCCTGTGGGCCATCAACAGACAACAATAATCTTTTTGATCACTTAATCCCACTAATCCTTGAACTCCTCATCTCTAATGACTCACTCTCCTTCATTTCAGCCACTCTGCCCCACTGCTGACCCCAGGCTTCATCATGGCATTAAATGACTCCACCTGTAAGTTATAGAATTCTGCCATATTTTTTCTCCTAGCCCCAGCTGGTCCAAGTGGGCCTCCGCTGGATTCCTACAGCCCCTGTGCAGTCCTCTATCATAGCTGGTGTCACTCTGCTTTATCAGCTTCAGTTCCTGTGTTGTCTCCCCACTAGACTATGAGCTTTTTGAGGTTGGAGACTGACTTATTCATCTATGTAACTACAATTCCCAGCAAAAACATGTCTACCAGTTGGAAGGCGCCAGTTTTTCCTGCTTCCATGTCTTTGCTTATGTCATTTCTCCCTAGGAATATCTCCCCCCTACTGCCTTGCCTTCTTTTAATGTCAGACAAGTCCTATAAGTTTTATCTCAGATGTCAACTCTAAGAAGTTTTTCCAGAAATGACACTTTCCTCCTTTGAAGTTCCAAAGCATTTCAGCGCTATGTCTTTGCAGGCACTTTGATTCTGCAGTCCCCTCAATTATTAAGTATCTACCGTTCACTCAAGATATGCTGCCCATTTCACTCATGGCTATCTTTTACTCTTCATAAATACCCAGCATCCTAATTTTGTACATAAGGAAACTGAAGCTCGGAAAGGTTAGATGACCTGAGTCTAGAGTCACACAGCTAGAAAGTGGCAGGACCATGATTCACTCCAAGGTCAGTGTTCTTGTGCTGAACTGTGTTGCTCCATATGTACTTTGGACTTTTGTCCCTTGTGCAAATGTCTTGTCCCTCTGCTTGAGTTCTTTGTGTGAGAAGTTTGTATCTCTTACTTTTATGTCTCTTTTGCTGTCTAGCCCAATCTCTTGCACATAGTGAATGCAACAAATTAACAGAAAATAAAACACTGATTCAGGGACTTTCAAAAAACACCTACAAGGCAGTACATAGACTCCTTCTTCCACTCCCATTTTTTTCCTCACTGACTCAAGGGGCCTGGCTGCCAATGGGCTCACACCCTACCCTTCCAGGAGCAGGTGTTAATTCAAACAACCTTATTAACAGTCTGTGGGGTTCCTGCAATAATTACAGTGAGGTTTTAACTATATCCAGTTCCAACAATTCAGCATCTTCTCTCTTTAACACAGTTTAATGATAGGATCTAGAGGAGAAGGAGTGAACAGGGATCTAATATTCTCCCATGCCACCCTATGTCCCCTCTCAGTGCTCCAAAAGAAAAGCACCTGTCAAAAAGCAAGAAAACATATTAAATCAGCTACTTAATTCATATCTCACAGTTTATCTGTTCCTTAGCTGTGTAAATGTTGTAATTTTTTAATCAAGGTAAATCCAAAATCAAAGAAAATTTACGAAGCTACAAGTGACCTTGACAGAATAAGCACTCCTTCCCCAGCCAAGTGGTTCCCATGATAGCTCAGTAATTCCAAACATTCCTTCCCTTATAAACATCACTCCTTTCCTAGAAAGGAAGGCCTAGACCCCATAAAGTGCAGTTTGGTTTTGTTTAGTGTCCGTTTTTCCCACTTTACTTTGAACTTCCTGAAGCTGGAACTCTGTTAATTATTTCTTATGAACCTAGCTCTTGGCAGAATACTTAGCACAAATTACACATAGTGAATGTTTGTTGAATGAATAAATAATCTAGCTCAGTGTTATTGAAACTTTTTTAACTGTGCAAAGTAAAGAATATAATTTATGTTCTCTCCTCTCTCATTTTATGAAATAATACTTACCTTTACTAATTGCAATGCACTCTGATGTCTGCTACCAATCCTACACCATCCTATTTCATTTCTTTTAAATGCTGGTTATGACCCAATAAATTGATTTATGACCCTAAGGAGTTCCAAACCTAATTCAAATCATATTAGATTAGGTTTAGGAGCTATGTTTTATTTTGTCATAGGTTATTTTATTTACATCACCACATTTTTTAATTTCAAGTGTAAAGTGAGGGCATACGTTAAAAATAAACATGTGGGGAGAAATTCTTTGCACAGAACAGACAGTAGTTCTCCTCTGCAGGGTTCATAGTTTTTAAAGTTTGCCTCTTGGCCTTGGAAACATCAGGAAAGCTTGGGAAAAGAATGAGTCATTCTTGCCACTGAGTGTTTCCCAAAATGTTCCTTGGGCCACCAAGTAATAATAACACCTAACATTTACTGAGTGCTTACTAAGTCCTAGATAATGTTCTTCTATTCACTTTATATGTGTATCCTGAATTAATCCTCACAAAAACACTTTTAGGTAAAAGTTATTATTATTTCCATTTTGTAGATGAGAAAACTGAGTCACAGAAGGACTCACACTACTGGAAAATAACAGAGCCAGTATTTGAACCCAGGCATTCTTTTTTTTTTTTTTTTTTTTTAAGATTTTAGTTATTTATTAGAGAGAGAGAGAGAATGAGGGAGGAGGGCCAGAGGGAGAAGCAGACTCCCTGCTGAGCAGGGAGCCCTACTTGGGACTCGATCCTGGATCTCCAGGATCATGACCTGAACCAAAGGCAGTCGTTTAACCAACTGAGCCACCCAGGCACCCTGAACCCAGGCTTCCTTAAGAGGATGTATATGTCATAGCTAGGCTACAATATTCAAATTTTGTCTCTGCCTCTTAGTAATTGTGATATCTTGAACATGTAACTTAACATCTCTGTGCCTATGTTTTCTCAACTATAAAATGAAGCTAATGATAATAATAATAGTTCTTACCCGTAAGACTTGTTGGGGAGAGTAAGGCAGTTTATATATAATACTTAGAAGAATGCCTGGCACATGATAAGCACTTATTAAGTGTTTGCTCTTCCTATGGTGTCTTCAGAACCTGCACCTTACACCACTGTACTAAACAACCGTCTTTATTGTTCATAGATGTATCTTCCACAGTGAGAAAACATTTGCCCTGAAAAGGACCCTAGAGGTCAGCTAGCTCTACTTGGCCCTATGACAGATGGTCTGAAGAGGAGAAATAGCTTGTTTGTCCAAGTATATGTCGCAGAATTGGGACTAGAAGTTGGGAATCCAGTTTCCCCATCTAGTGCCCTTTCCACTACCCTGTCTCTCCCTCATGTATTTAGCTCCTCAGTCGCTTGTGAACTTTGCTATTCTGTGCACTCCATTTTCTCCATGTAATGACGCTGCTGGGGAATAAATCTAAATGCTGGGCACTAGGGAAATTCTTTAACAGGTTATTCCACAAGCATCCTACTTTCTATGTGTGTTTGTTTCAGGTATTTACTATTTATTATAACATATAAGGTTAGAAAACAAACTTCGGAGGAAGATAGACCTGCCAATTCTGGCTCTATCATTTGCTAATTGCTCTGTGCCTACATTTCTCTTCTGGGACCTCTGTCAGCCCCTGCTTAGCCTGCTGCCTTGGCCTCCTCAGGCCTTCCTGTCTCTTCTCCTGCCCCTACAGTCTCTTCCCAAAACAGCCTGGTGCCTTCTTAAAAATGTGATTATGTTCCTGCTCTGCTCAAAACCTTTCAAAGGTTTTTCATTATTGGTGGGGCAAGAACCAAAATCCTTAAGGTGGTCTACAGGGCCCTGCTTATCCTGGCTCCTGCCACCTCTCCCATGTATTGTCCCTGGAGCCTGCATCCTTTCACTCCCTGAAAGCACCATCATGTGCCCCACCACAGGAGTTTTGCACATTCTGTTCCCTTTGTCTGCAATGCTCCACCTCAGGATTTGATTTAGTTAATGCTTACCTTTTTTTTTTAGCTCTTTCAGTGATTTATTTTAGCTCAAACATTACTTTCTTAGGGAAGCCTACCTGTTTCCAAGTCACTCTGTAGAATGTATTATTTTGATAATTTTACTTTTTAAAAAGTGTTCCTTGATTAATCTCCATTTCTTCCACTAGATTATAAATGCTATGGGGATCAGAATAGTATCTTCTTTCTCTCTCTATTTTTTTTAAAGATTTATTTATTTATTTATTTAAGAGACAGAGATAGAGAGAAAACACAGAGGGAGAGGGAAAGCAGACTCTCTGCTCAGCAGAGAGCTCTATGTGGGGCTCCATCCCAGGACCCTGAGATCATGAGCTGAGCTGAAGGCAGATGCTTAACCGACTGAGCCACCCCAGTGTCCCACACTCTCTCTTTCTAATTCAGAACCTGGTTATATTAATTAGGCTTTTTGCTATGCATCTAACCTACACTATATGGAATTGTCATAACGACTTGTAAGGTCAGGCTAGTGTGTCTTTCATAGATGAAGAAACTGAGATTCAGGAAGTTAACTCATGAGAGGTCATATCGTTAGTAAGTGGTGAGGTTAGAATTTGATATGAGGTCTTTCCAGTTCCAAAACTAGTATTCTTTCCTTTATACTATATTGTACTATAACCAAGGAAATTTTAATCTTTGTTACCTATTTGTCAAAAAATAAATTGCCTTAATAGGTATGTTAGCCGAATGTTAAATTTCTTTTCTAGATATGTGCATATTTTTGATAGGGAAAATGGCAAGAATTGTGTTTCTGCATGACTGTTGTTAGAAAAATGTTACCTCTATACAACTTTCTTTGAAAACAAATATTAATGACTTGGTTTAACCCATCTAAGTTCCTTGTGTCAGATTTCACTTTGTGCATTTATTTATTTTATTTTATTTTATTTTTTTAAAGATTTTATTTATTTGACAGAGAGACACAGTAAGAGAGGGAACACAAGCAGGGAAGTGGCAGAGGGAGAAGGAGGCTTCCCGTGGAACAGGAAGCCCGATGTGGGGCTCGATCCCAGGACTCTGGGACCATGACCCGAGCCGAAGGCAGATGCTTAACGACTGAGCCACCCAGGCGCCCCTCACTTTGTGTATTTTTTTAAAGATTTATTTATTTATTTCAGAAAGAGAGAGAAAGAGCATGGGCTGGGGGAGGGGCAGAGGGAGAGGGAGAGAATCTCAAGCAAACTCCCGGCTGAATGTGGAGCCTGAGGCGGGACATGGGGCTCCATCTCATGACCCCGAGATCACAACCTGAGCTGAAACCAAGAGTCAGACGCTCAACCCAGGAGCCACCCAGGCACCCCATCACTTTGTGTATTTGTATGTGTATGGTGTTTTTATTCTGCCATAGAGACTAGTATTTGAGAAATGAAGTTTGTCCTGGAAAGGGTGAATCAGAAGTTTGAGATTTAGATACTCTGGCTGGCCCACATTGCTGAGTTTAGGGTAATGGAATTGTTGTAAACCAAGTGACTTTTATTCATGACTTTCTCATGTTTTCTTTATTTTTACTCATTACAGCATCTTTATTATCAGTTTGAAACAGATTTTTCCTTTTGTATCTTGTTAGTTTTATCTTCCCAGAATTTGTTGTAAGGAGGTAAACTGTAGATTTCACTTTGATTCTGATGCTTCCCTGAACTTCAAAGGTAATGTTCCCTCAGAGAGAAGGTTGGATTCTAAATTTTATCTCAGAAAATTATACAGGCAACATATTTGAACTAGCATGGTGGAAAAATCTAAAAGAAGAAATGAATGCAGGAGCTCTCCTTTTAAAGAAGGTACAGATAAGAAAGTAGAATAGGGAAGGAAAAAAGAGCACTATATGAAGAGGACAGGCCCCCTTAAGTATTCAATGTCAAATCTAACAAAGTAAACATTTTTTCTCTAAGGTAAAAGTTATCTTGAAGGAAAAATGGGAACTGGCTATGGTTTTCAAGGAAAGGAATAGAAAATTACTCTCACTGTAGTTTTTCTTCTGAAAAACAGTGAGCTCATATCAGCTTTTTGGAAATATAGCCCAACATTCTCCTACTGCCAGTGACCAAGCTCTGTCCCATGGAAATGCTGCTTTTATTTGGTAAAAACAAACTGAGAGGGGGAGTAGAACTCCCGATCCCTTAAGTGTGAGCCTCATATCATGACTTCTTCCAAAGAATATAGTACAGAAAGGGGGATAAAGAGTAACTTTACAGTGGAGAAACCTGACAAACACTATCTCAGCCAGGTGGTAAGGTCAACATCAATGTCATAAATCATACTGATAGTACATAGCCTTAATATGATGTGATGAAGATGGCACTTTACCTCTGTGGTCATCCTCCCCAAAAACCATAACTGCAATCTAATTATGAGAAAAACATCAGATAAATTGCCATAAAGGGGCATCCTACAAAATACTTGAGCAATGTTCTCCTAAACTGTCAAAGTCATTAAAAACAAGGAAAGTCTGAGAACATGTCACAATCACAAGTAGCCTAAGGAAACATGTCAACTACTGTAATGTGGTGTTTTGCATGGGATCTTGGAAAAGAAAATGGACATTAGGTAAAACTAAGGAAATCTGAATAACTCTGGACTTTAGTTAATAATAGTGTATCAGTATTGGTTCATTAATTGTAAAACATACTAATATAAGATGTTAATAATAGAGGAAACTGGGTATAGGGTATGAGAACTCTGTATACTAGCTTCTCAATTTTTCTGTAAGTCTAAAAGTGTTCTAGGAGAGGCTGGCTGGCTCAGTCAGTGGAGCATGTGACTCTTGATCTCAGGGTCATGAGTTCAGTTTGAGCCCCATGTTGGATGTAGTGATTATAAATAAATAAACTTTAAAATAAAGTGTTCTAAAAAGCCAAACCTATTTTTTTAAAAACTAACAAAATGCTTATAGGGTCATTCAAAGAACTTTCATGGAGATTGAGGAGAACACAATGAATATTACATAATAAGCTCTAACATTTGTATACTGCTTTCTAATTTAGGAAATGACCTAATATATACTATTTCATTTCATTTTTAAACTGTCTAATGAAGTAGATACAATTAATGACCCCCATTTTGCAGTTAGAAAGAGTAGAGCTTGGAAAGATGAGGTGACTTGCTGGGAATCAAAAACTGATCTGACTCTAGTACCAATGATCTTTCCACCACATTCCAGTTACATGTCTATCTATTACTGCCAAATGTTAGCAACAATATAGGCACTAACAGCACTAGGGTTTTAATGGTTGATGAACATAGGTCAAGTGAATAATTCCTGAACTCTTTCCTATTTGCCCTTAAAAGACATTTATCTAAGATCCTTATTTGAGTGTTGGTTAGTGGCATCTTATCAGGAAGATGTTGTCTGCCGCTGACAACAAGGACACAGAATGCGTTGCCACTAAAAGTGGGCAGTAGTTCACTTCTCATCAGAAAGCTTTATTTTTCAGGTCTGCACATTTTAGGAATATGACCTTGACTCAAGGCTACTTTAAATGTCTCATTTGGCTTTTCAGAGTTTGCTGATAATAGATGGTGTTCTGTACTTTGAACTGGGGAAGTGTTCAAAGAGCAGTGATGGTTTGGGGATCGTTTACAAAGCATTCCAGCTGTGGTGGCCATATGTCGCTCCATCTGCCTGTATTGTGTGGGTATTGTTCTGCAGTGTTTCATAGTATGCCCACTCTTGCTTTTGGATTACAAACTCCTTGGGGTGTGGATGCGGTTTTGTGTTTGGACCATTTTACCTGCTGCAAAGCAACATGTACTCTTTCTCCCTCCAAATCCAGAGGACGTGTGACTCTTAAACTGACAATGGTAAGAACCATGAAAATATACATATGTGAAATTGTGTCTTTTGCAATCACTTTATTGTGGGGAAGTTGTTGGGGGGGGAACTACTATTTAAAACATCAGCTAAGACACATATAGCAACAGCAGCAATTACTGGGTATTATTAAATACAGCTATGTGAGATGCACTTACCATACAGAATCTGTCTCTAATCCTATGAGAAGTTGGCTTATGATTATAGATCTTGTTGGATGTCCTGAAGGGTAGCTGGCCCAGGTCTCTGCCAGATGTTGGAGAGTGGGTATGGGAGGGAGGTGGACAGAGCATACACAGAGAATTTAAAGAAGAGGACTCCCCCCAATAAATGTTTTTAACTTCCTGTATCACTGGAAACTCTACTGGAAGGAATGTCCAGATTATTTTGATCACCTTTGGGGGCCTTTAGACAGAGGACATTTTTAGCACCTTTAGGGTTCACATTATTTATAGGACTTCAAAGACTATACTCAACTCTTGCAAGCAACCACACAGAAGCCATTTTTCTCTTGTTTTCACCTTATTGTGGAGTCATCCCAAATTACCTGCATTTCCTGAGTCAAGCTATGTTCTCTCTTACCCTCTGCTCCTTACATCTTTTACTGTTTCCTTTACCTAGGATCCTTCCCTTCCTCCCTACTTGTCCTTCAAAACTCAGTTCCCATTTTACCATCCTCTGGGAAATCTCCTTTGATCATTCCCCAATTTCATTACAAGTTTAGATTAAGTGCACCTTCTTTGTATACCCCAAATACCTGTACATAAAGCTATCATAGCTTTTGTTTGTTTGTTCATTATTTTAATCATTCATTCAAAATTACTTACTAAACATCCAATCTGTGTCAGAAGCTGTTCTAGCTGCTGGAGATACATCAGGGCACAAAACAGGTAGGTTCCTACTTCCATAGAGCTTATAGTGGGGGAAGATAGTCAATAAATAAGTAAGCAAATAATTAAATAGAATTTATGATTTTAGATGGTGAAGAAAAAAAAGCATAATATATTAATGTAATAGTGAGTGATTGAAGGTGGGAGCTATTTTGATTGAGTAGTCAGGGAAGGTTTCTCTGAGGAGGTGACATTTGAAAAGAGACCTGAATGATGAGAGAGCAAATGATGTGAAGATATGGGGGGGAAAGCAGTCAGAGCAGAAGTGTGTGAAGAACAGTAAGGAGCTTGTGTGTCTGGAGCATGGTGAGTGAGAGGGAATGCTGTAGGAGGTGAGATTGAAAAGGCAGGCCTAGCCAAGTCATGTTGGACATTGAAGGCCTAGGAGAGAACTATATGGGTTGATGGAGCCAAGATTTGGAATTAGACTTGTCACACTCCAAAGCTTGTGCCTATCATAGTATATTACCAGTACATATAACATTCTATAGTATAATGATGGGAAGTGAAACCGTTAGGCTCTTCAAAAATATCTAATTAAAATGTATTAAAATGTAATGAAAATGTTTTAGAAAAAATTAATCATATTTATTAATTAGGAAAGAAATATCCAGTTTTAGGCCTACTATTAGTCATTGACCTATTTTGATCAACTCAGTGAGGTTATAGGTCTTTATCAGACTAAACTATTTTGAAAACTGCTGTGTTTAGAAATCAGAGAACATCTCAATTCTAATTCCAGACTTATGTCACTTGTGATATTCAGCTTTCTTTTCACATATTTTCTTAAAAAGAGTCATGGCCTAGTGTTTTATTATGTTGGAATACATTTTCAAATAGTTCTGAGATTTATATACTTTCATACACCATTTTAGGGATACTGTGACTCTTTACTGGACATAGTTAACTTTTATATCAATCACTTCCTCTGAAAACTAATTGAAGAGATGCATATTAATTTGGGTACATCCTGAAATTTGCACTCCAAAAATGATTCTGGATACTTAGGTTCATTGGTATCATAATCTGTGGATCTCTTCTGAAACTCTCACTCTATTTCTACATCTTGACTCTAGGATTCTAAAATTTGTTATTCCTCTGAGTACTGGAGAATGAAATTCCAGGCCTCATGTTAAATCTAAATGTCTTCACTTTCTTGAACAAGTCAGCAACTGCCTTGTTTCATTTCCTACAGTTTCAGGCTCAATGTGTTTAGGTCTTTGTCATAGCACTAAGAAAAACTAATCGTAATGACACTGAGGGACCTACCAAAATGGAGTCCTTTAGCTTAGAGTCATTTAGCATGAAGTCTTTTATTTCAGTTCTTTAATAAGTTTAAACAATCAAGTAATCCGATGTCATTAAAATAAACTAGGTTTCCATACCCTACTTTGTCTTCTTCCAAATACACCATAAATAAGTACCCGTTAAGGGCATAAGCATGAGTAAAATTGGAGATTTGATGTGTTCCTCCATTAAACCACAGAGGACTCAGCACAACTAGTTTATGCCAAGAACCCTCTTTCTGAAAGAGGCGTGAAAGTCTGGGGTGCACAATGCTTCTCTCCTGATGCAAATAAAACATTGAAAACAATTTCCCCCCTTTTTTGCAGCGCTTCATCTGTGATAAGTGCAATCAGCTTATCCATGTTTAAACCAAACTTCTCGAATTTCTTCTCAGCAGATGGTTAAGTTCTATCAGTTCATGTGTCCTGGCTAATTGGGTAAAACTTTTTTTCCCATAAATATCACAGCCAAAATGTTGGCAACTTATTGTGAGACAGGCACTCACATGCTCTGCCACTAGAAGCATAAAGGTGTGAGTTCTAAGGGGAGGACAACTTTCAATATGTTCCAACAGACTTGAAAAGATCATCCCCTTTGACCCAGTTACCTGATGTCTAGAAATCCAAACAAGGAAGTGATCAGAAATGATGATCAAAGATATATGTACAAGGATGTTCACTGCAGCATTATTTATAACAGAAAAAAAAACGTAGGACTTGATTGACCTAAATATCCAAGAAGTGAATGGTTTAATTAGTTATGATGCATCCCTAAGATGGATATTTTGCACCAATGGGAATAATGTTTGCAAAGAAAACTTTATGACATGAAAAATTATAAATTAACATTAAGTGATGAAACTAAGGCATACATGATACATAGTGTAAGATCTCAGTTTAAAAAAAGTAAGTTTGTGTATGGATATAATGCACTTTAAATATATATTTTATTTGTTTATTTAAGAGAGAGAGAGTACACAAGCACGAGCAGGGGATGGGCAGAGGGAGAAGCAGACTCCCAGCTGTGCAAGGAGCCCAATACAGGGCTTTATCCCAGGACCCTGGGATCAGGACCTGAGCCAAAGGCAGACACTTACCTACTGAGCCACCAAGGCACCCTGGGTGTAATGCATTTTATAGTCCCATCTCCACTGGAGTCACTAGGTACTAGGGGGTTGGTGAAGTCTGACCCTTCTTTGACTTCCCTGTCCTGCTAATCTCACTCAAGTGAAGAACCACATAAAGTATACAAATTCTTTATGGGGGCAGCTCTTAGCAAGGAGTGGGAGAAATAGGGACTGGAACCCATCCATCTTTAGCACTTTTAATGGAAAAGTGAAGTTTTCAGACTCAGGCCTTCAAAAAGAGGGTGACCTCTGTGGGAATTTCCATCCTTCAGACCTCTTCCCCTTCTCAATTTTCCTGAACTTTCCCCTTTAACCCAATTTTCTTCCAAATCTCTGAGGCCCATGCTCTCATTCCCTCCTTTGGGAATTCTACTCCTCATCTCTGAAGGAAGATAATCTGCTCTTCTGACCTTTTGTGTATTTCTGGTTTGGACCAGTTTTCCCTCAGCTCCTACTCTTCTCAGTCACTTCCTTTTCCTAAGAGAAAGACAATCACTATTGATTTTCTCATTAGTTCACCCAATAAGTTATTTCACCAAGGGGTGGGGTGTGTGTGACATTCATATTTCTTGGAGACAATCAAGATTTACCAAGGACAGCATTTCTCTTCTTTTACCAAGTATTTATCCATGCTCCTCTCAGAACAGTAGCCTCTGGCATTACTGTGCTAAGAAACCATTGGTGCTCTCCTGAGCCTGGTTTGTATTTTAAATCCACCAAACCAGCTGTCGATGGCTTTCCCTTTTTGCTACACAGAATTGTGTTACTGTCAATTACATACTCTTCTTTTTTTTTTTTAAAGATTTTATTTATTTATTTAACAGAGAGAGACACAGGGAGAGAGGGAACACAAGCAGAGGGAGTGGGAGAGGGAGAAGCAGGCTTCCTGCTGAGCAGGGAGCCCGATGCGGGGCTTGATCCCAGGACCCCGGGATCATGACCTGAGCCGAAGGCAGACGCTTAATGACTGAGCCACCCAGGTGCCCCCATTACATACTCTTTAATGACATGACTTACCACAATTTAGAGGTAGAAGTAGTAAGGGGACAAATTTTTCAGTTTAAATTGCCACAATGTCTCTTCTACTAGTGAGTTTCCTTAAGCCAATACCAAGTC
Source organism: Phoca vitulina (assembly GCF_004348235.1). Lineage (NCBI taxonomy): Eukaryota > Metazoa > Chordata > Mammalia > Carnivora > Phocidae > Phoca > Phoca vitulina. Next base: position 62,157,108 of record NW_022589705.1, read on the forward strand.
TGACTCATCGAGAGACCTCCTTACCCCCACTGTCATTGATACAATACTCTGTCCTTCAAATTGAGCTGCCTTTATATTATCAATATGATTTGAGAGTTTGTTATGGAAAAGGCTCGGAGCTAACGGAATGTATTAATAAAAAGCATGATTTTTGGAATCATGCCTGGCTTCAAATCTTCACTGTAACACTTAGTAGCTTTGTTACATCAAGCAATTTATCGAACCTCTGTCTCTATTTCCTGGTTAGTAAAATGGGAGTAAAACCTATATCATGTGTGGAAAAAGGGGACCCCTCCTACACTGTTAGTGAGAGTGCAAGCTGGTACGGCCACTCTGGAAAATAGTATGGAGCTTCCTCAAAAAGTTAAAAATAGAGCTACCCTATGACCCAGCAATTGCACTACTAAGTATTTACCCAAAGGATACAAATATACTGATTTGAAGGGATACATGCACCCTGATGTTTATAGCAGCATTATCAATAGCCAAATTATGGAAAGAGCCCGAATGTCCATCAAGTGATGAATGGATAAAAATGTGTTTGTGTGTGTGTGTGTGTGTGTGTGTGTATAAAATAAATGTATGTTTATATATATAAATGTATATAAAAAGATGTAATATAAATATATATTTATAAGGGAATATTACTCATTCATCAAAAAGAATGAAATCTTGCCATTTGCAATGATGTGGATGGAGCTAGAACTATTATGCTAAGCAAAATAAGTGAGTCAGAGAAAGACAAATATCATATGATTTCACTCATATGTGAAATTTAAGAAACAAAACAGATGTGGGGCATCTGGGTGGCTGAGTCAGTTAAGTGTCCAACTGACTCTTGATTTCAGCTTGGGTCATGATCTCAGGGTTGTAAGATCGAGTCCCACATTGGGCTCCATGCTGGGCATGAAGTCTGCTTAAGATTCTCTCTTACCCTCTTCCTCTGCCACTCCCATCCTCTCTCCCTCTCTAAAGAAAAAAAAAAAAGAAACAAAACAGATGAACATAGGGGAAAAAAAAGAGAGAGACAAACCAGAAAACAAACTCTTAACTATAGAGAACAAACTGAGGTTACTGGAGGGAGGGGGCAGGGAGATGGGTTAAGGAGGGCATTTTTTTTTTTTAAGATTTTATTTATTTATTTTGAGAGAGAGAGAGAGAACACAAGCAAGGGGAGTGGCAGAAGGAGAGGGAGAACAGCAGGGAGCCTGATGCAGAGCTCAATCCTAGGACCCCAGGATCATGACCTGAGCTGAAGACAGACACTTGACTGACTGAGCCACCCAGGCGCCCCAAAAGAGCATTTGTTTTGATGAGCACTGGGTGTTATATGTAAGTGATGAATCACTAAATTCTACACCTGAAACTAACATTACACTGTATGTTAACCAACTGGAATTTAAGTAAAAACTTGGGGGGAGAAGGTCAGTAATACCTGACTTGTTGGATAGTTTTTCCTATTGTGAATGAGTCCCAAAAATATAGTTTGGTGGTGGCTGTTGCTAACGTTTACATGCATGGAATCATAAATTATGGGCTCTGTTTAGTCTTGTTATCATCTTCAAAATAAATGTAAGATTCACCTATTTTAAAAGCAAAAACATGGGGTGCCTGGGTGGCTCAGTTGGTTAAGCAACTGACTCTTGATCTCAGCTCAGGTCGTGATTTCAGGGTCATAAGCTCATGCCCTGTGTTGGGCTCCACGCTGGGCAGGGAGCCTACTTAAAAAAACAAATCAAAACAAACAAAACAAAAACAAAAACAAACCTGTATCATGGAGCTATGTGAGAATGAAATTAGAGTGTGTGTAAGGCACTTGGCACATACTAAGCCCTTATTAATGGTAACAGTTATTTTAGTGAATTGTAGGCAGTCTTAAACAATGTAATATTAACCTTAAGAAAAATGGTTGGGATGGAAATGTACTCTTGAACTGAAAGAACATATCTATTTTAAAAATATTTTATTGTAAAATAAAACACAAATGCAAAAATATATAGCTTCATGAGTTCTTATAAGGCAAACATCCTTGTAACCACCAACCAGATCACTGAGAGAATTTTTCTAGCCCGTGCATGCCCTGTCTAATCGCAGTTTCCTTCCTACTTGATTTTTTAATGATCACTTCTATGTATTTCTTTATGGTTTTATTATTTAAGTGTGTATCCCTAAACACTTTAATTTAGACTTGCACATTTTTATTTAATAAGTCCCCACAATTGGAAAGAGAGGTAGAAGAAAATAAGTTACAACTCAAGTGATAGATGTAATTAAAATGTATGTACAGCTATTTTGCTGTTGATTTTTCCTATAGGTTAAGAAAAATCTGGGGCACCTGGGTGGCTCAGTCGTTAGGCGTCTGCCTTCGGCTCAGGTCATGATCCCAGGGTCCTGGAATCGAGCCCCGCATCAGGCTCTCTGCTCCGCGGGATGCCTGCTTCTCCCTCTCCCACTCCCCCTGCTTGTGTTCCCTCTCTCGCTGTGTCTCTCTCTGTCAAATAAATAAAATCTTTAAAAAAAAAAAAAAGAAAAATCTGAAACAGTCAACAAACTATTAGACATAATATGAGAGTTCACAGAATTTTGCAATTATAATATTAACTTACAAAATCAATAGCATTTGTCTACATGAGCAAAGCACATAGAAAAAAAATTAGAAAACCCAAGATACCACTTGCAATACTATAAAAACTGTGAAATATCTAAGAAGTACACTTTAAATAGTGTTGTCAGGGAAGACTTCTCCAATAATGTAACGTTTGAGATGAGATCTGAATGAAGTGAGAGTCAGTCAGGCAGATTATCTGAAAAAAGAGCATTCTAGGCCAAGGAAACTGCAAGGACAAATGACTTCACACCTTTGATTTTTTTCCTTCCTTTCAACATCAGAATGTTTTCCTTTCTGTTAAGTTCAATCATTTTTTAACATTTAAATAGTTTATCCAGGTTAAGAAGAAATCCTCAATTCTTTTATAGCTTTGGTGTAGGAGCAGTGTTTTTTAAACAAAACTTAGAAGACAAGAAAAGAATGGTAACATTTCTAGAAGGCCAAACCAGCAATAAACAGAGTAGAAATACAAACGATAAACTGAATTAAAAAATATTTTCATTTCTCTTCTTCCCACCCTATACTTCATCTGGCTGACCCCCCTTCATCCTTAATACTCAGCTCCAGGGTCATTTCCTACAGAAACGTTCTATGATGGCCATCAAGGGCATCCCTCTTTGATGCTTCTACACTTTTTCAGAGCATGCTTGTATCACTGCTCTTACTATATTGTTTGGAAATTGTAAGCTGGATTTTTGTGTGTTTATCTTTTTTCCCCCAGTTTGTATGATTTTTTATATGAGATTACTTGGAGAACATAGGTAAATTTCTTAGCACCATTCCAGTCTTCCCTGGGGCTACTGCTATCTGACTGTGTGACTTACCATAAGTCACTTAAACTCTCTGAATCTCAACTTCATCTTCTGTACAGGATGATGACATTAATACCAATTTTACAATGTTACTTTGAGAATTAAATGAGTTGGTACATGTGAGAAATGTGATTATAACTTGAATATTTCTCTCATTGCATACTGTATATAACTCAGTGACAGGCACATGGAAGGCATCATTTTAATAAATGTTTACAGGAGTGGGTGAATCCTACAGGGAATATTTTGTCAAAAGGAAGGCACCCTGGCTCTATGGTGGGTGGGTGACTGTCTGTGGAGATAAGAAACCTCAGGAAATCCCTGGGGAAGGCAGACCTCCTGGGCAAGCTCTGAATGATAGCATGGGAAAACTAACTCCCAGGAGTCCACATGGGGGGCATGTCTATCCCACTCCCCATGCTGTGCTGTTTATACCAGAAGGAAGTCTCTGAGGACTTCAGCAGGTGTGAAGTCTACCCTCCTTCCTGCCCTGCTTCCTGAAGAGAAGCTGACACACAGGAGAACTGAACCTGGTCCTTTTAAGGGCGGACTTTTTCCAGACATTTCATTTCTTCTGCCCAGTTGGAATATGTCTGTCAGTGCTGTCTGACAGAACTCTCTGCACTGATGGGAATATTCTCTCTATATGCTGTAAATATAGGGTGGCTATTGAGCACTTGAAATGTGGCTAGTCTGACTAAATAACTGATTTTTAAGTTTTACTTAAAATTTAAATTGAACAGTGCCGTGTATGTAGCACATAAAAGGTTCTCATCAAATGGTAATTTGAAATGTCAACAAACACATTTGTACAGAACTGCACCTTCCAATTCTTCTTTGCCTGACTCTAATCAACTCTCCGCACAGCAACCAGAGGAGCTGACCAGGTCCCTGACCTTTTTAGAAATTTGTGGGCGCCTGGGTGGCTCAGTTGGTTAAGCGACTGCCTTCGGCTCAGGTCATGATCCTGGAGTCCCGGGATCGAGTCCCGCATCGGGCTCCCTGCTTGGCAGGGGGTCTGCTTCTCCCTCTGCCCCTCCCCCCTCTCATGTGCTCTCTCTCTCTCTCATTCTCTCTGTCTCAAATAAATAAATAAAATCTTTAAAAAAAAAAAAAAGAAATTTGTTAATGGGTTTCTATCACTTTCAGGATCAAGTTCCCCATAGAGGAGTTCTCCAGAATCTGTCTTTACCTATTGATGCAGCCTTGCTATCTACCTCAGACACACTATCCCTTCTTTGCCCATGCTGTTTCTGTTGCCTCAACCACACTTTTCCCTTGTACCACCATTTTCTTTGTCCAGCTTATTCCTACTTGCCCTTGAAGAGTTAGATCAGACACTCTCCTCTAGGAAGTTTTTCCTAAATATCCCTTTACCTATCCCCTCTACTCCAGGCTGGGTTTTGTGCCTCCCTCTGGACTTCCACAACCTCCCATGCTTTCCTTTATCAGAACCCTGATCATACTGGGTTATAATTATGGATTAAATCTCTTTTCCCTTCTGGATTGTGAGCTCCTAGAAACCGTAGACAGTGTTATATTCATCTCTTTATCTTCAGTGTGAAAATTAATAAAAGGAAAATTCATTTAGAAAGGAGTCAGGAAGTGGGCAGGGGGGAGCTCTCAAGCCCAGCACTCCTTGATAACTGCAGACTCGCAGGATGTGAGGAGCCTCCCAGGTGAATACTACTTTACTATCCCCTGCAGGATGAAGAAAGGCTTTCCTCCAGTCCTGGCAACAGTTCAGCCAATGAGAAACAGTCACAACACAGCCAATGAAAAGCCACTATACTTGAGACTCCTAGTTTACGGCAACAGACTTTATGTTTCTAACAGCCTTCCCAACTTCCTCCCTTTTCTATGTATGAGAGCGTATCTCTCCTTTGCTCTGGGCCTTGGCTATCTATGGTTTTGCTACAGTTCACTTGTCTCAGATTGCAATTCTCTGTTATTCCTGGATAAACTTTTTTTATTGGTAAAATAATTAGCAGTTTTATTTTTTAAGGTTAACACTAGCATCTGCACAGAAACTGGCTCAGAAATGGAATCAAGGTTTGTTTAAGTAAATTGTTCTAAAATATGCCAGGTTTTTTATTTACTGTAATTATACTTATTAAATGCATTTTAACCTGTCCCACCATTTGTGACTTAGAGCACTCTGTGTATTAGGAAGGGCTGGTTTGTTTGGAAAAGGAAACTGAGGCTCAATGTCTATTTAAGTGATTTGTGCCCCAGATTATAAAGCTATAAAGTCAGAGTTTGAGTAGAATCTTCTCCATTTTCCTATACTTAATGAAGCTCCTTTGTGGTCTTCAGTCCTCAGTAACCCCTCCCATACTGAAATTCCTATAGCCCTCACAGCCTTTATGAGTCAGTCATTAGGATTGATTTGTGAAAGCTTGTGTATTTTCATCTTGATAGTTGTGGTGACATGGCTTGTGAGTTTTTAAACTACTCAAATATGAGGGATATTTCTGATGAGTATTTTCATGTAACTTTTTGTAGAGGTTCTTGTGGTGCCCACACCTTATTCCTGGTTTCAGTGCAGGTGAGTGTGTAGTTCCATGCATGTTGCCAGCCTCCCACCCCAAATGCTTTCCAGTCCCTCTGCTTTTCTGCCTCAAGGCTTTCTTTCAAATCCTAGAAAGCTGCTTAGCCCTGGGCAAGCATAACCAGGAAATGTGAGAGTTCAAGCTGGAGGATGGAGATAATCCTGAAACAATGGGGATGGAAATCAAGAGGTAAATGACCTGGCTCCTTGTTCTTTGGTGGGACAATGCTGAGGCACATTCTACACAGTTTTCAGAGGGTCTCTCCAGTGAGCTTATACCCAGTTGTCTACTAAAGCAATCCGCTCAATCTCACACATTTTTCTTGGCTTTTCCCCCTTCCCTCTTTCATTCTCTCCCCTTCACTTCTGTTTCCTGGGCTTACCTCCCCAACAAATTATCATCACCCAAGTCCTGGCCTCAGGCTCTGCTTTTGGGAAACACATCTGAAGATACTACCTAGCTATATAGGAGCTCCTTTAGAGATAATGCTTTGTCCTATCAGGTTTGTGCTTTAGCGTACTGGACTTCTTGTAGTTTCACTGCTGATCTCTATGCTCTGCTTTGCTCCTGCTGCTCCTTCTGCCAGGCACAGTCTTCCTTCCTTTGCCTGGCTGACAGCTTTCATTCTTCAAGACTTAGCTAGGGTATCCACTCCTCTTTGGAATCTTAACTGTTTTCCCCCGCCACTTCCCAATTTAGAGTTCCACCTCTATGATCCTGTAGCACTTTAGATACTAGTTAACCTCTACCAAAGCCATTGTCTCTCTCTCTCTCTTTTTGTTTCTGTGACCGTATCCTTTTATTCAGTTAAGAATATGTATTGAGTGTACACTATCTGGTGGGCTAACTTCCTAGAATAAGTTGAAGACCAGCCTGGAGGCTGTGTTCCCTATGAGGCATGTAAAGCCATTATCTCTCTTCCTTTCTCTGTGAGTGCCGTGAAGAGAAGGGGCCTACCTAGAATGGCACTTGTTAAAAAATTAAGTGCTCAAAAAAACTGGTAGGATGTGCAGGAGTGAACTTAGAAGTCATTTTTCATTCCACAAATATTTACTGAGCCCTTACCTTGTGTCAAGCACTATGCTGTATTATGGAGTATACCTAGATGAAGAGACCGAACCCAGGCAACAGGGAGCTCACCTTACCCTTAAGTAAGGAAGATAGAGGAATAATGCATAAAGCAGTCAGTATTAGGCCAGGGATGCACAGGGGACTGTAGGAGGACAGAGCAGCTCAGGAAAGAGTAATGTTCTAGCTAGGTCTTAGAAGATAGTGGCGATTCACCACGGAGAGATGGGAAAGGGCATCCTAAGTATACTGAGACATACAGCAGCGAAAGAGAAGCCTTTTCTCGGTTTGGGGGCTGGTGAGGTTGTAGAGGGGCGAGGAGCCCGAGTATGGGGTGGGGTGGGCACAGAATGATTGATTCTTGGTGCATTTCAGTTGAAGACCTAAGTTACCCAGCACCTCGACCTGGGCCGGGCACGTCAGGGGTAGACGCGTTGGGAAATCAAGAAACCTGTCTCAAGCCCCCCAAATTGAGCGCCAACCACAGAAAGGCCAGCCCATCCAGGTCTGTGGTCAGCAGGAGGACCCCCTCGGCAGTAGGCGAGCGCCATCCCAGCGGACCTGGTCTCCGCTACCCAGAGGCGGATGAGCATGCTCAGTTGACAGGACGCGGTGGCTAGGCGGCGGGGAGAGGTGCGGCGGAGTCCCAGCCCCGCAGGAGCCTAGACCCCAGAGTGCTGGAGCCGCGGGGGCGGGGCCTCCGACGCACGCTCCCTCCCAGCCCGCCTCCCCACACCCCCCCGCCCCAGCCCCGCACCGCCTGCTCGCACGCGGGCAACCCGTTGCCTTGGCAACCGTCGCGCCGCGTCTTCCTGAGGGAGCTCAGTCAGCCCGCGGATCCCGTCGCACGCTCCCCACTGCCCCGCGATTTTCGCGTGGGCTTAGAGGCGGAGGGACAACAAAAAATGGCGGAGCGGAGCCAGACGGTGCCTGAGGCAGGTCTGTGGGGGCGGTCGATCAGGGGGAAGCGCTAAGGCAGCACGGCTGTCCTGGGTCCGAGGGGAGAGGAGACTTGGGCATGGCCCTACTCCTGAGGAGGCGCCCCTGTGTGTTTGCGCGGTGGGGCTGTGACCTCGGGGTCAGGGGTCAGGGGAGGTGCTTACCGCTCTGAGTGGCGGGGCCATGGACCTCGGAGTCCCGGCGGCGGCGCAGAGGTGTATGCGGGAGTGTGCACACTCCTGAGTGAGCATGGGCCCAGAAAGGGCTGGGACTCCAGGGAAGACACAGGACTCCAATCCTGAGGGGCACCTGTAATGGTGCTGATCGAAGGAGTAGGCTGAGTCATGGAGAGGGGGTACACAGTCCTGTGGAAACATAAGAGGGCTCCCTAAAGGGGCATGGTTTGGTGGAGAGGGTCACTTATTCTGAGGAGGCAGGTGTGTGTGTGTGGGGGGGTGTTACTTTAATATCAGGCAGTGCCACGGAAGGGGGGTATACACCAAGTATTTGTGTTTTGGGGGAAGTATAGTGCCTTAGGGTCACCCCTGGCCACGGAGAAAGTATGCAAACCCTCCTGTGGGTCCTTATAAAGACAAGAGGCTTGAGGGGACACCCAGAGCCTCAGTCCTTCAGAACCTTACCAAAGGATGCTGGAACCTGAGTTTGAGTGTATATGGGATCAGTGCTCTTGAAGGTCATTCAGAATCACAAAGGAGTGTATATCCACATATCTGTGGGTGGAAGATAGTCTTTAAGGTGCAGGGAGACTGCTGGGGAGGGGGTCCCAAGGTCCTATTCCTGAGGGGATCCCATTGTGGGTTTGACTGGGCTTGGAGAGTAGTGACATAAGTGTCTTACAGGGTCTTAGAAGAGAGCTAAGATTTTCACATTCTTGTGTATGTGGGAGGGAGTTTGTACCTGAAAGGGGTTGGGGACTGAAGAACTGAAGCTTTAAGACAAGTGATATCTGTGTGTGTAGCAAAGCAAAGTGGCTTTGGGGATATGTGTGGTGGTGAGTGATGGAAGTGATACACACAGACTTGTATACGTGTCCTAATTAGGTATTTTGGTTACAAGAGTGACTCACTTGAATTATCCAGCCCTTGGAGGTGGGGAAGGGGGATAGTGGTTATGCTAAGTCCATATAGTGACTGGAACTGAAAGCCGAATAAAGCTTTTGAGGTTCAAGAGATTGTTACCTCTCAAGACCTGCATGATTTCTCTTTCTTTCATGGCATCTCTGTTTCTTCCACCAAGTAGTTCCTCTATTCTTTTTATAGTTTAAGTTCCTCATAACATTACTTTATTCATTCATCCACTCAAGAAATATTTAGTGAGTGCCAACTACATGTCAGGTCCAAGTTAGGCAATGGAAACTCTCTGCTTACGATTCTCTTACCTTGTTTTTTCTTTTTTCTCCCCCTCCCCCATCCCCCATAGACTTACTGCCTTTATTACATATTATACAATTTACTTATTATTTTTATTGCTTATTGCCTGTTTTCTTCCATTAGAATATAGGCTCCATGAAGACAAGGGTCTTTGTTGTGTTTAACATTCCCACCTGTCTAGGACCATACATGGTATACAGTAGGTTATTATTAAATATTTATTTAAGGAATAACTGAATGACCTGATAAAGTCTACGGGTTCAAGAAACTTTCTCTGAGGAAGTGATATTTTAGCTGAGATATATTGAGTAAATGAAGAGAAGGACAAAGAGTGATCAAGGCAGAGGGAACCATATGCAAAGATCCTAAGGTAGGAGGAAACATGATGTATTTAAGGAACTGAAAGGAGACAAATATGGCTGCATGTAGGGCAATAGGAGGAGAAAAGAAACTGAAACAGATCTTGCAGGCCTTGTGTACTATGATACAAATTTTGGTCAAAAATCTTAGGAATAATAGGAAGCCATTGAGGGCTTTTAAGGAGCATGACATGATTAGAATCATGAGGAAAACTATAACTGGCTACAGTGTGGAAAGTACAAAAGGTACAAGAGTGGTTATAGGTGGACCTTTTAGAAGGTGGCAGTGGAGATTAAGAGAAGGAATTGAGAAATATTTAGGAGATAGAATTAATAGGATTTAGTGAAAGATGGGGAAGAAGGAAAAGGAGGTATCAGGGCATACTTCCAATTTTCTAATTTGTGCATCTGGATAGTTGGTGGTGCACTTCTGGAGATAAAGAGCAGTGGAAGGGATCTTGGCTGTGTTTGAGAGGGAAGATCATAAGTTTGGTTTTGGACATATGGAGTCTGAGGTATCATTTAGCCATCCAGGTAAGTGGAGGGATTGACAGGGCAGTAGAATGTATAAGAAAAGTCTGAGCCAACATGGAGATAATTACTGAAGTCGTAAGTGTGGATGAAATTGCCTAGAGGGAGAGTAGCATGTGGGAGGCAGAGGCTTGGGATTAAGTGTTGAATAGCTGCAATATTTCAGTGCTTTCCAAAGAGAATGAGGAGAATGGCCTTGAACAGATTAAATGCTGCCAAATGATATTAAAAGGATGACTGAAAAACTAGATTTAGCAACAGATTTAGCATTATTGGTAACATTGATGAGAGAAAATTGATGAAGGTAGAAGCCAAACCATTTAACTTCCGAATCATTATTAATGGGTGCAGTCTTTGTTTCTTAGTTCAGATTCCCAAGAGAGAGAAACTGATTGATATACATCATCTTTCCCACCAGATCATGTCATAGGATTGCAAGTCAGTGTAGGATTGACTGTTTCTGGATTAGATGTCCAGCTATTGTTGGCTGGAGTCACCTGGTACAAAACGTCCATCTGGTGATTTCTCATCTCAGTAGCAATAGCTAACGTTTATGGAATGTTTATTATGTGCCAGATATTGTGCTAAGTACTTTATATGTTTTAATCTACTTCAGCATCATAACTACATTCTAAAGTATTATCTCTAATATTTGAAGAAGTTTTGGCACAGAGAAGTTAAGCAACTTGCTCAATAACTGCAAATAAGTGTAAGATTGTAGGATTTTGGGGCCTATTTTAACATTATCCAGATTCATTATTTGGCTTTCTGTTTGTATTGCAACATACTACATATTGAAGAAATAATAGCCATGATGAAAATTCCTGCCCCACAGGAAATGTTATTCTAAGGTAAGCATATGTTAGCAAGGTGATGTGGAAAGAACTGAGATTCAGATCTTTGTTTAAAGCCTGTTTCTATACCTTATTAGATGAGGACCAGGGACTCAAATTTTCTGTTCTAAAGTTCCTTCATCTCTAAAATGGGGATCGTATTTACAGGATAGGTGTGAATACTAGAGGTAATATATCTGAAGTGCCCAATAAATGCTATTTCCTTAGTTCCCCTGAAGCTTGAATATAGAAAATTAAGATGTATTATCTATACTTTACATATAAAAACAAGCTTTAAACATACAGTGGTGAATTTAAGGCAGTCTTTTTTCTTCCCCCCATTGGTTTAATTTATTTGCTATCGGAAGAAAGGCAGACACCAAGTTTAGGAGAACGTGGAATTGTTACCTGAACTAAGTGTCATGGGATATGTCCCTATATGAGGTAGATTTTGAGAAATTTCTTAGAGGTGTGAAGGGACAGTTAAACTTTTGTTTTTTTTCAAGCATGCAGATAGCTCTGTAAGAAGGTCAGAATTGCAAAAGGAAGTTTCTTTTAAATAATGTACTTTAAAATGAGGACAAGAAAAAAATGAGGACAAGAATGTTAGAATTTCTCTTCTTCTCCAACAATTTGACTATGAAAAATAATAATAAAAAAGAAACCTTGTAGTTAATTAAATGTAGGAGTATTAGTCTCAGGCTAGATTGCACCTGTTTCAATTTCTCGGACTCTTCTCCTTCCTTTCCAACTATCATAAAAGAAAGCTTTTGTTTGAATTACCTGGTAAAATTGCTTTCCTGTATTGCCAGGTTTGTTACTTTTGTGGAGGTCCATACTGACCAGAAATTTTAGAATGATGTGGTCTCTTAAAATGGCCTGTACCTTGATCACTTTCTCTGTAAAATTGAGTCTTTTTTTTAAAAAGTAATTTTATGGTATCTGAAATCATCTATAGACAGAATCTTGAAATTTTAAAAAGCCTTAGAAATAAGAATAATATTTTCTATCTTCTGTTAGTAGTTGGACAAAAATAAAGTCTATTTGCAAATTGGGGATAGTAACATCTACTTTTCAGGTAAGAATTAGAGATAGGTTTGGAAAACGCGTAGTGTCTTACACCTTCCTACCCCCAAAGAAATGGTAGCTTAATTGGTATATACGTGTGTGTGCGTGTGTGTGTGTGTGTGTGTGTGTGTGTGTGTCTTTTCCTAAAGACTTACTAGTAAAATCACCTTTTGGAGATGAGGAAATCCAGGCCTACAATCCCTTATTTGCAGCCTTGGATGCAAATATATTTCAGAATTCAGATTTTTTTTGGGTTGTGGAAAAGTAATACAGCATATGAACTGTTGATTACATAATATCTCCTTGGGATATGGGAAAGTACCTTGTAATCAAACAACATTAATATCGTATTCACACTAAATGAATAAAAGTTATAAATAGCTTCATGTCAGTTTAGGTTAAGTTTTGCCAACAAATTAGTTTTGGCACCAAACCTATGAAAAAATACTTGGTTTTTAGAGATTGATGGATTTTGGAATTGTGGAAAAGGGCATGTAGACTTATGTAATTTTTTCCCTTTTTAGAAATATTTTTAAAACTTTAATTTTTTTGGTCACCTATATATTTTCTGTAACCTCAATAAGTATAGCTTTATTAAAGTACAGTATTGGGACAGAAAGTACCTTTTGTTTCCATGATGCTTATATGCTTGTTTCTTCTAAGGAGCTCTGAATGTTGCATTTGGCTTTAGTTTCAGTATCATGGCTCAGTGTCACTTTCAATGAGAGATACTAGAGAAATTTATGTATTAAGAAGGTCAGAAGGATGTCAGTATTTTGCATACATATTTTTAGCGAAGTCCCAGCTTTGTCTTTGGGTCATTTAAGAACAGCACAGTCTTATATGAGTGTCAGAATATTTTTATTAATTGTTAAATTTCAGCAATGGAGTAGGTGTTAATTTAGTATTGATTTAAGAAAAATTTTCATCTTTAGCTGAATTTGATTTTTCTGATTATAAGATATTATTGTAAGTGTGAAAGCTTGCAATAATAATTCATTGATGTTACTCACCATATGGGAATATGATAATTTTTACTTTTTATATTTTGCATTTATTTAATGGGACTCATAAAAGAAATTTCTTTTTTTTCAAACTCTAAAGAAAGATGTTTTTATTTGTCATATATTTTTGAGAACTATTGATTGTGAACATTTGAGTCTCTGAACAGGTTTTCAGAATAATGTACTTGCATGTCAACTGAAGAAAAACAAAACAAGCAAACACAAAAAGGCTCCTAGAATTTTATATAGGATTAAAAACTTTTTTTTAAAAAAGATTTTATTTACTTATTTGACAGAGAGAGAGAGAAGGAGAAAGAGCACAAGTAGGCAAAGCGTCAGGTAGAGGAAGACTGAGAAGCAGGCTCCCCACTGAGCAGAGAGCCTGATGCTGGGCTCAATCTCAGGACCCTGGGATCATGACCTGAGCCAAAGGCAAATGCTTAACTGACTGAGCCACCCAGGTGCCCCTAGGATTAAAAGCTTTTGTATAGAATTGGAAATTCCTAAATAAAGACTTTCAACAATGTTACAAAAAAAATCTCTGAGTTTTGGTGGAAGAAATGGGGAAAATAATCTGCCGTCAATTACAGTTTGCTGCATTTTTTTCAGGAATTTTAGAAGTCACTAATTGTAATATATTAATCTCTGTGTCATGGCTTTGTGAAAGAAATCACTATGTTGTGGACTGTGTTATTCATTTTTAGAATTATTTATTTAAAAATATGTATTGAGAGGTGCCTGGGTGGCTCAGTCAGTTAAGCATCCAACTCTTTTGATTTTGGCTCAGATCATGATCTCAGGTTGTGAAATTGAGCCCTGCATCGGGCTCTGCACTGGGTGTGGAGCCTGCTTAAGATTCTCTCTCTCCCTCTCCCACTGCTCCCCCCCCCCCCCCGCAATGCACACGGGTACTCTCTCTCTCCCCCCGAAAAAACCTTTAAAAATATGTGTTGAATACTTATCATGTGCCAGGCATTGTGTCCAACTTTGGAAATTCAGAGATGTATTAGACAAAGTCCCTGCCTTCAAGGAGCTTCAATCATAGTGGAGGAGGAATAGAGTTAGAAAATTACCATCCAGTCAATGAAAAGAGTTGTACACAGGATTCTGAGGCTAGAGAATAGTTCTCTGACAGCCTGGGGGTGGTGGTAAGAGTAGTTCAGTAAAGCTACTTGGAGGAAGGACACATGAATTGAGTCTTGCGTAATAAGAAATTAGCCCAGTGAGGGGCACCTGGGTGGCTCAGATGGTTAAGCGTCTGCCTTTGGCTCAGGTCATGATCCCAGGGTCCTGGGATCGAGCCCCACATCGGGCTCCTGGCTCAGCGGGGAGTCTGCTTCTCCCTCTCCCGCTGCTTCTCCCACTGCTCATGCTCTCTCTCTATATATATCTCTGTGTCTCAAATGAGTAAATAAAATCTTTAAAAAAAAAAAAAAAAGAAAGAAATTAGCCCAGTGACGGTTGTAGGCAGAGGAACTGGGAATAGAGAGGAGGAATGGAGGGCAGAGAGAGCAACATATACCCAGGAAAGTTGTGTGGTGAGAGAATGAAGCTTATTCAGAACATTGCTAGTATTGCTCATCTATTAACAGAGCTAAAGACTGTATTTCTTTTTATTTTTTTCCTTCTATTGGTTCTTAAACATTTCTGGGGTGAGAGATCTCTTTGGGTATGTTATGAAAAGACAATGAATTCTTTCTCATGAAAATGCATGCTGTGTACAGTCATATGAAAATTTGAAAATAATTTTATGAGGTAATGTCCATCTTCCAAATCTTCTATTTGTTAGTAATGGAGGATTACATTTCAGTTAGTAATAGAGGTTACATTTAAGAATCTGAAATCTTCAAAGTAGGAATACTGAGGTGGAAGGGGTTGATCTAATAACATCTCTGCTAGAGCAGGTCCAAAGCAAATGCTGGTTCCTAAATTATTTGGTCATGAGTTCATCTTATACTTGTACCTTCTTAGTAGTTTACTTTCTCATTTTGCCTCATAATAGACCTAAAAAAAGACTCCAGGGTTACATAGATGTATTCAAGAGAGATTAAGTGATTAGTTCAGGCTTCTGTGGCTAGAAACCAGGTATTTCTGATTCCAAAGCTCAGATTCTTTCCATTTTTGCTCTCCTAAGTAGAAAAGACATGTATAAGATTAGAACATATGGTAAGGGAAATGTGAATTTTTTTCTTTATATTGACTATTAGAAGGTAAGTGACTTAACCAGAGTCCCACAACTAGGGAAAAGAGGAGCCAGAACTGTAACCTAAATTTCCTTATTCCCATTCAGTAAATAATATACTGCCCTAAAATGGAGAGACTTAAATAACCAGGTCTTATAGTAATGGCCTTTAAAAGCAAAGTTAGTGAGGTTCTTGGGTGGCTCAGTCAGTTGAGCATCTGACTCTTGGTATTAGCTCAGGTCATGATCTCACGATTGTGGGATTGAGCCCTGCATTGGGCTCTGTGCTCAGTGCGGAGTCTGCTTCAGATCTTTCTCCCTCTCCCTCTGCCCCTCCCTGCTTACACACTCTCTCTCTCAAATAAATAAAATCTTAAAAAAAAAGCGAAGTTAGTTATTTCAGTAAGCCAGTCTTTTGTCATTTGCAGAGTACCTCCCTTCTTTTAGGCACCTTACATATATCTTGTTTAATTCTCACAGAATTACTGCAAGGGGGTATAATTATCTCCATTTTACATATGAGAAAATTAAGGTTCAGAAATATTAAGTGGTGAAGCTAAGGCTACACAACCCATAAGTAGTAGAACTTGAGCTACAACCCAAGTCTGTCTGGCTCTATGTCCATACTGGTGAGACTACTCCACTCTGCCTCCTGGCTTTATTTAACCTGGATATAAAATGAATGCCTTTGATGATGGGAAGGGATGGCACATAGTAGAACTTAAAATAACTCAAAATTTTCTTTTGTTATTGAGTTACTGAGGAAGAGGTAATGCATACCTTAATTTTCAGACAACAAAAAATGCACATCTATTTCTGATTACTGTAATCCAGTAATTAGAAATATGGGGTTAATGAAGTTTCTTATCTTAGGCATCTCTATGCACTCATTGAGTTAGTTAGTGCTGAATAGTAGGGACTAAAATAGCAATTAGCATGTGCTTGCTATAGTAGGCATTCAATAAATATTTGTGTACTAAATGAGTGGAAACATTTTTTAATCCATAAATTTTAGGTTTAAATATTTGAACTTAGGCTATTGGAAGCTGAGGATGTTAACACAAATGAAGGGGAAAATGGAGAAACTTTTGACATTTCACAAACAAAATGTCCTAGTTGAATAGGACTTAAACACAATATATAGGGAATGGAGCAGCTCATTTAAAACCTCATTTGGGAGACTTCTGGGGAAGATGGCACAGTAGGAGGACCCTAAGCTCACTTCAGCCCACAGATGCAACTAGATAACATGCATATGAGTTTAAATAACCCAGGAAACAACTGAAGCCTGGCAGAACAGACTTCCCAGAGCTAAGTGTAGAGAAGAGTCCAAATGAAAGAAGGTTGGAAGGGTAGAGACATGGTTGGGAGCTAAATGGACTACAGGAGGAGAGAAGGGAAGGATGCTGCAGATGCAGGGAGGGGAAAGAGATCCTCAGACCATACTCCAGGGATGAAGAACCTGCATGGGGAAGATGAATCCCCATAACATTTGGCTTTGAAAACCAGAGGGGCCAAATTTCATGGATTCTTATGATTGGTGGGGCTTAACACCTGGAACTTTAAAGGTCAGTGGGCTCAGCTTCGGGAGAGCCAGGAGGGCTAGAGGGAACTGAGTCCCCACCCTTAAAGAGAGAGCAGAACATACAGCCCCTTAGAGATACATACAGCTTAGAAGCAGCAATTTGAAAAAATGCATGGGGTATCTGGGAGAGAGATTCATTAAATAATCTCAGACCATGTGCTGGAGGGGCAGGAATCACTGGGAGACTTCTATAAGAACAAAGGAGCTGGTGGGTGCCGTTTCCCATTTCCCTGCCTCCCAGACTAGACATGGACAGAAGGAACCAGCATGGAACCATCATTCTCTATCTAACTTGCTAATGGCATGCCCTGCCCCTGAGTTCTCCTGCAGACACGCCCCCCTCAAGCCAGGCCTTGGTTCCAGGTCTCCTCCCATAGAAGACCCACACAAACCTCACAAACACCATGTGCATCACCACCTCCACCCTTGCCTACCTTGGTCCCCAGTGGCTGCAGGTCCCTTCCCACAGTAGACTGGTGGCACGAC
Source organism: Phoca vitulina (assembly GCF_004348235.1). NCBI lineage: Eukaryota > Metazoa > Chordata > Mammalia > Carnivora > Phocidae > Phoca > Phoca vitulina. The sequence continues at coordinate 62,174,526 of NW_022589705.1, forward strand.
CTTGCTGGCACAGTGTGCCCCACTACTGTATTCTCCTGTGGACTTGCTCCCTTCAATATGCCCTTGGCTTGAGCCCATCCAGAGTGGTGCAACAAGCCTGGCAATGTGCAAGAGCCTGACGGGGGCTAGCACCACTGCAAAGTGACTCTTGCCCTGGGGAGAGGGGAAGATAACCACACACACCAGTCTGACTGTGGCCCCCTCAGTGGGCTGGGGGCAGACATTTGGTCTGAGAGCTGGCCGTGCCTACTAGTGAAAGCTTTTCAGGGAACAACACAGGGAACGTGACCTATAATTCAGTGCTACTTCATCTTGCAAATGCCTGGTTTGATTCGACTCAAGTGTAAGGTGGCCCCACTAACAACACAGGGACCCGCTAAAAACACAGGGACCAAACCCTGCCCACAAAAGGCAAAGAGAGCCATTGCAGATGACTGGACCAAAGGCAGTCATAGCTCAGCCACAATAGCAGGGTACATGCAGTAGACATAGGAGACAACTGTGAGCACCAAGTTCTGGTGAACAGGGGATACTGCATTGCAGGGCACTACAGGACCTCTTCTTCATAAGGCCACTATTTTCTTTTTCTTTTTTTTTTTTTTTAAAGATTTTATTTATTTGACAGAAAGAGACACAGCAAGAGAGAGAGAACACAAACAGGAGGAGAAGGAGAGGGAGAAGCAGGCCTCCCCCCGAGCAGGGAGCCCGATGTGGGACTTGATCCCAGGACTCTGGGATCATGACCCGAGCCAAAGGCAGACGCTCAACCGACTGAGCCACCCAGGCACCCCAGGCCACTATTTTCAAGCAGGAGACATAGCTGACTTTTCTAACACATAGAAACAGACACAGAGAGTTAAACAAAATGTGACTTTCCTAACACATAGAAACAGACACAGAGAGTTAGACAAAAATGAAGAGACAGGGCAGTATGTCCCAAATGAAAGAACAGGTCACAATCACAGCAAGAGACCTAAACCAAATGGAGATAGGTAATATGCCTGATCGAGAATTTAAATTAACAGTCTTACTGGATTTGAGAAGAGTGGAGGAGTTCAGTGAGACCCTTAACAAAGAGATAGAAAGCATAAAAAAGAACCAATTAGAGATGAAGAACTCAATAACTGAAATTAAAACTGACACTGGATGGAATAAATAGTAGACTAGAGGAAGCAAAAGAATGGTCAGTGACTTGGAGGACAGGGTATTGGAAAGCAGTCAAGCTCAACAGGAGAGAGGAAAAAATAACAAAAATGAAAACAGACTCAGAGAACTGAGTGACGCCATCAAGCATAATAACACTTGCATTATAGGGATCCCCAAAAGAGAAAAGAGTAACGGGGCAGAAGATTTATTTGAAGATATAATAATGGAAAACTTCCCAAATCTGGGGAAGTAAACAGAAATTCAGATCCAGGAGGTACAGAGAGCCACCAACAAAAGCAGGCCAAGGAGGTCCACACCAAGACATATAGTAATTAAAGTGGCAAAAAGTAGTGATAAAGAGAGAATTTTAAAAGCAGCAAGACAAAACGTACATACAGGGAAAACTGCATAAGGCTATCAGCTGTTTTTTTTTTTTTTTTTTGTCAGAAACTTTGCAGGCCAGAAGGTAGTGGCATGATATATTGAAAGTGCCGAAAGAAAAAATCTGCAGCCTAGAATACTCTATCCAGCAATGCCATCATTCAGAATAGGAGAGATATAGAGTTTCCCAGACAAAAGTTAAAGGAATTCATCACCACTAAACCAGCTCTACAAGAAATGTTAAAGGGGACTCTTTGAGTGGAAAGGAAAGACCAGGGGTAAGGAAAGGAAAGGAATGGAAAGTAGGAATAAGAAAAGTAGGAAGCACAAAAGCAATAAAATTAAGTATATCTATAAAAATCAGTCAAGGGATTCAGAATATAAAGGGATACCAAGTATATGACACCATATACTGAAAATGAGGGGGAAAGGAGTAAAGAGTGTCCAAATATAAGTGACTATCAACTTAATATTAGACTGCTATTTGCAGAAGATGTTATATACAAATGTAATGATAACCACAAATCAAAAACCAGTAATAGATATGCAAAACATAAAGAGAAAGTAATCCAAGTGTGTCATTAAAGAAAGGCACCACACTGTGAGATGAGAGAACAAGAGAACAAAGAAACAGAGAAGTACAAAAAGAAACGCAAAACAAATAACAAAATGGCAATAAGTACATACCTATCAATAATTATTTTAAATGTAAATGGACTAAGTGTTCCAATCAAAAGACATAGGATGACGGGTGACGAATTGGAGAAAAAAGCTAGACCCATCATATGCTGCCTACAAGACTCACTTCAGACCTAAAGACAGATGCAGATTGAAAGTGAAGGAATGGAAAAGCATTTATCATGCAAATGGAAGTGAAAAGAAAGCTGAAGTAGCAATACTTATATCAGAAAAAATATACTTTAAAGGAAAGACTGTAACAAGAGACAAAGAAGGACACTATATAATCATAAAGGGAACAACCTAACAAGAAGAACAATTGTAAGTATATATGTACCCAACATGGGAGCACACAAATACGTAAGGTAGGTAATAACAAACATAAAAGAAGTAATTGGTAGTAATACAATAATAGTAGGGGACTTTAATACACTACTTACATCAATGGATAGATCATCCAAACAGAAAATCAAAAAGGAAACCATGGCTTTGAATGATACATCGGACCAGATGGATCTAGCAGATATATTCAGAACATTCCATCCAAAAACAGCAGAATACACATTCTTTTCAAATGCACATGGGACATTCTCCAGAATAGATCACATATTAGGCTACACAACAAGTCTCAACAAATTCAAAAATATCTTAGTCATACCATGCATTTTTTCTGACATCGACACTGTGAAACTAGAAATCAAACACAAGAAAAAAAATCTGGAAAGAAAACAAATACTTGGAAGTTAAATAACATGCTACTAAACAATAAATGGGTCAATCAAGAAATCAAAGAACCAAAAAAATACAGGGAGACAAATGAAAATGAAAACACAATGGTCCAAAATCTTTGGGATACAGCAAAAGTGGTTCTAAGAGGGGAGTTTATAGCAATACAAGCCTACCTCAAGAAGCAAGAAAAGTCTCAAATAAACAACCTAATCTTACACTTAAAGGTCTAGAAGAAGATCAAACAAAACCCAAATCTAGCAGAAGGAAGGAAATAATAAAGATTAGAGCAGAAATAAATGATATGGAAACTAAAAAAACAATAGAACAGATCAATGAAACCAGGAACTGGTTCTTTGAAAAGATCAACAAAATCGTTGAGCCTTTAGCTGGATTCATCCAAAAAAAAAAAAAAAAAAAAAGAGGACTGAAATAAACAAAACAGGAAATGAAAGAGGAGAAATAATAACTGACATCACAGAAATACAAAGGATTATAAGAGAATATTATGGAAAATTATATGCCAACAAATTAGGCAGTCTAGAAGAAATGGATAAAATCCTGGAAACATATAACCTCCCAAAACTGAATGAGAAAGAAATAGAACATTTGAACAGACTGATTACCAGCTGTGAAATGGAATCAGTAATCAAAAATCTCCCAACATACAGAAGTCCAGGACCAGAAGTCTTCACAGGCAAATTCTACCAAGCATTTAAGGAAGAGTTAATACCTATTCTTCTCAAACTATTCCAAAAAATAGAAGAGGAGGAAAAGCTTCCAAGTTCATTTTGTGAGGTCAGCAATACCCTGATCCCAAACCAGATAAAGACACTACAAAAAAGAGAACTACAGGCCAGTATCTCTTATGAACATAGATGCAAAAATCCTGAACAAGATATTAGCAAACTGAATCCAACAATACATTAAAATCTCATTCATCACAATCAAGTGGCATTTATTCCTGGGATGGAAGGGTGGTTCATTATTTCACAAATCAATCAATGTGATATATCACATCAATAAGAGAAAGGATAAAAACCATATGATTATTTGAATAGATGTAGAAAAAACATTTGACGAAGTACAGCATCCATTTATGATAAAAACCCTCAACAAGTAGGTTTAGAGGGAATATACCTCAACGTAATAAAGGCCCTATATGAAAAATTCAGTTAACGTCATAACTCAGTGGGGAAAAACTGAGAGCTTTTCCCTCTAAGGCCAGGAACAAGACAAGAATGTCCACTCTCACCAATTTTATTCAACATAGTGCTGGAATTTCTACCCATAGCAGTCACATGAGACAAAGGAATAAAAATCATCCAAATTGGTAAGAAAGAAGTAAAACTTTCCCTGTTTGCAGATGATGTGGTATTATATATAAAGAAAGCCTTAAAGTCTCCACCAAAAAACATCAAGAACTGATAAATGGATTCAGTAAGGTCACAGGATACAAAGTCAATGTACAGAAATGTTGCATTATTATACACTAATAATCAAGTAGCAGAAACAGAAATTAAGAAAGAAATCCCATTTACAATTGTACTAAATATAATAAAATACCTAGGAATAAACTTAACCAAAGAGGGGAAAGACCTGTTCTCTGAGAAGTATAGAACATTGATGAAAGAAATTGAAGATGACTCAATGGAAAGATAGTCCATGCTCATGGATTGGAAGAACAAATATTGTTAAAATGTCTATATTACCGAAGGTGATCTATAGATTAAATGCAATCCCCATGAAAAGAAAAACAGCATTTTTCACAGAACTAGAACCAACAATCCTAAAATTTGTATGGAACCACATAAGACCCTGAATAGCCAAAGCAGTCTTGAAAAATGAAAACAAAACTGGAGGTAACACAATCTCAGATACCAAGATATAGTACAAAGCTGTAGTCATCAAAACAGTATCGTACTGGCACAAAAATAGACACATAGATTAATGGAACACAATAGAGAGCCCAGGTATAAGCCCACGATTATATAGTCAATTTTTGATAGATGAGGCAAGAATATGCAATGGGACAAAGACAGTCTCTTTAACAAATTGTGTTGGGAAAACTTGACAGCAACATGCAAAAGAATGAAACTGGACCACTTTCTCACACCATACACAAAAAATAAACTGAAAATGGATTAAAGTCTTAAATGTGAGATGTGAAATCATAGAAATCCTAGAAGAGAGCATAGGAAGTACTTTCTCTAACATTGGCTGTAGCAACATCTTTCTAGATATGTCTCTTCAGGCAAGGGAAGCAAAATCCAAAGCAAACTATTGGGACTACATCAAAATAAAAAGCTTCTGTACAGCGAAGTAAACAATTAACAAAACTAAAAGACAACCTACTGAATGGGGGAAGATATTGGCCTTGTCATTTGTATGTCATTTATATCCAATAAAAGGTTAGTATAAGGGACGCCTGGGTGGCTCAGTCGGTTAAGCGTCTGCCTTCAGCTCAGATCATGATCCCAGGGTCCTGGGATCGAGTCCCGCATCGGGCTCCCTGCTCCGCGGGGAGCCTGCTTGTCCCTCTGCCTCTGCCTCTCTCTGTCTCTGTCTCTCATGAATAAATAAATAAAATCTAAAAAAAAAATATATATACATATATATATATATTTAAAGAACTTGTACCTCTGAAACAAATAATACATTATATGTTAAAAAAAAAAAGAAGATAGTAGGAAGGGAAAAATGAAGGGGGGGAAATCGGAGGGGGAGATGAACCATGGGAGACTATGGACTCTGAGAAACAAACTGGGGATTCTAGAGGGGAGGGGGGTGGGGGGATGGGTTGGCCTGGTGATGGGTGTTAAAGAGGGCCTGTACTGAATGGAGCACTGGGTATTATATGCAAACAATGAATCATGGAACACTGCATCAAAAACATAACATAACAATAATAATAATAAAGAACTGATACAACTCAACACCAAAAAACCAAAACATCCAATTAAAAAATAGGCAGATGACATGGACAGAAATTTTTCCAAAAAAGACATAAAGATGGTCAACAGACACATGAAAAGATGCTCAATATCACTCATCATCAGGGAAATATAAATGAAAATTACAGGGAGATATCATGTCACACCTGTCAGAAAGGCTAAAATAAAAAATATAAGAAACAAGTGATGGCGAGGATGTGGAGAAAAAGGAACCCCTGTGCACTGTTGGTGGGAATGCAAACTGGTACAGCCACTGTGGAAAACAGCATGGAGTTTCCTCAAAAAATTAAAAATAGAACTACCATATGATCCAGTAATTTCACTATCAGCTATTTTACCAAAGAATACCAAAGCACTAATTTAAAAGATACATGCAATTTATTTACAAATAAATTATTTGTAATAACCAAGATATGGAAGCAACCCAAGTGTCCATCAATAGATGAGCACATAAAGAAGATGTAGTATATATACACAATGGAACATTACTCAGCTATTAAAAATGAAATCTTTCCATTTGCAACAACATGGATGGATCTAGAGGGTATACTGCTAAGTGAAATAAGTCATTCTATGAAAGACAAATATATGATTTCACCCATATGTGGAATTTATGAAATAAACAATTGAGCAAGGAAAAAAAGACAAACCAAAAAACAGGCTCTTAATTATAGAGAACAAACTGATGGGGAGGTTGGCAGGGTGATGGTGAAATAGGTGAAGGGGATTAATATTACACTTACTGTGATGAGCGCTGAGTAATGTATAGAATTGTTTTTAAAGATTTTATTAGAGAGAGAAAGAAAGAGAGGAGCGGGGGTGGGGGGGACAGAAGGAGGAGAAGCAGAATCCCACATAGCAGAGAGCCTGACTTGGGGCTCGATCCCAGGACCCCAGGATCATGACCTGAGCCGAAAGCAGACACTTAACCGACTGAGCCACCCAGGTGCCCCATAGAATTGTTGAATCACTGTATTGTACATTTGAAACTAATATAGCACTATCTGTTAACTATACTGGAATTAAAATTAAAAAAACCTGTAAAACCTCATTTGGAGTTATCTGTCTCTTCATGCAGCATGACATAGTAAATAAGAGTATAGGTTTTGGAATTAAGCAGATAAAATTTAAAATTCTAACTGCTCCTTAGTGTGTTACAGTGCTTCTTTGAGTCTCAGTTTTATTCATCTTTAAAATGGTGATACTAATGCTTTACTCAATAGTGTTGTGAGGGTGTATGTAATAATACCTCTGATAGAGTAGTAATCCTCTTAACCCACTCACTGGATTAATTGATGCTTTCCATTTTCATGAGATATGCAGCTTCATATATGTTTAGAGAGCCTTTCTGATGTATTGGAAGAGTGCAATGTATTGATGGGACATGAGTCCTCATGTCATAAGTATATTATGAAACTTTAAATAATTTTAATTAAAATTGGAAATATCTTCCAAAGCAATAATACTCTAATTTTTCATCTTACTAATATCATTACCCGTGTAGCACATCAGGAATAGCAATGCTTACGAGAAATGCTAGTAACACTTTTGGAACCTGATAAAAATTGTAATTGTTTTGAATTTTCTTATAAAAGACTTGAAAGGGCTCATCTAAGTTTAGGTTTATTAGTATTGTGGGGCCTTTGATGTAAAGATCAACATCACTCATTATGGAACTGGATAAAGAATGAAATGATTTAATAAAGGGGTTGGATCATATTTATTATTTTCCCTGAGGAGCCTGCATCTTTTATTTCAATTTAATATAAATTACATGTAGTCAAGGATTCAACTTCATGAGAGCAACTTTTCCCTATATTCTGAGGAGGGAATTATGATCTTTTTATTAATTCCTAGAAGCTGATTTAATAAGGTCCTAAGAAAGAGGAATTTTCCTTCCTTTGTATCAATATTTGCCAGAGTTGGGACTAGTTTTAAATTGTATTATACTGATTATATCATTTCTTTACTGTGAGATTTTTATATTGCGACTAAATTAGCATTTTTTAATTGATTGAATTACTTCAGTTAAGGGTATCAATAGATAATTGAGGTATTTTATATATTTTTAATTGAAATCTGGTATGAAAGTGGTATGTTCTGAGACAATGGGTGCTGTACCTAATTAGTGAACTAGATTATCCCAGGGATCAAATGTTTTTGGTGGGGGAGGGGAGGGAGAAATTTTGCTTTGTCATTTGTACATCCTTACTTTCAAAATGGTTTGAATTTGGCAAAGAGTTGTTCTCAGCAAAGTTTATATCGAAGTGCATGTCATCCTGATGAAGTAAGTAAAATTTTTTTCAGTTATCTAATTTAATGCTGTTTCTCATTTATGTTATCAAAGGTTGCCAACCACTCTTGAAAACACATTACACACTTAAAACTAAGAATGGGTTTTCTTGTTATTAGAGTAACAAAAGAATCATTTTCCTGTTCCTGTCTGTTCAGAACAATACATACTTTGAAAGTTTAGAATTTTCAGTCAAATTGGTTTTCAAAAACAAGGTTAAGTACTGTCAAGGGAAGATGAATTCCTTTTGTTTCTGTGCTAGTGATCTAAATGTTCTCATATTGCTGATTATGATTTTTTCAAGCTTTTTATCTTTTTATGTACTAATCCAGTATCTTTTTTTTAAAGAAACTAAAGCAGTAAAATCTATAAACTTTTCATCTTTAAGAGCTTTTCTGATTTTCCTGCTACAGTGTTTGTCTACCCTTATCTTGTTCCAGTTAAGTAGAAGAGATTGTCCTACTGAATAAATCTTAGATCATTGGTTCCTTCTTTCTTCCATTTTTTAATCATTCTCTTCTTTTTTTTGTTAATTGGTTTTTGATAATGACTATCTGGCAGGGCAGTACAAGTCTGGTTCTCAGGTATTTCAGGTCTAAAATGGATCTGCTGCATACTATTCCCAGTTACTTTGAATGTTATGAATATTTAGTGATAAAGAAAAGAAATAGGGGTGCCTGGGTGGCTCAGTTGGTCAAGCGTCTGCCTTCGGCTTAGGTCATGATCCTGCGGTCCTGGGATCGAGCCCCGCATTGGACTCCCTGCTCCGTGGGGAGCCTGCTTCTCCCTCTCCCTCTGCCTGCTACTCCCCCTGCTTGGGCTCTTTCTCTCTGTCAAATAAATAAATATTAAAAAAAAATAAAGAAAAGAAATAGACTAGGAATTTTATTTTAATTTATTTATTTTTAAAAGATTTTATTTATTTATTTGACACAGAGAGAGCACAAGTAGGGGGAGCAGCAGGCAGAGGGAGAGGGAGAAGCAGACTCCCTGTGGAGCAGGAAGCCTGATGCAGGGCTTGATCCCAGGACCCTGGGATCATGACCTGAGCTGAAGGCAGATGCTTAACCAACTGAGCCACCTAGGTGCCCCAAAAGGCTAGGAAATTTAGTTAAAAAAATACTTATGTGTTGGGGAGGACTTAAGATGGCAGAGAAGTAGGAGGACTCTAAACTTTCCTCATCCCTTGAACACAGCTAGATAAATATAAAATCATTTTGAACACCCAATAAATCAATCTGAGGCCTGAGAGAATAAAATTGTACAACTAGATGTACCAAAATGGCCACCTTGTGGAAGGTAGGAGCTGGGGAGAGTTGATTTGGGGGAGAGGAGAAGAGAACTGTGGGTCCTGCAGAGAGGAAGGAGCCCTGATCATGGAGAGAGGAGTGAGAGAGAGAGGGAGAGACAGAGAGAAGGAGTGTAAGTGCATAGGGGATTGCACAAGGAAAACTCTTCCCTGAAACCACTGACTGGGAAAAAGAGGGGGGCTGACCACCGCAAGTTTTTATAAGCTGTGGAGCACAAAGTCTGCAGCTTTGGAGGTCTGTGCCATCACCAGGTTTATGCCTGGTAGGCTGGGTGGTGCTCCAGTGGGGAAGGAGGGCGGAGACCCGGGAGCAGGCAGCATAGTCTGAGGATCCACTGGGCTGCCAGGGAGAAACAATTCCCCTCCTTGGAGTGCATTTGGGAGTGGTGGCATGGCCTCTCTAGGGACAAAAGACCCAGCAGGTGCCATTGAGCTTCCCCATTCACTAGCATAGAAACAGAGAGACCAGCTGAGGGCAGCAAACCTTGGTACTGGGTTTTGGCTGTGCTGTACTTTAAACTCCAAACTGCTGCACAATTGGGCAACCGATTTCTGGGACAAATTGGTAAACGGCAAAAGCTCAGTGAGACACTCCCCCAGAAAACCAGCATGGGTTCATGCCATGGGATCTCTAAAATGGGAGTTTTGAAATCTAGCCATGAGCCTGAGATAAAACACAGGAGTATTGTGCCACCTGGCAGGTGGACAGCTCAGGTGCAGGCAGGGTGAAGGCAGGGATATGGCAGAAGCCAGGGACTCAAGAGGGGTGAGGGGTGATTGTTTGCTCTTCTATGAGGGATTTGCTGAAGAATGGTGGCTGCAAACTTCCCACTCCGGGATGAGAGAGTTAGTCAATGCCATCTTCTCTGCCTGCTCTGCCCCGCCCCCTCACCCCCTGCCCTCTATCAACACTGACTGACCTCAGTGAGCAAACATCTCCACCCAGTGGAGGCTAGAGCTGCTTACACCAAGTCCCATAGGGCCCCTTCCCCCACACCCCCAACCTTCAGGTGCATCTCCACTAGGGCAAGTACACCTGAGATTCAGTGCATCAGGCCACATGACGAGAAGAACAGCAGAAACCCCCTTGCATGCAGCAAGTCTACTGATTATAGAGTGCTGCAAAGCTTCAGCTCTAGGGGAAATAGGATCTAGCTTCCTTCTCCACCCCCACCCCCCTGCCCTGGATCGAGCTTCTTTTAACAAGTAGACCAAAACACATATAGAATCCAGCTTCCCATTTTTGTTTTTTATTTTTATTTTTTTTGGACTCCTTAATATAGCTATTATTCTCAGAAGCAGGAATACAACAGGCTTTCCTAACAAAAAAACTGTGACCCAAACAAAATGACAAGACAGAAGAATTCACCCCAAAGGAAAGAACAGGAAGAAGTCATGGCCAGGGATTTAATCAATACAGATACAAGTATGATGTCTGAACCAGAATTTAAAACAATAATAATAAGGACATTAGCTGGGCTTGAGAAAAAAATAGAAGATTGTAGAGAATCCCTTACTGCAGAGATAAAAGAGCTAAAGACCAGGTCAAATAAAAAAATGCTGTAATCGAGATGCAAAAGTGAATAGATGCAGTGACAGTGAGGATGGATAAAGCAGAGTAATGAACCAGTGATACAGAAGATAAAATTTTAGAAAATAATGAAGTTGAATAGAAAAGGGAAAGAAAATTTTGGTGTATGAATGTAGACGTAGGGAACTCAGTGAATCTTTTTTTTTTTTTTTTTAAAGATTTTATTTATTTATTTGACAGAGAGAGACACAGTGAGAGAGGGAACATAAACAGGGGGAGTGGGAGAAGGAGAAGCAGGCTTCCCATTGATCAAGGAGCTGATGTGGGGCTCGATCCCAGGACCCTGGGATCATGACCTGAGCCAAAGGCAGACACTTAACGACTGAGCCACCCAGGCGTCCCTCAGTGAATCTTTATAGTGTAATAACATTTGTATCATAGGTGTCCCAGAAGATGAAGAGAAAGGAAAAGGAGAATAAAGTTTATTTGAGCAAATTAGAGCTGAAAACTTCTTAATCTGGGGTAGGAAACAGACATCAAAATCCAAGAAGTACAGAGAACTCCATTAAATCCAACAAAAGCTGGTCATCACCAAGACATTATAGTCAAATTCACAAATACACAGACATGGAAATAATCCTGAAAACAGCAAGGGAAAAAACATCCTTAACCCGCAAGGGAAGACACAGATCAGGTTCACAGCAAAACTGTCCACAGAAACTCTGCAGGCCAAAAACGAATGGCATGATATATTCAATATGGTGAATGGGAAAAATATGCAGACATGAATACTTTATCCAGCAAGGCTGTCATTCAGAACAGGAGAGATAAAGAGTTTCCCAGACAAAGAAAAACTAAATGAGTTTGTTACCACTGAACCAGCCCTGCAGGAAATATTCAAGGGGACTCTGAGTGGAGGAAAAAAAAGACCAAAAGCAACAAAGACTAGAAAAGAACAGAGAACATCACCAGAAACACCAAATTTACAGATAACCCAATGGCACTTAATTAATATCTATCAATAATTACTCTGAATGTAATTGGCCTAAATGCTCCAATCAAAAGACATAGGATATTAGAATGGTTAAAAAAAAACAAAAACAAGACCCATCTATATGCCACCTACAAGAGACTCATTTTAGACCTAAAGACATCTGCAGATTGAAAGTGAGGTGGTAGAAAACCATCTATAATGCTAATGGATGCCAAAAGAAAGCTGCAGTAGCCATACTTGTATCAGACAAAGATGGTAACAAGAGATGAAGAGGGCATTATATCATAATTAAAGGGTCTAACCATCAAAAAGATCTAACAATTGTAAATATTTATGTCCCCAATTTGGGAGCACCCAAATATATCAATCAATTAATAACAAACATAAAGAAACTTGACAATAATATGATAGTAGTAGGGGACTTTAATACCCTACTTACAGCAATGGACAGATCATCTAAGCAGAAAATCAACAAGGAAACAATGGCTTTGAGTGACACTGTACCAGATGGATTTAACAGATATACTCAGAACATTATCCTAAAGCAGTAGAATACACATTCTTTTTGAGTGCACAAGGAACATTCTCCAGAATAGATCACATACTGGGTCACAAATCAGCCCTTAACAAGTACAAAAAGACTGAGATCATATCATGCATATTTTCAGACCACAGTGCTATGAAATTTGAAGTCAACCACAAGAAAAAATTTGGAAAGACCACAAATACATGGAGATTAAAGAATATCCTACCAAAGAATGAATGAATTAATCAGGAAATTAAGAAATAAAAAAAATACTTGGAAGCAAATGAAAATGAAAACATGACAGTCCAAAGCCTTTGTGATGCCCCAAAGGTGGTCCTAAGAGGAAGTATTTTGCAATACAGGCCTACCTCAAGAAGCAAGAAAAGTCTCAAATATACAACCTAACCTAACACCTAAAGGAGCCAGAAAAGGAAGATCAACTAATGCCTAAAGCCAGCAGAAGAAAGGAAGTAATAAAGACTAGAGAAGAAATAAATGATATAGAAACAAATAAAAAACACAATAGAACAGATCAATGAAACTAAGAGCTTGTTCTTTGAAAGAATTAATAAAATTGATAAACCAATCCCTAACCAGACTTATCTAAAAGAAAAGAGAAAGGACCCAAATAAATAAAATCATGAATGAAAGAGGAAAGATCACAACCAACACCAAAAAATACAAACAAGTATAAGAGAATATTGTGAAAAATTATATGCCAGCAAACTGGGCAATCTGAAATAAACAGATAAATTCTTAGAAACATACAAGCTACCAAAACTGAAACAGGAAGAAATAGAAAATTTGAACAGACCCACAACCAGCAAAGAAATTGAATCAGTAATCAAAAAATCTCCCAACAAACATGAGTCCAGGGCCAGATGGCTTCCCACAGGAATTCTCCCAAACATTTAGAGAAGAATTAATACTATCTTCTGAAGCATTTCCAAAAATTACAAATGGAAGGAAAACTTCCAAACCCATTTTATGAGACCACTATTACCTGGATTCCAAAACCAGACAAAGACCCCACTAAAAATGAGAATTACAGACCAATATCCTCAATGAACATGGATGCAAAAATTCTCAACAAGATACTAGCTAATCAAATCCAAACGTACATTAAAAGTCTTATTCACAGTGATCAAGTGGGATTTATTCCTGGGCTTCAGGGTGGTTCAATATTTGCAAATCAATCAACATGATACACCACATTAATAAAAGAAAAGATAAGAACCATATGAGCCTCTCAATAGATGCAGAAAAAGCATTTGACAAAACACAGCATCTGTTCTTGATAAAAACACTCAACACAGTAGGGATAGAAGAAGCATACCTCAACATCCTAAAAGCCATATATGGAAGACCCACAGCTAATATCATCCTCAATGGGGAAAAACTGAGAGCTTTTCCTCTATGGTCAGACACAAGACAGGCATGTCCACTCTCACCATTACTATTTAACATAGTACTGGAAATCTTAGCCACAGCAATCAGACAACAAAAAGAAAATAAAAGGCATCCAAATCAGCAAGGAAGAAGTCAGACTGTTCACTATTTACAGAACGACATGACACTCTATGTAGAAAGCCCAAAAGACTCCACCAAAAAATTGCTAGAACTAATACATGAATTCAGCCAAGTCACAGGATATAAAATCAATGTACAGAAATCTGTTGCATTTCTATACACCAATAATGAAGCAGCAGAAAAAGAAATCAAGGAATCGATCCCATTCACAATTGCACCAAAACCCATAAGATACCTAGGAATAAACTTAATCAAAGAGGTAAAAGATCTGAACTCTGAAAACTGTAGAACACTTAATGAAAGAAGTTGAAGAGGACACAAAGAAATGGGAAAACATTTCATCCTCATGGATTGGAAGAACAAACATTGTTAAAATGTCTACACTACCAGAGCAATCTACACATTTAATGCAATCTCTCTATCAAAATACCACCAGCATTTTTCATAGAACTAGAACAAAACAAACAACCCTAAAATCTGTATGGAACTACAAAAGACCCCAAATAGCCAAAGCAATCCTGCAAAAGAAAAGCAAAGCTGGAGGCATCAAGATTCCACACTTCAAGCTATATTACAAAGCTATAGTGATCAAGACAGTATGGTACTGGCACAAAAACAGACACACAGATTAGTGGAACAGAATAGAAAACCCAGAATGGACCCCCAACTATATGGTCAACTAATCTTCAACAAAGCAGGAAAGAATATCCAATGGAAAAAAGACAGTCTCTTCAACCAATGGTAGTGGGAACACTGGAGAGCAACATGCAGAAGAATGAAGCTGGACCACTTTTTTGCACCATACACAAAAATAAATTCAAAATGGATGAAAGATCTAAATGTGAGACAGGAAACCATCAAAATCCTAGAGGAGAACACAGGCAGCAACCTCTTTGGACTCAGCAGTAGGAATTTCTTACTAGACACATCAGCAGAAGCAAAGGAAGCAAAAGCAAAAATGAGCTATTGGGACTTCATCAACATAAAAAGCTTCTGCACAACAAAGGAATCACTCAACAAAATCACCAAAAACTGTTGCAGCTACTCTGGAGAACAGTTTGGAGGTTCCTCAAAAAGTTAAAAACAGAACTGCATTATGATCCATCAATTGCCCTTACTATGTATTTACCCAAAAGATAGAAACATACAGATTAAAGGGGTACATGAACCCCATGTTTATACCAATATTATCAACATTAGCCAAACTATGGAAAAAGCCTGAGTGTCCATCGACTGATGAGTGGATAAAGGAGAAGTGGTATATATTCATAATGTAATATTATTCAGCCATTGCAAAAATCAAATCTTGCCATTTGCAATGATATGGATTGATGTAGAATGTATTATGCTAAGCGAAATAAGTCAGTCAGAAAAAGACTAATACCATATGATTTCACTCATATGTGGAAAGTAGGAAACAAAACAGATGAACATATGGGAAGTCAGAAAGAGAGGGAAGCAAACCATAAGAGACTCTTAATGATAGAGAATAAACTGAGGGTTGATAGAGGGAGGTGGGTGTGTGATGGGTTAAATGGGTGATTGGTATTAAGGAGTCCACTTGTTATGATGAGCACTGGGTGTTATATGTAAGTGATGAATCACTAAATTCTACTCTTGAAACCAATATTACACTATATGTTAATTAACTAGAACTTAAATAACAATTTGAGAGAAAAAAAAAACTTATGTATATAGGATTCCTTAAAAGTTGACTTTTGACTGTTGCAAATTTGTAAACATGATAAATCAGGGCTTAAAATCCATTTTCTATTCATATTAGTTTTCTGAATCTGAGAAAACTGCTTTTGATAAAAAGCAAAGGAATCTTTGGATACATTAGGGAATCTACAAATTTCTTCTTCATCTTTTTCTTGTTTGTTTTAAGATTTACTTATTCATTCCAGAGGTGGGGGAGGGGCAAAGGGAGAGGGAGAGAGAGAATCTAAAGCAGACTCCCTGGTGAGCGGGGAGCCCATAGCAAACCTGATCCCAGAACCCATGAGATCACGACCTGAGCTGAGATCAAGAGTCAGATGTCCAACTGACTGAGCCCCCTAGGCACCCCTCATCTCCATGTTTCTTAATTCTGAATCTATCCTTCTCTCTGCTTTGCAAGTTTTAATTATTCATTTTGAAAAAGTTTAAATTGCTATGTGGAATTAAATAAACTTAATTATTTCATATTTTAAAAGTTACATATAGCTTTATTTCAACCATAGTTATCACATTAATACTTGCATTCAGGGTTTTTTGTGTATGCTTTCCTGCTTTTGCACATTTTCCCTTGGAAGATTATAAGCAAATTCATTTCAGGCACAAGAGACTCTTGGGTGTGTGGAATGTCTGACTGGATTTGTGAGAAGTTCCCAAATTCCTCTACATTGACTTTTTTGGGTCTTGAGAATGTAACTTTAATTATCAAATTTTATTATAATAGGGTTTTTAAAATTTAAATTTGACTTCTATACCAAAAGTAGGAGCATAAGAAACTTGAGCCTCTTACCTTCCTGTAATGCATTCTCTATTAATCAAAAGGTACTAGCATTTAAGGTGAAAGACCTCTGGTGGTCTTTTCTGTCTCTTAACCAGTCCTCCACAGTTAATTCCTCTGTGGACAGTCTCTATGGGCATGTGTCAGAAAACTAGGACAAACTTAAGGGCTCAGATAAATGTGAGGAAACCAGTATAATTCCTAGACTGTCTTAGGGGTATTATATCTTTTTTTTTTTTTTTTTAGATTTTATTTTATTTGTTAGAGAGAGAGAGAGATTGAGAGTACAAGCAGGGGGAACAGCAGGCAGAGGGAGGAGCAGGCTTCCTGCTGAGCAAGGGACCCAATGTGGGACCCTGGGATCATGACCTGAGCTGAAGGCAGTCGCTTAACCAACTGAGCCTCCCAGGCATCCCAGGGGTATTATATCTTTTCATAGATTGGCTATTTAAGCCAAAGGTAAAACCATTTATTTTTGTTTCATTTGACTCACCTACTCACACTGAAGCTTATGACCATTCTTTCAAATAAATGTACCAGAGACTTGTTTAGTGGAGCCTTGTTTTGGGGTGAGAGACAGGAATAAATGACAGCTGCTCACAATTTCCTTCAATAATTTATTTACACAACAGGAACATCAAAGGTGGCAGTGAATTACATGAAATTTTCTCTCATTTTAGTGGCTATGAACAAAATACATTCTTACTATCAGGAAGGGGCTGGAATAGATCTCCTTTAATTTCATCATGCCATATTATGTTTTGCTTAGATGAGTGGTTGCATATTGACAGAACATGGGATGGATTGGGGCGCCTGGGTGGCTCAGTCAGTTAAGCGTCTGCCTTCGGCTCAGGTCATGATCTCAGGGTCCTGGGATCAAGCCCTGCGTTGGGCTCCCTGCTCAGCGGGAAGCCTGCTTCACCCTCTCCCACTCCCTCTGCTTGTGTTCCCTCTTGCTGTGTCTCTCTCTATCAAATAAATAAATAAAATCTTTAAAAAAAAAACATGGGATGGATCAACCTATCAGAAATATTTTGTTGCGCTCATGAAGCATATGAACAAGGAATTAATTAGATTTGATTGGTTGTTAATTGTTTAAAAATTGGGAGGTTTCACATAAAAGTATGAATTTTTGGCTTCTTTTGAAAATTCAGGAGACTTGGCAAAACTGGGCCTATATTGATGCATGTTCACTGGGGTGAGTGGCTGGTGCCACCCTTAGAAAGGGGGCAAAGGCTTTCTGTATTACACAGTCTGCACCCCTCACCATTTTCTCCTTAATTCCTTATTCTCTGTCTACTTCACTCATTTGGTATTACCTGCATTGTTTATAAATATTGCAACCCCCCATTTTAGATAATCTTTGTGAATGTGTGTGTATATGTACATATATATTACACATATATGTGTGTAATAATATATTCACATATATATTACATATATATATAAATTTTTTTCTTTCTGACCTGCCAGAGAGGTAAGTTTATGTTCTCCCTTATATCCTCATTGAAGGCACTCTTCTAGACTATCAGGGTTTTACTTGGTCAGACTACCTTACAGGATTGGCATATCTATCTACTACTTGGTTTCATTGTATTTTAAGTAATTTGTATTATGTGGCAAGTTCTTAACTCCATTTAAAATAGCTTTTGTATTATGGAAAATTTCAAATGTATACAGAAATAGAAAGTACAATAGAATTAATATAAGAACACTCATCATCCAACTTTAGCAATTATTAACTGTACTCCTCTTTCCTACTCAGTATCCTTTTAGTAGGACTATTTTGAAGTACATTACAGATATATAATTTAATCTATAAATATTTCAATATGTATCTCCAAAAGACATGTGCTCTTTTAAAAAATTTTTTTTTGAATTTGAGTATAGTTGACACACAATGTTAGTTTCAGGACACATACTTTCTATATATAAACTAGTTAACACATGTATATGTAATCACACTAATATGATTTGATATATATGTAAAATCACCCCAAATAATAATAATTCCTTAATACCAAATATCCAGTTAGTTTTGAATTGAATTATTTAGTATATGGGTTTCCCTCTCCATCTTTCTTTCTTTTTTTCGTGTATTTTTTTTTTTTTTTTTGTCTGAAGAGAGCAGATTATTTTCTTGGATTTTGCTGATTGCTTTCCTATATTGGAGTTCAGCATTCTTTTGTCTTCTATATTTCTTGCAAACAACTGATTATATGTAGAAGTCTGATTATATATTGGGCTCCTTTTTTAAAAAGACTATTTCAAAAGTGGTTTTATGTGTTCCTATTAGGAGGCATATAATATTATATTTGATAATATATCTGTTTTTATGATGTTAGCAGCCACTAAACAATTATGCATGATTCAGATTTAAATAATAATAATTCAAAACAGGAATAGAATTGCCAAAAACGTTGTACAGCTGAACTCTAGGAATTTAGAGAAGGAAAAAATAACAGGATTAAACTGATCTGGGAAAATTTCATGGAAATAGTGGTGCTTAAGATAGATCATGAAGAATGAGAATGATCATGGTAAAAGATATGACATATTTGCCAGTTTAAGCTAAGTTATACAGTGATAATAAATGACTCAAAAATTCCAGGCATTTACAATAACAAAGGTTTCTTTCTTTTTTTTAATTGAAGTATAGTTGACACACAATGTTACATTAGTTTCAGGTGTATAATATAGTGATCAGACAACTCTGTAGCTTATGCTATGCTCACAAGTGTCTTACCATCTGTCAACATACATTGCTATTACAATACCATTAACTGTATTCCCTATGCAGTATCTTTTATCTCTGTGACTTTTAGTCCTTATTCATTCCATAACTGGAAACCTGTAGCTCTCACTCCGCTTCACCCATTTTGCCCCGGTTCCCCTGCATCCATCCGTTCTCTATATTTATGAGTTTGTTTCTGCTTTTGTTTGTTTTGTTTTTTAGATTCCATACATAAGTGAAATCATATGGTATGTGCCTTTCTCTGACTTATTTCACTTAACGTAATACCCTTTAGGTCCATCAGTGTTGCAAAGTGCAAGATCTCATTCAACAAAGATTTATTTCTTGCTTCCAGTACGCATCCACTGTGGGGGTCAGCTGTAGTTTTGTTCCACATCTTCATGTCAGGACCCAAGCTGATAGAGTAGCTTCTATCTGGGACATTTCTGATCTCATGCAAGAGGAAATGAGACTATACTGGAACCAAGCAATTGTTCGTATTATCACTTCTGCTTGAGAAATGGCACATGTCACTTTTGCTCATACATCTGTTCAAGTCTTATAGCAAGCCTGATATATATAGAGTGGGGTGTATAATCGTGTCATTGGGCAACACAGCAAATATTTTAGAGAATACTATACTCTGTGACAGGACAGACTACTCTGGGTGAGAAGGCCAAGGCTATTCTGGGTAGGAAGAGGCACAAATACATGCAGAATATTTTGGAGTTAGTAAGTAGACCTTTTTTTAGGGGTAGAATACCTATAGGTAGAAGGTAGAATAGGTCTGGGTAGAAGAGTAGAGAGTATTAAAACTAGAGAGGGAAGGTACTGTAGAGTTTACATTCCAAACTCACATTCAGCTAACCTCTTCCATTGAAGGCCAGACGTTGGAATGGAAAGCTGTAGCTCAGCCATCTACATAGGTAATTTTAAATTTGCTAGTAGCTACATTAAAATAAAAAAAAAACAGGTGAAATTAATTTTAATGTATTTTATTTAACTAATGTGTCCCACCCAGCATTGTTTTATTTACCTTATTCATCACTGTATTCTCAGCACTCAGTAAAGAACTGACAGCAGTTTGCTGTCTTAGAGAAGGGGATTTTTGGTCTCACGAGTTGGCCTCCCAAAGAGAATGCATTTTTGAATAAGGATGGAATGGTAATGATCTGTAAGCAAACATGGAACTGAGAATACTGTTCCTCCTCTCATCCTGGAGTTTCTAGAGTAAGAAAAAATGAGCAGCCTCTTCTTAAGAGGACTGTAAGAGTAATGGTGCCATCTGGGGAAAGCCAGATTTTAGAGTAAGGAGATGATGGGAACATTTAATGAAGAGTGTAGGAACATTGGAGAGAGTTTTTAAGAGGTCCAGTCCTAGAGATTGTATTAGTGTTACAAGATAGGGTGACATGGGGAGCTAGACTGGGTGGCAGAGTAATTAGAAGGGTGTAAGAAAGGGAAGTGATGAGACAGTGGAGGATTTGTACAAAGTTACTCTCAGAGGGAATTATAACTTATAAGGGAATCATAAAGGATCACAGGAATGAAGGAGAGTGGGCAGAAGGAATTTTGAAGGAAGAACCATTCTGGGATTCCAAATTGATGGAAAATAGTTTAAGTGCTATTGGGAGCTAGTATGCCAGGTTAGAAGAGGTCTCTGGACAGATTGGCTTTTCTGTGGCCATTGCCCCAGATGGATAAGGGAAGTAGATGAGATCTGGAACTTGAGAATTTAAATGAGAAGGACCCAGAACAGTTGTGACAATGGGGATGTTTCAAAGTAAGGATCTGTAGTTCTTGATGACTGGATGTGATGAAGGAAGAGAAGTTGCTTTATCAATGTTTATGAATGCTATTAAGCACCTTAAATACATTATGTTTAAACCTTATAAAATATCCTACAAGGTAATTGAGATGAATTTCTATTTTTATAGACATGGAAACTTAAGTTCAGAAATGGTCTAATAGAACTACTAAGAAATAAAAACAGGACTATCCCAGATCCAGTTGACTCCAAAATCCTTTGCTCTTCCTTCCATATGCTCTCTTTCCAGAGAGGAGAGAAAAAGAGATCAAAAAAGGTTTGAGTTTTTAAACTTGGTGATTCATTGACAGAAATGGAAGGAAATGGGGGGGGATGGTATTGTTGCCGAAAGGATAGGTTTATTTCAGGCACATTGAATTTTAGGTAATAATGGGATATCCATGTGGGCATGATGAGGATGCAGTTAGATATTTGAGACTTAACTCTGAGAGAACCAGGAGAGGAGATAATACCAATGGAAGTGTATATGGTTGAATGTAAGTATAGATATATGTTGTGTAAAGAGTAAGCTGGAGATAAAAATGAATCATTTATTTAAAGATTTTGAAAAATTGGGGTATATAAAATTTCTGATTATTATAAAGATTGCAAAATAGTCATTTTTAGAATAGATTGTATGTCATATATGTAGACATAAAAAATTATTTGTATAGTTATATTGAAAGCAATAACATATATATACAATTATATACATATGTATTTTTTAATATATACTAAGACTAATGTCCTGCAAGGGAAATTCACATTATATTGGTCCTAATAACATTGCATGAGTGGTCTTTGGACTCAGAACATTAATAATTGATGATTTTAATATACTACATAATATTGTCCTATAAATGAAAGGTTATTAAATGTAAATATTGCAGTCATATGATAATTTAGATTAGGTATATACTAAATCTCCCTGGCTGCTTCAGGAATTTTCACTTGCAGATTTTTAAACAAATGTTTATTGAGAGCTTGCTCTGTGTTAAACATTTTTCACATGTGCTATTCTATTTAGTTCTCAAATGACCCTGCTAGATTTGAGATTTTTTTTATAGTGAAGAGGATACAACATTAATATATGTCAGTGATGGCAATATTACCACTTTTATAGCACTGTAGAACATACATAACAATTTCATATGCATAATCATATTAGTACAAGAATCATTGTGCTGAACATATATTGTTTGTTACAGAATTCTGCAACTTATTTAATACTTATAGACCTACTGTGAGGAAGGTATTATTATCATTATATTTACAATGAGGAGTGTGAGACTTATGTAGTTAAATAGCTTGGCCAAGGCTACATGCCTAGTAAGTAACAGATCACAGATGATTTTAAGAACATTGCAGTTTGGGGCACCTGGGTGGCTCAGTCGGTTAAGTGGCTGCCTTCTGCTCCGGTCATGATATCCGGGTTCTGGGGATTGAGCCCCACATTGGGTACCCTGCTCAGTGGGGGAGTTTGCTTCTCCCTCTGCTGCTCTCCCTGCTTCTGCTCTCTCTCTCTGTCAAATAAATAAATAAAATCTTAAAAAAAACCAAAAAACATTGCAGTTTAAGCCATTACAATGAGTACCACTATCAGCTTTGGATTGACAATAAATTGTTACAGTAGCTAAAGGAAAATAAAATGTGAAAAGCAAATATCATCCTCATGTTGGTATTGCACTTCTTTCTAGCACTTAGTGCCATTATAGAAATTATACCAATATTTGGGGATATTTATTTTTAATTTGGGTTGTTTTATAAAACTGTTTTAAAAATGCAGTTATGGGGTTGCCTAGGTAGCTCAGTCGGTTAAGTGACCAACTCTTGGTTTTGGCTTGGGTGATGATCTCAGGATCGTGGGATTGAGACCTGTGTCTGGCTCTGTGCTCAGCACGGAGTCTCCTTCAGATTCTCTCTCCCTCTTCCTCTCACTCCAGGTCACGTGCACTCTTTCTCACTCAAATAAATAAATAAATAAAATCTTAAAAAAAATAGGTATGTCTGTAGCTTGAAATCTGGAATTATGATGCCTCCAGCTTTTTTTAATTGTGTGCTTACTAATGGACAAATACTATTTTATTTTATTTAAAAATTTTTTTTGATTTAAATTCAATTTAGTTAACATATAGTGTATTGTTAGTTTCATGGGTAGAATTTAGTGATTCATCAGTTGCATATAACACCTAGTGCTCATTACATCAAGTGCCCTCCTTAATGCCCATCACCCAGTTACCCCATAGCCCCACCTATCTGCTCTCAAGCAACCCTCAGTTTTTTTCCTATAGTTAAGAGTCTCTTATGGTTTGCCTCCCTCTCTGTTTTTATATTATTTTATTTTTCCTTCCCTTCCCCTCTGTTCTTCTGTTTTGTTTCTTTAATTCCACATATGAGTGAAATTATATGGTATTTGTCTTTTTCTGACTGACTGTTTTTGTGTGATTCCTCCAGTTTTGTTTTTCTTTTTCAGGATTGCTTTTGCTATTTGGGGTCTTTTGTAGTTCCATACAAATTTTAGGATTGTTTGTTTTAGCTCTGTGAAAAATGCTGGTGGTATTTTGATAGAGATTGCATTAAATGTGTAGATTGCTTTGGGTAGTATAGACATTTTAACAATGTTTGTTCTTCTAATCCAGGAGGATGGAATGTTTTCCCATTTCTATTAGGTTTATTCCTAGATATCTTATGGTTTTTGGTGCAATTGTGAATGGGATCGATTCCTTGATTTCTTTTTCTGCTGCTTCATTATTGGTGTATAGAAATGCAATAGATTTCTGTACATTGATTTTATATCCTGCGACTTGGTTGAATTCATGTATTCTAGCAATTTTTTGGTGGAGTCTTTTGGGTTTTTTACATAGAGTGTCACGTCATCTGTAAATAGTGAACAGTTTGACTTCTTCCTCGCTGATTTGGATGCCTTTTATTTTCTTTTTGTTGTCTGATTGCTGTGGCTGAGACTTCCAGTACTATGTTAAATAGTAATGGTGAAAGCTGTAGTCATCAAGACAGTCTGGTACTGGCATAAAAACAGGCACATAGATCGGTGGAACAGAACAGAGAACCCAGAATTGGACCCTCAACTCTATGGTCAACTAATCTTCAACAAAGCAGGAAAGAATATCCAATGGGGGAGGGAACATGTCTCTTCAACAAATGATATTGGGAAAACTGGATAGCAACATACAGAAGAATGAACTGGACCACTTTCTTATACCATACATAGAAATAAGTTCAAAATGGATGAAAGATCTAAATGTGAGACAGGAAACCATCAAAATCCTAGAGGAGAACGCAGGCAAAAACCTTTTTGATCTTGGCTGTAGCAACTTACTAGACACGTCACAGGAGGCAAGGGAAACAAAAGCAAAAATGAGCTATTGGGACTTCATCAAGATAAAAAACTTCTGCACAGCAAGGGAAACAATCAACAAAACTAAAATGTAACCTTCTAAATGGGAGAAGATATTTGCCAGTGACATATCTGATAAAGGGTTAGTATCCAAAATCTATAAAGAACTTACCCAACTCAACACCCAAAACTCAAATAAGAAATGGGCAGAAAGTATGAATAGACACTTTTTAAAAGAAGACATCCAGATGGCTTACAGACACATGAAAAGATGCTCATCATCAGGGAGGTGCAAATCAAAACCACAAACTGAAGGTTGATGGAGGAAGGTGGGTGGAGGTTGGGCTAGATGGGTGATGGGTATTAAAGAGGGCGCTTGTGATGAGTACTGGGTGTTGTATATAAGTGATGAATCACTGAATTCTACTCCAGAAACCATATTGCATTGTATGTTAACTAACTAAAATTTAAATTAAAAAAATGCAGTTATTTTTAGAGGCAGGAGATTTAACAGATGATCTCTAGCTTTCCTCCAACTCCTCATTCCTTAAGTATATCATGAAATTATTCTTTTAGGAAAGAAAGAAAGAGAAAATTATATAAGAAGGTATACCCACTAGAAAAGAATTAAAAAGTGCCTTGGTTTTTCAGATGCTGTATTATATTTTTATATTACTCAACTACTGTGAGATCTATAGTTTCTGTGAAGAGATAATACTGTGACCCAGAGCTAATACTTTGGAAATTTCTGAAGCATTTCAGCATGATAGAACTGAGTAGAATGACATTTTATATTTGAATTTATTTTTAAAGAGCAAAGAGGCAGACATGGCTTGTTGATTTTTTTTTTTTTTTTTACATCACTCAAGAAACATTTCATGATTTAAAACAAAGGAGAATTTCTGATACTCCTTTAATTTTTTTTTCACCTATTAAAACCTATTACATGACCTATTACATGACACCTATTACATGACCTCAGTAAATCTACCTACTTAACTCTGGCTTCTTTTCAAATTTTTATTTAAATTCTAGTTAACATATAGTGTAATATTGGTTTCAGGAGGAATTTAGTGAGACCTGGAATAGCCAAGCAATCCTGAAAAAGAAAAAGTTGGAAGCATCACAATTCTGGACTTCAAGCTATATTACAAAGCTGTAATCATCAAGACAGTATGGTACTGTCCCGAAAACAGACACATAGATCAATGGAACAGAATAAAAAAACCTAGGAATGTACCCACAACTATACGGTCAACTGATCCATGAAAAACTTTCAGCCTACTTGGGAACTACGGCAGTGTATTTACATTAGACTTAGTTGAGGATTTGAGTGGTAGCACAGTCAAGATCTGTAATCTTGGGCATGCATGATAAACTTCTGAGTCTTATTTTCTCTTTTGATAAATAACACAAGTGTAGGTTTATTACTAGGTTTAATTGTATATATACGGTATTATCATTAAGGCACTTTTGTGGTGTTATCTAGATACTCAAGAACTTCCTCTAATGGGAATTTCAGATGCTGTGGCTTGCTGGAGAAAGAAGCATTTTTGAGTACATATCACAAAATATAGTCTGGTGTTAATAAGTAATTCTTTTGTAGTTTCTACTTCTAGTACTTTTAAGAAACTAGGATAGGGTTTACAGAGAATTGGGATTGCAAAGATTTTTACAACTGTGGAACCAAAGTTTTTTCCAGATGTTTCTTGGGTTGTTCTGGTAATGTGTGATCATCCTAGATGTATTTGATTTAGAATTACTTATGTTAATAGTGAAATCATTTGGAGGAAGCAGGGCCATTGTGAGTGGAAATCTGATTAGATCAGGAAAGCAAAGACTTGGATTATTCTTTCTTTTGCTTCATGCAGGCAGGCCTTTTCTTTTTAAAAAATTAACTTCAGGGATGTAATTTACATCATGATGTGTATAGTTAACAATGCTGTGTTGTGTATTTGAAAGTTGTTAAGAGAATACATCTTAAAATTCTCATCACGAAAAGAAAATTTGTAACTGTGGTGATGGATATTAAATAAACTTGTAATCATTTCACAATATAGACATATAGCAAATCATTATGTTGTATACCTAAAATGAGTAAAATGTTATATGTCAATTATATCTCAATTAAAAAACCAAAACCAAAAACAAAAAAGTATATGTATTTTTATTTTGCCAGAAATACTCTATATCATCTAGAGGAAAGGGTTCATTCTGGTGAGGACGTGTCTCTATTGTAGCTCTGCAAAGCCCTGGGAAATATAGGGAAAATAAAATGCTTGAGCAGGAAATTAACTAAATGACCTTTCAGTTCTCTTATTTCCTCCTTCCCTCCTGAGAAATACAGTGAAACTGTCTCTTGGTACTCTTAGTATGCTTAGTAAAGACTAGATAAATGGGCAGACAAAAACTTGATTCAAAATGCATCCTTGATTCAAGAATAATTAGAGAACTTAGAGAATAACCTCAAGCTATTTTTATTCCCTCTGGGTTTTGTAGTTCTAAATTGTTTACAAGAAGCTTCTTATTGTCCAAAGATAGATGTATTTTCTTATTTTCTCTTAATATATTTATAGAATTGATGACATTGTTTTAAGCAAGCTAAATATGCGTATAGCAAAGGACTATATTTCTTGCCTTTGAGTCTTGGCATTAGCTTTTCTTTCTTAAATAAATGATCAAAATTACTTCCCTGAAGTAAATGATCAAAAGACCAAGTATAGCCCAGACTTATTATTAAAAACAAAAAAGGGGTTAATTATTTTGGTTATATTTATACATATATTTTCAGTGATTTGTGTGGTTAAGTTAGACTTGAGTTCCAATTCTGCCTATTAACCTACAATTATTTTAGGAATTAATTTAGTTAATATTTGTAAGCATTTAGTATAGTGCTAAGAACATAATAAAGCACAATTAAATATTTGTTAAACAAATTAAAAAAGTTACATTGTGAGAAATCTGATGACTTTCAAGTTCACAGAACCTATGTAGTATTGAACAAAGTATGAGCTCAGTGGAAATTTCTGGATTTTTGGTTACCTTACACATTGTATGTCCCTGGCAAATTTTAGATGGATGACACTGAACACAAAAATGCTCACCATTATTTGTTATTACATTGCTATTTTACATAGCTTCTTATATTTTTAGAAGCACTGAAAAATGTATTTGATTTGTTTTCTCAATACTGATAATAGATCATTTGAATCTCTCTAAAGATAGCTTGGCCACTTAGTTGTTAAAAACTGCAGAATTGGTTTGCCTTTAGGAAGAAGTATTTTAGATAGATAGTTCAGCTCTTGTTATTCTAGTGATAAGGTAAAAGTGTTAACAATACACCAAAGCTCCTTGGCTAAAAGGCTTGTTTCTTAATAAGTAGAATAAATAATTTCAAAACTCTTATGATTGAGACTGGTTTTCTGCCTCTTTTTGACATTTGTGGATAAAATTAGAGTTACTCTAATGATTTGGCATAAACAAAAGCATTATTTTTTAATTCTTTTCAAAGCATTTTAAAGTACTAAATACATTTGGCAGTCATGCTAGTGTATGCCGATGAGTTTTATAGATCTGTTTTTTTTCCTAGAGTGGTTGTATTGTACATAGATTATTTTCTTTAGCAGCAGGGAAGTGGTTTCCTAGAGGAATAAGTGACTAACCCAACAAATCTTCTGTAGACTTTTGGGGATAGATGATGTTAGATAGGCACTACAGGTATTATACAAACATTTTCTCACACAGGGATATGAGAAGAGAAAAGAAAGATTATAATTTGGAATAGGAGATAACTGGTCATATAAGATATATTCAGAATACACAGATGAACGTAGGTATGTTTTGTTGTTCACTATGGGTATTGGTATCACATAACTAAGTTAACCCCCTAAGTTTAGTAAGAAATTTCTGGGACTTTGAGATTCAGTAAAGAAGAATAGCAAAGGGTGCCTGGGTGGTTCAGTAGGTTAAGCATCTGCCTTTGGCTCAGGTCATGATCCCAGGGTCCTGGGATGGAGTCCCGTGTTGGGCACCCTGCTCTGTGGGGAGCCTGCTTCTCCCTCTTCCTCTGCCTGCTGCTCTCCCTGCTTGTGCTCTCTCTGTCTGTCAAATAAATAAATAAAATCTTAAAAAAAAAAGAACAGCAAAATATTTGTTTTGTTTTGTTTTCAGAGAGAGAGGGGGAGGAGGGGCAGAGGGGCAGAGAGAGAATCTTAAGCAGGCTCCGTGCTCAGTGTGGAGCCCGACATAGGGCTCAGTCTCACAACCCTGATATCATGACCTGAACTGAAATCAAGAGTCAGACACTTAGGGGCGCTGGGGTGGCTCAGTTGTTGGGCGTCTGCCTTTGGCTCGGGTCATGATCTCAGGGTCCTGGGATCGAGCCCCACATTGGGCTCCCTGCTCAGCAGGGAGCCTGCTTCTCCCTCTCCCACTCCCCCTTGCTTGTGTTCCCTCTCTTGCTGTGTCTCTCTCTGTCAAATAAATAAATAAAATCTTTAAAAAAAAAAAGTCAGACACTTAATTGACTAAGCCACCCAGGCACCCCACAAAATATTTGTTTTTAAAAGAATATATTATTGAATAAAAATGTATGACAAATTGGTGCAAAATATTTTCAAAACTGAACCTACCACAGAAGATGTGGAGCTTTCAAAACTTTCATACATTGTTGTTGGAGGTATAAACTGGTATAACCACTTAGAAAAGTTTGGCAGCATCTGTTTAAGTTGTGCATGTGCATACCCCACTGCCTAGGTATATACCTTTCCCCCAGATGTGTATGTATGTGCACAGAAAGTTGTGTACAAGAATGTTGATAGCAGTATTATTTGTGATAGCTTAAAATTAAAGCAAAACCTAAATGTCCATGATAGTAGAATGCATGGATAAATTGTTGTCTATTACTACAATAGAATACAGCAATTTGAATGAAAAAACTATAGTCAGCATAATGTTGAAAGAGATACAAAATAATACATGTCATATGGTTTTATTAACTTAAAGTCCTGGAACAGTAAAAACTACTTGTAGTGTTAGAAGTTGGAACAGGATTTACCTTTGGGGGAAGAATAGAAGATAGTGATTTGGAAGGGGCAAGATGATGACTTTGGGGTTCTGGAAATGTTCTATTTCTTGATGTGGGTAATTGTCTTTCAAATGTGCTGATTGTGATTATTCACTGGTCTTCATACTTAGGATTTGTGCACTTTTTTGTAGGTATATCTAGATAAAAAGAATTGTAAAATTACTCTGTTCCAGTATCTCCATGATTTGTTATAGTATCTAGAATACCCTTAATAGAGGAACAATAGGACCGTAGGATATACTTTACAAGACATTGGAGTAGGAGAAATTGGGCTTCTTTCTCTTTCTCTCTCTCTCCCTCTCTCCTTTTCCGCCCTCTCCCTTCCCCCCTCTCCCTCTCTCTGTCCCTCTCTCCCTCTTTTGTCCCCCTCTCCCCCTTTCCCTTCCTTCTTCCCTCTCTACCTCCCTCCCTTTCTTCCTCTCCTTTTTTTCCCAGAAGAACCTTGCTATCTACTAGTTTGGGGCAAATTAATTCTCTTCTTTAAACCTCAGATACTCATCTATAAATAGAGAAAATAGTATTTGTAAGGATCAACAGCATAGTTGATTTTAAAGTATTCTAAAATATGTATAAATGGAATTGTTCTTATTAAATGAATCAAGGAAGTATCAAAGATCAAGCGTTGTTCATTCAAAGAGCTGAACATCTATAGGTAAGAATTGATACTGTATTTAACCAAGCAATCATTTATGAAAAGCTGAGCAGCAGACATGTGAATTGCCAAAGGATGTGCTGAAAGGCCCCTATCTATTGGCTCTTTCCTCATGATATGTAAGCATTCTTATATCTCTCATTTACAGAACAGCAAATCCATTCCTCAAACCAATGTATATGTATATGTGTGTATATATGCTTATATGTATATATGCTTATATGTATAAGTGTATACATATATATGTATGTGTATATGCTTATATGTATATACGTATATGTATATATATGTTTTGTATATATGCTTATATGTATATATGCTTATATGTATAAAAAAGGTTCTTTTCATTTACTCTATAGTTTTTATTTCTCCACATTCTTTTTTCTCCTTTTTATTTATTTTTATCTTTGTTTTCCTGTTAGGGACTTTACAAAAATGTCCGTTTGTGGTCTCCGGCTATACTCCCATATTTAAAAGTGAGACACTAAAAAGCTGATTGGAACTTTTGTGTTTGTAAAGCTTATTGACTGAAGAGAGGGTGAGTAGGCTGGGTCATTCTCTGGGGGATGCCCTACTGTAAGTATCCATAGATTGTTTCTCTTTGACTAGTAATTTTTCCCAGTAAGAGATCCTTTAATTTTCTGCCTTGTGGGGAAAAAACCGGGTTGCAAGAATTCTTGTTGTAAATGAGGTAAGGGGGCTTGGAAACTTATGACTTAGTACATAGACTTTCAATTAATCTTCTTAATTTTAGTAAGGTTTTCCCACGTTTAGCTCTACCTGGTAATTTTAGTTCCAGAGTCCAATGTCGCAAATATTAATGCTTCCCACAAATATTTTTAGTTCTCTTCTCTTTGAGGTTAGATGTGTCCATGTGATATCTTTTGGCCCATGAAAAGGAAGTAGAGGTGATCGTCCTGAGCAGAAGCATTTAATTGCGGGTGAGACTCATTCCTACCAATTCAGTCATGGGAACCACGTGTTGATATGGCCAGCATGTGGAGGGTAACTGCCCTAAAGTGTTGTCCATCTGAATAAGAATAAACTGTCATTGTACCAAACTACTGAGGTTTTGGGCTTGTGTAATATATCCTGGCAAATGTTTTAAAACTTCTAGAAAGTAAATCTCTGGTGTTTTGCCAGGATGGGAGAAAGGGCAGTTTCCATGTTGTGTTGAGTACATTTTGCTTATATAGTCTCAACCAGTCCTCCTGCTTTTAGCTTTATCTGTACTTCCATTTTCAGTGGGATTCTAGGCTTCTACAGTCAGAATCAACCTGCTTCTGGGCTTTGTTCTATTGCCACCATAGGTTTGCACTTTCTTTGTTCTTTTTAGTTGCCATTTTTCTGTTAGCTTTTAAATTTCCAAAATGTTGTTGCCATCACTTTCTTTTCTTGTCTCCCTTTGGGTTTATATAATTTTTAATTTCTCTCATTCCTATCATTTCAGTGAAGTTTTCAGAAGGGAGCTGTGTTGTTAAATATCAGTATTCAACACACCATGTTTAACAAGAGGACTTACTTATGTTACTAACTTGGTCAAGTTATTTCATATCTATGATTGATAAATTATTTGGATGACCATCAGGGTCTCTTTAGCTTGGAAGTTTGCAGTGACTTTATTCTCATTCTTTGGTAGAGGTTGGTAGAAAGTTTGCAATGTTCTTATTTTTTGGGCAGTACAGAACAAAACAAAACAGAAAATTTTTTATCATTTAATATTTTCATCACCCAAAGCATTTTGTGCATTATTACAAATAAACTTCCATCATTAATGACAAATACATGGGTTGTTTATGATTGATTACAAATCCCTTGAAAGTATAGAATGTGATTTTTACATTGTTAATTTATGCAGTAATGTTTGCTTCTTACATGTATTTTCTTATATTAAATAAGTGCTCAGTGATGGAGTGACATTATCTGATTTAGAAATTTTCTGTCTAATCCTTTGATCATTTATATATGACTTTCAAATTTTAGTAAAGATGGCATTGGAGTCTTGTTGATACACTGCTAGTATTTATTTGCAATGAGATTTATAGTCTGATCAAGTCTTCTAAAAAATGATTTTCTGAGAGTCATAGTAATGCTCATTCAAAATTTGATATCTACTTACAGTTAAAGGTAAAAGCACTGTCAATCTATTCAGAAGTACATTTTTTATGACTTCAGAAGTATTTGAACTTCATCTGTTCTTTTGCTTTGGAATAACCCTTGTGATTCAAGGACTGGGAGTGAGGGTAAGGTATATACTGCAAGCCCAAATACATATAACTGATCTATGGCTATATTACATCGTTTAAAAATATTTTCTATATGAATTTTTATAAATATGAAAAAATTGAAAAAATACTCATAATCAAAGTAGGTGTTCAAGTATTAGTAAATTATAATTTTACTAAGTTTTATGTAGTGTTGAGATACTATTTAATCTTTTTTTATGTTTGAAAACATTTTGAGATACTGTTTAATTTTGTACATATCCTATTACCGTTTACTGTTTTTATTTTATTTTCTCTTTAAAAAATTATCATGGGGCGCCTGAGTGACTCATTCGGTTAAGCTTCCAACTCTTGATTTTGGCTCAGGTCATGATCTCAGGGTCTCTTCCTCCCTTTGTCCCTCCCCCCCCTTGCTTGTGCTCTCTCTTTCCTCTCTCCCTCTCTAAAAAAAAAAAAACCAAAAGCCAAAAACCAAAAAACCCACTATCATATTGAGGAATATTAAAATATACACAAAATACTATTTTAACTGCAGTGATGAAGTTCACTAAACATTTAACCAGTACCTTTGACATCAAGAGTTCGTCTCTGGAGTCCTTGTCAAATCCAGTGAGCTTTGTGTTTAAAATAGAGTTGAGAAAATGACTTTAAATTATAAAAGGGTAAATTTAAGGAAGGCATTAGGAAGAAACTTCCTGGTAAGGAGTATAAAATAGAAGAGGGAAGGGATAGAATTCATTTCCTGGATTTCTTTATAATTATGGCATTAGGTTGTTCATAGGCTGAATTAGGAAACTGTTCTAGAGGCTTACCTAATTACAAGAGCATAATTTATCTGTCTGGCACAACTCTATAAAGTAAATGCTAATATTAACTTTATGAGGAAACTAAGGCACAGAGATGATAAGTATATTGTCATCTAGCTTGTCATTGGTGGAACTATGATATGAACTCAGTCATACAAATTGTCATACAAATATAAATATATATATTATATAAAAACATATAATAAACAAAATATTTTAAAATGGAAATAGAGTAAAATCCCTCTATTGGCACAATCAGAATCAATAGTTGGTCAGTTAATTGGAAAAGTCAGTTAAAGGAGTAAATGATAAAAAGTGATATATACACACTTTGAAACATATGAATATGTATTCACATAAAGCATTGTCTACATTTTGTAAGTTTGCTTTTTCAAAGCTGAGTGAGAATTAAAGGCACCTGTAAGCAAACTATAAAGAATTCTAGATTTTATTTTAAGTGTTTTTACTGGACACTCGTGTGGGTCAGTTGGTTAAGTGTCTGACTCTTGATCTCAGGGTTGTGAGTTCAAGCCCTAGATTGGGCTCCATGCTGGGCGTGGAGCCTACTTAAAAAACAACAACAAAAAAATAAAAGTCTTTTTACAGTTGTGTATTTTTTTTAAAGTTTTTATTCAAATTCCAGTTAGCTGACATATAGTATACTATTAGTTTCAGATTTACAATATTGTGATTCAACACTTCCGTACAACACATGGTGCTCATCACAATTGTGTTCCTTAATCCCGATCACTTAGTTAATCCATCCGCCCCCCACCTCCCCTCTGGTAACCGTTAGTTTGTTCTCTGTGGTTAACTGGTTTGCCTCTCTCTCTCTCTCCTCCCCCGCCTTGCTCTTTTGTTTTGTTCCTTAAATTCCACATATGAGTGAAATCATATGGTATTTGTCTTTCTGTGTCTGACTTATTTCACTTAGCAAAATACTCTCTAGCTTCATCCATGTTGATGCAAATGGCAAGATTTCTATTTTTTTGATGGATGAGTAATATTCCATTGTATATGTATTCTACATCTTCTTTATCCATTCATCAGTCAGTGGACATTTGGGCTCTTTCCATAATTTGGCTATTGTTGACAGTGCTGTCATAAACATTAGGGTGTGTGTATCTCTTCCAATCTGTTATGTTTCTGTCCTTTGGGTAAATACTTACTAGTGCAATTGGCTGGATCATAGGGTAGTTCTACTTTTAACTTTTTGAGGAAACTTCAAACTGTTTCCTGAGTAGTTGCAACAGTTTACATTCCCACCAACAGTGCAAGAGGGTTTCCCTTTCTCAGCATCCTCACCAACATATGTTGTTTATTGTGTTGTTGATTTTAGCCATTCTGACAGGTGTGAGGTGGTATCTCATTGTGGTTTTGATTTGTATTTCACTGATTATGAGTGATGTTGAGCATCTCTTCATGTGTCTGTAAGCATCTGGATATCTTCTTTGGAAAAATCTCTACTTTTTTTTCTTAAGATTTTATTTATTTTAGAGAAAGAGAGTATGAGTGGGGGTAGGAGCATAAGGAGAGGGAGAGAATCCCACGCAGATTCCACGGTGAGCATGGAGCCCACATGGAGCTCGATCTCATGACCCTGAGATCTTGAACTCTGAGCTGAAATCAAGAGTGGGACACTTAACTGACTGAGCCACCCAGGCACCCCTCTTCTGCCCACTTGTTCACTGGATTATTTGTTTTTTTGGTGTTGAGTTGGATAAGTTCTTTACAGATTTTGGATACTAATCCTTTATCAGATATGTCATTGGCAAATATGTCCTCCCATTTAGAAGGTTGCCTTTTTAAGTTTTGTTGATTGTTTCCCTTGCTGTGCAGAAGTTTTTTTTATCTTGATGAAGTCCCAATAGCTCATTTTCGCTTTTGCTTCCCTTGCCTCTGGTGATGTGTCTATACTTGATCTTAGCCAAAAGCCCAAGAAGCGATCTGGAGATGTGTCTAGTAAGAAATTGCTACCGCCGAGGTGGGTTGAATCTCAGGTGGACTTGCCCTAGTGGGGATGCTCCTGCAGGGCACAGGGGGGCAGTACTTGGTGTAAGTGGCTCCAGCCTACACTCGGTAGTGGTGTTTTGCCCACTGAGGTCAGTCAGTGTTGATGGAGGGGGTAGGCAGAAAAGATGGCATTGACTAGCTTTCTCATCCCTGGAATGGGAAGTTTGCAGCCGCCACTCTTCAGCAGCCCTCATAGAAGAGCAAACAATCACCCCTCTTGTGTCCCAAGCTTCTGCCAGATCCCTGCCTTTACCCTGCCTGCATCTGAGATGTCTGCCTACCAGGCAGCATAGTACTCCTGTGTTTTATCTCAGGCATGTAGCTGGGTTTCAAAACTCCAAATAAACAGATCTGTGCAGTGTGGACCCACGCTGGTCCTCTGGTGGGGTGGGGGGGGGGGCAGTGGTTTGCTGTGCTTTTGCAGTTTGCCAGTTTGTCTTGGAGATTGGTTGCATGATTGTGCCATGGTTCAGAGTTTGTGGTAAATCACAGCCAAAACCTGGCACCAAGGTTTATTGTCTTCAACTGGTCTCTCTGTTTCTATGCTAGTGAATGGAGCATCTCAGTGGACCTGCCAGGTTTTTTGTCCCCGGAGAGGCTGTGCTACTACTCCCAATGCACTCCAAGGAGGGAAAACTGTTTCTCCCCCGGTGACCCAGAGGATCCTTAGACCATGCTGCCTGCTCCCAGGTCTCCACCCAAGTGCTCAGATTGATATTTTTGGTGTTCAAAATGATTTTGTATTTATCTAGCTGTGTTCAAGGCACGAGGCCTTGAACTAGGGTGCCCCTAGTTCTCTGCCATCTTAACTCTCTCTTCTCATATTTTCACACTGTTAATCATGTTTTATGACTGAATAGTTTATAGTCTAGATATACTATAATTTATTTATGGGCATTTAGTTTTTCTAATTTTGCCTAATGTAAACAACACTGCAGTGAAATTCTTTTTATGTATCTTCAACCAGAAAGTAGTGGAATAATGCCTTTGAAATTCTGAAAGAAATTATTTCCAACCTAGAATTCTATGTCCAGCTAAATTTTCAGTAAATTTAAGGTTAGATTAAGGTTATGTTCAGACTTATAGGAAGTCAGAATTTGTATCTTTGTTTTCCTATCTCAGCAAGTTGCTTAAGGATATATGTATATATATCAGCAAAATTAAGGAGAATGTGATGAAAGAGAAAAGTAGATCCAATCCCAGAACATAGTGAAGGAAAATCAGAAATTGATAGCTAAGCAGCAAGCTTAGAGAATGAATCAGTCCAGATTAGAGTGGAAAGAGAAAATTCTTGGAAGAATAAGGGGTTCCCATGCGATAGGTTCCTGAAGATACTTACTCATTTGTCAGTAAGAAAAAACAGGAAGCCTATTAAAAAAACAGTAGGAAGAAATAAAACACATCACAAATACTTTTTTAAAATGAAGTAAAATAAAATGTGATACAATTTAAAGCAATTGATGGAGTGTGAGAAAAGAGAACACGTTTTATCATAATGTCAAGAATGTTCTCCTTCAAATGGTCTATGGCTTATGGCATTGGACCCATAAAAAAGGAAGTGCTATCCTAACATATCCTGTGGTCCTGTTTTGCTGTTTCAAATGGTGTTGATGGATTAATAGTCAACTTTTAGAAAAAGCATAGAAATTATAATTATGTTTACAGAAAATAAGATAAAAGTTAAAGAATGTAAAACTCTGACAGTTTGAAAATATAGCTCATGGAAGACAGGAGGTAGTGAAGTAGATGACAGAATGAGGGAAGAGTAGGGACAATATCTTCATCTGACAGTGAAGAGAGTTGAGGAGAAAACTAGTGTTAAGAAAATAAGAAATATGAAATGTGAGTTTATTATACAAGTTTATAAAGGTAACCTATAATTACAAAAAATATTGGCAAAGAGAGGTGTATGTATCTATTAAGTGAACTAAAGCCTAGTCTTTTACAGAAGGATATTATAATATAGCTCCTAAATTGATGATATTGAAATGTATACATACTATTTAGAGATATGGAGTATCTAGTGTAGAAGATTTGTCCGAAGTGGTTAAAAGAGGACTGGGACCAAGGATGAAGAAGAATGGAGCAGTATATCATATTTTTAAACTATGTGTATGGTTAAAAGAAAAAAGTAGTATAGGAATCATCTATTGTTTGAAAGACTATTTAAAGTCACTGTAAAACTCTGTGATACTGATGCCATTTTGTAGCATAAGCTTAAGTGAATCTAGGACTGTATTATTTTGAGTTTTTAAAACAGTATCTAATCAGAAAATGGCTGAGCGTTTCCAAAATTGAGGATAGTTTTGCTTGAATTACAAAGATGAGAAGAATGAGCCTCCCAGTGATTGTCCTTGTTAGAGGTCGTTTCCCTCCATTGAACTGTAATGGTACTTTATCTGCATCTCCACTAGGAAAGTTAATATCTGTCTAATATAGGTATCATGTAGATAACATTTTAACTCCCCGGTTACCTCCTAGACTAGACTCTATTACATAAGAGCAAGGTTGTCTTTGTCGTATTATGTTTATATATTGTCATGTCTTCAAAAGATATCGTACCTTTCATGTACTAATAGGTTTCTTTTTAGTTATTTAACAAATATTTGGGCAGCTCTTATGTTCTAGGTTACATACTACACTCAGGTGGTCAAGGAAGGTGTGTCTGAGGAAAGAATGAATAAACAAAAATTCTCCAATTCAAACTGCAAAGATTAATTAAATAATGAGCATTTCTAGTTGTTAGTTGTCTCTGTTTTGGGAGCTCTTACAGAGTGAAGCCTGTCTCCTCCAATGTGTCTGACAGAAGGAGTTGGTGAGATAACCGGGTTACTTAGAAGAAGTCATGCAGGTTAGCTCCACAGCCAGATTCTAGCCAGTTCTATTAAACGGCCACAGTTGGCATCCCTTACCCTGCCTGATTTCAGTGCATCCATTGGGAAGATTGTACAGATGTGTTTAAAAAAAAAAAAAAGAAGAAACAAATTGAAAAGGTTACTATGGCTTTGCTTTGTTGTTATAGCACTTGGAACAGCAGCAGTAGTAACAGTAATTATCGTAGTAGTAATAGCAATAATAATATAAGCTGTCAGGCAATGAACAGCAAATATGTGCAGAAACCATGCTAGACATTGTACACAAGATATTATTAATCTTTGTATCGATCCTGTAAGACAGGTATTATCTTTGTTTTACAGGTTTAGAGAGGTTAAGTCTTTCACAAAATATCATAGTTTGTAAATGTTAGAGCTGGGATTTGAAGCTTGGTTTGTTTGATTCCGAAGTCCATGATATTTCCAGTATGGCAAGTGGCAAGACAGGAGTGTGCAACCCTCGGGAGTCTGGATTTTGGTTTTGCAGGTTAACAGAAAGTACTAGATAAGTAGACCCTTTCTTGCACATTCTGTCACATCATCTGCTGTGGAATTTCAGTGGTTACTTGCTGACCATTTTCTTAATATTGATCTTATAGACAAGGCTTTTGAGAATCTTTTATACTTACCCTGAATTTATACCATTTATGCAAAATGATAAATTTCAAGAAATGTTTCGCTGCATGCAAATGAGCACTTTTCCAAGTAGCAGTAGAATGGTACAGAGTTTGTATGAGTTTTTATTATAAAATAGAATTTCATTATTTCCAACACTATTGTATTTAAGGGTAGAGTACAATTAAGTTTGTAACTGCCATTGGTTTTGCACACATAAAAGATATTCTTAATATTTTATCTTATTTTCTGTAACCATTATAAAATCAAATATGTAAATATGCTTTAGAATAGTAATTGCATTTCAAATTTGAATTTGTTTTATGCGGTTATTTAATCTGAGTTTCATTAAAAGAGAATAGTTTCTATAGCAACTACCACATCATTTGATATCTTTGGAATCTCTGAGATATGAAACACTTATTAAAAAACAAATGTACCCAGTTTACCATGTAGACTTCTGTACAGGTTTAAATGTTTAAGAAAAGTATTCCTTGTATATATATTTTTCTTAGTTTTTACCAAGTTTATTCTTTTTTCTTTTACTTTGGTATTTTTTCCCTTTAAAATTTTAAACCATATGTATTTAAAAATATGTCAAAAGAATTCAATGAGGAGGTGGATATTGGAGAGGATAGTAGGAGTAAGTGTGAACTCCTTTCTGAATGAACTCCATCAGCACACATGTTACTTCCTTCTAGGAGGAAACCTGTTAGTTTATCTCTTTGGATATATCCTATTAGGGTCATAAAAACCATTTCTAGAAAAAGATGATATATTATGGCATTATGGGAACCAAAATTAAGAGAAAATAGAATGCTAGATCATCAGTACCAGATTCTTGTTCCAAGTTTTTTTTAGTACTTTGAATTAAAAAAAGTTCAGTGCTAAGTAATGTGCACTGTTCTTGCCACTTATCAGCTGAAGAAAGGCTATTTCAACACTTGAAAATAAATAGTGCTTTCTGAAATCTATTCTTTCAAGTTCTCTTAAATTTGGCCTCATTTTTATTATCGGATTTGTCCAAGTTACACCCTTACATCGTTGCTAAATATTTTCTTTAAAGTTTATATTCTGGGGTGCTTGGGTGGCTCAGTCTGTTAAGCCTCTGCCTTCAACTCAGGTCATGATCTCTGGGTCCTGGGATGGAGCCCCGCCTTATTGGCCTTCCTGCTCAGCAGGGAGTCTGCTTCTCTCTCTCTCTCTCTCTGCCCCTCTCCACTGCTTTTTCTCTCTCTCTCTCAAATAAATAAAATTAAAAAAAAACTTAAAGTTTATATTCTTCATTTATTTGTATTTAGTTATGATCTTTTAAAAATCACTTGGTTTCACTATATACATTTATATATTAATATTTTCTCATAAATCCCTATCTTTTTCTAACAATTCTATTTCTCCTTATTGAGCTTCTTCTAACTTGTCTACATGTTTCTGGTGTTATGGAGCACTAAATTAAAAGCAGTGAAAGTTTCTTACGTATCATAGTTCTCCTCTCTAATATTCTTTTAAGAGTCCAGGAAAATGTCCCAAATATGTTTTAAAGAGTCTGCCTAAGATGCCTTAATAAGACATTTTCTTGCAAGTAATATAAAGAAGTTAAAAAGTTTTGATGCTGTAACAATACTTATAAGA
This sequence comes from Phoca vitulina, assembly GCF_004348235.1. Lineage (NCBI taxonomy): Eukaryota > Metazoa > Chordata > Mammalia > Carnivora > Phocidae > Phoca > Phoca vitulina. The sequence goes on from NW_022589705.1 coordinate 62,214,886, forward strand.
AAACTGTCTTTCTTCTATGCGTAGTTTTGTTCCACTCAATTTTTTCAGTCTTCTTGTAAATAATGATTATTTCTGTACTATGAAGAATTTTTGTATCTCTTGCTCCCTTCCCCCAATTCCTTCAGATCCACACTATACTGAAAATTCAGTAAAATAAGGTTGAAGTATCATTAAAAAATTCTTGTCCTATGCACATACTTTTTGTAATAATCTTAGGAATGCAAGGTGTAAATGGAGATGATTGGGATAGATCATATATAAGTATATGTATAATAGAAAATTCAAGTCTAATATCTATAAACATTCTAATACCCCTGCATGTATATTCTACATCTGTGCTGTTCAAAGTAATTTTCTGTAATGATGGAAATGTTCTATGATATCTGCACTGGTAGCTGCCACCTACATGTAGCTAATGAACCAGTGAGACTGAGGAACTGAATATTAAATTTAAAGCACCATATGTGGGTAGTAGCTACCATATTGGACAACAGAGCTCTAAATGACTGGATGAACCATTATCAGTTCATCTGCTGTACTGTTACATCAGGGCTGCTGTTTAGAGTTGTGCAGGTGGTTTACTTTATAAGGATTCACAGCAAGGGGGGAGTAGAGTTTAAAATTTAGCCTTTGTTTGGCTTGCCAAGCTGTGCACCCTAGCAAAGAGCTCTATTCACCCAAAGAGACTGCTCTTTCTAATTCATACAAAGGGCTGGCAACAGCATTGTACACCACTACCAGATTGTGTTTTTCCTTCATAGTTTGGTTCTGCCACTTAATGTCCAGGTGATCTTGAGATATGTAGTTGACTTCTTTGGGCCTTGGTTTCCCCCTCTATAAAATGCAGACAATGTTACTTACCTTATGGAGTTATTATGAAGACTGACATGATACATGTAAAGTATTTAGAATATAAAGTGCTCAAAACCTTTATCAATTATTATGATTAAATAATACAGTACTTTATTTTGTAAATTTCTGCAGTATTTTCATATTCATTCAATTCTGCCTAGTACCAGACAAAGAAATAAAAGACAATAGTCAGTCCCTGCCCTACAGAGGCTTATAACTGAGTAGAGGTGAATAGTTCCAACGAGTTATGTAGCTTTAAAAATTAGCTTACTATCACATTATAGCTTAGGAACTGACTGAGAGAGTTCAGTTCAGCTAGTGATTATCACAGCTTTTAACTATATCTTTCACCCCTTCTGACTCTCAGCTATTCAAATTTCATGTGATCTGAGACTTGTGGGGAAGATGGCCGTGTAGGAGGACTATAAACTCTCCTCATCTCACAGACACTACTAGATAACACTCATATCAGTGTAAATAACTCAGAAGATGACCTGAAGATTGGCAGAACAAACCCCACAGCTAAATGTAGAGAAGAGGCCACATTGAAGAGGGTAGGAAGGGTGGAGACAGAGATGTAGTGGGGAGCTAAACACCATGGCCACTGGAAGGAGGGAGCTGTGGCCTTGGAGAAGGGTGAGAAAAAGACTGCCATACCAGGGAGCCTGCATGGGGAAAGTGAATCCCCATAACATTTGGCTTTGAAAATCAGAGGGATTGGATTTCATAATTTCTTACAACCAGCAGGATTTAAACCCTCAAACTTTAGCTATCAGCCCTTTCTGCTCTGGGGGAGCTCAGAGGGTAGTAGGAAGCTGAGTCCCAGCCCTTAAAAGAGACAGCACAACGAACAGTATAGAAGCAGCAATTTGAAAAACCCTGGGCATATGGGAGCAATAGTTATTTACTAATCTCAGAGTTCACTGAGGGACATCTCCAGGAACAAAGGAGTGGGCCTGGGCCATTTCCCTCCCTTCCCCCCCCCCAGCATAAACACTTGGCCACCTGCTGGAACCAGCAGGACACCCACATTCACCACCTAATTTGCTTACACCATGCCCTGCCACCCTCCAGCAAGGACTGCCTGACTCCTATGGTGCAGGCCCTCTCCCCTAGACCACCAGTGCCAACATTGCCAACACTGAGTCTCCTGACTGCATGCTTTGCAGGTTCTAGGTCCTGAGGACACCACAGAAATACGAAGGATTCTAAAAGAATATTATGAAAATTATATGCCAACAATTTGGACAACCTAGAAGAAATGGATAAATTCCTCTAAACATAACCTCCCAAAACTGAAATAGGAAAAAATAGAAAATTTGAACAGACCGATGAAATGGAATCAATGAAATGGAATCAGTAATGAAAAAAACTCCTAACAAACAAAAGTCCCAAACCAGATGGCATCAGAGGTGTATCCTACCAACACTGAAAGAAGAGTTATCTTATTCTTCTCAAACTATTCCAAAAGATAGAAGAGGAAGGGAAACTTCCAAATTCAATTATAAGGCCAGCATGACCCTGATTCCAAAGCCAAATAAAGACACAACAGAAAGAGAATTACAGGACAATATCTCTGGTGAACATAGATGCAAAAATCCTGAACAAAATAGCAAACTGAATCTAATAATACATTAAAAAAATCATTCACTATGATCAAGAAGGATTTATTACCGGGATGTAATGGTGGTTCAATATTCACAAATCATTCAATGGGATACATCACTTCAATAACTGAAAGGATAAAAACCATCCTTTTAATAGATTCAGAAAAGCATTTGACAAAGTATAATATCTATTTATGATAAAAACCCTCAACAAAATAGGTTTAGAAGGAACATACCTCAAGATAATACAGACCTTATATGAAAAATTGCAATTAACATCATACTCATAAAGGAATGAATGAGAGCTTTCCGCATAAGATCAGGAATAAGACAAGAGTGTCTACTCTCACCACTTTTATTCAACATAGTACTGGAAGTCCCTCCCACAGCAGTTGGACAAGAGAAAGGAATAAATGCCATCCAAATTAGTAAGGAAAAAGTAAAACTTCACTATTTCCAGATGACATGATGCTATATATAGAAAACCCTAAAGACTCCACCAAAAAACTGAGAATTAAAAAAAAAAAACAACTATGAGAATTGATAAATGAATTAATTGAGGTCACAGGATACAAAGTCAATGTATAGCAATACCTTGCATTTCTTTATACCAATAATGAAGCAGTAGAAAGAGACATTAAGAAAACAATCCCATTTAAAATTGCATCAAAAATAATAGGAATGAACTTAGCTAAAGAGGTGAAAGACATACTCTGAAAACTATAAAATATTGATGAAAGAGATTGAAGATGACACAAACAAATGGAAAGACATTCCATGCTCATGGGTAGGAAGGACAAATGTTAAAATGTTTATATTACACAAAGCAATCTACACATTTAATGCAATCCCTATCAAAATACCAACAGCATTTTTCACAGAACTAAAGCAAACAGTTCTAAAATTTGTATGGATCCACAAATGATCTTGAATAGCCAATGCAATCTTGAAAAAGAAGAACAAAACTGGAGGTATCACAATTCCAGACTTGGAGTTACATTAAAAAGCTGTAGGAATCAAAACAGTATGGTACTGGCACAAAAATAGATATATGGACCAATGGAACAGAATAGAAAGCCCAGAAATAAACCCACAATTACATGGCCAATTAATTTTTGGGAAAGGAAGAAAGAATATGTAATGGGATGAAGACAATCTCTTCAACATATGGTGTTGGGAAAAGTGAACACCTACATGTAAAAGAATGAAACTGGACCACTCTTATATCATACACAAAAATAAACTCAAAATGGATTTAGGACTTAAATATGATACCCAAATCCATAAAAATACTAGAAGAAAGCAACGTCAGAATTTCTCTGACATTGGTTATAATGACATCTTGCTAGATATGTCTCCTTAGGCAAGGGCAGCCAAAGCAAAAAATAAACTATTGGGATTGCATCATAATAAAAAGCTTCTGTACAGCAAAAGAAACAACCAACAAAGCTAAAAGATAACCTACTGACTGGGTGAAGATAATTGTAAATGATATATCCAATAATGGGCTAGTTTCCAAAATACATAATTCTTAGCTATATTCTTCATCAAGAACTCAAAACCCACTCCTGTAATTTTACCCTGATGGTAAGCATAGTCCCAGACACCCAGTAGACTTAAAATTATTAATAAATTAAATGAATGCGATTAATTGCTCCATCTTTCTTCTTAATGAAAACACATAAAATAATACTGTTCTTACTGTTCTTCTGTTAACCAAGAAACTTCTCAGCCTTTTTCTTATTGCAGTTTAATGAATGTGTGCTCACTGAATTCAAATGCTGTTACTAGTGTAAACAGTTTACATTTCTTTTTTTTTTTTTTTTTAAGATTTTATTGAATTTGACAGAGAGAGGGAACACAAGTGAGGGAGAGGGAGAAGCAGGCTTCCCGCTGAGCAAGGAGCCCGATGTGGGGCTCGATCCCAGGACCCTGGGACCATGACCTGAGCTGAAGGCAGATGCTTAACGACTGAGCCACCCAGGCGCCCCAACAGTTCATATTTCTGAGTACTGTTACAGTGTTGGAAAGATCAATCATGATATCCAGAATTAAATATAAATGCATTTTGGGGGGTGCCTGGGTGGCTCAGTCGTTTAAGCGTCTGCCTTGGGCTCAAGTCCTGATCCAGGGTACTGGGATCGAGCCCCACATGGGGCTCCCTGCTCAGTAGGGAGCCTGCTTCTCCCTGTCCCTCTGCCACTACCCCTGCTTGTGCTCTCTTGCTCCCTTTCACGCGCTCTCTCTCTCCAATAAATAAATAAATAAAATCTTAAAAAAAATAAATGCATTTTGGTCATGTGTATAAGTTTGGATTATGTTTTGGGTATATATGGCAGAACATTTTTAAAAAATGGTTAAAAACATATAAATTTACTTCTCTCTCATATGAAAGAAGTCCGAGTTAGCCAGCTGAGGGCCAGTTTGATTACTGTCACTTTTTTATCAGAGATTCTGGGTTCCTTTATAGGAGCTTTCTAGGAATTCTACCCAAAACTTCTGTTTATATCACATCGACCAGAACTTAATTACCTGGGGAAATTTAGCTGTAAGGGAGGCTTGGAAATGTAGTATTTTAGTTTGCTTGCTATTCAAGGTTATGATAATTAGGGAAGAAGGTAAAAAATACCTATTGGGAGGCAATTAGTATTCTCTGCAAAATATTGTTACAATGAGTAAATGAGATTTAATAATCTTTGGAAAAATCACAGGGCACTTTGGTGAGAGTCATAAAGCTGACTTTTACTCTGTATGGATAAGTATTTGAAAACATGTTATGCCCAATGTCATTCTTCTGTATGTATGCATTGACCTGCTCACAACCCGGAGAAGTAGTGGTGTGTGTGTGTGTGTGTGTGTGTGTGTGTGTCTGTGTGTGTCTACACGTGTAAGACTAAATCATTTTCAGTTTAAAAATACTCTTGTTTGATCCATGATAGAGTCTTTCAAGTAATTCATGGAAGATCTTGGAGATAAAATACGTTCCATGTTCTTGAAAGATTCTTGAAAAGTCTACACCCAGCAATCCTTAAAAGAATAGATATAAGTAGTTTGCAGTGTGGTAAAATACTCTGCCTTGTTTGTAATAGAAGAAATGTAATTTAAACCAAAACCGGTATAATTTTTACCTTATGGAGCTAAGAAAAATGAAATAAAAGTCAGTGCTTAGGTTAGTTAAGATAGTTTCATGTATTTCTTATTGTAGTATAAATTAGTTGTATAGTCTCTTTTAGAGAGCAATTTGGCAATTCTATCAAGAATCTTAAAATTGTTTATACCCATTGGCTCAGTAATTACACTTCTGAGAATTTACTTTAAAGGAAATAATCCAGAATAAGTAAAAGTTGGAAGTAGAAGGAGGCAGGAGGGAATATTATGAAATTATGATAACAGCTAATACTTACTGAGTGGGTACTCTGTGCTAGTATTGTTCTAAATCCTTTACCTAATCCTCACAAGATCCTTATGAGATAGGTAGTATATCATCCTCCTCATTCTCATTTATTTATTTGTTTTTTTTAAAAAATATTTTATTTATTTATTTGATAGAGAGAGACACAGCGAGAGAGGGAACATAAGCAGGGGGAGTGGAGGAGGGAGAAGCAGGCTTCCCGCGGAGCAGGAAGCCCAACGCGGGGCTCGATCCCAGGACCCTGGGATCATGACCTGAGCCGAAGGCAGACGCTTAACTGACTGAGCCACCCAGGCACCCCCTCATTCTCATTTAAAATGGAGGAAACTGAGGAGCAGAAAGCTTAAAAAACTTTCTCACTATTGCAATTGTAAGTGGCGATGTTGGGGTTTGAGCCCTGAAATTTTGCCACTAGTATGTACATTTTTAATTAACATGTTTTGCTGTCTCTGTGCATTGTTTTGAGTTTCTGCAGCATCATTTATAGCAGGGAGTCAGAATAGCAGGATAGTTAAGAAAACTAGAACTTGCCTGAGTTTTATGCATTTGTTTAAATTTTCAATTTTAAAGACTTTGGGTTAATGTGAAATATGCTCATGCTATGGTAGAGACAGAAATAGGATACAATTTTGTTTATGTAGAATAGTAAAAATTATGTAAAAATATAACTCTTTGCTTAGAATTTAAAAAATGGGAAAGGAATATATTGAAAGTACTAACAGTATTTGTAATGGACTAATAGGTCTTTGGTTCAGTTTTCTTTCTCTGCTTTCCAAATTGCCTTTAGTGAGCATGTGTAGCTTCTATATTGAAAAAAATTAAAAAAAATTTTTAATTTATTTATTCATGAGAGACAGAGAGAGAGAGAGGCAGAGGGAGAAGCAGGATCCCCAAGGAGCAGGGAGCCTGATGCAGGACTCGATCCCCAGGACCCCGGGATCATCACCCCAGCTGAAGGCAGACGCTTAACCATCTGAGCCACCCATGCGCCCTCTATTGAAAAAAAATTTTAAAGAAGACTACATCCAGGACTAATTGCTTTTTGGGTGTTGAGTTTTAAAAGTTCTTTATATATTTTGGATATTAACCCTTTATCAGATATGTCTTTGCAAATATCTTCTCTCATTTAGAAGGTTGCCTTTTAGTGTTTTTTTAAAAAGATTTATTTATTTGGGAGAGAGAGAGAGGAGTGGCAGAGGGAGAGGGAGAGAGTCCCAAACTAACTTCCTGCCAAGCTTGGAGCTGGATGTGGGGGCTCGATCCCACGACCCCAAGATCACGACCTAGCCAAAATCAAGAGTCGGAGGCTCAACCGACTAAGTCACCCTGGTGCCCCCACTGCCTTATAGTTTTGTTGGTAGTTTCGTTTGCTGTGCAGAAGCTTTTTTTTTTTTTTTAAAGATTTTATTTATTTATTTGACAGAGAGAGAGAGACAGCGAGAGAGGGAACACAAGCAGGGGGCAGTGGGAGAGGGAGAAGCAGGCTTCCCGCTGAGCGGGGAGCCCGATGCGGGGCTCGATCCCAGGATCCTGGGATCATGACCTGAGCCGAAGGCAGACGCTTAACGACTGAGCCACCCAGGCGCCCCTGTGCAGAAGCTTTTTATCTTGATTAAGTCCCAATTGTTTATTTTTGTTTTTGTTTCCCTTGCCTCAGGAGATATATCTAGTAAGAAGTGATTTAAGAAACAAAACAGATGAACATAGGGGAAAAAAGGAAAAAGAGGGGCAAACCAGAAAACAGACTCTTAGCTATAGAGAACAAACTGAGGGTTACTGGAGGGGTGGTGGTGGGGGGTTGGGTTAAATTGGTGATGAGTATTAAGTAGGGCACTTGTTGTCAAGAGCAACTGGTGTGTTGAATCACTAAATTCTACACCTGAAACTAATATTATACTGTATGTTAACTAACTGGAATTTAAATAAAAACTTGAAAAGAAAAAAAAAAAAAAGTAAGGAAAACTACATCCAGGAATAGAGGGAACCTATATAAGTTGTTACTTTTTCAGCCTTGTAGGATTGATCAGTTGCTAAATAAGCTGTCAGAGAAGCAGACCCAGATTCTTTGTTATACTGACCTTTTTTGTCATCTCATGACTGCTTTGCAATTTGCCAGTATATTTTTATTGGAAAGATTGGGCATTGACATTATAGTTATCATAGGATATGTATAACTTTTGATATTTACATTAATATTTGTATAATAGGTGACTTGGTAACCCAGTGGCTCATTGGACCCTAGAAAAGGAGACTCGGAGTGGAGATCAAAGTCATTATTTTGAGTATATTTTGATTTTTATTTTCCTGTCTGGATTTTTCAGAACATATCATTCAATACATATACATAGGAGAAAGAGACTATCATAATGAAGTTATATGAAATGGATCCTGGGGCTGGCTTGCCCTATAGTCTTGTGTCGTAAAATGGATGTGATCTTTCTACTCATGAATCTTCTTAGCTTCCTGACTTTCCTGTAACTAAAAATCAAGGCCTGGATGGCCTTCTTTGATGAGAAGACAAGAAGGAGTATAAGTAAGATGAAGCATCTCTGTCCTGGGTCACACTGAAGTTAATTCAAATTCTCAATAGCAGTATAGAATGGTCTGTGCCACATATACATATGTTACATACATGCAGTTGCTCACCTAGAGAGCATGGGATTGAAGATAATTGATAGGAGGCAGCTGTTCTTTCCATGGAGTTGGATTTTCTTAGTCTGAAAATGTAGAAATTGCAATAATGAGAGTATAGATTGGTTAAATAACTTGCCCAATGACATGCACACAGTAAGTACTCAGCTGGGTTTTGAATTTAGGTTGTCTGGGTCCAAAACTTTTGCTCTAATACCTCATCAATAATTACATAATTATTTATTTTTTATAATAAAATGTTTTATACATACTCCATTGTTTAGGCTTTTCTTTTAAATTATAAATAAAAACAAAGACAAATGTCCCACATTAATTTGTGAGAAAGAACAGTTGGGTCTAAATCATTTTTGCCAATAGTCAGTCATAACCATTTTGAATATTAGAATTTTTTTCCAGAACGTTTTTTTCCCTGAATTTGAACATCAATTTTGAAATCTGGTTCTATATTGAAGAAATGAAGAGTATCTTATTAATTTATCATAACATAATATATTCTTTTAAAGTATAATAGATAACTTATTATCTATACTTCAAATAGTATTGAAATGGAAAATTTCTATAAGAATTGTTTAATAAATAACTGTTATAATTTTAATTTAATAAAGCATAGAGGGAAAGCATTGTTGAACTCCAAGTTCATTACACTCCTGACATCAATGTTTATAATATTTAGCCACCTAGAAAATTGGTCTTAGAGATAAAATCTTAGCAAAAATCACTACTATTACCACTATTATTCCTTCTTCTACTGCTCTTACTTATGGCTAAATTTCTTGAACATTTATAGTGTCTTTGGTATTGTGTTAAACCTTCCATATACATTATATTATTTAATACTCATAGCAACCCTATGGAGTTGGTATTATTATTTCTATTTTACAGACAAGTATCTGAAGCTCAGTAAGATTAGGTAACTTGCTCAAGAACATGCAGTTAGTAAATGGCAGATGAAGGACATAAATCCAGGTCTGTCTTAATTCAAAACCTATGTTCCCAATCTAACCATTACATTATGCATAGATGATATCTCATTTGTAGTGTAGATTCCCAAGGATAGGATCACAGGCTGGGAAGGAAGAATCCTAAATCCTGGCAGGATCCCACTTGAACCAAGAAGAGATTAAGTTTTAATGTAGAAAATGATGTAAATGTTCTTTAGACCCTTAAAGTGAGTCTTCTTTCTTTAATTCGAAGTTTCTTTTGTAGTTAATTTTGCATGAGAAACAAAAGGCTGTACTTATTATACTTAACTGTACTGAGCTTTCCATTCCATTGTTAGTTATCATTCCACTGCATTCTTTTTATTTTTTTTTAATTTTTTTTTGTTATGTTAATCCCCATACATTACATCATTAGTTTTAGATGTAGTGTTCCATGATTCATTGTTTGTGCATAACACCCAGTGCTCCATGCAGAACGTGCCCTCTTTAATACCCATCACCAGGCTAACCCATCCTCCCCCCCTCCCCTCTAGAACCCTCAGTTTGTTTTTCAGAGTCCATCGTCTCTCATGGTTTGTCTACCCCTCCGATTTCCCCCCTTCATTTTTCCCCTCCTGCAATCTTCTTTTTTTTTTCTTAACATATATTGCATTATTTGTTTCATAGGTACAGATCTGAGATTCAACAGTCTTGCACAATTCACAGCACTTACCAGAGCACATACCCTCCCCAGTGTCTATCACCCAGTCAGCCCATCCCTCCCACCCCACCCCCCACTCCAGCAACCCTCAGTTTGTTTCCTGAGATTAAGAATTCCTCATATCAGTGAGGTCATATGATACATGTCTTTCTCTGATTGACTTATTTCGCTCAGCATAATACCCTCCAGTTCCATCCACGTCGTTGCAAATGGCAAGATCTCATTCCTTTTGATGGCTGCATAATATTCCATTGTATATATATACCACGTCTTCTTTATCCATTCATCTGTCGATGGACATCTTGGCTCTTTCCACAGTTTGGCTATTGTGGACATTGCTGCTATAAACATCGGGGTGCACGTACCCCTTCGGATCCCTACTTTTGTATCTTTGGGGTAAATACCCAGTAGTGCAATTGCTGGGTCATAGGGTAGCTCTATTTTCAACTTTTTGAGGAACCTCCATACTGTTTTCCAGAGTGGCTGCACTAGCTTGCATTCCCACCAACAGTGTAGGAGGGTTCCCCTTTCTCCGCATCCCTGCCAACATCTGTCAGTTCCTGACTTGTTAATTTTAGCCATTCTGACTGGTGTGAGGTGGTATCTCATTGAGGTTTTGATTTGGATTTCCCTGATGCTGAGCGATGTTGAGCACGTTTTCATGTGTCTGTTGGCCATTTGGATGTGTTCTTTGGACAAATGTCTGTTCATGTCTTCTGCCCATTTCTTGATTGGATTCTTTGTTCTTTGGGTGTTGAGTTTGATAAGTTCTTTATAGATTTTGGATACTAGCCCTTGATCTGATATGTCATTTGCAAATATCTTCTCCCATTCTGTCAGTTGTCTTTTAGTTTTGTTGACTGTTTCTTTTGCTGTGCAAAAGCATTTTATCTTGATGAAGTCCCAGTAGTTCATTTTTGCCCTTGCTTCCCTTGCCTTTGGCGATGTTTCTAGGAAGAAGTTGCTGGGGCTGAGGTCGAAGAGGTTGCTGCCTGTGTTCTCCTTTAGGATTTTGATGGACTCCTGTCTCACATTTAGGTCTTTCAACCATTTGGAGTCTATTTTTGTGTGTGGTGTAAGGAAATGGTCCAGTTTCATTCCTCTGCATGTGGCTATCCAGTTTTCCCAACACCATTTGTTGAAGAGACTGTCTTTTTTCCATTCATTCCACTGCATTCTTAAAAACAGTTTTTTTGGGGGGGAATTAGGGAGTTTTAATCTAAAAAAAATTATGTACTTTTTACCTAGGTGACCAGTAAAGTCTACATTGAATTTCTGCCATTTCCTGGAGTAGATGGTCAAATTGCCAGGTTTAGTTATGTACCAAATATGCATTGGCAGTCAGGCATTTCTTTGTAACCTTTTGTTTTTTTCTTTGTAATTGATGGAAAAATAAAGTACAACATCCAGAATGCTGAATCAGAGTTATTTTCAGACGTCTCAGATATTGCAGTACATATTCAACACAAAGAGAAGCCTTTAGCTTTGAATTTGGTTTTGAGGTGGGCCTATGTGGAATACTTTATTCCACTGAAACTAGAACTGAATGAAGATGATAAGTTGTTTTGTTGGGAGCTTGGTGATTTAGGAATACCAGGACAGTTCACGTAGTTGCAAAATACCACATTAATGCTGAGACCCAGAAAAAGAATAGGGTTTTACTTCTCTGATGTTCCCTGTTCAATCCCTAGACTCTGGAGTAGGAGCATGAGCAGATATAATGATGCGCCTATTGTCCCTGTGCCACGTGGCTTTATTAGATGACTGCAGTCTTAATGACACGATGGGAAGAAGCTATATTGGAAACTGGATCCTTCTTTGTCTTCCATATTTTATGTTAAATAAATAAGCAGTTCAAGTTTCTAATAAAATATTTTTTGGTACTTGTTATAGTGTGGTCTACACTTATATTTGTGAGAAAGCCCAGCACTCATTAGCTTAGGAGGTGTGCATATGTTCAGTTTTATGGTCTTAATTCAGAGAAGCTTGTAGTGGGCAGATGAAACCAGAAGATAAGCAGTCACTTTGGTGGATGAGCAGGAGAAGGGAGGTATCATGATTTGATTCAATGAGTACTGACTAGATGGTCAGGAAGTCTGGGTTTTAATCTTGTTTCAACCAGTAACCACTTTTATGACTTTGATTTAGTTAATTCATCTCTCTGAGAATTACCTTCTTTTGTCAGAATAGGGAGTGATATTGGAATATCTTTTAGGATCTCCATTAACTCTAAAATTCTGATTTTAAGGTAGTTCACAAATATTCATGTAATAGATATAAATTATTATATTTTAAAAATACTTGTTTCTAAAAGTGAGTATGATCCACTAGATTATGAGTTCCATGAGTTAAAAACTATTTGTTTTTACTTACCATGGTATTTAGCATACTACCTGGAACATAGTAAGATATCACTGTATACTTACTGAAGTAAAAATGGTTAATTTATTTTATTACATTAGACTTCATGTAATGGAAGGTTAGGTAAAATAGAAGATTCCCTAAGACAATTTCACACTGATGACCTGGGCTATCTCAGAGGTAATTGAAAATGAAGCAGTTCATGAAATCATGCCCCTAGAGTCCATTTTTCAAATGTGTCACACATTTACAAAAAGTAGTTTATTCATCCTGATGAGAGTTGCAGTTACTAGAATTGGGAGCTTTTTTATACTACTCTAATAAAGGAGAAAATTATGACAAGATATCATAAAATTAGCCTATTGGGAAGTCAGAACAAAATGAGTATGAGATTCTTTTTTTTAGTTGACATGTAACGTACTATTTGTTCCAGGAGGAAAATTTAGTGATTCATCACTTACCTATCATACCCAGTGCTCATCCCAACAAGTGCCATCCTTAATGCCCATCATATATTTAGTGCATCCCCCTGCTCTCCTCCCCTCCAGCAACCCTCAGTTTTTGGTAGTTGAGTCTCTTATGGTTTGCTTCCCTCTGTTTTTATCTTATTTTTCCTTCCCTCCCCCTATGTTCATCTGTTTTGTTTCTTAAATTCCACATATGAATGAAATCATATGGTATTTGTCTTTCTTTGACTTTTTTCGCTTAGCATAATGCTCTGTAGTTCCATCCACATTGTTGCAAATGGCAAGATTTCATTCTTTTTGATAGCCGAGTAATATTCCATTGTAAATATATATCACATCTTTATTCATTCATCAGTCAGTTGATACTTGGGCTCTTTACATAATTTGGCTATAGTTGATAGTGCTGCTATAAACATTGGGGTGCATGTGCCCCTTTGATTCAGCATTTTCGTATCCTTTGGACAAATACCTAGTAGTGCAATTGCTGGATCATACGGTAGTTCTATTTTGAACTTTTTGAGGAAACTCCATACTGTTTTCCAGAGTGGCTGTACCAGTTTGCATTCCCACCAACAGTACAAAAGGATTCCCCTTTCTCTGCATCCTTGCCAACATCTGTTGTTTTCTGAGTTGTTAATTTTAGCCATTCCTGGCGGTGTGAGGTGGTATCTCATTGTGGTTTTGATTTGTATATCCCTGATGGTGAGTGATATTGAGCATCTTTTCATGTGTCTATTAGACATTTTTATGTCTTCTTTGGAGGAATGTCTGTTCATGTCTTCTGCCCATTTATTAAATGGATTATTTATTTTTGGGATGTTGATTTTGATGAGTTCTTTATAGATTCTGGATACTAGCTCTTTATCTGATATGTCATTTGCAAATATCTTCTCCAATTCTGTAGGTTGCCTTTTAGTTTTGTTGATTGTTTCCTTTGCTGTGCATAAGCTTTTTATCTTGGTGAGGTCCCAATAGTTCATTTTTGCTTTTGTTTCCTTTGGCTCTGGTGATGTGTCTAGTAAGAAGTTGCTGCAGCGGAGGTCGAAGAGGTTGTTGCCTGTGTTCTCCTCTAAGATTTTGATGGTTTCCTGTCTCACATTTGGTCTTTCATCCATTTTGAATTTATTTTTGTGTGGTGTAAGAAAGTGGTCCAGTTTTGTTCTTCTCCATTTTGCTGTCCAGTTTTCCCACTACCATTTGTTGAAGAGACTGTCTTTTTCTCATTGGATATTCTTTCCTGCTTTGTTGAAGATTAGTTTACCACAAAGTTGTGGGTCCATTTCTGAGTCCTCTCTTGTGTTCCACTGATCTATGTGTCTGTTTTTGTGCCAGTACCATACTGTCTTGATCACTACAGCTTTGTAATACAGCTTGAAGTCTGAAATCTTGATGCTTCCAGCTTTGCTTTTCTTTTTCAACATTACTTTGACTATCTGGGTGGGGTCTTTTCTGATTCCATACAAATTTTAGGATTGTTTGTTCTAGTTCTGTGAAAAATGCTGGTGGTATTTTGATCAGAATTGCATTGAATGTGTAAATTGCTTTGGGTAATATAGACATTTTTAACAATGTTTGTTCTTCCAATCCATGAAGATGAAGTGTTTTCCCATTTCTTTGTGTCCTCTTCAACTTCTTTCATTAAGTGTTCTACAGTTTTCAGAGTTCAGATCTTTTACCTCTTTGGTTAGGTTTATTCCTAGGTATCTTATGGGTTTTGGTGCAATTGTGAATGGGATCGATTCCTTGATTTCTTTTTCTGCTGCTTCATTATTGGTGTATAGAAATGCAACAGATTTCTGTACATTGATTTTACATCCTGCGACTTGGCTGAATTCATGTATTAGTTCTAGCAATTTTTTGGTGGAGTCTTTTGGGCTTTCTACATAGAGTGTCATGTCGTCTGTAAATAGTGAACAGTTTGACTTCTTCCTTGCTGATTTGGATGCCTTTTATTTTCTTTTTGTTGTCTGATTGCTGTGGCTAAGATTTCCAGTACTATGTTAAATAGTAATGGTGAGAGTGGACATGCCTGTCTTGTGTCTGACCATAGAGGAAAAGCTCTCAGTTTTTCCCCATTGAGGATGATATTAGCTGTGGGTCTTCCATATATGGCTTTTAGGATGTTGAGGTATGTTTCTTCTATCCCTACTGTGTTGAGTGTTTTTATCAAGAACGGATGCTGTGTTTTGTCAAATGCTTTTTCTGCATCTATTGAGAGGCTCATATGGTTCTTATCTTTTCTTTTATTAATGTGGTGTATCATGTTGATTGATTTGCAAATATTGAACCACCCTGAAGCCCAGGAATAAATCCCACTTGATCACTGTGAATAAGACTTTTAATGTACGTTTGGATTTGATTAGCTAGTATCTTGTTGAGAATTTTTGCATCCATGTTCATTGAGGATATTGGTCTGTAATTCTCCTTTTTAGTGGGGTCTTTGGTTTTGGAATCCAGGTAATGGTGGCCTCATAAAATGAGTATGGAAGTTTTCCTTCCATTTGTAATTTTTGGAAACACTTCAGAAGATAGTATTAATTCTTCTCTAAACTTTGGGAGAATTCCTGTGGGAAGCCATATGGCCCTGGACTCATGTTTGTTGGGAGATTTTTTGATTACTGATTCAATTTCTTTGCTGGTTGTGGGTCTGTTCAAATTTTCTATTTCTTCCTGTTTCAGTTTTGGTAGTTTGTATGTTTCTAGGAATTTATCTGGTTCTTTCAGATTGCCTAATTTGTTGGCATATAATTGCTTATAATATTCTTTTATAATTGTTTGTATTTTTGTGGTGTTGGTTGTGATCTCTCCTTCATTCATGATTTTATTTATTTGGGTCCTTTTTCTTTTTGATAAGTCTGAATAGGGGTTTATCATTTTTATTAATTCTTTCAAAATGCCAGCTCCTACTTTCATTGATCTTTTCTACTGTTTTTTTTTTTTTTTTAAATTTCTGTATCATTTATTTCTCCTCTAGTCATAATTATTTCCTTTTTTCTGCTGGTTTTAGTCTTTGTTTGCTCTTCTTTTTCCAACCCCTTTAGGTGTAAGGTTAGGTTATGTATTTGAGACTTTTCTTGCTTCTCTCAGAAGGCCTGTATTGCTAAATACTTCCCTCTTATGACTGCCTTTGCTGTATCCCAAAGGTTTTAGAATGTCATGTTTTCACTTTCTTCCTTGTATTTTTAAATTTCTTCTTTAATTTCCTGGTTAATCCATTCATTCTTTAATGGGATATTCTTTAATCTACATGTATTTGTAGTCTTGCCAATTTTTTTCTTGTGGTTGACTTCAAGTTTCATAGCGTTGTGGTCTGAAAATACACATGGTATGATCTCAATCTTTTTGTACTGGTTGAGTCTTCATTTGTGACCCAGCATGTGATCTATTCTGGAGACTGTTCCATGTGCACTTGAAAAGAATGTGTATTCTGCTGCTTTAGGATGAAATGCTCTGAATATATTTGTGAAGTCCATCTGGTCCAGTGTGTCATTCAAAGCTATTTTTTCCTTGTTGATTTTCTGCTTAGATGATAAGTCCATTGCTGTGAGTGGGGTGTTAAAATCCCCCTACTGTTATTGTATTATTATCAATTAGTTTATGTTTGTTATTAATTGATTTATACGTTTGGCTGCTCCTGAGTTGGGGGCATAAATATTTACAATTGTTCAATATTCTTGTTGGATAGACTCATTTATTATGATATAGTGACCTTCTTCATCTCTTATTACAGTCTTTGGTTTAAAATTTAGTGTGTTTGATATAAATATGGCTACTCTAGTTTTCTTTTGTATGCTCATGTCCATTAGCATGATAAATGGTTATGCACCCCCCCACTTTCAATCTGGAGGTGTCTTTGGGTCTAAATTGATTCTCTTGTAAGCAGCATATTGATGGGCATTGTTCTTTTTACCCATTCTGATGCTCTATGTCTTTTGATTGGACCATTTAATCCATTTACATACAGAGTAATTATTGATAGATATTGATTTAGTGCCATTTTATTACCTGTAATGTTGCTGTTAATGTAGATTGTCTCTGTTCCTTTCTAGTCTTTGTTGCTTTTGGTCTCTTTCCCACTCAGAGGGTCCCCTTTAATATGTCTTGCAGAGCTGGTTTAGTGTTCACGAATTCTTTTAGTTTTTCTTGTCTTGGAAACTCTTTATCTCTTCTATTCTGAATGACAGCCTTGCTGGATAAAGTATTCTTTGTTGCATATTTTTCCCATTCATCATGTTGAATATATAATGCCATTGTCTTCTGGCCTGCCAAGTTCCTGTGGACAGATCTGCTGGTACCCTTGTAGGTGTCTACCCTTGTAGGTTAAGGATCTTTAGTCCCTAGATGCTCTCAGAATTCTCCGTTTATCTTTGTATTTTGAAAGTTTCACTATGATATGTCTTGGGGTTGACTTTTTTTAAATTTTTATTTTGAAGGGAACTGTCTGTGCCTCTTGGACTGGAATGCCTATTCCTTCCATCCAGATTAGGGATGTTCTCAGCTATAATTTGTCCAAAGAAACCTTCTCCACCTTTTTTACCCTCTTCTTTTTTTGGGACTCGTATGATATGCATATTATTTCACTTTTTGGAATCGCTGAGTTCCCTATGTCTGCCCTTGTGATCTAATAGTTTTCTTTCCCTCTTCAGCTTCATTATTTTCCATAATTTTATCTTCTGTATGACCTATTTGATCCTCTGCTTCAATTCTCATTGTGATTATATCCAGTCAGTTTTGTATCTCAGTTTTAACATTTTTTATTTTGGCCTGACTAGTTTTTGGTCTTTTATCTCTGCAGCAAGGGTTTTTCTGGTGTCTTCTATGCTTCTTTCAAGCCCAAGTTAGTATTCTCATGACTGTTGTTCTAAATTCTTCTTCACATGTCTTGCTTATATCTGTTTTGAGCAAATCCCTGGCTTTGATTTCTTCTTGTTCTTTCTTTTGGGGAGAATTTGTCTCCATCTTGTCATTATGTCTAGGTTTCTGTCTTTTGCATAGTATAAAAGCTTGTTATAGTTTCTGTTCCTTAGAGTAATACTATACTAAGAAGGGTCCCACCCTGTCCAGGGCCTGGCACTTCAGGAAGTGTTTCTGGTGTATTCTTTGTGCACTCTGGTGTTGTGTTTTGGCTGCTCTTTCCCACAGGTCAGTCCTCTACAGTGTTCCCTCTTGCTTGTAGTTGGGAGTGTTTGGACCTTTAAATAGGTTTGCTTTGATTTGTTTGTTAAGATAAGCCTGATTAAAAAAAAAGAAAAAGTAGAATGAAAAAATACGGAAGAAAAAAGCCTGGTCCAAGAAAAGACAAAAGGAAAAGGAACAAAAAGGCAAACAAACAGACAAAAAACTATAAGCCTAATTCCAAAGAATAAGAAAGAAGGAAAAAAGAAAAAAAAAAAAAAGAAAAAAAGAAAGGAAAGGAAAGGAAACCAACCAACCAGGAGGTATAATCCTGATTCCAATGGAAACAAACACACAAACAAACAAATAAAAAAAAAAAAGAAAGAAAGAAAGCCTGGTCCTATTTACACCAGAACTGAAGCTGATGCTTTGGAGCACTCTGTGATCAGTAGAGTTGTACATGCAGGGGCCTGTGTTGGTATTCTGAGGTAGAGGCCTGCTGTGCTGGCTCACAGTCAGACCTGCCCTAGGAAATATGTCCTTGCCTGGTGCAGGGGTGTGGGGTTTGGTGTAAGTGACTCTAGCCTCCACTGGAGGTGCTGTCTTTCTTTCTCTCTGAAGTCTGACTGTGCTTGTGGGGGTTGGGGGGAAAGATGGCGTCATTCATGGCCACTGCTGTTCAGGAGACCCTCATAGAAAAGTGAACAATCCCTTCCTGTGCCCCAGGCTTTTGTCAGATCACTGCTCCCTACCTGTCTGTGCCAGGCTCTTGGCATGCCCGGTGCCACAGTTGTCCTGTGTTTTATCTCTGGCCACGGGCTGGGATTCAAAACTCCAGATCTTAAGAGATCCAGCAAGGCGTGGACACCTTCCCTCCCCTGAAGGAGAACCTGGCAACACTGCACCTGACGTTCTGTGCCAGAAAAGCAGTTGCACGTCTGCATTGGTGCCTGGAGTCTATGATGAAGCATAGCAAATAGCTGCAACCAGGTTATCTGCCCTCTGTGTGTGCCTCTGTCCCTTGCTGTTGAATGGCTGCTCAGTGGTGCCCAGCAGGCTTTTTGTCCTTGGAGAGGCAAAATACCCTCTTCCAAATGTACTCCAGGAAGGGGAGTATTCTCTCCCAGTGGGACCCTTCACAGTGGTGTGTCTTGTGTGACTCCTATGTGCTGTTCTTCCTCCCGCTCTTTCCCTCTCTCCCTGACTTCTCTCTGTAGAAGGGCTCCTTCCCTTTTGCTGCACTGTAGGCCTCTCCACCCCCAATTCACATCTCTGAACCTTTCATCTGCCACAGTCTCTCCCTCCAATTGTGCAGATTGTTTTCTTAATCCTCAGATCGATTTCCTAGATTTTGAAAATGATTTGATGTTGATCTAGTTATGTTTGAGGGAGGAGGCAAGCTCAGGGTCCCCTTACTAGTTTGCCATCTTAACTCCTTCGTGAGATTATTTTTATTTGTCATCCTAATGAAGGGAAGCATGATCATGGAATTCACACACTCCATGTTACACGGGGTACCATCTTGGGGAACTCTTTGGGGATAGCATCTGGTATTTTCTACATTATATATAATCTCTAGAATATTAAGATGATTAATGAATGTTGAAATTACTAGTTGTTTCTTTTCTCTTTTCTGTATTTCATGAAGCAACATATTAGCTTCTTTTTTTTACATGCCTTTAATGTAGTCTAAATTGAGGTCACTGAAGAAGAAGAGGTTTAAAGCTTTTACACGAAATATAATTAGTACTTGATCTGTAAAAGCATTTCAGAGAATGAGAGTGAAGTATTTCCATCTCTTCCAGGTAGGGTTGATTTTTAACATTTCAAAGGAGCTGTACACAGATACACGTAATTTCTTCCATTCATTTGTGGAATGAATTTTATTTTTTTGTGGGCAGAAGTTGTTCTTTGCCTGGCATTAAGATATTCTGCTCCTGTTCCTCCTGAGAATGCATAGGTTTTAGTTAAGGACTAAACTGTTATTTGTTTATCATCCCAACAATGATAGTTCTTCTGGAATCTAACTGAAATAGAGATTGGTATACTTTTTAAGAAAATTATTTTTTCTAAACTATTAGAAATAATCCTAAGGAGCAAGTTTAAAAATAAGTGTACATAGAAGGATAAATGCTTATAAAAGCTACCTGCTTTAAATTTTGATCCCATCCTACTATAAGCATCTTTCTAAAATGCATATCTTCCTATGGTCTGTAAACCCTTTAATGACACCTAATCAATTTTAGTGTAACCTGTGTTCCTGAGCATGGCATGGAAGGTGCTCCATTATTTCAAAAGTATTTTTCAAGTTCAACACCTGCCTTTCCATCTTGAACTTTATACTATGGTAAATACTGGGACTACTTTAAGTTCTCTACTCATACTGTGGCCTTTTAGATTTCTATACTGCAAGAGTGGCTAAAAGGAAGCATCTTAATTACAAACCTACTTATTAACTACCTGACCTGAAATTTACTTTCCTTTTCTGAACCTTATATTTGTCACCAATAAAATGGGGATAATACCAACTTTTGAGGTTATTATGAGGGTCATAGCACGTAGGTTGTAGAAGTCACTCATAACATGGTAGCTGTTCTTCACTTCCCTTCTACTTACCACCCTTGAATTGACCCTTATCTAATTTCCAACCTCATTTTCTACTATTCTTCCCCTCACAGGTCCCACATTCTAATCATACCCAACAATTTGCAATTCCTTAAGTATATCATGGTTTATTATATCCATGCTACTGTACATATTTTCCCCTTTGCCCACATTGCTTTCCTCAACTTGTCTGCCTGGTGAACTTTCCAACTAAAATTTAAGTGTTCTATGTAGTTCTTCCTGACACTGTCATTTTTACGGTGAAGTTAGGCCCTTCTTCATCTGTGACCTTCTAGTGATCTGCATAGGTCTTTGTTGTATCAGTTAACATATTGCATTGTTATTTTTTTTTTACACTCTTGTCTTCCTCATTACAAGGGTAAGGACTATCTTCGTTATCTTATCTCAATATCTAGCATAAAGGTGGGCACCTAGCAGTTCTCAGTAAGTGTTTGATGAATAAATTAGGGGATGAATAAAATAATGTATTTGAAATTTTTGAGATGAGAGATGCCATTTTATTCTTTAAGTGATTCTAAGAGTGGAATTTAAAAAAAAATTTATTTAGGGGTGCCTGGGTGGCTCAGTTGTTAAGTGTCTGCCTTCGGCTCGGGTCATGATCCCAGGGTCCTGGGATCGAGTCCTGCGTTGGGCTCCCCGCTCTGCAGGGGACCTGCCTTTTCCTCTCCCACTCCCCCTGCTACAGTTCCCTCTCTCGCTGTATCTATCTCTGTCAAATAAATGGATAAAATCTTGAAAAAAAATTTTTATTTAAATTCTAGTTAGTTAACATACAGTATATTAGTTTTAGGGGTACAATTTAGTGATTCAACACTTCCATACAACACCCATTGCTCATCATAATAAGTGCAATTCTTAATCCCCATCAACTGTTTCCCCGCCCCCCCAACCTCCCTTCTTGTAACTATCAGTTTGTTCTCTATAGTTAAGAGTCTGTTTCTTGGTTTGCCTCTCTCTCTCTTTTTTCCATCTATGATCATTTATTTTGTTTCTTAAATTCCACATATGAGTGAAATCATATGGTATTTGTCTTTCTCTGACTTATTTCGCTTAGCATATTTTCTAGTTCAATCCACGTCATTGCAGATGGCAAAAATTTATTAATTTTTATGGATGAGTAATATTCCATTGTATATAATACCAAATCTTCCTTGTCCATTCATCAGTCAATCCACATTTGGGCTGTGACTTTTTTTTGAAAAGATTTTATTTATTTATTTGATAGAGACACAGCGAGAGCAGGAACACAAGCAGGGGGAGTGGGAGAGGGAGAAGCAGGCTTCCCTGCCTAGCAGGGAGCCCGATGCAGGGCTTGATCCCAGGACCCTGTTATCATGACCTGAGCCGAAGGCAGGTGCTTAACTACTGAGCCACCGAGGCACCCCTGGGCTGTGACATTTTTTGATTGGTTGCTGGACTAGTGATTTTTTACAACTTTTTCTTTTACTCAAGCATTGAATTTACTCAGTCTATATTACACAGGTATGATATTATGAAATTCATGCTAAGCTGTTTTCTGCTTGTGTAAAGAAATAAAATCTGTGGACTAAGGTGTACATTTAGATTTGATTGCTATTTTTTGTCTTCTTGATATTCCAATAGAGGAAAAGATTCATGTGGATCATTGTGAGCTTTCAACACTATCAAATGATAAAAGTAGGACCCTAGAAGGGGCATTTTTTACTTTCAAATTTTTTTATTGCAGTGAAATAAATATAACAAAATTCATTATCTTTATCATTTTTAAGTATATGGTCCAGTGGTATTAAGTACATTCACATTGTTGTGCAACCATCACCACCATCTATCCCCATAACTCCTTTCCTCTTATAAGACTGAAATTCTATCTGTTAAACAGTAACTCCCAATTTTCCCCTTCCCCCAGGTCCTGGCAACCACCATTATACTTTCTGTCTTCATGATTTTGACTACTCTAAACTACCTCATGTAAATAGAATCATACACTGTTTGTCTTTCTATGACTCTTATTTCACTTAGCATAATGCTATGGAACAAAGGTATTTAAATGAGTTAGTTGAGTTAGATGATTTCTTCTTAAAAATAAGTTAAATATTAAAAAAATACGTGTACCTAATAGTACAGAAAACAATAAACACAATAGTGTACAAGAAACTGAAATTGACAACATATTAATGAATATGTGAACAAATAAAAAAGTGAAAAAGACAATAGAAAAGATGAATGACAAAAAGAGTCAGGTCTTTGGCAAGGGAAAAAAAAGGCATCCAAGTTGGAAAAGAAGAAGTAAAACTTTCACTATTCGCAGATATGATATTATATATAGAAAACTGTAAAGACTCCACGAAAAAAGTATTATAACTAATCAATAAATTTAGTAGTATTGCAGGATAAAAAATCAATATACCATAATTGGTTGCATTTATATGCACTAATAATGAAATATCAGAAAGAAAAATTAAGAAAACAGATCCACTTATAATTACATCAAAAAGAATAAAATACTTAAGAATAAATTTAACCAAGGAGATGGGAACATCTGAACACTGAAACCAGAAGATATTGAAGAAATAAATTGAAGCAGACATAAATAAATGGAAAGATAGTCCGTGCTCATGGATTGGAAAGATTAATTTTATTAAAATTACATGTACTACCCAAAGAATTCTACAGCTTCAATGTAATTCCTATCAAAATTCCAGTGACATTTTTCACAATAATGGAACAATCCTAAAATTTGTATGGAAGCACAAAAAACCCTGAATAGCCAAAGCAGTCTTAAAAAAGAACAAAGGTTGAGATGTCATGCTCCCTGATTGCAAAATGTGTCACAAAGAACAGTAATCAAAACAGTATAGTATTGGCATAAAAAGGACACAGATGCATGGAACATAGTAGATGGCTCAGAAATGAACTCATGCATGTATGGTCAATTAATATATAACAAAGTAGTCAGGAATATATAATGGGAAAAGGATAGTCTCTTGAATAAATGGTGTTGGGAAAACTGGACAGTCACATGCAAAAAGAATGATACTGGATCACTATATTATGCTTTACAAAAAATTAGCTCAAAATGAATTAAAGACTTGAAAGTAAGATGGGAACCCATAAAACTGCTGGTAGAAAATATAGCTCCTTGACATCTATCTTGGTAATGACAGCAAAAACAAAGGCAACAAAAGGAAAAATAAATGGGAATATATCATAAAGCTTCTGCACAGCAAAGGAAATCCTTGACCAAATGAAAAGGCAACCTATGGAATGGGAAAAATATTTTCAAATCAGGTATCTGATAAGGAGTTAATATCCAAAACATAGAAAGATCTCATACTTAGAAATTAGTAGTAAAAAAAATGAACACATGGGCAGAGGGGATGCCTGGGTGGCTCAGTCGGTTGAGCATCTGTCTTCAGCTCAGGTCATGATTCCAGGGTCCTGGGATCGAGTCCCGCATCGGGCTCCTTGCTCAGTGAGGAGCCTGCTTCTCCCTCTGCCTGCCGCTCTCCCTGCTTGTGCTCTCTCTCTCTGACAAATAAATAAAATCTTAAAAAAAAATATGGGCAGAGTATCTGAATAGACATTTTTTCTCAAGACATACAAATGGCCAACATGGACATGAAAAGGTGCTCAACTCACTAATTATCAGGGAAATGCAAATCAAAACTACAATGGGATGTATTTTCACATCTGTTAGAATGGCTGTCGTAAAAAAAAGACAAGAAATAACAAATACTGGGGAGGATGTAGAGAAAAGAGAATCTTCTTCACAATTGGTGGGATTATAAATTGGTGCAGCCATGTGGAAAACTGTATGGAAATGCCTCAAAAAGTTAAAAATAGAACTGGCATATGATCCAGCATTTCCACTTCTGGGTATTTATTCAAGCAAATGAAAACACTGAATTGAAGGGATACACGCATCCCCATGTTCATTGAGAAGTTATTTAAAATAGCCCAGTCATGGGGGTGCCTGGGTGACTCAGTTGGTTAAGTGTCTGACTCTTGGTTTTGGCTTGGGTCATGATCTCAGGGTTGTGAGATCAAGCCCCATGTCGGGCTCTGTGCTCAGCATGGAGTCTGCTTGGGATTCTCTCCCTCTCCCTTTGCTCCTCCTCCCTCAAATAAAATAAAATAAAATTTATGAAATCTTTAAAGAATAAAATAGCCCAGCCATGGAGGGGCACTTGCGTAGCAGTCATTTAAGCACCTGACTCTTGGTTTTGGCTTCTGTCATGATCTCAGGGTCATGAGATTGAGCCCCATGTCAGGCTCCGTGCTCAGCATGGAGTCTGCTTGAGATTCTCTCTCCCTCTTCTTATGCCCCCCTTCCCCCCCCGCTTGTGCTCTCTGTCTATAATTAATCAATACATCTTAGAAAAATAGCCCAGCCATGGAAATAACCTAAGTGTTTACTGAGAGATGAATGGATCTAGAAAATATAGTGTGTGTGTATATATAAACGTTGGACTCTTGGTTTCAGTGCAGGTCATGATCTCAGGGTCATGGGATCAAGCCCCAGCCTCTCTCTTCCCTTCTGCCCCTCCTCCCCACTAGTGTGTACGCTCTCTCTCTCCATAAAATAAATAAGTAAATAAAATCTTAAAAAAAAAAAGAATTTGTTAAGTGACTTTTGCTTTTTTCTTTTATCACCTGCCTTTCCTCTGAGATGGGATTTGATTTTTTCCCTCCTGTTTTTCAGAATTCCTGCATGACCTCCAATTTCCTTTGACATATTCTTTCCTTTGTATTTCCACTGTGTCCATTCTATGAAAGCCCTTATTAAACCACACTTGGATCATTGTAATACTTTTCTAATGACTTTCCCACTTTCACTTGTTATCTCTAGTTGATCCTATACATTAATGCAGAATTAATATTCCTAAAATTTTTGCTTCCATCAGGTCATTTCCAGTTCCTTATAAAGGAGACTTCACAGATCAAAATCCTTGACCACATAGTCTAGGATTAATTTACCATTTCTCCTACCGGAAGAACTTTTTGCTTTTGAGAAAATGGTAGGCTCTCCTTTCCAAAGATGTCCTGCTCATACTAACTAGTGGTTTTCAAACTTTTTGTTAATTTTTTAAAGTATAGAAATATTGGTTCAAAAGTTATTTGTCTCCCTATTCCCTTTGACACCTCATGGGATTCCAAACTCTAGGGCTCATGAAGTGTAACTTGAAGACTTATCTCATTTCAACTGTCTTTAACAGACATTGCTATTTGCATCTTACAAATAAGGATGAAGTTCAGTAAAGATAGTTTGTCAGTAAGTTGTAATTTGCAAAACAAGGTCTTTTGATGCCAGTTTGCTTTCTAGCACACTAAGTTTCTTTTTTAAATTATGAGTTTCTTAAGGATGAGAAACTGTACTTTTTTGTATAGTGTAAAGTATGTGGCACAACACATAATAAATGGTTGTTTATTAAATAGTTAAGTTTTTTTATTTTTTTAAGGATTTGTTTATGTATTAGAGAGAGAGAGAGCAGGGTAGGGGCAGAAAGAGAGGGAGAGAAATAATCTTAAGCAGACTCCTCACTGAGCATGGAGCCAAATGCAAGGCACAATCTCATGATCCTGGGGCTTGATCCCATGACCCTGAGATCATGACCTGCACTGAAACGAAGAGTCCGACGTTTAACTTACTGAGCCACCCAGGCACCCCTAAATAGTTAAGTTTATTTATGCCTCTTTTTAGTCTTTGTATTTGCTGACTTATTCAGTATTATTGATAATATTGATCTAAAACAGGTATCTACAGCATAGGTGGAAAAATATATATTACTTTGGACCCAAGAAATTGAAAGCTGTGTTCTTTAGCATATTCTTCTTCTTATCTTACTTAACCTTCCTCTGAATTCTGATATGTTCTATCTATTAGAATGTAAACTTGAAGGCAGATTCTATGGCATATTTTGTCTCTCTATTCCATCACATCATTCATAACATATAGAATAAATGTGTTTGTCTTCTGTCACATGTTTCTAATTAATGACAGTGCCTTGAAGAAGAGAAAAAAAGAAATCACAGTCAATAATGACATTTTTCTTTAAAATGATAAGAGAATACATGACAAATTATGCAGTAAATTGCATACAATTATACATTTGTTGAATCCATTTGCTTGGAACCCTGAATGTGGTTCTCAATGAGAATCAAAAACAGACAGTATTTGTATAATGGGAATAAATATTGCCTGGTACATCCTGGAATATTTTTTCCATTAGGCCAGAAGGTAATAAAATTTTTCTTAGATATGCACAGTGATTGAATTTTGTTGTTTTCAGGGTAAACCTAGCTGGGAGCAGTTTGTGGAGGTTAGGAGAGCAACTTTTGGCTACTAGCGTTGTAGTCATGTCTTCATTTTTCATTACCATTTCCACTATCCATAGTTGACTTTGGTCTCATTCTAGATTATACTAAGAGCTTTGTTTAGGTAATGAGGCTCTACCCTTCTTTTATCTAATTAAGTTACAGTTTAAGGCTACATGTGTGAGGGAGTGGTGCAAACTCAAGGAGGGAGTATTGTGGAAATGGGTCTGAAACTATTTATAAACCAAGTAGATCTCATTAGAGTGGCTAACAGATGGAGTGCTTATTGTTTCTGCATTTCTTTGTTATGTAGGCATATTTGTATACTTTTAGGAAGAGGAGGCCACAGCCTGTGGGAATTGAAAAGTGTTGAATATTGGCTCTGGTATAGGAGTTGAACCATCAAATGAAATTCTGTGGTCCCTAAGTTTTCTTATTGCAATACAGATGGAATTCTTCCCATGAAACTTAGTTTACTTTTGTCAATGAGTTCTTAATTTGATTGCACTCAATGAAACATCTATGGTAGATTTGGAAGCCTACACGGCCATGAAGATTTCTCTACCTTGGAACTGGATAAAATCCTCAAGACTGTATTGCTTTCAGTGTATGAATATTTTTATATGATTCAGTCATTTAGAAGTTAACTCATTAAAATTGTTTGTCTTTAAGTGTGTTACAACTGCACTTGGGTCTGGTATACTTATATAGGTAATAAAACCTTGAATAGATAAACATGTTTCAGGTTAAATGAATCTAATAAATATAACACAGGGCTCTTTCTTTTGAAATGTGGATTGGGTTCCATTGTATGTAGTAGAAATCCAAAAGTAATAGTTGTTTAAAGAAGGTAGAATTTATTTCTTATCTACCTGAAAGAATAGAGGTAGGGATTCCAGGGTATATATAGGAGGTAGCTCCACAGCGATAAAAGCCCAAGACTTCTATATTTCTTTTCCACCATTCCTAATGTATGATTTTTATTCTCTCTTGAGAATAAAATGTTTCAGAGTTCAAGATTGCTAGAGATCCAGCCATCCTCTGCCAGACAGCAGAAAGGAGAAAAGGAGAGGTAAGAAGAGTATATCTAGCCAAATCAGCTTCTCTTAAGAGCCTTCCAGAAAGTCTTATATTTAACTGGCCAGCAATTAGTCATATGTCCCTATTCAGCATATATTATATTGCCATTCTCAGCAGAAATGAAAATTAAAAAAAAAATACTATGTACATTGCTACTCACATAAAAGTAGGGATTCTGTTGCTAAGAATAAAGATGGGAAAGAATATTGAGCAGATAAGTAGCAATTTTAGCACTCTGATGGTTTAACTATAGTGTTTCAACAATTCTGTTCTCTGGAATTAGACATTAATAATATGCCAATCTTTTGTACTTAGTAATTCTTTTTTTTTTTTTTTTTAAAGATTTTATTTATTTATTTGACAGAGAGAGAGAGGGAACACAAGCAGGGGGAGCAGCAGAGGGAGAGGGAGAAGGAGAAGCAGGCTTCCCGCAGAGCAAGGAGCCTGATGCGGGGCTCGATCCCAGGACCCCGGGATCATGACCTGAGCCGAAGGCAGACGCTTAACCGACTGAGCCACCCAGGCGCCCCTGTACTTAGTAATTCTTAATAATTCTTAATAATAAAATTACTTTTTAAATTATTTAAAGTGGATATTTGTAATTAAATTTGTAATAAAATAATATGTAAGTGCCAAATATATTTGGTTTTCTCTTTCATTTTTCAAATGAAGAAACTGAGGTACCATTTAATTGGAGAAGGACAGTGACTTTCTGAAGGTCACTTGACTAGAGAGTGGAAGTGCCAGGGATCTCTTGAGTTGTATAATTTTCCATTAGTGTCATAATTTTGAAAATGTTAGGATATGAAAAGATCTATGAAGTAGAAACAGATTTTAAAAGTGCATTTTAGAGTTTTCATTTCATTTGAGGATATTTTGTAGGTCCATAAGGCCTAGATGTAGTAAAGATTTGAATCATAATTTTTCTAATATTGTTCCAGTCTCTTGGCTTGTTTCTCCTTGCATTTCTATTTATTTTAGTTTTTCTGTGGCAACAATATCAGATTTTTATTTTGTGCCTAGTACAGCTTGTAATTTATTTATTTATTTATTTATTTATTTAAAAATTTTTAAATTCTAGTTAGTTAACATACAATGCAATATTGTTTCAGGAGTAAAATTCAGTGATTCATCACTTATATATAATACCCAGTGCTCATCATAACAAGTGCCTTCCTTCATACCCATTACCCATTTAGCCCATCCGCCCCACCTCCCTCCAACACCCCTCAGTTTGTTCTCCTCTATCATTAAGAGTCTCTTAAGGTTTGTTTCCCTCTCCCCCCACCCCCTTCTATGTGTTCGTTTGTCTTGTTTCTTGAATTCATTAGTTGTCTGGGTGTGCCTTTTTTCATGTGTCCTGACTCAGAAGGAAACTGACTAGCCATATTCTGTATTACCCTAATATTGAGGTTTGTTTCCACAGATAGCCCAGAGAAGGATGCATCCTTCTCATTTATTGAGATGATCATTTATTGACTTATTATGGAGATTACTAAATCCTGAAAAATGTAGCAAAAGCAGCAGTGGGAGAGAAAGTTTCAAGGTTTTTTTGTTGTTGTTGTTATAGCTTTTGGCCTCCCAGAATATTCTCTTTCTATTAGTGCTTCTCAGTATTCATGTATACATACAACCCTGACTGGATCTGCAGTCCTTTCTCATCCACCAGGGAAATCTCTACCATCATTTGAATGTATTTATTGTTGGGAATGTCTTCTGCAGATCTTTCTGGATTTAGACTGAGAATTTTGGATTCTGTCTATCCTGTTTTCACTTATATTTGAGGAGTAAGTGCACAGAAGTTAAAAAAAAAAGTGCTTTGGAGCCAGTGAGATTGAATTTGCATATTGGCTATTCTACTTCTTGTGTGTAATTTTTTTCATTTTTAAAATGACGACAAGAATTTTATCTCTGAGAGATAATGTAAATATATATATACAATGACATGTAAAAAACATATAATGTATAGTCAAGCCTTTTAAATTCAACTGAGTGAATAAGTGATTGAAATTTCAAAATTTTTCTATTCATCAAAAATGATTGCTTCTGCTCAGCTCTAGAATTTTATTGAACCTGTAGCATAATTTTGGGAAGATTGCCTTATTTGCAATAGTGAGTCTTCCAATCCTTGAAAATGGTATGTATTTCCATTTATTTAATTCTGATTTAATTTTTCTCAGTAATATTGTTTGCAGTTTATGTGTACAGATCCTGCACATCTTTTGTCAAATTTATTTCTAAATATTTTGTATTTTCATGCTTTCATAAGTTTTTATTTAAATTCTAATTAGTTAATATGTAGTGTAATATTTGTTTCAGGAGTAGCATTTAGTGATTCATCACTTACATATAATACCCAGGGCTCATCACAAGTGCCCTCCTTAACATCCATCACCCATTTAGCCCATCCCCTGTCCACTTGTTCTACAGCAATCCTCAGTTTTTTCTCATAGTCTCTTATGGTTTGCCTCTCCTTTCTTTCTTCCTTCCCCCATGTTCATCTGCTTTGTTTATTGAATTCCACATATGAGTGAAATCATATGGTATTTGTTTTTCTCTGACTGACTTATTTTGCTTAGCATAATACACTCTAGCCCCATCCATGTCTTTGAAAATGGCAGGATATCATTCTATTGGATGGCTGAGTAATATTCCATCGTGTACATATACCACATCTTTATTCATTCATCAGTCGATGGGCATTTGGGCTCTTTCCATAATTTGGCTATTGTTGATAATGCTGCTATAAACATTGGTGTGCATGTGTCCCTTTGAATCAGTATGTTTGTATCCTTTGGATAAATACCTAGTAGTGCAGTTGGGTCGTAGGGTAGTTCTATTTTTATCTTTTTGAGGAACCTCCATACTGTTTTCCAGAGTGGCTGCACTAGTTTGCATTCCCACTAACAGTGCAAAAGGGCTCATTGTTTTATAGTTTTCATTGTACATGTCTTTTACCTTCTTGGTTAAATTTATTCCTAGGTAGTTTTTAAAAATTTTAATTCAGTATAGTTAACATACAGTGTTACATTAGTTTCAGGTGTACAACGTAGTGATTCAACAATTCTATACATTACTAAGTGCTCATTACAGTAAGTATACTCTTAATCCCCTTCACCTATTTCACCCCTTTGCCCACCCACCTCACATCTGGTAGCCATCAGTTTGTTCTCTATAGTTAAGAGTCTGTTTTTTGCTTCGTCTCTTTTTTTTCTCTTTCTTTGTTTGCTTTGTATCTTAAATTCCACATAGGGGTGAAATCATAGTTATTTGCCTTTCCTTCACTGACTGACTCATGTCACTTAGCAGTAACCCTCTAGATCCATGTTGTTGCAAATAGGAAGATTTCATTCTTTTTTTATGGCTGAGTAATATTCTATTGTAAATATACACACACACACTCATATATGTATACCCCATCTTCTTTAACAGTTCATCTAATGATGGACACTTAGGTTGCTTTCATATCTTGGCTGTTGTAAACAATTTATTGCAGTAAACAGAGGTACATATATCTTTTGAAATAGTGATTTTGTATTTTTTTGGTAAGGTCCTGGTAATGGAATTACAGGATCATATGGTGGTTCTTATTTTTAATTTTTTCAAGAAACTCCATGCTGTTTTTCACAGTGGTCACAGTAGTTTGCATTCCCACCAACAGTACACAATGTTTCCTTTTTCTCCACATCCTCACTAACGTCAGTTGTTTCTTGTGTTTTTGTTTTAGCCATTCTGACAGATGTGAGGTGATATCTTGTTGTAGTTTTAATTTGAATTTCCCTGATGATTAGTGATGTTGAACAGCTTTTCATGTGTCTGTTAACCATTTGTATGTCTTCTTTGGAGAAATGTTCATTCATTCCTTTTTCCCAGTTTTTAATTTGATTGTGGGTTTTTTTGTGTGTTGAGTTTATAAATTCTTTATATAGTTTGGATACTAACCCTTTATTGGATATGTCATTTGCAAGTATTTTCTCGCATTCAGCAGCTTTCTTTTGTTTTTTTTTTGATTGTTTCCTTTGATGTTCAGATGCTTTTTATTTTGATGTATTCCCAAAAATTTATTTTATTTATTTGTTTACAATAGTTTATTTTTGGCATATTTTTCCCTTGCCTGAGGAGACATGTAGAAAATGTTGTTCAGGCCAATGTCAGAGAACTTACTGATTGTGCTCTCTTCTAGGATTTGTATGGTTTCAGGTCTCACCTTTAGGTCTAATCCATTTTGAGTTTGGTTTTTTGTACAGTGAGAGAAAGTGGTCCAGTTACATTCTTTTGCATGTAGCTGTTCAGTTTTCCCAACACCATTTGTTGAAGAGATTTTTTTTTTTCCTATTGCATATTCTGCCTTATTTGAGGATTAATTTATCATATAGTCATGGGTTTATTTTTGGGTTGTCTGTTCTGTTCCATTGATCTATGTGTCTGTTTTTGTGCCAGTATCATACTGTTTTGATTACTGCAGCTTTTTTAGCTATATCTTGATATCTGGAGTTGTGATTTCTCCACTTCTGTTCTTCTTTTTCAAGATTGCTTTGGCTATTTGGGGTCTTTTGTAGTTCCATACAAATTATAGGATTATTTGTTCTAGATTTGTGAAAAATGCTGTTGTATTTTGATAGGGAGTGCATTGAATCTGTTGATTGCTTTTGGCGGTGTGGATATTTTAACAATATTTGTTTTTCTAATCCATAAGCATGGAATATCTTTTCATGTGTTTATGTCATCTTCAGTATTTTTAAATCAGTGTTTTATAGTTTTCAGAGTACAAGTCTTTCTCCTTCTTGCTTAAAAACAGGTACTTTATTATTTTGGGCACAATTGTAAATGGGATTGGTTACCTTCATTTCTCTTTCTGCTACTTCATTATTAGGATATAGAATTGCAGTGGATAAAGAAGTTGTGGTATATATACACAATGGAATATTACTCAGCCATAAAAAATGAAATCTTGCCATTTGCAACAATGTGGATGGAATTAGAGAATATTATGCTAAGTGAAATAAGTCAGTCAGAGAAAACAAATACCATATCATTTCACTCATATGTGGAATTCAAGAAATGTAACAGATGAGCACGGGGGGGAAAACAAGAGAGAGGTAAACTATAAGAGAGACTCTTAACTATAGGGTTATTAATAAACTGAGGGTTGATGGAGGAGAAGTGGGTTAGGGGATGGGTTAAATGTATTAAGGGGAGGGCAGTTGTGATGAGCCCTGGGTTTTGAATGTAAGTGATGAATCACTAAGTTGTACATTTGGTACTAATATTACACGATATGTTAACTTACTGGAATTTAAATAAAAATTTGAAAAAGAAAAACGAAATGCAAAGGATATCTGTATATTGATTTTGTATCCTGCAACCTTACTGAATTCATTTATCAGTTCTAGTTGTTTTTTGGTGGAGACTATAGTGTTTTCTATATATTGTATCATGTCATCTGCAAATAAAGTTTCACTTCTTCCCTACCAATTTGGATGCTTTTTATTCCTTTTTCTTGTCTGATTGCTGTGGCTAAGATTTTCAGTACTATATTGAATAAAAGTACTGAGAGTGGATATCCTTTTTTTTCCTGATCTTGGATGAAAGTTTTTCCCCCATTAACTATAATGTTAGCTGTGGGTTTTTTTATATATGGCCTGTATTATGTTGATGTATGTTCCCTGTAAGCCTACTAAACTTACTTTGTTGATGGTTTTTATCATGGATGGATGTTGTACTTTGTCAAATGCTTTTTCTACATCTAGTGAAATGAATGTGTGATTTTTATCCTTTCTCTTATTGATGTGATGTATCATGATGATTGATTTGTGAATATTGAACCACCCTTCCATCCCAGGAATAAATGCCACTTGATCATGGTGAATGAGTTTTTAATGTATTGTTTTAATGGCTTGCTGATATTTCGTTGAAGAGTTGTATGCATGTTCATCAGAGTTATTGGCCTATAGTTCTCCTTTTTTGGTTGCATCTTTATCTAGTTGTGGTATCAGGCTAATGCTGGCCTCATAGAATGAATTTGGAAGCTTTCCCTTGTCTTCTCTTTTTTGGTATAGTTTGAAAAGAATAGGTATTAACTCTTCTTTAATTATTTGGTAGAATTCACTTGTGTAGCCATCTGGTACTGAACTTTTGTTTGTTGGGAGGTTTTTGTTCTGTTTTGTTTTGTTTGGTTACTGATCCCATTTCCTTGCTGATGATCAGTTTGTTCAAATTTTCTCTTTCTTCCTGGTTTAATTTTGGGAGTTTTTATGTTTCTAGAAATTTATCCATTTCTTTTAGATTGTGAAATTTGTTGGCATATAATTTTTCATAATATTATCTTATAATCCTTTGTATTTTGTGTGTCAGTTGTTGTTTGTCCTCTTTCATTTCCTGTTTTGTTTATTTAAGTCCTCTCTTTTTTTTCTTTGATGAGTTTACCTATGATTTTATCAATTTTGTTGATCTTCTCAAAGAACCAGTTTCTGGTTTCATTGGTTTTCTTAATTTTTTTTCCATTTCTATATCATTTATTTCTGCTCTAATATTAATGTCCTTCTGTTGCCTGGCTTTGGGTTTTTCTTGGTCTTTTTTTGTAGCTCCTTTATGTGTAAGCTTAGGTTGTTTATTTGATATTTTTCTTGATTCTTGAAGTAGGCTTTTGTTCCTGTAAACTTCCCTCTTAGAGCAGCCTTTGCTGGATCCCAAAGATTTTGGACCTTTGTGTTTTCATTTTCATTTGTCTTCAATAGCATGTTATTTATCCTCTATGTATTTGTGTTCTTTCCATATTTTTTTGTAGTTGATTTCTAGTTTCATAGCCTTGTGGTTGTAAAAGATGCATTATATGACTTTGATCTTTTTGAAATCATTGAGGTTTGTTTTTGTGGCATGGTATGTGATCTATTCTGGAAAATATTGCTTGTGTACTTGAAAGGATGTTTATCCTGCTGTTTTAGGATGAAGTGTTCTTTATATATTTGTTAGATCCATCAGGTGCAGTGTGTCATTCAAAGTCACTGTTTCCCAGTTGATTTTCTATTTGAATGATCTATCCATTGATCTATATGGGTGTTAATGTCCCATACTATTATTGTGTTACTCTGTATTACTTCCTTTGTGGTTGTTATTAGCTGCCTTATGTATTTGGCTGCTCCCATTTTGGATGCATAAATGTTTATAATTGTTCTGTCTTGTTCGATTGTTTATGATTATATGATTATATGGGGTCCTTCTTTGTCTTTTGTTATGGTCTTTGTTTTAAAGTCTGTTTTGTCAGATATAAGTATTGCTGTCTTGGCTTTCTTTACATGTCCATTTGCATGATAAATGTTATTCCATTTCTTCACTTTCAATTTGTGTGTGTCTTTGTGTCTGAAATGAGTGTCTTATAGTCAGCATATAGGTGGGGTCTTGTTTTTGTATCCTATCCTTTACCTTATGTCTTTTAATTGGAGCATTTACTCTATTTACTATCAAATTAATTATTGATTGGCATATGCTTATTGCCTTTTTGTTATTTGTTTTATGTTTTTCTTTAAATTCTTTGTTTGTTTCTTCTCTTACTCTCTCCTCTCACATTTTGCTGGCATTCTTTAGTGATATACTTGGATTCCACTCTCTTAATTTTTTTGCATCACCAGTTTTTGATTTGTGGCTACCGTTAGCTTTATATGTAACATCTTGTCCGTATAGCAATCTATATTATGTTGATCCCATTCTTTATTCCTCTCCCCCTCATGTTTTAGGTATATGGTGTCATACTTTACATTCTTTTGTGAATCCTTTGACTGAGTTTTATAGATATACTTAATTTTACTGCTTTTTGCTTCCTACTTTCCTTACTCCTACTTTTAGACTTCCCTTTCCTCTCAAAGAGTCCTCTTTAACATTTACTGTAGTTTTGGTTTGTGGTGATGAATTCTCAACATTTTTTTTTGTCTGGGAAACTCTCTCTCTCTCCTTCTGTTTGAAATGATATCCTTGCTGGATACAGTAAGTTAACAGTAAGTTACAGATTGTTTTATTTCTGCACTTTGAATATATCATGTCACTCCTTTTTGGCCCATGAAGTTTCTTCTGAAAAATCCACTGATAGCCTTATGGAGTTTCCCTTGTATGTATCTGTTTTCTTTTTTCTTGATACCTTTAAAATTCTCTCTTTATCATTACTTTTTCCATTTTAATTGCTATGTTTGTTTGTGTGGACCTCCTTGGGTTGATTTGTTGGTGGCCCTCTGTTCCTCCTAGGTCTGGATTTCTGTTTCCTTCCCCAGATTTGGGAAGTTTTCAGCTATTATTTCTTCAAATAAATATTCTGCTCCCTTTCTCTCTCTTTTCCTTGTGGGATCCATATAAAGCAAATGTTATTTTTCTTAGTGGTGCCGCTGAGTTCCCTTTATCTATTTTCATTTATTATTTTTTTCTCCCTCCTGTTGAGCTTGACTGCTTTCCATTACCCTATCCCCTAGGTCACTGATCTGTTCTGCTTCCTCTAGTCTGCTTGCTTTTCATTCAATCTAGTTTATTTTTAATTTCAGTTATTGCGTTCCTCATCTCTAATTGGTTCTTATTTATGTTTCCTATCTCTTTTTTGAGTGTTTCACTGAGGTCCTACAGTCTTTTCTCAAGTCCAGTGGATATATTTATGACCATGTGTTTAAATTCTCTATTAGGCATATTAAGTATCTTTGTTTTGTTTAGGTGTCTTGCTGTGATCTTGTCCTGTTGTATCATTTGGAACATATTCCTGTGCATCCTCATTTTGCCTAACTCTCTGTGTCCATTTCTATGTGTTTGAAAAGTCAGCCATGCCTCCTGCTCTTGAAAGTAGTGGCCTTATAAAGATGAGGTCCTGTAGTGTTCAGCAGTACAACATGCTCTGTTCTTCTTTTTTACAAAAGGGATGTCTCCTATGTCTTCCTCGAGTGCCCTGCTATTGTGGCTGAGCCAAGTTTGCCTTTGGTTCAGTTGTTTGCAATGACTCTCTTTGCCTATTTTGGGTAGTGTTTGGTCTCTGTGTTGTTAGTGGGTCAATCTGGGGCTGTCTTGGGCTTGAGTTGAGTCAGACCAGTTATTTGACATAGATGCAGTAGCAATGTACTGGTGAGTGCTTTCCCTGTGTTGTCCCCTGAGAAGCTTTCATTGGTGGGCGGGGCCTGTAGTCAGACCAGTTTTGTCCCCAGCCCCCTGCTAAGGTTGCAGTTGTACTAATGTATGTGTTTATCTTCCTCTCTCACCAGGCAGGAGTCACTTTGGAGTGCTGTTGGGTCCTTTTGGGGTTGTTTGCACACTTCCAGGGTTGTGGCACTGATTTGGATGCACTTTGGCCAAGGCTTTTGCAGGGTGCATGTCTGTAGGTGAACGTGGGGGAGGGATACATTGTACCAGCAAGTTCTTATCTGGTCTGCTGCAGGAGGGTATCTCCAGCTGTCTGGGAAAACTCCTGCTAAGGTCTTCTGTGTTGGAGGGAGCGGATTTGTAGAAGTGTTTGGGGGCAGGGCATGCTGTTAGCACGCTAGGTGTAGAGTGTAGGCACTGCACTGGTTTCCATTATTGTTCATGTATCTGGGATGGGGGCCGAGGGAGAGAAATGGCTCCTGCAAGTTTTTTGTTCTTGGAAAGTTCTCCCAAAGATCCCTGCCCCTCCAGCACAAGCTCTGAGATTTGTAAATAAATTTTTTTGTGTGTATATCCCAGGCATTTTTCAAACTGCTGCTTCTATGCTGTATCTCAGGGCTGTTTGTTTTGCTCTCTCTTTAATGGTGGGGACTCCTACTTGTTGGCTCTCCCAGATCCTAGCCAGCTGATTTTTAAAATTCCATGTGTTAAACTGATTGTTAGGCTCCTCTGGTTTTCTAAGCCAAATGTTATGGGGATTCATCTTTTCCGTGTGGGTCTCTTGTGCCTGGGTTGCCTGGTGTGGGGAACTTCTCTTTTCTGTGCCTGTTGAGTACCATGTGTCCCTTTGGCTCCCAGCCATATCTCCACCCTTCCTACCTTCTTAGATGTGGCCTCTTTTTTACAATTAGCTGTGGAGAATCTATTCTGCCTGCATTCCAGTTGTTTCCTGGTTTATTTACACTGATGTGGGTTTTATCTAATTATATTTGTGGGACAAGGTGAGCTTAGGATCCTCCTACTCTGCCATCTTTCCTGGAATCCTATTCCTAGGTATTTTATTCTTCTTGATGCAATTGTGAGTTGGATTGTCTTCTTAATTTCTCTTTGTGATTGTTCATTATAGTGTATAGAAACACAATAGATTTTGTATATTTATTTTGTATCTTGCAACTTAGTTGAATTGTTTTATTAGTTTTAACTTTTTTTGTGGAGCCTTTAGTGTTTTCTTTATATAATATAATGTCATCTGCAAATAGAGAGTTTTTCTTCTTTTCCATTTTGGATGCCTTTTATTTCTTTTCCTTGCCTAGGTGCTGTGTCTAGGACTTTCAGTACTATGTTGAATATAAGTGGCAAGAGTGGGCATTCTTGTTTTGTTCTTGGTATTAGAGACAGGCTTTCAGTTTTTCATTATTTAGGATGATGCTAGCTGTGGGCCTGTTATATTTGGCCATGTTGTGCTGGAGTACATTCCCTTTACACTGAGTTTGTTGAGAATTTTATCATGAATGGTTGTTGAATTTTGTCAAATGCTTTTTCTTCATTGATTTTCTATAGATATTCTTGAGGTTTATTCTGGGACACAGCTAAATAACTTAGACAGTGTAATGTCTTCAGATCTTGCTTTTAAGGTTTTTTAGTTGGGATCAGATTAGTGTTTAGTCTATTGAGGTAAAATATTTTTGAGTATCTGATGTCCTATAAAGTGTGAGGTTTTTCATTCTGCTTGAGGTGACCTGGCACTATTCTTGGCCCTATATTTCTGACGATTTTTCTCTCTAATCCATTCAGGTATTTCTTTACCCAGCCTTAAGAAATTTCCTTTTATATATATGCTAGCTGTACTCTGCTGAAGACTTGCAGGGGATACTTTGCAAATGTTAGGTTTTTGCTATGCAACTTTCTCCTCTTTGTTACTGCACTCTGTAAACTCTAATTGCCTTGGCCTTTGTGTATTTCCAGCTTAGTCTCTTAATGTCAGAGTTACTTCCAAGTTCCACCTGGATTCTCTCTGTTTGACCTGAAGCCTGTACTCTTTCTCCATATAATAATATGGAGTAATTATAGGGTTTACCTTGTTTGTTTCCCATCTCCCTGGGAGCCTGATCTTTCTTTTTCTGATGTCCATTGTCTTGAGAGCAATTATTTCCTTTCTTTTCTTTTCTTCTTTCCTTTCCTTTATTTCTTCCCTTTTTTCCTTTTTTCTTCCTTTCTTTCTTCAGTTTATTTTTAGTTGTTTCAGATAAGAGTTTAATCTGAACACTGTTACTTCATCTTAGTTAGAAGCAGAAGTCCAGCACTACCATCTTGAAGGCAGTATTCTCAGTTTCTATATTTCTTTTATTAAAATTGAAATAATAATAGCAAATACCTCATTGCAGGGAGAGTCATGAGGATTAAATGAGACAATATATGTTAAGCTACTAGAATGTTGCCTGGCATATATCAAGCACTATAAAATTTAGATATTACTTATACATCTATATTGTGACCAGTATGTCTGCTGTATACTAAGTCCTAAATAAATATTTATGACTGAATCAGTCATTTTTTTATTATGTCTTTGGGAGAGTTAACATCTATTCATTTTTGTGCTAGTAATTTATTCCTTTTAACTTGATGGAAGTTTTTCCTTAGTGAATAAATTATCCTGGTTATTTATTCTGAGTTGATATTTGAAGTTTATATTTATGAATATGAAATTTTTATTTGTTTCCTCTAATTACATTGCGTTTAGTGAATTTAGGGCATTCAAGTCCATTTTTACTTAAACTAGCTGGTCCTAGGTAGTCAGCTTTCAGTTATTTAATCAGTAACCTTTTAGTGTAGCATAATGGTCTGTAACATATGTCGTGAGATTCAGATTATTGAGGTTCAAATTCTAGCTTCTGTACTTCCTATGATACTAGAACAAATTACTTACTCTCTGTGTTCTCCAGGTTCTGATAAAATTGAGATAATCATATTATTCACCTCATGGGGTTGTTGTGAAGATCAGATGTGTTAGCATAAATTAGGTTTGAATAATTGTTGGCAGTGGTAAGTGCTATGAAATATTAGATCCTGTCATTATTACATTTCATTCATTTCTCTTCAGAGAGATCTTCCTAGACTACCTAGATACTTTCTTACATTATTCACTACTATTTGATTCTTGTGAGTTTGAATATTTCTTTACTGGATTATATTTATCTATATTTATCATATATTCTCTATTAATTATTTGTCTCCCACCACCAGATGTAAATTCCATGAGAGTAGGTGTCTTATTAATTTTGTTTTCATTCTAAACCCTAGCATTTATGTCTTGCATAAATAGTTGTTGAATGATTAAAAAGTATCTAATATATAACAGGCATCTTAGTAGTAGCTTTAATTGGATTTTTCATTTAGTCCTTATTATTTCAAATAGAAAGTAAAATATTTGATTAAATATGGTATATATTTTTAAGATCTTACTCATTCTATCAATATAATATCCTTTCAAAACACCTAAAACCAGGTTATATTTAGGGAGTTTACTTGCATACTATTTTTAGTTTCTTTATAGAATTATCGAATTAATCTTAAGTGGCAGAATTTGTGTTAGAGTTAACCATCTTATGAATTTCTTATTTGGCTTAAACCTTATATTGTCAACCTGTTGTAGATGGATCAATTCCCAGCCACACTTTTATATTACCCTAGTTCTCTTGAATGCCCTCTACAAATTGAACTCATTTATTCATTTCAGTAGAATCCCTTTGAAGTTGGTATTATTATTCTCATTTCACAGAATTAAAACCTGTGTTTTAAGTGATTTGGCATAATGTCATATAATAGTAAATGGCAACACTAGAAGTCTGTTTCAAGTTTTTTGATTCTAAGACCAGAGTAGTTTCCACTGAACCATTTAAGTGTTTATTTTTTGAGATACTAATGCTTACCTGGAATGTAGAAGAGAACTGAGGTGATGTAAAAATGGTGGTGGGCATTTGATCCATTCCCAACAGATTCACAATATATGTTTAAACATTATTTGTATTTCATGTGAATACTTGTATCCATAGAACTATGTTGGGATAATGACTAATGTATGATTTGGAACTTGCTTGGTTTTCATCTCCCTTTCTCAGGGGCTAAGAGGGGATCTGAGAGCTGTGTATTTCTCTCAAGATTTCCACTCCTTTGTCCTCTCAACAGTCATAGAAAGGACTTATTCTTTAGTTTTCCATTTAGTTCAGTCACAAAAGACCTTTGACTGACTCCAGGTTATTCGTGTGTATGTGTATATGTGTGTTATAGAACCACACCTTTTTTCCTTGGGTTTATTGATATATAATTAACATATAGCATTGTATAAATTTAAGTTATAGAACATGATGATTTGATACACACGTATATTGCAAAATAATTACTACAATAGCGAACATCCTTCATCCAGGTCATCCTTTATAACCCAGACTCTGATTTCTTTATGGCTCCATACAATACCTCCCCATTGCCACCCTGCCATTCTGTCACTTCTAACTCCCCATACTTCTCTACTGTGTCCTCTGGGAGTTAAGAACACTTATCAGCAAAATGTATAATGTCAGTGTCCTCTCTGAACATCCTTTCCACTGGTGTATTATAATTGAAACGTAGATCTTCTTTGAGAACAATTTCCCCTGCCCTCAAAAAGTTGGTTTTCTTTTCCTCATCTTTCATTTATCTCATTGCCACTTCCAGATAATTTTCTAAACTCCTCCCCATAAAAATGAGCTTTGAAGCTTACAATATTGGATTAAACTATTTGTCATCTCTTGATCACACACAGTTTTCTACCTTTTTCCTTATTTCTCTGTTCTTCTATACAGCAAAAACTCCTCAAAATTATCTGTACATGATATTTCTACTTGTCCTCTTATTCTCTCTGCGTAGTCAAGTTTTACCCCTACTACTTCATTGAAGCTCTACTCAGGTTCATCAGTGACTTCCCTTTTACCAGTGCAATGGTCAGTTTTTCTCACTCTTCATCTTACTTGAACTTGGCAGCATTTGACACAGTTGATTATGTCTTCTACTTTTGAAACATTTCATCACTTGACTTCTGGTGTATAATTTCCTTTTGACTTATTGGTTATTCTTTTTTGGTTTCTTTTTTCTTGGTGCCTCCTCGTTTTCAGGCTCTTTAAAAAGACGTGTGAAGTATCATGGGATTTAGTCCTTGGAAATCTTTCCTATCTACTGTTTCTGTAAGTCATCTCATTCAGTTTCGTTGCTTTAAGCATCATCTAAATACTGATGACTCCCACATTTATACCTCAAGTCTCAACTTCTCTTCTGAATTCCACACTTGTGTATATACTTACCTACTCAATTTATCCATTTGGATATCCAGTGGGCATACCAAACTTATACACCCAGAAATAAACTCTTGATTTTCTACCCCTTCAAACCTGTTTCTCAGTAAATAAAAGCTCTTCATGCTATTCAGGCCAGAAACCTTGAAGTCTTTCCTAACTCTCTCTCACAACCCATGTCAGATTCATTAAGAAATGTAAACCTTGATTGTTAGTTGTTCTCCTTACTACTACTTACATACTCCTTCAGTAATTTTACAGACAGTATCTAGAGTGGTCTTTTAAAAATATGTCAGTTCAAAACCTTCTGATGGCTTCCCATCTGACTTAGAATAAACCTAAAGTCCTTATACTAGTCTTTTAAGGCTCTACATCCCCTACCTCCTCCAATGTTACCTATATATTCCTGTTTTTCACTCTGTTCAAGCCATACTGATCTGCCTTTTTTGAACATGTTGAAGACACTCGTACCTCAGGACCTTTTCCTTTGCTATTCTTTCTTCTTGGGACACATTTTCTTCAGTTATCTGTATGGCTCACATTCCCTTACTTTCTTCAGGTTTTCGGTCAAAACTCCTTTCATTGAAGGCTTTCCTGACCACCCCATTAAAATAGCAATGTATATGTATATGTTTATATATGTACTATTAACAAGCATTTATTTAAGACTTACTATATGTCAGACACTTTTAAATTATAGATATTGATTCGCTTATTCTTCATAAAGATCATAAGAAGTAGGTGCTATTATTATCACTACTTTACAGATGGGCAAATTGAAGAACAGCATTGTTAAGTATCTTGTCCAAGGTCAAATAACTGGTAGTGGCATACCTAGGATTTGAACCCAGACCATCTTCTTCTTTTGTGCATCTAACCAGCATGCCCTCTGACTTTTGGTTAGGATAACATATACACATGTATTTCTGTGTGTGTGTATATATATACATATATATACATATATGTATATATATGTATACATACATACATATGCAGTGATTGTCATTGATAAAATTCAGTGATTAGTAATAAGATAAAAAGTATAAACTTTTAAATTCATTCATGTAATATTAACTATTAATTGATATTGCATAATAAACTATTATTGTCCAGTTTAAGACACTTTCTTAACAAAGTTTATTATTTTTAAGCTATTTACTAGTTAAATTACATTTGACAAGTTACTTAATTCTCTAATTCTCAGTATAATCAGTTTGTAAATGAGGATAATGATTCCTATCTGAGGGCATTTTGTGGGATTTAAAGGAAATAATATATATGAAAGCATAGTGTTTGGCACCAGCTCTTGGTACATGTTAATTGAGTGATGAAATATAAATGAACAACTGGGGAATACCTGCAGTAATTTTCCTACAAATAAGGTTATATTCTTTTTGGAATAAAGATTGGTAGAATTAGTGTTTCTTCATGATTAAAAATGTAAGTCATACATGGTTGCTGGGGAGTTGAGGGGTGGGCTTTAAAGATTAGATTAAAAAGAACTTGAGAGCTGAAGATACTGCTTTTGTTCTTTATAGCCCCTATTGTGCAGCTTTATACCAATTAGGCACTCAATTAAGTCAAATGAATTGAAGCCTCCTACATGTTTGGTCAAGTACTTGTTTAGAATTCAACAATGAACCATTATTATTATTATTATATTATTATTAGTAGTAGTAGTTGTTTTGCTGCTCCTCAGAAAAACTTCAGTATGGGCAGAAAGGTCCTTGTTAAAATAATTTTTATAGTTGTTCACATGAAAAAGGACTAGAAACTTTATAGCTGTTGGCTTAAGTAGAAAAGTGTATAATATCCTGAGCCTTATATTTAAAGATGACATTTTTGCTCACCTTGTAAGAAAATGTGGATATGAATAAGTTCTAAGACAAGAATTTTATCTATTTTGGTATAGTTCCTTGC
The DNA here is from genome assembly GCF_004348235.1 of Phoca vitulina. Classification (NCBI taxonomy): domain Eukaryota; kingdom Metazoa; phylum Chordata; class Mammalia; order Carnivora; family Phocidae; genus Phoca; species Phoca vitulina. The sequence continues at coordinate 62,259,344 of NW_022589705.1, forward strand.
GGGTTCTCTTTGCCATTGCCTGTGTCCCAAGCTTTTATGTGCTGCTGAAGGAAATTGGAGGCTAATCTCTATCAGTTTGAAGGGCAGAAGGGGCAGAAGGTAGTGTTTTCTCTCTTTACCCATGTCCACTGGCATATACAGTTCACACACATACACACACACATCTTAATGTTGGAAATGGGCTAGCTATATTTTTTACTTAATCCTTACCATATCTTGACAACAAAAATGTTTAGCATTTGAGATATACTTTATATAACTATGGGATTTTTGCATGTATTGGTTGTTAGCTAATAAAGTATTGTTATAAACATTGGCTAGGATTAGTAGGTAAGAGAAATGGATTTAGTGATGGGTGGTTAAATCAATATCTCTGACATTGAATAAGCTGCTTAACTTTGGGTAAAATGATAATCATGAAAATATAAATTAGTCATTATGATGATGGACCTTGTTTTTTTAATGTAAATTGAGGGAAGAGAAGAAAACATTATCTCTAAGACTCCTCCTGGTATAGTGACTTTTAGCTTTACTTATTTGTGTTTATATGTCTATTAATTTATGCATGTATAAATGATTGCATATATATATATATATATATATATATACACATATATATATGCAAAGATGTTTGTAGGTACAATAACTGCAATAAGTATTCCTTTCCAAAAGTTGTGAAGAAAACTTTTTGCACATAACAATCCTGTTGCCTGGTTATAGATCAAGTTATACACATACACACACACATATATATACTCCTGTTTCCCCTTATTTTAAAATAAGTAAATCCTGTTGAGATTCGAAATAATAGCGACATTCGCTGCATACTCTGCTTAATATTTTATAGATATTATCTTACTTAATTCTCACAAAATTCTATTAGATAGGATTCTAAAAGCAAACTCAAAGTCATACTCATATTAAGGGAAGAGAGTTGGAATTAGGCCATAGGTCTATTTTATAACTATATTCTCTTAACTATGTGAAGGCTCAATAAATAAGTGATGTTTATTTTTATTTTAATATATCCAGTTCTGCATCTGCAATCAATTTCTTTTTGAGAGCATGCTCAATTAGTAGCCATATTAATAATTCTCATAATCATAGTGTAATGTGTTCCCTAACCCAGATAGTATCTACCTGTGGGTCAGTTTTAGGATTTGTTGGAATTAAGGATGCCTCCCTTATTTGGGCCAGATTATACTTTAATTCTTTTATTTTATTTATTTTAAGATTTTATTTATTTATTTGACAGAGAGAGACACAGCGAGAAAGGGAACACGAGCAGGGGGAGTGGGAGAGGGAGAAGCAGGCTTCCCACCGAGCAGAGAGCCTGATGTGGGACTCGATCCCAGGACCCTGGGATCATGACCTGAGCCGAAGGCAGACGCTTAACGACTGAGCCATCCAGGCGCCCCTACACTTTAATTCTTTTAATCACAATGTCTAGCCAAGAGATATAGACAAGAAGGGATTCTTACATCCTTTTATTTCTAATAAAATTCAGTGCCCCCAAATATTTAGATATTATCTGTTCTGTTTATAGCTTTCTGGTGCTGGCTGACTTTCTTTCATAGTCTAAACCGTCCTGGACCCAGGTCATAGTTTGACTTGCTGCATGTTGGGTGTCAACATAGAATGGTTTTGTTTGCAGCTCAGGCCAGGCCACCATGGGGATAATCATATGACTGTTTGAGGGAAAGGGCTTTTTATCTTCATCTCAGGGCAGAGGTTATAGACTGGTGATGAAATCTACTTACAGTCTCCCTGTGGTTTAGTCAAGCCATGTTAAGGTCCCAAAGGACCTCTTCCACACTAAATTCCATTAGATGTTAAACAAATTACAAGCTTGTTTCTAAAAGATTAAAGAAATATTCGAGAAGCAAACAGGATTCCTAAACAAAGTAATTTCAACCTGAAATTTTGCTATAGTTTTTATTTCTCTCACTAAAACCATTCAGTTATTTTACTGAGCAATAATGATTATAATATTAGTATACCATAGTCTAATGAGAAGGAAATATTGTTGCATGGCCATTACAAGCTAAGCTTTTGGGCAGTCACCTGGAGATATCCCATAACAGGGTCTAATAAATATTAGAAAGCAATTTAATCATTCATTTAATAGATATTAAGCATCTATTTTATATCAAGTATTATGCTTGTCACTATAGTTACAAAGTTGATGAAGATATGTTCCCAACTTATAATCAGGGGAGATAGACACATTTACCTATGATTATATATATATAATCATATATATATATAATACTATATATATATATATATATAGTGTAGTAATTATGATTATAAAAGCATGTATAAGATGCTGTGGAAGTACAGAAAAGGAATATGTATATAATTATTAGATGAGATAGAGGAGGTAGGGAAGTTTCTGAAACAAGGTAATTCCAAAGGATACATAGAAATTTGTTTTCAGGCAAAGGGAAGCCTGTAATTCTTAAAGATTTAAGCATATTTATAAACTTTGCCTCTGTTCTACCATTTGTTTATTTACTAAAATTTTGAATTACAAACATAACTGATAGGCACAACTATATATATTTTAAGAAAAATTATAATATGATGCTTTGCTTGAAAATAAATTTCTTTTTGTCTAGTTATTATAATAGATTCAGTTAAAAATGTTTTCAAAATCAAAGAATATTTGGTTGCTAAACCTATGTTTTGTTTAGCAGAGAAAAATCTCTCATAGGCACTGTTGTCTCTGGAAATCTAATTTTCCAAAGGCCAACCCCACAGCTGCTAATTTCATCATCTCTTTAGTGTCTCTGTTGCTAACTTGGAGTATTGCAGCCATGCTTGTCTTCTGCCTAATGTGGCATGAGAATAGCCTTTGGCAGTTTACTTGGTAGAAACTCAAGCTTTTTCACAGCTGGAAGTAGGCTGATTATTTACCTTCTATATAAGAGATTAGCTCTTTCTATAAAAATGCAACTTTCTTGAAAATCTTCGCAACTTTGAAAAATAGAACATATGATTTTAGTATGCTGCACATGGATGTGGCCATTTATTTTGACAACTGCTGCAGTTACCATTGAAGGCAGCCTGGATTGTGAACAAATGGCATTAGAAGTTTCCAACTAACTCCTGAAAGAGCTCATTTCATACGAAAGAGTCTCTGTAATTGGCTTCCATTTTGATGAAAAATTTAAGATGAAGGGATTGTGGGCAGAGAGCAGAGATTATTTTTCTCAATTGATACGTTATTTTTGTACTGAGGTTGAATTATAAAGATTTGTGAAGTAACCATATCAAATGTCTCTATACATGACTCTGCCCCAATGTTTGAAATTCATATTCCCTGGGAGAGATCTAAGATGTTTTTTGAGTTTAGATATGTCCCTTAACTTACCTGTGGCCTCAATTTAATCACCTATAACACTGTAGAATGTGTTGGGTGGCTAAATAAGCTCTCAGGCATTTTTAGCCCTAACATTCTATGATTGTGTTTTTAGGGACAAGTTTATGGAATAAGTTCAATTTATATTTTCCTAAGGCACAGAAAAAGAACTCCATATGAATGAATTTAATAAGATTTAGTGGAAAGAGCAGGAGCCTTTGAAATCAGATCTGAGTTAAATTTAATAGCTATGTGATGTTTGCCTAGTTATTTAAGTCTCAAATTTCCCATTTGTAAAATGGGAATAATAGAATTGTTGTGAGGATTAAGTAAAATAAAGTATAAAAGTCTTTACACAGTGGTTGGCATAAATAGCCACTAAAAAATGTTGGTTTTTTCCTTTCTCTTTCAGTTCTAAGTATTTAGGAACTTGAGGAAGGAAAGGCACTGTCTGTATGTGGTCCTGTGTTCAAGCCTTCTCTGCTCTACTTGTTCCCAAATAGTCTTTTACTCCATATTTTAGCCTAGTATGTTGTATATATGATATTCTATGATTCTTGTTGCTGAAGATATTGCTGAATATTGGCTATATGAATATTGGCTATATGTTGCTGAAGATATGGCTGAATATTGTTAGTTACCCAGAATCTTGTTGACCCTTGCCAATTTGAGTGTGGATTATACCTGTGCTTGGTCATAATCCAGAGTAAACTTGAGAGACTTTACAGAAGAGAAAAAGGGTCTGAAGTACCCAATATTTAAGGCCCAGATGGCAGTGGAGGAGGAACAAATGAAGTCAATAAGGAAGGACTAAAAAGGCGACTCAAGAGGCTGATGGGAAAAGGGGTCCAAGGAAAGAGACTATTTTCAGGGAGGAGGTCAAATCAGATCTCTCACATTACAACTGTAGAATCTTTGTGGATGGGAACAGTGTCTATTTACCATTGCATCTTTAGCATTTATCAGAGCAGCTGGTACTTACAGGGAATTTCTTGCATTTCTTCTCTTAATACTTTCTGACCTCTAAAAAGGACAGTATAACTCTATAGACTTTGAAAGGTCAGTAGTGAAAATGACTATTTCCTCACATTCCGGAATGTACTTGGTGGTTGAGACTGCTAATCAGACCCCATATGGAATTAAAACTTTTTGTGACATTCTGATCATGCTACCATATCTCTCTGTCTCTGTTTCTTACTATTGCCCTGTGTGCAACCTACATACTTCAGCTTTTTCACAACTCTCTGATTTATCTAATTCTATTTAGTGCTCAATAAATTATATATGGTGAACACAATTATAATTATTTTAAGACTGAGTATTTCTTGAACACCAAATATGTACAGTTTTTTGCCAGTATCTGTTCTGGGTATTTCATCTATTATTCATTTAATTCTTATAAAAATCTATGAGATAGGGAGTATTAATCCCTATTATATAATTGGCAGAACTGGAACTAAAAGAGCTTAAGTAACTTTCCAAAGGTCACACAGTTATAAAGTGGTGAAAGTAGGAAGTTGTGTTTCTGTACTGCTGTGTTACAGTACATCACATAAATGGTAGCTAGAAAAGCAGCAACTCTTTTTTTTTTAAGATTTTATTTATTTGAGAGAGTGAGTGAGAGAGAGAACTGAAGCTGGGAGAGGGGAGCGCAGAGGGAGAAGCAAACTCCCTGCTGAGCAGGGAGCCCAATGTGGGGCTGGATCCCAGAACTCCAGGATTATAACCTGAGCCCAAGGTAGACGCTTAACTGACTGAGACACCCAGGTGTCCCAGCAGCAACTCTTTTTTACAAAAGTATTCATGATCTAAGGTTTCTTTACGTTTGTACTACAGCCAAAGATTATGCAGAAGGTTACCTAACCATTTGCATGTGTGTTTAAAGAGCATCTGTAAGCCTTTAATAGTGTATATCAGAGCGGTGTCTCTGGGAAATAGAATGATATTCTTAGCCTGTTGAATTGGAGGAGTTTCCCAGGAGACCACAAGCACATTCTGACATGAGCTTTCAGGTCCTCTGTTTCATCTTCTGGATCTGCTCTGCTCTGTGCTCTGGGAATCAAAATGTGGCTTTAGGCATCAGTGTGATATATCCTGCATGTCAGAAATAGGAACAGTGTTGGGAATATGAAGGACTCTGCCATTTTATTCCTTGAATTTCTAAAACCTCTTGACATTAGCAGTTGCTGGCTTTTGCATTTAGAACCAATATGTGAACAATTCCCATTCATTTGAATCACTCCATTTGATCTTGGCAGTTTGTGGTTATTTATGTGACCCATTCCACATCCCCAGTTGTTGAGCAAACATTTATTATACAAATTATATGTACCAAGCCAATTAAATAAAACCAGGATGCAAGCAAGTCCTATTTTACTCAAATCTATTTTTTATTAGCCATTGTGATTTTTATAGGCAGAAGTTATTAAGTGGTCATTTAAACCAATGTCCTTTATTTTACAAATATAAGCCCATTCAGGTGGAATGACTTTCTATAAGATGGTAAAATAAGTGGCATACAGGGATATGAACCTAAGTTTTATTTCTACATCAGGGCTTTTCCTATATACCCTGCTGCCTCTCAGCTATATTCAAAAACATATAACAATGGAAAGAAAGACATAATGTCATGGATTTTTTTTTTCCATTGCATTTTATTTATTTATTTATTTATTTTTAAAAATTTTATTATGTTATGTTAGTCACCATACAATACATCATTGGTTTTTGATGTGGTGATCCACGATCCATTGTTTTCGTATAACACCCAGTGCTCCATGCAGTATGTGCCCTCCTTAATAACCATCACCGGGGTAACCAATCCCCCCTCCCCCCTCCCCTCTAAAACCCTGTTTGTTTCTCAGAATCCATAGTCTCTCATGGTTTATCTCTCCCTCCAATCCCTCCCCCCATTTTTCCCTTCCTTCTCCTAATGTCCTCCATGCTATTCCTTATGTTCCACAAATAAGTGAAGCCATATGATAATTGTCTTTCTCTGCTTGACTTATTTCACTAAGCCTAATCCCCTCCAGTTCCATCCATGTCGATGGAAATGGTGGGTATTCATTCTTTCTGATGGCTGAATAGTATTCCATCGTATGTATGGACCACATCTTCTTTTTCCATTCATCTGTTGAAGGGCATCTCGGCACCTTCCACAGTTTGGCTATTGTGGACATTGCTGCTATGAACACTGGGGTGCATGTGGCCCTTCTTTTCACTACATCTGTATCTTTGGGGTAAATACCCAGTAGTGCAATTGCTGGGTCATAGGGTAGCTCTATAAAAAATAAAAGTATATTTTTATATGCCATACCAAATGGGAGCAATTTTTTTAATTGACTCATGGGCTGTGGATATGGAGTTGTCAATTCATTTAAGAAAGCACTGTATATGACCACTATGCACCCACTGTACTAGGTTCTAGTAATACAAATATAAATCTTAAAACCTCCTGTCCATCAAGGATATTAGTGGGAGTGATAAATATTATAAATGCGAGGTAAGCTAAGGCACTCCATAGAGCACAGAGAACAACATCTAAACTCTCCTCTCAGAAGGCTTTCTGAAACACCTTTAAATATGTGTAAGAATTAAGCAGGTAAAGAATTGTGAAAAGAAGTTCCAGGGGCGCCTTGTGGCTCAGTCGTTAGGCATCTGCCTTCGGCTCGGGTCATAATGCCAGGGTCCTGGGATTGAGCCCCACATCGGGCTCCCTGCTCGGCAAGAAACCTGCTTCTCTCTCTCCCACTCCCCCTGCTTGTGTTCCCTCTCTTCCTGTGTCTCTCTCTGTCAAATAAATAAAAAAAAAAAAAAAAAAGAAAAGAAGTTCCAGAAAGACCATGTATGGAGGAACAAGGTGGAAGTCTGCAAAAGAGGCAGGAATAAGACCATGGAAACTTTGTAAGGCATGCTAAGGTGGTTAGATTTTATCCTGAAAGCAGTAAGATCTTGCCCCTGAAAAATCTGAAGCAGGACAGGGTACAATCTACTCTTAGGGCTGAGAGCTCAGAGATGAATGAGGTAGGCAGGAGGCTAGAACAGTAAGGAATCTGGCATGCAGACTCAAGAGACCATTCTCCTTCCATACAGATTGCACTATTTCAGGAAGGCATGATGATAGATCAGCCTTTGGAGAATTTACATATGTAATCTTGTCAAGCTCTACAACTGCATTCTGGTTCCCAAATTAGGGTTGTACTTCTAAATGAAATTTTAATTTACATGCTAAAAACAGAACCCTTAAAAACAACATCTGGCTGGTTTTCCTAATCTATTTCTACCAGATTCAATATTCAAATATTTCTAGCACAGTGTTCTCCAAACTGTGGCCTATCAAAGGTTTCTGGTGGTTCTTACTAATCTCAGCATTCACAGGGTATCTACTCTGTATCAGGCACTGTGCTAGGTGCTGGAGATCCAGAGATGAGTAAGACATAGGACATCCTTCAAGGAGTGTAGGCAGAGGAAGTGGACAAGTAATATAGTGTAATAAAATGTTTTACATTTTTTGCTAGATGTATGCACATTGTATAATGGAGACTTAAACCGCCTGTGTTTAGGAAGGGTAGAGGAAGAATCCATAACATTTGCCTAGGGAATAGGTAGAGAATAGGTTACAAGTAATACTTAAACTGAGTCTTGGGTCGATGTCTACCAGGCAACCAAGGTATGAAGCTGAAATTCTGGAAGATGGGTTGCTCTAAAATAAAAGATCCAGAGATGTAAGAGAAAAGCCTGGAGAGTTACATAGAAGTCAGGCTATGGAAAACCCTATATGTTTATTAAGAAATGTGTACTTTATTCCATAAACAACTGAAATTATTGAGAGATCTTAAGAGTGAATTGTGTAAGACTGTTGAATCACAGACCTGTACCTCTGAAACAAATAATACATTATATGTTAAAAAAAAAAGAAGATAGTATGAAGGGAGAAATGAAGGGGGGGGAATGGGTGGGGGAGATGAACCATGAGAGACTATGGACTCTGAGAAAGAAACTGAGGGTTCTAGAGGGGAAGGGGTTGGGGGGATGGGCTAGCCTGGTGATGGGTATTAAAGAGGGCACGTACTAAATGGAGCACTGGGTGTTACACACAATGAATCATGAAACACTGCATCAAAAACTAATGATGTAATGTATGGTGATTAACATAACATAATTAAAAAAAAGGAGTGAAATTACAAGATGTGGTGTATACAAGAGAAAGACCCTTCTGGGAGTAGTATGGACAATGGATTGGAAAGGGATGAGACTGTATAGAAAATCTGCTCAGGAGGCTGAAGCAGTAGTCTAGGTGAGAGATGATGAAGGTAAAAGCAACAGACGTGGAGAATAGGATGAAAAAGAGAGATATCCACAAGGTTTGCTAAATAATTAGACATTCTTATTTCCCTAACTCTGTATCCCATTCTCTTTTTTTAGATTTATTTATTTGTATTTTAATGCTAGTAAACATACAGTATACAGTTAGTTTCAGTGAACTAACAGTTTCAGGTGTACAATACAGTGATTCAACAATTCTATATACTACTCAGTGCTCATCATGCTAACTGAACTCTTAATCCTCTTCACCTATTTTGCCCATCCCCCTGCCCACCTCCCGTCTGGTAACCATCAGTTTGTTCTCTATACTTAACAGTCTGTTGTTTGGTTTGTCTCTTTTTTTTTCTCCTTTGTTTTGTTTCTGAAATTCCAATTCTGAATTTCCATAAGTGAAATCATGTGGTATTTGTCTTTCTATGACTGACTTATTTTGCTTAGCATTGTACTCTCTAGATCCATCCATGTTGTTGTAAATGACAAGATTTCATTCATTTTTAGGGTTGAGTAATATTCCATTGTATATATATACCACATCTTCTTTATCCATCCAATCATTGATGGACACAGGGCAACTTCCATATTTTTGCTATTGTAAATAATGCTACAATAAACACAGGGGAGCATATATCTTTTTGAATTAGTGTTTTGTATTCTTTGGGTAGTGGAATTACTGGAACATATGTCTCTGTCTCTTCTACCTGTCTCATTGTAGTACATTTTTACTTTGTTGTGGACAGCATTTCATCCAGTTTTTGGATCATTTTCAGCAGGGAATGATGTGTCCATGGGAAGAGGTGAGTTCAGCAGCTTCCTATGCTGCTGTCTTGGGCCTCCTCCAAAAGAATATACTTTTAATTTTTTTTTCCATTGAATATTCAATTCAATAATTATTTATTGAAATTGCTTTACATCACATTTTTTAGTGCAGTGAATGCAGGTGTTTCTATTAATATAGATCAAGGAATATATGGTTCTCTGCTCTATGACTAGTACATAAATGGAAGGTCAGTGTTAAGTGACTGGTTTGGAAGTGGACATTAAGGCAAATGCAACTTGCTGTAATACAAAATAGAGAGGGTGTAAGTAGATTTTTGGTGAGATCAAGGAAGGGAGATAATTTATGGCAAATTGTTGGGAAATTGGATGCAAACTACCCTGTAAAGGAAAAATTGGCCAACCATTTTTTTTTTTTTTTAAAGGATGTTAGATGAAAATAGAGAAATCCAAGAGCATAGCTTGCTGAATTGGGGCTCATTCATGGTCATACATTTAACAAGCCAAGCAGGAATTCAGCCATAGGTCCACATTTCTCCAAACCATATGGCATCAAACTATATGTAGATACTGAATTTTCTATTTTTACAGAAATAGAACATTTTAAAAATTTTAAAAATTTTATTTTCCATGTAGTCTTAGCTAGAAGGTCAGCTTTTTGAGAGCATTAATATTAATTATTAGTATATTCTTATTTTATTGAGTGGTAGATTTATAACTTATTTTTCTTATATATTTTCCTTAGCTTTGGGCATAAGATAGAGTATAGTAATTGATCTTCAATACATATTAGGTAAGATTGTAGCTTAACAAACCTAGATGTCTTATTTGTATTATAGATATATGTGCCTGGAAAAAATTAGGATATGTATATTTAGGAAATTATTAAAATTATTTTTTAAGTTTTTGCAGTGTATCTTCTATATTTGTAATGAGAACAAATGTGATAATATTTTATAAAATCCTAGGAAGAATCAATGTAATGGGTACTAGTTTATGGTGGTTAAAGTCCTCAAATGAATAGATTCTCTTTCCTAAAACACCCTCAAGTAGGAATTTTAGATTTATTTTTTTGGCTCAGAGTTTGTGGTTTTAGTCTCATCTTTCATGTAATTTTTTTCCTGAAATTATGAAGCCTTGGAAATATGACTTTATAATGGAACTTCTGACAGATCCCTTTAACTGCATGTCACTTATTCACAGGGGTAATTTTTTACCTCTTTGAAGGTGTTTTGGCCTGAGAGGTGGATTACATGTTCTATATAAAGGTCAGTTTTTAATTAATAAACTGTTTTCCTTATTTTTGACCAATATGAATTGATTGTAACTTTAGTGTACAGCATTCTCCCCATTGTCCTTGGTTTAGCTTTCTATGGTTTTAGTTATTTGTGGTCAACTGTGGTCTAAAAAACATAAAATAGAAAATTCCAGAAATACACAATTCATAAGCTTTAAATTGTGTGCCATTCTGAGTAGCATGATGAAATCTCTTGCCAACCTGCCTGGGATGTGAATCATCCCTGTAGTGTATTTACATTGTATAGGTTGCCTGTTGGTCATTTAGTGGCAGTATCAGTTATCAGATTCACTGTATCATGGCGCTTGTGTTCAAGTAACTTTATTTTACTTAATAATGGCCTCAAATTTCAAGAGTAATTATGCTGGTAATTTGGATATGCCAGTGAAAAGCTATAAAGAACTTCCTTTAAGTGAGAAGGTGAAAGTTCTTGACTTAAAAAGAAAAAAAATCATACGCTGAGGTTGCCAGGATCTATGGTAACTTTTATTGCAGTATATTGTTATAATTGTTGTATTTTATTATTAATTAATCTCTTATAAATTTAGTTTTATCATAATTATTTATGTATGTATAGGAAAAAACATGGTATATACAGGCATCCACTGGGGGTTTTAGAACATATTTTCCTCAGATAAGGGGGGATTACTGTAAAGTATTTTCCATGTAAAAATGGAACAGATTGGGCGCCTGGGTGGCTCAGTTGGTTAAGCAACTGCCTTCGGCTCAGGTCATGATCCTGGAGTCCCGGGATCGAGTCCCGCATCGGGCTCCCTGCTCGGCAGGGAGTCTGCTTCTCCCTCTGACCCTCCTCCCTCTCATGCTCTCTGTCTCTCATTCTCTCTCTCTCAAATAAATAAATAAAATCTTTAAAAAAAAAAAAAAAAAAAAATGGAACAGATTTAGCCTTTGCCATATCCAGCATCTGCATAACTCACTTAAATTTCAAAACTTCTATGCAGCCCTAAAGTCTATTTCTAAATGTCTCAGTAGCCTATTTATCAGAGTAAAATAATATAATTATTGTATTATTTCTTCAAGTACCTGCTAGATAGATATACATTTTTCTTTGTTTTTCCCTCCACAAAATATATTCATAATTTTTATTGTTAAATATTTGTTATCCATGGGGTATTTTACAAAGGCACATAAATAATAATAACATTAATAAGATCAGATCATTCTTTCCTTAAACCTCAATTTTTTTATTTTTTCTTTTCTCTCTAACATTCTTAAAGAGGAAAATTCATTGTGTTACTCTGGCTCTATGTTTGGAGGCAAATATTTTACACATTATAATAAGGGTGTTTTATAGTATGTAATTTAACTAGATGCTACAGTATTCAGTGTTTACTTCAAAGAAAAGACTTTCCCTGAGACATTCTTTATGGATTTCAAATTAAATTATTCCCTTCCTTTCTGAATCCTCCCTTATACTTTATAGGTTTGAATCTTTTATTCTTTTTGTTAAATACACTTCTTTCAAATACATGTATCTTAATAATGATGAGAATAATAACCAACTACTTATTGAGTAAATTCTGTGTTCTAGGTCATTTACATATATTTTCTGTAACTTTAGAACAACATAAGCAAACTCTAAGCAGACTCAGAGGTTAGGTTAAATTATTTAACAAAGGTTACATTTCATATGTATCTGATTTAGGTGGATTTGATCTCAAGTGTATGTTACTTTAAAATCCAAATTCTTACTGCTAATTCATGCTGCCTTAAATAAATGTGGGGGTATTATAAAATAAGAATGAATGGGGCGCCTGGGTGGCTCAGTTGTTATGTGTCTGCCTTCGGCTCAGGTTGTGATCCCAGGGTACTGGGATCAAGCCCCGCATCGAGCCCCACATCGGGCTCCTTGCCCGGTGGGAAGTCTGCTTCTCCCTCCTGCACTCCCCTTGCTTGTGTTCCCTCTCTTGCTGTGTCTCTCTCTGTCAAATAAAAAAAAATTTTTTTTAAAGTAAGAATGAAGAGTCTGGATTAAAAAATATGGAAAAAACAGCTATTTGGCTGAACAATAAAATGAACAGAAGTCAAGAAATTACAAGTTATTATTCTATAACAACTATTCCATTTATTCCATGCCACCTTGGACTATTTTGTGCTACTGTAAATACTGTAAATGATTTTAGTCATTTTATATACATGTGGAATGTAATTGAAATATGATTTTTCTGAGAGCAAATAAGTGTATCTCCTGTCTTGTGTCTTCAAATGATAAACCAATAAATTGCATTAACATTATGTAGTATAGTTCACCCTCTTCCCTTTTTGGTCTTTGTGTTAGTATACCACATGTTTTGTGGTATCTTGCTTTCTTTTACTATTTGGTCTCATTATTATCACAACTGTTTATTTTAATTCTTTTAAAGAACCAACTCCTAGTTTCATTGATCTGTTCTATTGCTCTTTTGGTTTCAATTCATTGATTTCTGGTCTAATCTTTGTTAATTCTCTTCTCCTGCTGGGTTTAGACTTCATTTGCTGCTTTCTCCAGCTCTGTTAGGTGTAAGGTCAGGTTCTGTATTTGAGACCTTTCTTGTTTCTTGAGAAAGGCTTGTATTGCTGTATACTTCCCTCTCAGGACTGCGTTTGCTGCATCCCAAGGGTTTTGAACAGTTGTGTTTTCATTTTCATTTGTTTCCATGAATTTTAAAAAATTCTTCTTTAATTTCCTGGTTGACCTATTCATTCTTTAGTAGGATGCTCTTTAACCTCCACGTATTTGAGTTCTTTCCAAATTTCCTCTTGGGATTGAGTTCAAGTTTCAAAGCATTGTGGTCTGAAAAACAACTGTTTATTTTAGTAAACTGTAAATGTAAATGCACTATTTATTTATTTATTTTTATTTTAATCTTTTAATTTCCCTCCATATTTTATAAATTAATTAAACAGCAATCATGTCAAAGAAAGTAAACTATCTGATTAAGAATATGCTGCTAATATAATACAGAGCTGCCTATGTCCAACGACTTCATATCTTAAAGAACAGACATATGAAAAAATGCTCAACATCACTCAGCATCAGGAAAATACAAATCAAAACCAAAATGAAATACTACCTCACACCAGTCAGAATGGATAAAATTAACAAGCCAGGAAATAACAGATGTTGCCGAGGATATGGAGAAAGGGGAACCCTCTTACACTGTTAGTGGGAATGCAAGCTGGTACAGCCACTCTGGAAAACAGTATGGGGGTTCCTCAAAAAGTTGAAAATAGAGCTACCCTACAACCCAGGAATTGCACTGCTAGGTATTTACCCCAAAGATACAAATGTAGTGTTCCGAAGGGGCACCTTCACCCCAATGTTTATAACAGCTATGTCCACAATAGCAAAACTATGGAAAGAGCCCAGATGTCCAACGATGACGGATGGATAAAGAAGATGTGATATGAGGGAGGAGCACGATGGTGGAGGAGTAGGAGACCTGGATTTCGTCTGGTCCCAGGAATTCAGCTGGATAGGGATCAAACCATTCTAAACACCTATGAACTCAACAGGAGATCGAAGAAAAGAATAGCAACAACTCTCTGAACAGAAAAGCACCACTTTCTGTAAGGTAGGATGTGCGGAGAAGCGAATCCAAGGTGATATTTGGGAGGATAGACGGCGGGGGAGGGGGGGGGGGGGGGGCCCCCCCCCGGGGGGGCCCCCCCGTTGGCCGCTTCTGACAAGTGATAGAGCAGCGGAGCACAAAATCGGAACTTTTAGAGGTCTGCTCTGCTGAGGGACATTACTCTAGTGGCTAAGCAGGGGGTGGAACCCTCGCTGGGACAGTGTGATCTCAGGACCCTCGGGGTCACAGAAAGACCAGGGGTGCTTGAGTGCAGCAGAGCTCCCAGGGATCGGAGCGGGGAAGCTGGCTGCAAAGACAGAGCTCGGGGTTGCCATAAACCGTGATTTGCGGCACAGTCGGGCCACTGCTCTTCCAGCAGGGACCCAACAAGCTGCAGATCCAGGGAGACTACCCTTCCTTCCCCAGGAGGAGCGGCACGGGAGCGCACCACAGGGATCTGCTGGGTTTGGAGACTCCACACGGGGTCGGGTGCCAGAGATAGAAACACTCGGTCACAGGCCGGGTGAGCACAGAGTACGGCGGGAGACCAGGGAGATGGGAGTGATGACTGCTTTTCTCTGGGGGCCCACTGAAGAGTGGGGCCCCGAGTTCTCCGCTCCTCTGGGGTGGAGATTGGGAGGCCACCATTTTCACTCTCGTCCTCCAAAGCTGTATGGAAAGCTTGCAGGGAAGAAAAGCTCCCGAGAGCAAACCCGAGCAGATTACTTAGGCCGGACTGGCAAGGGTGGGGCAGTTCCACTTCTGGGAAAAGACATGGCACGGCAACAGGCCCTTCCCCCAGAAGATCAGCAAGAACAGCCCGCCAAGACCAAGTTTACCGATCAATGAGAATGGCAGAACTCCAGCTCTAGGGGAATACTGCACATAGAATTCATGGCTTTTTTGCCATGATTCTTTAGTCTTTCAAAGTTAATTTCTTTTTTTTGAATTTTTCTTTTTCTCTTTTTCAACCAACATCTTATCAGTCCCTTTTTTAAAAAAATCTTTTTTATTTTTCATTTTTAGAGTCATATTCTACCCCTTCATAGTAGTTAACCTTATTTTTGGTATATATATAAGTTATTCTCTCTTTAAAATTTTGGAATACAGTTTCTTCTAACAGACCAAAGTATACCCTAAATCTCTAGTGTATGGCTTTGTTCTAGTCTCCTGCCTGATCACATTCTCTCCCTTTTTTTTCTTTTTTTTTTTAAATCCTCTTCTTTCTTTTTTCAACCAACTTCTTATCAATTCCTCTTATAAAGTCTTTTATAATTTTCATCTTTACAGTCATATTCCATCCCTTCATCATACTAACCCTTATTTTTGTACATATATAAGTTTTTCTTTCATTAAAATTTTGTGACGCACTTTCTTCTAACAGACCAAAATACGCCCAAAATCTGGTGTGTGGCACTGATCTATGCACCAGCTTGATCATATTTGATCGTATTCTGTTTCGTTTTGTTTTGTATTTGTTTGTTCGTTTTTATCTTTTTCTTTCTTTTTTATCTTTTTTCTTTCTTTCCCTTTCTTTCCCCCCGGTTTCAGGTCTTTTCTGATTTGTTTAGTGTATATTTTCTGGGGACGTTGTTACCCTGTTAGCATCTCGTACTCTCATTCTTCTATTCTCCTCTGGACAAAAAGACAAGATGGAAAAAATCACCTCAAAAAAAGAAAAGAGGCAGTACCGACTGCCAGGGACCTAATCAATACGGACATTAGTAAGATGTCGGAACTAGAGTTCAGAATGACGATTTTAAAGATACTGGCTGGGCTTGAAAAAGGCATGGAAGTTATTAGAGAAACTCTCTCTGGAGAAATAAAAGAACTAAAATCTAACCAAGTTGAAATCAAAAAGGCTATTAATGAGGTGCAATCAAAAATGGAGGCTCTAACTGCTAGGATAAATGAGGCAGAAGAGAGAATCAGTGAGATAGAAGACCAAATGATGGAAAGTAAAGAAGCTGAGAAAAAGAGAGATAAACAACTACTGGGTCACGAGGGCAGAATTCGAGAGATAAGTGATACCATAAGATGAAACATTAGAATAATTGGGATCCCAGAAGAAGAAGAAAAAGAGAGAGGGGCAGAAGGTATATTGGAGCATATTATAGCAGAGGACTTCCCTAATTTGGGGAAGGAAATGGGCATCAAAATCCAGGAGGCACAGAGAACTCCCCTCAAAATCAATAAAAATAGGTTAACACCCCGACATCTTATAGTAAAACTTACGAGTGTCAGAGACAAAGAGAAAATCCTGAAAGCAGCTGGGGAGAAGAGATCTGTAACCTACAATGGTAGAATCATTAGATTGGCAACAGACGTATCCACAGAGACCTGGCAGGCCATAAAGGACTGGCATGATATATTCAGAGCACTAAATGAGAAAAATATGCAGCCAGAAATACTATATCCAGCTAGCTGTCATTGAAAATAGAAGGAGAGATAAAAAGCTTCCAGGACAAACAAAAACTAAAGGAATTTGCAAACAGAAAACCAGCCCTACAAGAAATATTGAAAGGGGTCCTCTAAGCAAAGAGAGAGCCTAAAAGTAACATAGACCAGAAAGGAACACAGACAATACACAGTAACAGTCACCTTACAGGCAATATAATGGCACTAAATTCCTGTCTTTCAATAGTTACCCTGAATGTAAATGGGCTAAATGCCCCAATCAAAAGACACAGGCTATCAGATTGGATAAAAAAACAAGGCCCATCGATATGCTGTCTGCAAGAGACTCATTTTAGACCCAAAGACACCCCCAGCTTGAAAGTGAGGGGGTGGAAAACCATTTACCATGGTAATGGACACCAAAAGAAAGCTGGGGTGGCAATCCTTATATCAGACAAATTAGATTTTAAACCAAAGACTGTAATAAGAGATGAGGAAGGACAGTATATACTACCTAAAGTGTCTATCCAACAATAAGATCTAACAATTGTAAGTATCTATGCCCCTAACATGGGAGCAGCCACTTATATAAGCCAATTAATAACAAAAGCAAAGAAACACATCGACAACAACACAATAATAGTGGGGGACTTTAACACCCCTCACTGAAATGGACAGAACATCTAAGCAAAAGATCAACAAGGAAATAAAGACTTTAAATGATACACTGGACCAAATGGACTTCACAGATATATGGACTTCACTGGGTGTTTTAAGCAAACAATGAATCATGGAACGCTACATCAAAAACTAATGATGTAATGTGTGGTGATTAACATAATAATAAAAAAACTAAGCCAAAAAAAAAAAAAGATGTGGTATGTATATATATACTGGAATACTACTCAGCCATCAGAAAAATGAAATTTTGCCATTTGTAACAACATGGATGGAACTAGAGGGTATTATGCTAAGCAAAGTCATTCAGAGTCATTCAGAGAAAGACAGTTATCATATGATCTCACTCATATGTGAAATTTAAGAAACAAAACAGGATCATAGAGGAAGGAAGGGAAAAATAAAACAAGACAAAATCACAGAGGAATACAAACCATAAGAGACTCTTAATCATAGGAATCAAACTGAGTGTTGCTGGATTGGAGCTGGGTCGGGCATGGGGTAACTGGGTGATGGACGTTAAGGAGGGCACGTGATGTAATGAGCACTGGGTATTATGTTAAGACTGATGAATCACTGAACTCTACCTCTGAAACTAATAATATATATTAATTAATTTAATTTAAATAAAAAATTTGGAAAAGGTAAGTAAAATGTTAAACATTTATGCTGTCATTTAAGATCAACATGTTATTGTCCGGATTTGTTAACAAGGATCAAAAACCAGAAGAACCGCATGGTTCATTCAGGAAGTGCCTATATCAATGTATGTGACTATATCTCATTTCAAATACTAGCAATGATGTCCATTGGTAAATTTATGGTAAAATCTAAATAGTGTTTCAGGTAAGTGGGGTTGTTAGTTTGACACTTCCCACTGCTCCTTGAATCATACTTTGTATGAAATGCCAGAACCTATCTTTTTTTTTTTTAATTTCAAGTTTTATTTAAATTCCAGTTAATATATAGTGTAATATTCATTTTAGGAATAGAATTTAGTGATTCATCACTTACATACATTACCCAGTGCTCATCACATGTGCCCTTAATACTTAATACTCATCACCTATTTAACCTGTCCCACCACCCACCTTCTTTCCATCAACCCTCAGTTTGTTATCTATAGTTAAGAGTCTGTTTTATGGTTTTCCTTTTCTCTTTTTTGCTGTTCTTTGGATGAATTTAAAATATATCACATATTTCCTGTGCTCTAAACAGACATGCAAAAACTAATATTCAACACTGAAATCAAATTTAGCTCCTAAATTTGTATTTCAGTAATTCAATGAATATTTATAGATTACTGTCTTTGTGCCAAGAATTGTGTTATACTTGAGATGGAGAGGTAGAGAAAGTAGTGATAAAAAGATAAGGCATTAGATTCTTCTGATGAGAAACCACAGTTACTAGGGGTAAAAAGACACACATAATTAATAATAAAAAGGTAATAATGCTATCAGAAAGGTATAAACAAGATGCTGTGGGACCAGAGAGGAACAATTACTTTCAGGAGGGTCAGGTAAGACTTCCCAGAGGAGATGTCATTGTATGTAGTTCTACAGGGCGAGTAGGATTTACCACAAGGTGAAACAGGGATATGCATATATGTAGGCATTGGGAAAACACAATGGAGTTCTAATGTTTGCATTTGTGTGTAGAATCACTATAAACACAACTGCTACTAATATTAACTGATATAGGAGTATTATATTTGTGAATCAAATACAGTATGTGGGAATGCTTTTGGTGACATGATTTTCTAAAATGGTAATAGTTCGGTGCACTTGGGTGGCTCAGTCGTTGGGCGTCTGCCTTCGGCTCGGGTCATGATCCCAGGGTCCTGGGATCGAGCCCTGCATCGAGTCCCGCATCAGGCTCCCTGCTCCTCGGGAGGTCTGCTTCTCCCTCTCCCACTCCCCCTGCTTGTATTTCCTCTCTCGCTGTGTCTGTCTCTGTCAAGTAAATAAATAGAATCTTAAAAAAAATAAAATAGTAATACTTCTGGGTAAAATTATGAACAAATAAAATATAATCCTTTCTTGGTTTATATGTTAGTTGTACTCTTGGAAAAAACAGTATTTATTAAAGCTATACAAAATGTGTATAACAGAGGTAGATTCTAAGCTCACAGAATTACAAATAGGATTTTTACATATATTAGTATCTGTATAGGACATTTAAAACTTATACTGGACTCTCCTCTACTTTGCAGTACATCTAGCATTTCTGTTCTCCACCAACCAAATGTCATCACTGTTCTTTCATCATTATAACAAAGAAACACATCAACAAATGTCTAGAATTCCCTTTAAGAACACTCCTCACATTGATAACCATCTCAACAGAATAATTATAGTAACAGAACTAACAAAAATTCTTAGAGAAGTGGAGAATAATGCATA
Source organism: Phoca vitulina (assembly GCF_004348235.1). Lineage (NCBI taxonomy): Eukaryota > Metazoa > Chordata > Mammalia > Carnivora > Phocidae > Phoca > Phoca vitulina. The sequence goes on from NW_022589705.1 coordinate 62,279,153, forward strand.
TAAACCATTTCTTTATCTTTCCAAGAAGAGTGTCAGTAAATACAATTTAACATTGATAAATTAACTATAATATTGTGCTAGTTTTTGTCTGTTTGGTTCATCTGGTCTTTGTTCCCTTTCTCCTTTGTTTTCTGCCTTCTTATAGATTGATTGGCTGTTTTAATTTCATTTTATCTTCACTTTTGGCTAATTCATGACATTTTTTTTTAGTGTTTGGCTTTTCAGTATACATCTTTAATTTATTATAGTTCATCTACTTTCAAACGAATTATACAGCTTTATATTTAGTTTAAGAAACTTAAAACATCATACTTCCGATTCCCGCCTCCCATCTTTTGTGCTATTCTTGCTATTTATTTGACTTCTACCTGTGGTATAATGTCATATTACATTGCTACTATTTTTTCTTTAGAAAGTCATTTATTTTTTGGAGTATTAAAGATAAGAATATTTGTATTTATCTTCATTTATAATATTTCTAGAGTCTTTAATTTCTTCGTGTGGATCTTAGCTTGTATCTGTTATCATTTTCTTTAGGCCAGAAGAAATTTCTTTAACATATCTTATAATACCAGACTGCTGATAATGAATTCTCTCATCTCTTGTTTTCCTCAAAATACCTGCATTAATTTTTTTAAAGCTGTTTTTCTTTCAATAATTTAAAGATGTCATCCACTGGACTTCTGGTTTGCACAGTTTCTTATGAGTAGTGCACTGTAATTCTGTAATATTTATCTGAGTTCTTTGCATGTGATTTGTATTTTCATATATGATACAGAAAGTTTTAAAAATAAATATTTCTCTTGGTGCTTCTTGGATCTGTAGCAGGATATTTTTCATTAATTGTGGAAAATCTTCAGTGTTATCTCTTCACATATTTCTTCTGCCCCATTCTCTCTCAGCTCCTTCTGGAATTTTAGTTATACATATGTTAGATCATTTGATATTGTTCCACAAATTTGGATGCCATGTTTTTTCTTTTTTTATCTTTCTGTTTATGTTCAGCTTATTTCTATTGATCTAGAGTTCACTAATTCTTTCCTCATCTGTGTCAAGTTTACTGATGAGTACATTAAAGAAATTCTTCATCTCTGTTAGTGTATTTTTTAGTTTTAGTATGTCTTTTTGGCTTATTATTGTAATTTCCGTCTCTCTGCTTAAGTTCCCCATTTTTTCATGCATTTTGTCCTCCTTTTCCACCAGAGGCTTCAGCATATTAGTCTTAGTTATTTTATTTAATTTTTAAAAAAGTTTTATTGACTTATTTTAGGGGGTGGTGGAGCATAGGGAGAGAGAGAGACTCCCAAGCAGGCTCCATGCCCAGCTCGGAGCCCCTTGCTGCACTCCATCTCATGATACCGAGATTATGACCTGAGCTGAAACCAAAGGTTGGATATTCAACCAACTGAGCCACCCAGGTACCCCAGTCTTAGTTATTTTAATTCATTGTCTGATAATTCCAGTGTCTAGTCATTTCTGAATCTACTTCAATTAATTGCTCTTCATAGACAGTAGGTTGTTTTTTCTTGATTTTTTTTGTATGTTCCACAATTTTGTGTTGTATACTTGACTTCTAGTGTAGAACAGTAGGCAGTGATAGAAATACTATTTGTCACTGGGAATGGATACACCTCTTCTCCTGGGCATTTGTGTGAGGGCTTATGTCAACCTAGTCAAGAGTTAAGCTAGGTTAAGTTTCATTGTTGCTATGGTTATCTTGAATTTATGACTGGCTTCATATTCTTCTAGAGTTACTTTTAAAAAACATTTTAATTAATTAATTAATTTATTTTTAAAATTAAAAAAATTAAATTCCAGTATAATTAATGTGTAGTGTTATATTAGTTTCAGGTATACAATATAGTGATTCAACAATTCTATACATTACTCAGTGCTCATCATCATGGTAAGTGTACTCTTAATCCCCTTCACCTGTTTCATCCCCCCCCCCCCCCCCCGCACCTTCCTCCCTCTGGTAATCATCAGTTTGTTCTCTGTATTTAAGAGTCTGTTCTTTTGTCTATTTTTTCCTTTATTCATTTGTTTTGTTTCTGAAATTCCACATATAAGTGAAATCATATGGTATTTGTTTTTCTCTGATTTACTTTGCTTAGCGTTATACACTCTAGATCCATCTATGTTGTTGCAAACAGTAAGATTTCATTCTTTATATGGCTGAGTAATATTCTATTAAAGCTATATATCTATTTATCTATATATCTATATATCTATATATCACATGTTCTTTATCCATTCCAGATATATCACATCTTCTTTATCCATTCATTTGTTGATGGACACTTGGGTTGCTTCCATAATTTGGCTATTGTAAATAATGCTGCAGTAAACATAGGAGTGTATATATCTTTTTGAATTAGTGTTTTGTATTCTTTGGGGAAATACCCAGGAGAGGAATTACTGGATCATATGGTAGTTCTATTTTTAATTTTTGAGGAACTGCCATACTGTTTTCCATAGTGGCCATACCAGTTTGTATTCTTACCAACAGTGCACGATGGTTCCTTTTTCTCTATATCCTTGTGAACACTTGCTTCTTGTGTTTTTTTTTTTTTTTTTTCATTAAACTTTTGTTTTAATGACTTCTTGTGTTTTTGATTTAACCATTCTGACATGTATGAGGTGATATTTCATTGTGGTTTTGATTTGCATTTTCCTGGTGATGAGTGATGTTGGGCCATCTTTTCACATGTCTGGTGGTTATCTTATGTCTTCTTTGGAGAAATGTCTATCCATGTCTTGTGCCCATTTTTAAATTGGATTATTTGTTTTTTGGGTGTTGTTCTATAAGCTCTTTATATATTTTGAATACTAACCCTTTATCATATATGTTATTTGCCAATATCTTTACCCATTCAGTACACTTTTAGTTTTGTTGATGATTTCCTTTGCTGTGTAGAAGCTTTTTATTTTGATGTAGTCCCAAAGGTTTGTTTTGGCTTTTATTTCTTATGCCTGAGGAGACATATCTAGAAAAATGTTGCTATGGCTGATGTCAGAGAAATTGCTGCCTGTGCTCTCTTCTAGGATTTTTATGGCTCCAGATCTCACATTTAGGTCCTAAGTCCATTTTGAGTTTATTTTTGTGTAGGGTGTAAGAAAGTGATCCAATTTTATTCATTTATATATAGCTGTCCAGTTTTCTTAACCCCCTTTGTTGAAGAGACTTTTTCCCATTGCATATTCTTGCCTCCTTTGTCAAAGATTAATTGACCAAATAATCATGGATTTATTTCTGGGCTCTTTATTCTCTTCTCTTGATCTATGTATCTCTTTTTGTGCCAGTACCATACTGTTTTGATTACTACAGCTTTGCAGTATATCTTGAAATTGTGATACTTCTAGTTTTGTTTTCCTTTTTCAAAATTGCTTTGGCTATTCAGGGTGTTTGGTGGTTTCATACAAATTTTAGAATTATTTGTTCTAGTTCTGTGAAAAATGTTGTTGGTATTTTGTTGGGATTGCATTAAATCAGTAGATTGCTTTGGGTAGTATAGGCATTTTAATGATAGTTGTTTTTCTAATCCATGAGCATGGAATATCTTTCCATTTGTTTGTATCATCTTTAATTTTTTTCATCAGTGTTTTATAGTTTTCACAGTACAGGTCTTACACCTCCTTGGTTAATTTTATTTCTAGGTATCTTATTATTTTTGGTGTAATTGTGAATTCAGGTTGTTTTATTAATTTCTTTTTTTGCTACCTTATAAATATTGTATAGAAACGCAACAGGTTTCTGTATATTGATTTTGTATCCTGTGACCTCACTGAATTCATTCATCAGTTCTAGTAGTTGTTTGGTGGAGTCTTTAGGGTTACCTTATTCCTGAGGGAAAGGGGTAGAGTGATTGAGAGTTTTTCCTCATTCATCCACCCTAAACTTTTGTCCTTTGCTGGGTATTCCTGACACAGACAGGGTTTATTTCCATGCTTTTGTCTCATCTCTAGCAGTAGATGACAGTTGTTTTTTAGTGCTTGCTATTTTAGAATTGAGGGAGCAAGAGTATTTCAGTTGTCTTGGTCTAGCCTAAGACCAGGACCTAACCTTAGGAAGGTCCTATATGCTGTGATCTTGGGGTGGAGTTTTTTCAATGATCCCATCTATCTTCCCTCTTTTCATCTCTGCCTTGAATCATTGATGGGTCTTGTGTGAGACAGTCTTTTCTTCCCCTCCTCCAGGTATAGAGGATATTTTCTTTTGGTGTTCCTCCTCCTGTTTGGAGTCTTATTTGTGCACTGGGGTTTTAAGACTTGCTATTTATCCCCTAGTGGCTTAAGGTCTTTTTCTTCTCCATAAGGGAAAAGGATATTGGTGGGGTTTCATGCCTTTTCTATAACAGAAGCCCATCCCCTTCTCCATTCCTGCATTACAATGAAAGGCATTTTTTAGTTTTCTGCCCTGCCCCTAATCTTTCTCCTAAACATCTGATGGAGGCATGTACAGAAGAGTCTGGCAGTGAGTGTGAATTCCCTTTGTGTCTATGACTCTCAGAGATTCTATACTCTCCTATTTCCTATACTTGATTTTTAATAGTTAAAAAATTTTTTTAGCTTAATTCTTTTTATTCACTTGTATGGCACCAAGCATTTCTTTCTCCTGTGCTCTGCATAAAGTGCTTGCTTCCCTCCTTTTTTGGTGGGGCCTGACTTTCCTTGGATATCAGATTATTGTTGCCCTGCAATTTCCATTTTCTGATAGATTTTTATAAGTTACGATTTTGTTCCTTGTTGGGATATATCTTATTAAGGTGGAAGCGATGATTTTTTTCAACTTTCTACATCCAACTAGAAGTGAAACTTCTAAAATAAAAAAAAAATTAGAGTTCCTATTAAGAAATATAACTTCTTTTTTTTAATTTAAATTCAATTAGCCAACATATAGTAAATCATTACTTTTAGATGTAGTGTTCAGTAATTCATCAGTTGCGTATAACACTCAATGCTTATCACATCATGTGACCTCCTTAATACTCATCACCCAATAACCCCATCCCCCCCCACCTCCCCTCCAGCAACCCTCAGTTTGTTTCCTATAGTTAGGAGTCTCTCATGGTTTTTCTCCCTCTCTGATGACTTCCCATTCAGTTTCCCTCCCTTCCCCTGTGATCCTCTGCATGGTTTCTTATATTCCACATATGAGTGAAACTATATGATAATTGTCTTTCTGTGACTGACTTATTTCACTTAGCATATTACCCTCCAGTTCCGTCCATGTCAATGTAAATCATAAGTATTCATCCTTTCTGATGGCTGAGTAATATTCCATTGTATATATATACCACATCTTCTTTATCCATTCATCTGTCGATGGACATCTTGGCTCTTTCTACAGTTTGGCTATTGTGGACTTTGCTGCTATGAACATTGGAGTGCAGGTGCCCCTTCGGAACACTACATTTGTATCTTGGGGGTAAATACCTAGTAGTGCAACTGCTGGGTCATAGGGTAGCTTTATTTTCAACTTTTTGAGGATTTTCCGTACTATTTCCCAGAGTGGCTGGGTCATAGGGTAGCTTTATTTTCAACTTTTTGAGGAATCTCTGTACTATTTTCCAGAATGGCTGTTGCATTCCCACCAACAGTGTAATATAACGTCTATGTTAATTCAGTAGTTCTCAAGTTATTTCTGGTTGTGGAACATTAGGAAGTTATAATGCTAGTTATATAATTATTGTTTTATTTGAATTAAAATAATTAACTAAACAGTTCTTTTTTTTTTTAAAGATTTTATTTATTTGAGAGAGAGAGAGAGCACCCATGCAAGAGAGAGTGACAGAGAGAGAACGCACGGGTTGGGAGGGGAGAGGCGGAGGGTGAGGGACAAGCAGACTCCCCACTGAGCAGGAAGCTTGATGCGGCACTCAATCCCAGGACCCTGGGATCATGACCTGAGCCAAAGGCAGATGCTTAACTGAGCCACCCAGGCTCCCCTAAATGAACATTTCTGAGAATTTAAATATATTAACTACTTATTAAATACTTGGTGCAATTTAATGAACATCTTTTGGGTTTTAGTAGTCATGCTAGATACTTTCATATCTAATTCTCATAACATAATTTTGAAGGATTGGTTTTGCCATTCCTTAATTATGGATGAGAAAAACTGAGGCTTAAGGGGATTAAGTTGATTGCTTTGTATCACAGAATTAATATTTAGTAGAGGTGAGATTTCAGACCTTATGTTTCTGATTCCAAAATGTATCTTGTTTCTACTCTACAACATTATGCAGTTCATTTCTTACTGTTTGATAAGCAATAAATGACAGGGGAGGGGGAAAATTGATAATAAAAATCTTATTGGATTTATATTCTTAAATATATTTTGATTTCTGTTAAACATGGGCCTTTTTTTAAAAAATAGGCAATGATATGGGAAATGACGATGCCATCGGAGGGAATGTGAGCAAATATATGGTGCTTCCGTCTGGATACTGTGGACAGTCCAAGAAAGGACATCTTATCTTTGATGCTTGCTTTGAAAGTGGTGAGTGTATTGAAGACCATTGCTTTTGAATTTGTCTTAGATTGTTTCAAAATCCCAATTCATCTGACCATTCAGTGTGATTCAACCCATTTAATATTTCATCATAATGGACTAAGTTGTCAGGGAAAAACCAATTTTCAAAGAATTAACTTGGAAATACTTGAAAAGGAAATGCTATGTTTTTGTTGGTATAAGTGATTATTTAATGGTTTAATGGTAATATTAATGAGCATTGATATAGCACCTTATATTTTGTTAAATAACTTTTCAGATATTATTTCTTTTGGGATAAAATAGATATAATTTGACTATGTGATAAATCATTAATTATTGAATGTTTATCATGTACCTGGTTCTGCATGACATGCTCACAGAACTTAATCTTTGTCCGAGAGGTCTCCGTATAAAGAAATGATTAGGGAACAGATTCAGTTGAACACAAACCACACAGCAAAAGTAATATTGCATCACAATCATCAAATGCTGTGGGTATTTTGAATGGGAAGATTGAAACTTGATTATAAATTCCCATCCAGTAGGGATTGGATCTTGTTAACTTTTTTGTGCCCCGAACCTCATACTCTGAATGGCACATAGTACATATTCAGAATATTTTGAAAATTTTAATGAGAGAGGTAAACATAATTTTGTTTTATAAATAATTCTTGATTATTTTTGGTTTTCATAATGTGTGTGTGTGTGTGCATGCGTGTGTGTCATTGATTGGAGGGACATGGCAGTGTCAGTTATGTGACACTTCTCTGAACCCTAAGAACATTGGTTGTTTATCAACAATTGAAAACTTGTTTATGTAAGATTTTTCTCCTGGTTTATTCCATGCTATTTTAGTTTGCTTCGGCTGCCATAACAAAGAATCGCAAATGTGTGGCTTAAACAACAGAAATTTATTATCTAATAGTTCTGGAAATCTGAGATCAAGGCATCAGTAGGGTTGGTTCCTTCTAAGGATTGTGAAGAATATATTCCATGTCTTTTGTCTAGCTTCTGGTGATTTGCTAGCAGTCTTTGGTATTCTTTGGTTTGTAGAATCATCACCCCGATCCCTGCCTTCATCTTCACTTGGCATTCTCCCTGAATGCATGGCTTTCTCTAAATATTCCCTCTTTATGAGGCTGCCAGTCATATTGGATCAGGGGCCACTCTAATGACCACATTTTAACTTGATTACCTTTGTAGAGACGCTATTTCCTAGTGAGGTCACATTCTGAGGTATTGGGTGTTTGGACTTTTTTTTTTTATTATTATGTTATGTTAATCACCATACATTACATCATTAGTTTTTAATGTAGTATTCCATGATTCATTGTTTGCGTATAACACCCAGTGCTCCATTCAGTACGTGCCCTCTTTAATACCCATCAGCAGGCTAATCCATCCCCCCACCCCCCTCCCCTCTAGAACCCTCAGTTTGTTTCTCAGAGTCCATCGTCTCTCATGGTTCGTCTCCCCCTCCGATTTCCCCCCCTTCATTTTTCCGTTTCTGCTATCTTCTTCTTCTTCTTCTTCTTCTTTTTTTAGCATATAATGTATTATTTGTTTCAGAGGTACAGGTTTGTGATTCAACAGTCTTAAACAATTCACAGCGCTCACCATAGCACATACCCTCCCCAATGTCTATCACCCAGCCACCCCATCCCTCCCACCCCCCACCAGGTGTTTGGGCTTTGATATGAATTTTGGGGGACATAATTCAACTAATAATTAGTACTATAGCATTGTTCTTCCATTCAGACCTGAACACTGTCCACATAATTAAGAACAATTTCTTCTACTTTTCTTGAATTTTGCATTATTGCCTTGTCTGGGATGTATTTGGTATCTAGAAAATATCTTTTGAATTCTTTTTACCTCAGATAAAGAGAGGAAGGCTCTTTATAATAAAACAACTGTATAAGGGTTGGAATTATTCTTTTAAAGATCATGTGTTGTTTTGGTTTACTTACAGTCTGAAATAATCCAGATTTCTTTCTTAGATCATATTTTCCTTAATCTTAGTTATTTTTTTCCATCCTTTACTGAAAAGCTCAGTAGAAGAAATTACTCCATTTGACCACATGGTATCCAAAATAATAATGCATATTTGTCCAACAGTGTATGAACAATTGGTTTATATCAATTGTATCTGTGCTAGTAGTGCATAAACCTTGCAGTAATAGTAGAGTGCTTAAGTGGATACCCTTTGGAGTCAGGCTAAAATTTAAATCCTTACTTGAAAACAGCCATAGTTTCCTCATCGTTTAATGGGGAATGATGCCTACTCTACATCTTAAAGAAAAAAAAATTGTATTTCATTGTTTAAAAAATTAAAACATCTTACCAAAATATATACCAAATAATAATATTTAAAAAATAAATAAGTGAGAAAATCTCAGAAAGAGGAAATAGCAAAAGAAAATTCAGCTGGATGAGTACATAAAATGCATGCTATGAGTTCCCATAAATTTGCTATAGGTAGGTAATAAATTTAACCTGAGAGTTTTCTGGTAGCCAGTGCCAAGAGAAAAACAATGTCCATAAGATAAAAATAAACCAAATACTGAGATCTTATAGAAATTCTTCCTATTAGGTTTCCTAAAGTAGACACTGAAATGTGATGAATATCATCCTCAATAATATCCCTATGGTGTTTATAACAATATATTTTATAGGAGTGTGTTTTGTAACATCCTTTATTGTAGACTGAGGGCATAATGCTAAAGGGCATCTTAGTGAAAGCAATTTAGTTGGCACTTGAAACAATTTGTTTGACATATGCAGCTTTCATCTGATCTAATTTGAATTCAGGGATTTATTTTAGATTATTTAAAACAGGAAAGTCACAGGGGTATTCTCTTATGTGCTAACTCTGAGCTACTAACTGTGGCTGCCTGATGTGTTGAACAGGATTCTGTCGGTGCATCCAAACTTACAGAAGAGTTAGGTGGTTAAGAGATTCAATGATTGGGAAATGTTTTTTCATGTGGATGGAGTATATTGCCTTAAGATAGGTTCCCATAAGTATTTTTTTCTTTCTGAATTGTAGAATATGTAAAGTGCTTTGTATATTGCTTGGCCCTGAACTGGGGGATAATCTGTTTTTCTCATGAGAAATAAGTTCTGCAGGTCAAATATGAACTCTCCAATGAATCCCTGGTCTGTTTTTTCCATACCTCCCTCTGTATAAGTAATATTTCCCTTGGAAAAACAGCAAGACAACCCTAACTTTATCCTTCTATAGATACCTGACACTTTTCATGAGTTTTAAAAACTTTGTTCTCTTCTACTACACTACCTGCTTCAGGATGGAATCTGAATCTGATTAATCCCTGTTTTCCCAAAGAACCAAGCAGAGTGCTTATGAAATTAGCTCTAAATTAATACTGTATTTATTTGTTGAATGAAGTAATTTGAGCAATAGAAAGGTAGGGAGAGATTAACTTTCTTCTACTTCTCATGAATAATTGCTTGCTGTCCCCCAATCTACCAACTTTTCTCAAACCTCCTTGTGTTTGTAGATACTGTTTTCTCTGTGACCTAGATCCCTTTCTCTTCCTGGTAAAATGTTAATTCAGACTCAGTCCAGCATTTCTTCTTCTGAGAAACAGTACCTCTCAGGCAAGTTTGGCTGTCTCCACCTACCTCTTAGGCTCTTATATGCTAGCCTTTATTATATTTCTTTCTTTTTCCTTTTCTTTTTTTTTTAAATTTTTTTATTGTTATGTTAATCCCCATACATTACATCATTAGTTTTAGATATAGTGTTCCATGATTCATTGTTTGTGCATAACACCCAGTGCTCCATGCAGAACGTGCCCTCCTCAATACCCATCACCAGGCTAACCCATCCTCCCACCCCCCTCCCCTCTAGAACCCTCAGTTTGTTTTTCAGAGTCCATCGTCTCTCATGGTTCTTCTCCCCCTCCGATTTCCCCCCCTTCATTCTTCCCCTCCTGCTACATTCTTCTTCTTCTTTTTTTCTTTCTTAACATATATTGCATTATTTGTTTCAGAGGTACAGATCTGAGATTCAACAGTCTTGCACAATTCACAGCGCTTACCAGAGCACATACCCTCCCCAATGTCCATCACCAAGTCACCACATCCCTCCCCCCCCACCCCCCACTCCAGCAACCTTCAGTTAGTTTCCTGAGATTAAGAATTCCTCATATCAGTGAGGTCATATGATACATGTCTTTCTCTGTTTGACTTATTTCGCTCAGCATAATACCCTCCAGTTCCATCCACGTTGTTGCAAATGGCAAGACTCATTCCTTTTGATGGCTGCATAATATTCCATTGTATATATGTACCACATCTTCTTTATCCATTCGTCTGTTGATGGACATCTTGGCTCTTTCCACAGTTTGGCTATTGTGGACATTGCTGCTATAAACATCGGGGTGCACATACCCTTTCTGGTCCCTACTTTTGTATCTTTGGGGTAAATACCCAGTAGTGCAATTGCTGGATCATATGGTAGCTCTATTTTCAACTGTTTGAGGAACCTCCATACTGTTTTCCAGAGTGGCTGCACCAGCTTGCATTCCCACCAACAGTGTAGGAGGGTTCCCCTTTCTCCGCATCCCCGCCAACATCTGTCGTTTCCTGACTTGTTAATTTTAGCCATTCTGACTGGTGTGAGGTGGTATCTCATTGAGGTTTTGATTTGGATTTCCCTGATGCCGAGCGATATTGAGCACTTTTTCATGTGTCTGTTGGCCATTTGGATGTCTTCTTTGTAAAAATGTCTGTTCATGTCTTCTGCCCATTTCTTGATTGGATTCTTTGTTCTTTTGGTGTTGAGTTTGATGAGTTCTTTATAGATTTTGGATACTAGCCCTTGATCTGATATGTCATTTGCAAATATCTTCTCCCATTCTGTCAGTTGTCTTTTGGTTTTGTTGACTGTTTCCTTTGCTTTGCAAAAGCTTTTTATCTTGATGAAGTCCCAATAGTTCATTTTTGCCCTTGCTTCCCTTGCCTTTGGCGATGTTTCTAGGAAGAAGTTGCTGCGGCTGAGGTCGAAGAGGTTGCTGCCTGTGTTCTCCTTTAGGATTTTGATGGACTCCTGTCTCACATTGAGGTCTTTCAACCATTTGGAGTCTATTTTTGTGTGTGGTGTAAGGAAATGGTCCAGTTTCATTCTTCTGCATGTGGCTGTCCAATTTTCCCAACACCATTTGTTGAAGAGACTGTCTTTTTTCCATTGGACATTCTTTCCTGCTTTGTCAAAGATTAGTTGACCATATAGTTGAGGGTCCATTTCTGGGCTCTCTATTCTGTTCCATTGATCTATGTGCCTGTTTTTGTGCCAGTACCATACTGTCTTGATGATGACAGCTTTGTAGTAGAGCTGGAAGTCCGGAATTGTGATGCCGCCAGCTTTGCTTTTCTTTTTCAACATTCCTCTGGCTATGCGGGGCCTTTTCTGATTCCATACAAATTTTAGGATTATTTGTTCCATTTCTTTGAAAAAAGTGGATGATATTTTGATGGGGATTGCATTGAATGTGTAGATTGCTCTAGGTAGGATTGACATCTTCACCATATTTGTTCTTCCAATCCATGAGCATGGAACGTTTTTCCATTTCTTTGTGTCTTCCTCAATTTCTTTCATGAGTATTTTATAGTTTTCTGAGTACAGATCCTTTGCCTCTTTGGTTAGATTTATTCCTAGGTATCTTATGGTTTTGGGTGCAATTGTAAATGGGATTGACTCCTTAATTTCTCTTTCTTCTGACTTGTTGTTGGTGTATAGGAATGCCACTGACTTCTGTGCATTGATTTTATATCCTGCCACTTTACTGAATTCCTGTATGAGTTCTAGCAGTTTTGGGGTGGAGTCTTTTGGGTTTTCCACATAAAGTATCATATCATCTGCAAAGAATGAGAGTTTGACTTCTTCTTTGCCGATTTGGATGCCTTTTATTTCTTTTTGTTGTCTGATTGCTGTGGCTAGGATTTCCAATACTATGTTGAATAGCAGTGGTGATAGTGGACATCCCTGCCGCGTTCCTGACCTTAGGGGGAAAGTTCTCAGTTTTTCCCCATTGAGAATGATATTCGCTGTAGGTTTTTCATAGATGGCTTTTATGATATTGAGGTATGTACCGTCTATGCCTATACTCTGAAGAGTTTTGATCAAGAAAAGATGCTGTACTTTGTCAAATGCTTTTTCTGCATCTATTGAGAGGATCATATGATTCTTGTTCTTTCTTTTGTTAATGTATTGTATCACGTTGATTGATTTGCGGATGTTGAACCAACCTTGCAGCCCAGGGATAAATCCCACTTGGTCGTGGTGAATAATCCTTTTAATGTACTGTTGGATCCTATTGGCTAGTATTTTGGTGAGAATTTTTGCATCCATGTTCATCAGGGATATTGGTCTGTAATTCTCCTTTTTGATGGGGTCTTTGTCTGGTTCTGGGATCAAGGTAATGGTGTCCTCATAAAATGAGTTTGGAAGTTTTCCTTCCATTTCTATTTTTTGGAACAGTTTCAGAAGAATAGGTATTAATTCTTCTTGAAATGTTTGGTAGAATTCCCCTGGGAAGCCATCTGGCCCTGGGCTTTTGTGTTTTGGGAGATTTTTGATGACTGCTTCAATTTCCTTAGTGGTTATAGGTCTGTTCAGGTTTTCTATTTCTTCCTGGTTCAGTTTTGGTAGTTGATACATCTCTAGGAATGCATCCATTTCTTCCAGGTTATCTAATTTGCTGGCATATAGTTGCTCATAATATGTTCTTATAATTGTTTGTATTTCTTTGGTGTTGGTTGTGATCTCTCCTCTTTCATTCATGATTTTGTTGATTTGGGTCATTTCTCTTTTCTTTTTGATAAGTCTGGCCAGGGGTTTATCAATCTTGTTAATTCTTTCAAAGAACCAGCTCCTAGTTTCATTGATCTGTTCGACTGTTCTTTTGGTTTCTATTTCATTGATTTCTGCTCTGATCTTTATTATTTCTCTTCTCCTGCTGGGTTTAGGCTTTATTTGCTGTTCTTTCTCCAGCTCCTTTAGGTGTAGGGTTAGGTTGTGTACTTGAGACCTTTCTTGTTTCTTGAGAAAGGCTTGTATTGCTATATACTTTCCTCTCAGGACTGCCTTTGCTGTATCCCAAAGATTTTGAATAGTTGTGTTTTCATTTTCATTGGTTTCCATGAATTTTTTTAATTCTTCTTTAATTTCCTGGTTGACCCATTCATTCTTCAGTAGGATGCTGTTTAGCCTCCATGTATTTGAGTTCTTTCCGACTTTCCTCTTGTGATTGAGTTCTAGTTTCAAAGCATTGTGGTCTGAAAATATGCAGGGAATGATCCCAATCTTTTGGTACCGGTTGAGACCTGATTTATGACCTAGGATGTGATCTATTCTGGAGAATGTTCCATGGGCACTAGAGAAGAATGTGTATTCCGTTACTTTGGGATGCAATGTTCTGAATATGTCTGTGAAGTCCATTTGGTCCAGTGTGTCATTTAAAGTCTTTATTTCCTTGTTGATCTTTTGCTTAGATGATCTGTCCATTTCAGTGAGGGGGGTGTTAAAGTCCCCCACTATTATTGTATTGTTGTTGATGTGTTTCTTTGCTTTTGTTATTAATTGCCTTATATAATTGGCTGCTCCCATGTTAGGGGCATAGATATTTACAATTGTTAGATCTTCTTCTTGGATAGACCCTTTAAGTAGGATATAGTGTCCTTCCTCATCTCTTATTACAGTCTTTGGTTTAAAATCTAATTTGTCTGATATAAGGATTGCCACCCCAGCTTTCTTTTGGTGTCCATTAGCATGGTAAATGGTTTTCCACCCCCTCACTTTCAATCTGGGGGTGTCTTTGGTTCTAAAATGAGTCCCTTGCAGACAGCATATCGATGGGTCTTGTTTTTTAATCCAATCTGATAGCCTGTGTCTTTTGATTGGGGCATTTAGCTCATTTACATTCAGGGTAACTATTGAAAGATAGGAATTTAGTGCCATTGTATTGCCTGTAAGGTGACTGTTACTGTATATTGTTTGTGTTCCTTTCTGGTCTATGTTGCTTTTAGGCTCTCTCTTTGCTTAGAGGACCCCTTTCAATATTTCTTGTAGGGCTGGTTTCGTGTTTGCAATTTCCTTTAGTTTTTGTTTGTCCTGGAAGCTTTTTATCTCTCCTTCCATTTTCAATGACAGCCTAGCTGGATATAGTATTCTTGGCTGCATATTTTTCTCATTTAGTGCTCTGAATATGTCCTGCCAGTCCTTTCTGGCCTGCCAGGTCTCTGTGGATAAGTCTGTTGCCAATCTAATGTTTCTACCATTGTAGCTCTTCTCTCGAGCTGCTTTCAGGATTTTCTCTTTGTCTCTGACACTCGTAAGTTTTAGTATAAGATGTCGGGGTGTTGACCTATTTTTATTGATTTTGAGAGAGGTTCTCTGTGCTTCCTTCATTTTGATGCCTGTTTCCTTCCCCAAATTAGGGAAGTTCTCTGCTATAATTTGCTCCATTATACCTTCTGCCCCTCTCTCTCTTTCTTCTTCTTCTGGGATCCCAATTATTCTAATGTTGTTTCGTCTTATGGTATCGTTTATCTCTCGAATTCTGCCCTCGTGATCCAGTAGTTGTTTATCTCTCTTTTTCTCAGCTTCTTTATATTCCATCATTTCGTCTTCTATCTCACTGATTCTTTCTTCTGCCTCATTTATCCTAGCAGTTAGTGCCCCCATATTTGATTGCACCTCATTAATAGCCTTTTTGATTTCTACTTGGTTAGATTTTAGTTCTTTTACTTCTCCAGAAAGGGTTTCTCTAATAACTTCCATGCTTTTTTCAAGCCCAGCTAGTATCTTTAAAGTGATGATTTTGAACTCTAGATCTGACATCGTACTAATGTCCGTATTGAGTAGGTCCCTAGCAGTCAGCACTACCTCTTGTTCTTTTTGTTGAGGTGATTTTTTCCGTCTTGTCATTTTGTGCAGAGGAGAATAGATTAATGAGAGAACAAAATGCTAGCAGGCTAACAACGTCCCCAGAAAATATACTCTAAACAAATTAGAGAAGACCTGAAGCAGTGGGAAAAGAAAGGGAAAGAGAGAAAAAAGAAAAAGAAAGAAAAAAAGAAAAAAGAAAAAGATAAAGATAAAAACAAACAAAAACAGAACAAAACAAAACAACACAAAAACCGAATGTGATCATATATGATCAGGCTGGTATATAGATCAGTGCCACACACTAGATTTTGGGTGTATTTTGATCTGTTAAAAGAAAGTGCCTCCCAAAATTTTAAAGAAAGAAAAACTTATATATGTACAAAAATAAAGGTTGATATGATGAAGGGATGGAATATGACTGTAAAGATGGAAATTATAAAAAATTTTATAAAAGGAATTGATAAGTTCTTTGAAAAAAGAAAGAAGAGGATTTAAAAAAAAAAAAAAGAAAAAAGGGAGAGAATGTGATCAGGCAGGGGAGTAGAAAAAAACCATACACTAGAGATTTAGAGTATATTTTGATCTGTTAGAAGAAACTATCTCAAAATTTTAAAGAGAGAACAACTTATATATATATGCCAAAAATACGGGTAACTACTATGAAGGGATAGAATATGACTCTAAAAATGAAAAATAAAAATGTTTTTTTAAAAAAGGGATTGATAAGATGTTGGTTGAAAAAGGGAAAAAGAAAAATTAAAAAAAAAAACCTAACTTTGAAAGACTAAAGAATCATGGGAAAAAAGCCATGGATTCTATGTGCAGTATTCCCCTGGTGCTGGAGTTCTGCCGTTCTCATTGATCGGTAAACTTGGTCTTGGCTGGCTGTTCTCGCTGGTCTTCTGGGGAAGGGGCCTGTTGCCGTGGTTCCCAAATGTCTTTGCCGGAGGCGGAATTGCCCCGCCCTTGCCTGGTCCGGGCTAAGTAATCTGCTTGGGTTTGCTCTCGGAGCTTTTGTTCCCTGCAAGCTTTCCGTACAGCTTTGGAGGCCGAGAGTGAAAATGGCGGCCTCCCAGTCTCCGCCCCAGAGGAGCCGAGAACTCGGGGTCCTGCTCCTCAGTGAGCCCCCAGAGAAAAGCAGTCAGTCACTCCCGTCTCCCTGGTCTCTGGCCGCACTCCGTGTTCACCCGGCCTGTGACCGTGCGTTTCTATCTCTGGCACCCGACCCCGGGTGGAGTCTCCAAACCCAGCAGATCCCCGCGGTGCGCTCCCGCGCCGCTCCTCCCGGGGGAGGAAGGGGAGTCTCCCCGGATTTGCCGCTTGTTGGGTCCCTGCTGGAGGAGCAGTGGCCCGACTGTGCCGCGGATCACGGTTTATGGCAACCCCGAGCTGAGAGCCCGTGCCTGGGCTCCGTCTCTGCAGCCGGCTTCCCTGGTCTGATACCTGGGAGCTCTGCCGCACTCAGGCACCCCCGGTCTTTCTGTGACCCTGAGGGTCCTGAGACCACACTGTCCCGCGAGGTTTGCACCCCCCACTTAGCCACCAGAGTGACGTCCCTCAGCGGAGCAGACTTCTAAAAGTCCCGATTTTGTGCTCCGTGGCTCTATCACTTGCCAGAAGCGGCCGATGGAGGCCCCTCCCCCGCCGTCTATCCTCCCGAATATCGCCTTGGATTCACTTCTCCGCACGTCCTACCTTCCAGAAAGTGGTCGCTTTTCTGTTCAGAGAGTTGTTGCTATTCTTTTCTTCGATCTCCTGTTGAGTTTGTAGGTGTTCAGAATGGTTTGATCCCTATCCAGCTGAATTCCTGAGAGGAGACGAAATCCAGGTCTCCTACTCCTCTGCCATCTTGCTCCGCCCCTCTCTTTTTCCTTTTCACTGAAACCTTGAAATCAGGGATGGTTTCTTATTTGGTTCTCCAGTGCCTAGTGTACTATCAGTCATATAACAGGGAGCTCAATAAATGTAGGGAGGATAGATAGTGAACAAAATGGTTTTCATAAAGTGAGATTTTAAGATAAATAAAATATTTTTACATTTAGATAAAAATTTAACATTAGTAGCAGCAAGAACATTAAGAAGAAAAACCAATAAAAACCAATTAATTTATTGCTCCTCAGACACTATGATAAATGATATACATAGTTTACCTCATTTAATACAGAAATCTTCTGAGATACTATATGTCTCTATGTAGGTGAGGCAACTAATGCTCAGAGATGTAAAGTTATCTCCCTTGAATTGCATGACTGACAGAGGTGTAGCTGACTTTGAAACTGAGGATTGCCTGGCTCAAAAGGCTGTACTTTTAACCATTATATATACATTTTACCTTATTATAGGTCAGTTTATGACATATGAATAATAGATATATTGTTGAAAATTTCTCATTAAGTTGTAAGATATATAGGAATATGTAGATATATAGTAAGATATGATAATATAGGTTTTGTGATAAGAAAAATAAAAAATTATCTACTTGTTTGAAAATAAGCCATCCAAATAAATACTGTTTGGCCATTATATGCAATATGAGTATTGTTTTATGATTGATATGAGTGTGTGTATATTGAATATGAGAAGAACAATATAATTTACACTACAAATTAATTAGTTAACCTCAGAGACTTAATATGATATTTAAATTACTATGGCATGAAAAAGGGTCAGTGAAATAAAGATATAGTTCAGTTGTTTATGTACCATTTCAAAATGATGGAAATAAAAACTTAAAACTTTTATTTTTAATTTCTGCAGTGGAATTTTACACATTTATTTGTGTAATCTTTGAACATTAATATTTTATTTCCTTTGAAAGAAAATAGTTTTTACTCTTGGCATAGTATGAAAATGTGCCATGAATACAATAGAAATTTTGGGTTTTAGCCTAATATCTCACGTTTTCTTTTTTTTTTTAGACATCCAAATGGTTGATATATTTTTTCTTTTTAACTTTTTGAGGAAAGTTGACAAATATAATTGTATTTATTTAAAGTGTCCAATGTGATGGTCTGATATATATACATATATATCAAATAAAAATGATATAGAGTAATTACCAAGATTAAGATAATTAACACGTCTATCACCTCACATAATTACCATAGTTAACTTTTCTATGTGGTAAAAACCCTTAAGATCTACTTTTATCAACTTTCAAGTATACTATACTGTATGAATAACTATAGTCACCATGGTGTACGTATGTTAGATCCTCAGAACTTATTCATATAACTGAAAATTTGTACCTTTTCAGTTACATCATCCCATTTCCCCTTCCCCCCAGCCTCTGGCAACCACCTTTCTATTTCCTGTTTGTTTGAAATTGATTTTATTGCAGCATTATTCAAAATAACCAAAATATTGAAACAACAAAAATGTCCTTCCATATATGAATGGACAAAGAAAATGTGACACACATGCCAT
This sequence comes from Phoca vitulina, assembly GCF_004348235.1. Lineage (NCBI taxonomy): Eukaryota > Metazoa > Chordata > Mammalia > Carnivora > Phocidae > Phoca > Phoca vitulina. Next base: position 62,297,989 of record NW_022589705.1, read on the forward strand.
GTGTACACACACACGCACATATATACAGAGGAGCATTATTCAGCTATCAAAGAGAGAACTAAATCTATTTGTGACAATGTGCATGAATCTGGAAGGCCTATGTTAGCTAAATTTTTTTTAATAGCAGTATAGTATAATACCAAAAATACAGGTTTTGGTTGCAGACAGACCTCGTTTCATGTATTAACTTTGACTTATCTGTAAAATTAGGAAAACAAGTATTTATATTGCAGAACTATTATGCAAATAAGGTTGATATATAAAAGAGACAGCACAATATATGCCTATCAACTTCAGGTAATAATTTTGGCACATGTATAATATCATTTCAAGAGTGCTAAAATGTGCCAGGCACTTTTGTGGGTATATTTATATGTGTTATTACCAATCCTTAGAACAATCCTACAACATAGGAACCTTAGATTGGGTTCCCCCCAGGATCATACCCTGATATAAGGACTTAGGTAAAGGTTGTACATTTAGATAGGGATTTGAAGAGAGAGAGATACTCTGGGTAATTCATGCTTTGCTGGGCAGTTGTGCCACCTTAGAAGGCCATTATCTCTTTTAGAGAGAAAAAAAATAGCACATTTTGGAGAAAACAGCATGGTTATGTAACAAAGTGTTTCACTATGTCTAGAAATTCTGTTGGAGAGATACTGGCAGCTATGAAACTGTTGTTGAATAATTTAATTCTGTTATTTGTTTCTGACTCATAATTGAAACAAAGCTGAACTTTTGTTATTGCAGGGTTTTCATTTGCTTTTTAAATTTCTGACCTCTTTACTGAATTATTTCTACATATATATGGTTATGTATCTACATGTATATTTTTTTCTTTCTTATTTTGTCTGCCTTCTCTTTGAGGAAGAAGTAAAACATTTCATTCCCAAATAACTTTCCTCTAAGAATGATGACATTTCCTGTAGTAACATTACTGAACCTAAGGGCCTCAGAAACAACAGTTGAAGAAGTATGAAGTATGTTTAATAAAATCTTATTTACACATCTTTTCAACTGCTCTTTTTAAATTATCTAGACAATGTTTTGAAGGGGACTTCCAGTACACATAAAACACCCTCTATGCTTTAGTAGCAAAATAACTTCAAAAAAGGGGACACATATCACTTGATTAAATATGGTTCATTGAGTTGGTTTATAGCTCTCCTCTTTTCAGTGAAGATTTAAGTTATTACTTGAATGATTGTACGTATGTATTAGTTAAAATCTAAGACATAAATACTTATTCAAGTGATAGCCAAATGATACATTTTCAATTAGAATGTTTAAACATTTTCTCTTATTGGGGTGCCTGGGTGGCTCAGTCATTAAGCATCTGCTTTCAGCTCAGGTCATGATCCCAGGGTCCTGGGATCAAGTCCCACGTTGGGCTCCCTCTCCACGGGAAGCCTGCTTCTCCCTCTCCCACTACCCCTGCTTGTGTTCCCTCTCTTGCTGTGTCTCTCTCTGTCAAATAAATAAATAAAATCTTAAGAAAAAAAAAAAGAAAAAAATTTTCTATTATTATTGATTTCCATTTGCAAACAAAAAATTTAAAATTACATTAGTTAGCAAAACTAGAATGTTGTCTGTGTTTTTATGCTTCATTCTCCATAAAATAATTGTGCTTCGATAGTATGCTGCAGTATTGAAAAATCCATACAAATTCTGGGTTGTCATACAGCTTTCAGATAGACTTGCCTTTTGAAGGTATGAGGATATTTTGTGCAGGCCACTTGTTGGCAGTTTGTTTCATTTCTCATCCTTTGCCCATTCTTCTTATTGCCGGGGCCAATCCCCTGAAAATTGCACTTCCGAGGCTCCCTTGTTATCTGGATTTTGGCTAGGTTCAGCTAATAGTAAATTCTAGCAAGAGATTGAAGGGCAGGTAGAAAGGACAAGTCTGGATATTTCTCCCTTTTTTATTTTGGGCAGCATCTCCAGCAGTGGCTATATTTCCTTCATGGTTTTGCCAGATAGCCCCTTCCTTGTGATCCCAACTTTGTTGGATTGCCCTGACTCTCAGGATATCACCACCTCCTGCCTTTGCCCTTTATCCATGGGTACAGGAGAGACTTCCTGCTATTGTTAATTTCTGTGTTGCCCTACTTTCACCTGTTTGACCTTTCAGCTCTCCCAAAACTTCTGTAACTGGTTTCCTTTTTTAAAAATTTAAATTCAGTTAGCCAACTTATATACATCATTAGTTTCAGAAATAGTATTCAATAATTTATCAGGTTCCTATAATACCCAGTTCTCACATCACATGACCTCCTTTAATGCCCATCACCCAAATATCCCACTTCTTCACCCATCTCCCCTCCAGCAACCCTCAGTTTGTTTCCTATAGTTAAGAGTCTCTCATGGTTTTTCTCCCTCTCAGATGACTTCCCATTCTGCTTTCCCTCCCTTCCCCTACAGTCCTCTGTCCTGTTTCTTATATTTCTCATATGAGTGAAACCATATGGTAATTGTCTTTCTCTGATTTACTTATTTCGCTCAGCATATTACCCTCCAGTTCCATCCATGTCAGTGTAAATGGTAAGTGTTCATCCTTTCTGACGGCTGAGTAATATTCCATTGTATATATATACCACATCTTCTTTATCCATTTATCTGTCGATGGACATCTTGGCCCTTCCCACAGTTTGGCTGTTATGGACATAGCTGCTATGAACATTGAGGTGCAGGTGCTCCTTCGGATCACTACATTTGTATCTTTGGGGTACATATCTAGTAGTGTAACTGCTGGGTCATAGGGTAGCTCTATTTTTAACTTTTTTTTTTTTTTAAAGATTTTATTTATTTATTTGACAGAGAGATAGACAGAAGAGCACAAGCAGAGGGAATGGCAGAGGGAGAGGGAGAAGCAGGCTCTGCACTGAGCAGGGAACCCGATGCGGGACTCGATCCCAGGACCCTGAGATCATGACCTGAGCCAAAGGCAGACACTCAACCATCTGAGCCACCCAGGCGCCCTATTTTTAACTTTTTGAGGAACCTCCATACTGTTTTCCAGAGTGGCTGCACCAGCTTGCCTTCCCACAACAGTGTAAGAGGGTTCCCCTTTCTCTGCATCCTTGCCAACATTTGTTCTTTCCTGTTTTGTTAATTTTAGCCATTCTGACTGGTGTGTGGTGGTATCTCATTGTGGTTTTTGTTTGTATTTCCCTGATGCCTAGTGATATGTAGTATTTTTTCATGTGTCTGTTGGCCATTTGGATGTCTTCTTTGGAGAAATGTCTGTTCATGTCTTCTGCCCATTTCTTGACTGGATTATTTGTTTTTTGGGTGTTGAGTTTGATAAGTTCTTTATAGATTTTGGATATTAGCCCTTTATCTGATATGTCATTTGCAAATATCTTCTCCCATTCCATACGTTGCCTTTTAATTTTGTTGACTGTTTCCTTTGCTATGCGGAAGCTTTTTATCTTGATGAAGTCCCAGTAGTTCACTTTTGCTTTTGTTTCCCTTGCCTTTGGAGACATGTCAAGCAAGAAGTTGCTGCGGCTGAGGTCGAAGAGGTTGCTGTCTGTGTTCTCCTCAAGGATTTTGATGGATTCCTGTCTCACATTTAAGTCTTTCATCCATTTTGAGTTTATCTTTGTGTATGGTGTCAGAAAATGGTCCAGGTTCATTCTTCTATATGTGGCTGTCCAATTTTCCCAGCACCATTTATTGAAGAGATTTTCTTTTTTCTATTGGATATTCTTTCCTGCTTTGTCGAAGATTATTCACCATAGAGTTGAGAGTCCATTTCTGGGTTCTCTATTCTGTTCCATTGATCCATGTGTCTGTTTTTGTGTCAGTACCATACCGTCTTGATGATTTCAGTTTTGTAATAGAACTTGAAATCTAGCATTGTGATTCCACCAGCTTTGGTTTTATTTTTCGACATTCCTGCGGCTATTCGTGGTCTTTTCTGATTCCATACAAATTTTAGGATTATTTGTTCCAGCTCTGTGAAAATTGTTGATGGGATTTTGATAGGGATTACATTGAATGTGTAGATTGCCTAAGGAATCAATCCCATTTACAGTTGCACCCAAAACCATGAGATACCTAGGAATGAACCTAACCAAAGAGGTAAAGGATCTGTACTCGCAAAACTACAGAACATTTATGAAAGAAATTGAGGAAGACACAAAGAAATGGAAAAACATCCCATGCTCATGGATTGGAACAATAAATATTGTTAAAATATCTATGCTGCCCAGGTTTCCTGTAATGCATTCCTTTTATTGGATTACCTGGCTTGGGCTCTTTTACTCACTCATGCCTGATTGGTTCAGGCTTTGGTGTTGAAGGCAAGAAATTTCGCTCTGTAATTCTTTGAAGTTCCTGTAGATGGAGGGGCTGGATTTTCAACTCACTCTCTATTGCTTCTCATAGCCCAGGGCCATAGTAGTTGCCAAGATTTGCTGAACCTCAGGGGAAGCTCTTTAATGGTCCAAGTTAACCCTGGTGGCTCAAAGTGTCCATCTAGTAATTTCCTGAGCAAGGTCATGCTTAGTTATTTTATGCCATCTTGGTAGGTGAGTTGTGTTCTTGACCAGATTTTTACATTTAAAAATAGAGCTTATGGGGGAGGAGCAAGACGGCAGAGGAGTTGGAGACCTAAATTTAGTCTGGTCCCAGGAATTCAGCTAGATAGGGATCAAACCATTCTGAACACTTACGAACTCAACAGGAGATCGAAGAAAAGAATAGCAGCAGTTCTCTGAACAGAAAAGCGACCAGTTTCTGGAAGGTAGGACGCGTGGAGAAGTGAATCTGAGGTGATATTCGGGAAGATAAACGGCACGGGGTGGGAGCCTCTGTCAGCCGCTACCGGCAAGTGATAGAGCAGCGGAGCAGAAAATCAGAACTTTTAGAAGTCTGCTTCACTGAGGGACGTCGCTCCAGTGGCTAAGCAGAGGGTGGAACGCTCGCTGGGACAGTGTGGTCTCTGGACCCTCGGGGTCACAGAAAGACCAGGGGTGCCTGAGTGCGACCGAGCTCCAAGGTATCGGAGCAGGGAAGCCGGCTGCAAAGACGGAGCCAAGGAGTGGGCTTTCAGCTCGGGGTTGCCATAAACCGTGATCCGCAGCACAGTCGGGCCAACTGCTCTTCCAGCAGGGACCCAACAAGCGGCAGATCCGGGGAGACTCCCCTTCCTCCCCCTGGAGGAGCGGCATGGGGGTGCACCGCAGGGATCTGCTGTGTTTGGAGACTCCAAACGGGTTGGTGTGCCAGAGATAGAAACACTCGGTCACAGGCTGGGTCAGCATGGCCTGCGGCCGGAGACCGGGGAGACAGGAGTGATTGACTGCTTTTCTCTGGGGGCTCATTGAGAAGTGGGGCCCTGAGTTCTCCGCTCCTCCGGGGTGGAGATTGGGAGGCTGCCATGTTCACTCTCGTCCTCCAAAGCTGTATGGAAACCTTTCAGGGAACAAAAGCTCCCGAGAGCAAACCCAAGCAGATTGCTTAGCCCAGCCCCCAGCAAGGGCGGTGCAATTCCGCCTCAGGCAAAGACATTTGAGAACCACAGCAACAGGCCCCTCCCCCAGAAGATCAGCAAGAACAGCCAGCCAAGACCAAGTTTACCAATCAATAGAACAGCAGAACGCCAGCACTAGGGGAATACTGCTCATAGAATTCATGGCTTTTTTCCTGCTGTTTCTTTAGTCTTTAAAAGTTAATTTTTTAAATTTTCTTTTTTTCTTTTTCTTTTTTTTTCTTGAATTTTTCCTTTTTCCTTTTTCAACCAACATCTTATCAATTCCTTTTTAAAAAATCTTTTTAATTTTTCAGTTTTAGAGTCATATTCTATCCCTTCATAGTAGTTAACCTTATTTTTGGTATATATATAAATTGTTCTCTTTAAAATTTTGGGATACAGTTTCTTCTAACAGACCAAAATATACCCTAAATCTCTAGTGTATGGGTTTGTTCTAGTCTCCTGCCTGATTACATTCTCTCCCCCGCCTTTTTTTTGAATTCCTCTTCTTTCTTTTTTCAACCAACTTCTTATCTTCCTAATTCCTTTTATAAAATCTTTTATAATTTTCTTTTTTTTTTAAAGATTTTATTTATTTATTTGACAGAGAGACAGCGAGAGCAGGAACACAAGCAGGGGGAGTGGGAGAGGGAGAAGCAGGCTTCCCACTGAGCAGGGAGCCCGATGTGGGACTCGATCCCAGGACCCTGGGATCATGACCTGAGCTGAAGGCAGACGCTTAATGACTGAGCCACCCAGGCACCCAAATCTTTTATAATTTTCATCTTTACAGTCATATTCCATCCCTTCATCATATTTATCCTTATTTTTGTACATATATAAGTTTTTCTTTCTTTAAAACTTTGGGAGGTAGTTTCTTCTAACAGACCAAAATACACCCCAAATCTAGTGTGTAGCACTGATCTATGCAGCAGCCTGATCATATTTGATCATATTCTTTTATTTTTTTAATCTTTTTTCTTTTTTCTTTTTTTTTTTTTTTCTGTTTTCTTTCTTTCCCTTTTCCCCCGGTTTCAGGTCTCTTCTGATTTGTTTAGTGTATTCTTTTCTGGGGTTGTTTTACCCTGTTAGCATTTTGTTCTCTCATTCATCTATTGTCCTCTGGACAAAATGACAAGATGGAAAAAAATCACCTCAAAAAAAAGAACTAGAGGCAGTACCGACTGCCAGGGACCTATTCAATATGGACATTAGTAAGATGTCAGAACCAGAGTTCAGAATGACGATTTTAAAGATACTAGCTGGGCTTGAAAAAAGCATGGAAGATATTAGAGAAACCCTTTCTAGAGAAATAAAAGAACTAAAATCTAACCAAGTCAAAAACAAAAAGGCTATTAATGAAGTGCAATAAAAAATGGAGGCTCTAACTGCTAGGATAAATGAGGCAGAAGAGAGAATCAGTCATATAGAAGACCAAATGATGGAAAATAAAGAACCTGAGAAAAAGAGAGATAAACAACTACTGGATCACGAGGGCAGAATTCGAGAAAGTGATACCATAAGATGAAACAACATTAGAATAATTGGGATCCCAGAAGAAGAAGAAAGAGAGGGGCAGAAGGTATATTGGAGCAAATTATAGCAGAGAACTTCCCTAATTTGGGGACAGAAACAGGCATGAAAATCCAGGAGGCACAGAGAACTCCCCTCAAAATCAATAAAAATAGGTTAACACCCCGACATCTTATAGTAAAACTTACGAGTCTCAGAGAGAAAGAGAAAATCCTGAAAGCAGCTTGGGACAAGAGATATGTAACCTACAATGGTAGAAACATTAGATTGGCAACAGACCTATCCACAGAGACCTGGCAGGCCATAAAGGACTGGCAGGATATATTCAGAGCACTAAATGAGAAAAATATGCAGCTAGAAATACTATATCCAGCTAGGTGTCATTGAAACTAGAAAGAGAGATAAAAAGCTTCCAGGACAAACAAAAACTAAAGGAATTTGCAAACACGAAACCAGCCCTACAAGAAATATTGAAAGGGGTCCTCTAAGCAAAGAGAGAGCCTAAAAGTAACATAGGTCAGAAAGGAACAGAAACAATATACAGTAACAGTCACCTTACAGGCAATATAATGGCACTAAATTCCTATCTTTCAATAGTTACCCTGAATGTAAATGGGCTAAATGCCCCAATCAAAAGACACAGGCTATCAGATTGGATAAAAAAACAAGGCCCATCGATATGCTGTCTGCAAGAGACTCATTTTAGACCCCAAAACACCCCCAGCTTGAAAGTGAGGGGGTGGAAAACCATTTACCATGCTAATGGACACCAAAAGAAAGCTGGGGTGGCAATCCTTATATCAGACAAATTAGATTTTAAACCAAAGACTGTAATAAGAGATGAGGAAGGACGCTCTATCCGACTTGAAGGGTCTATCCAAGAAGAAGATCTAACAATTGTAAATATCTATGCCCCTAACATGGGAGCAGCCACTTATATAAGCCAATTAATAACAAAAGCAAAGAAACACATCAACAATACAATAATAGTGGGGGCCTTTCACACCTCCCTCACTGAAATGGAGAGATCATCTGTTGACCTATGAGAGTCGGGGACCTGGGGTGGCAAAGGAACTGACAAAAAGAGACGACAGTATAGAAGACACAGGGGACCCCGAGCAAACAGCCCGAGGTCTCGAGGTTTATTTTCCATACCGTTATATACCATCTACAGCCATATAGATCTATAATGGTTTACATCAGGGGCGTAGTAAGGCACATTCCTCCATGTATACAGGATTAGTCAAGCACATAAGAATCTTTAAAACAGAATAAAGGAACAGAGGGGAGTGCCCAATGTGCTGTTTACAGGACAAGGGAACAAAGAGGGGAGTGCCCAGTGTGCTGTTTACAGCTGGCTTCCTATCTACAAAATATTTTCTGCTGAGTACTTTAGAACTGACCATACATGTACCAAGGGCATTTCACTCTGATCCTTTCGGGTTATTTTTAATCCTGCAATCTCGAGTTTTCTCAGAGATCTCGGAGTCTGAGCGAACATGCACCAGTGGTCATTGTGGTGTTCTGTTTCCTATAATCATCTAAGCAAAAGATCAACAAAGAAATAAAGACTTTAAATGCCACACTGGGACAAATGGACTTCACAGATATATTCAGAACATTCCATTCCAAAGCAACAGAATACACATTCTTCTCTAGTGCCCATGGAACATTCTCCAGAATAGATCACATCCTGGTTCACAAATCAGGTCTCAACCGGTACCAAAAGATTGGGATCATTTCCTGCGTATTTTGAGACCACAATGCTTTGAAGCTAGAACTCAGTCTCAAGAGGAAAGTCGGAAAGAACTCAAATACATGGAGGCTAAAGAGCATCCTACTAAAGAATGAATGGGTCAACCACTTAATTAAAGAATTAAAAAAATTCATGGAAACCAATGAAAATGAAAACACAACTGTTCAAAATCTTTGGCATGCAGCAAAGGCAGTCCTAAGAGGAAAGTATATAGCAATACAAGCCTTTCTCAAGAAACAAGAAAGGTCTCAAATACACAACCTAACCCTACACCTAAGGGAGCTGGAGAAAGAACAGCAAATAAAGCCTAAACCCAGCAGGAGAAGAGAAATAATAAAGATCAGAGCAGAAATCAATGAAATAGAAACCAAAAGAACAGTAGAACAGATCAACGAAACTAGGAGCTGGTTCTTTGTAAGAATTAACAAGATTGATAAACCCCTGGCCAGACTTATCAAAAAGAAAAGAGAAATGACCCAAATAAATAAAAGCATGAATGAAAGAGGAGAGATCACAACCAACACCAAAGAAATACAAACAATTATAAGAACATATTATGAGCAACTATATGCCAGCAAATTAGATAACCTGGAAGAAATGGATGCATTCCTAGAGATGTATCAACTACCAAAACTGAACCAGGAAGAAATAGAAAACCTGAACAGACCTATAACCACTAAGGAAATTGAAGCAGTCGTCAAAAATCTCCCAAAAAACAAAAGCCCAGGGCCAGATGGCTTCCCAGGGGAATTCTACCAAACATTTCAAGAAGAATTAATACCTATTCTTCTGAAACTGTTCCAAAAAATAGAAATGGAAGGAAAACTTCCAAACTTGTTTTATGAGGCCACCATTACCTTGATCCCCAAACCAGACAAAGATCCCATCAAAAAGGAGAACTACAGACCAATATTCTTGATGAACATGGATGCAAAAATTCTCACCAAAATACTAGCCAATAGGATCCAACAGTACATTAAAAGGATCCTTCACCATGACCAAGTGGGATTTATCCCTGGGCTGTAAGGTTGGTTCAACATCCACAAATCAATCAATGTTACACAATACATTAATAAAAGAATGAACAAGAACATATGATCCTCTCAGTAGATGCAGAAAAATCCTTTGACAAAGTACAGCATTCTTTCTTGATTAAAACTCTTCAGAGTATAGGGATAGAGGGTACATAGCTCAATATCATAAAAGCTATCTATGAAAAACCCACAGCGAATATCATTCTTGATGGGGAAAAACTGAGAGCTTTCCCTCTAAGGTCAGGAACACGGCAGGGATGTCCACTATCACCAGTGCTATTCAACATAGTATTAGAAGTCCTAGCCACAGCAATCAGACAACAAAAAGAAATAGAAGGCATCTGAATCGGCAAGGAAGAAGTCAAACTCTCACTCTTTGCAGATGATATGATACTTTATGTGGAAAACCCAAAAGACTCCACCGCAAAACTGCTAGAACTCATACAGTAATTCAGTAAAGTGGCAGGATATAAAGTTAATGCACAGAAATCAGTGGCATTCCTATACACCAACAGCAAGACAGAAGAAAGAGCAATTAAGGAGTCAATCCCATTTACAATTGCACCCAAAACCGTAAGATACCTAGGAATAAATCTAACCAAAGAGGCAAAGGATCTGTACTCAGAAAACTATAAAATACTCATGAAAGAAATTGAGGAAGACACAAAGAAATGGAGAAACGTTCCATGCTCATGGATTGGAAGAACAAATATGGTGAAGATGTCAATGCTACCTAGAGCAATCTACACATTCAATGCAATCCCTATCAAAATACCATCCACTTTTTTCAAAGAAATGGAACAAATAATCCTAAAATTTGTATGGAACCAGAAAAGACCCCGAATAGCCCGAGGAACGTTGAAAAAGAAAAGCAAAGCTGGTGGCATCACAATTCCGAACTTCAAGCTCTATGACTAAGCTGTAATCATCACGACATAATGGTACTTGCAGAAAAATAGACACATAGATCAATAGAACAGAATAGATAGACCAGAAATGGACCCTCAACTCTATAGTCAACTAATCTTCAACAAACCCGGAAAGAATGTCCAATGGAAAAAAGACAGTCTCTTCAACAAATGGTGTTGGGAAAACTGGACAGCCACATGCAGAAGAATGAAACTGGACCATTTCCTTACAGCACACACAAAAATAGACTCAAAATGGTTGAAAGACCTAAATGTGAGACAGGAGTTCATCAACATCCTAAAGGAGAGAACAGGGAGCAACCTCTTCGACCTCAGCCACAGTAACTTCTTCCTAGAAACATCGCCAAAGGCAAGGGAAGCAAGGGCAAAAATGAACTATTGGGACTTCATCAAGATAAAAAGCTTTTGCACAGCAAAGGAAACAGTCAACAAAACCAAAAGACAACCGACAGAATGGGAGAAGATATTTGCAAATGACATATCAGATCAAGGGCTAGTATCCAAAATCTATAAAGAACTGATCAAACTCAACACCCAATGAACAAATGATACAATCAAGAAATGGGCAGAAGATATGAACAGACATTTTCCAAAGAAGACATCCAAATGGCCAACAGACACATGAAAAAGTACTCAACATTGCTTGTCATCAGGGAAATCCAAATCAAAACCTCAATGAGATACCACCTCACACCAGTCAGAATGGCTAAAATTAACAAGTCAGGAAACGACGATGTTGGCGGGGATGCAGAGAAAGGGGAACCCTCCTACACTGTTGGTGGGAATGCAATCTGGTGCAGCCACTCTGGAAAACAGTATGGAGGTTCCTCAAAAAGTTGAAAATAAAGCTACCATACGACCCAGCAATTGTACTACTGGGTATTTACCGCAAGGATACAATTGTAGTGATCTGGAGGGGTACGTGCACCCTGATGTTTATAGCAGCAATATCCACAATAGCCAATCTATGGAAAGAGCCAAGATGTGTATCGATAGATGAATGGATAAAGAAGATGTGGTATATATATACAATAGAATATTATGCAGCCATCAAAAGGAATGAAATTTTGCCATTTGCAATGACGTGGATGGAAGTGTAGGGTATTATGCTGAGTGAAATTAGTCAATCAGAGAATGAGATGTATCATATGATCTCACTGATATGAGGAATTCTTAATCTCAGGAAACAAACTGAGGGTTGCTGGAGTGGTGGGGGGTGGGAGGGATGGGATGGCTGGGCGATAGACCTTGGGGGAGTGTATGTGCTATGGTGAGCACTGTGAATTGTGTAAGACTGTTGAATCACAGACCTGTACCTCTGAAATAAATAATACATTATATGTTAAAAAAAAGAAGAAGATAGTAGGAAGGAAAAATGAAGGGGCGAAATTGGAGGGGAAGACAATCCATGAGAGACTATGGACTCTGACAAATAAACTGAGGGTTCTAGAGGGGAGGGGGGTGGGGGGATGGGTTAGCCTGGTGATGTGTATTAAAGAAGCCAGGTACTGAATGGAGCACTGGGTGTTTTAAGCAAACAATGAATCATGGAACACTACATCAAAAGCTAATGATGTAATGTATGGTGATTAACATAACATAATTAGAAAATAAATAAATTTTAAAAAATAAAAATAGAGCTTATGTGTGTGGACTGAAGGGCTGTCCAGAGTTTCTTTTTGGTGGGAGGGGTTCTGGTTTACACGAAAATTAAAAAAAAAACATAATTATGTAGAAATGTTATGATGTTTTTGAAAGAATATTTTTCGCCCCCTGCTGAGCTCCTATTCCATGGTCTAGGCTGAAGTCCTTAGACATTGTTTGGTTTTGAGTATGTACCCATGTGGGTGCCTGGGTGGCTCAGTTGGTTAAGTGTCTGCCTTTTGGCTTAGGTCATGATCCTGGGTTCCTGGGATTGAGTCCCACATTGCATTGGGCTTCCTGCTCAGTGGCAAATCTGCTTCTCCCTCTCCCTCTGCCCCCCCCCCCACCCTGTGCTCATACTTGCTTGAGCTCTCTCTCTCTCTCTCAAAGTAATAAATAAAATCTTTAAAAAAAAAGAAAATATACCCATGTAATTTCACTTTACTCTGTGAGTTTGCACTTTATTTTGGCAAGTTGTTTATTTTACAATCCTTTTTCTTTCGGACAAGCATGAGCTTTTTGAATAAATAAAAATTTCCCTTTCCTCTTTTCTTGCCTGCTATGGAAAATAAGAGGCAGGAAGCATTGTAGTCAGATAGATAGTTCTATAGAACAGAAGGCATTAAACCTTAGCTTTGCCATTCACTAATGCTGTACTTTGAGCAGAGCCTCAGTACCTCTTTAAAACAGGCATGACAATATTTATCTTACAGGGTTGTTGTATGGAGTGGTATCACCAAAAGCCTAGCAGATAGTGGCCAGTACTGAAATGTGAAGTAAGACCAGAAAGGGAAATGATTCATTTTTTGTATATAGTTGGTGCGGGATGGTGTTTGGTAATGGTCGGAGACATTTTAGAGGAGTTAACATAGGAATTGCACTTTAATACACTGCCTCGAATGTTCTTTCAGAAAGCATGTTTTTTTTCCCCTCATTTCAGATTTTTACTCAAATGTCTCTGTGACCCTGTGTAAAATTTCAACTGTTAGTCCCTGACATTTCCTAAACACCTATTTTATTTTTTTTCTTAGCACTTACAACTATGTAATATAATATTAATTTTACTTACTTATTTATTTATTTTTTTATTGTCTGTCTCCTCCATTAGAATATAAACTCTGTGAAGGTAGGATTTTTCTTTCATTCCTTGGTGTCTAGAACAATGCCTGGCACATAATAGGTGCTCAATAAATATTTGTTGAAAGAATTAGTGTGAGAATGAGTAGAAATTACCAGATGAAATTAGTTATACATAGATTTATTATATTTTCATGACTGTTGACCTCAAATTATAAAATGCAAAGTTGAGGAATTTAGCATGAGTGTAATGATTTATAGAAAACAATCACCTATCCAGCAATCTTTTTTTTTTTGATACTATTACTGAGAACTTGGGTTTGGATGGTGGGAAGCTTTTGAATAGCCAATATAGTTGTAAAATACATGTATTAAAATTCATTTTCCTTACTTCTCAGAGGTGATACTTAGCATTTATTTCTTCTTATTTAGACCGTTTTAAGTATCTTGATAATATGTGTTTTACCTCAGGAAATTTGTAGTTAGGGTGAGCCTGAGGAGATAGGAATGCTCTTTGGTGAGAAATCAAAGTTCACAAGCTGACAGAAGGTAGGAGGCAGAAAATATAAAAGTAAACAATAAAATTTAAGCTTATAACCCTTTATAGATCTGTTCTTTATTATCATGTTAAGATTAAATGATGTACAAGATGATTTTAGAACGACTTCCAGTAAAAATAGCAATGTCTCAATACACCTATTACATTTTTATCCTCTCAGTCTTGTTTGTATCCTCACTGTTCCAGCAAGACAGTTCTCTGAAAGGTTGCCAGAGACATTAGTCATGTAATTTGGTGGTCTTGTCTTACTCTTGATTCCTCTGTAGCGTATGACATTTCTAATGATCATACTTATTTTTTGACACTATTTTTCCCTGGCAGCATTGACTCTGTTGTCCTTATTCACCTCCTTCTCTGACTGACCATTCTTGTTTTCATCCACATGTGACCCTTAAGGCATTTGGAGATCTCCTTTTTTAAAATAATTTTTATAAATCTTGAGTATTACATCTAATAATTCAACATCCATCCATCCACTGAGAATTATTATTATGCTCATTAAATATTTTGAATCCATTAATTTCTTTGTATATGCCTTCCTCATTCAAACTACAAACATCTGTCAGAACTACTATTCTTCTTGTTTCCTTCCTCACATGCTCCCCACTCCCATTATCCATTCTTAACACAGCATCTAAAGTGATCCTTTTAAAACTCAAATCTGAGTATATTCCTGTCCTATTTAAAATATTCCACTGTCCTTCCATCAGAATTAGAATAAAATCTAGAGTCCTTATCTTGACTGCAAAGTCCATCTGGACCTTGACTACTTTTCTGACTATCTTATGCTATTCCATTCTTCCTAATAATGCTTTAGCCACGGTGACTTTCTGCCTGTTCAGAGTAGGCCAGATTTGTTTCTGCTTTAGGCTGTTTGGTCCAGACATTTCTTCCTCCTGAAATACTGATCCTCCTCCCCCTCCACCAACATCTTTGCATCTTGGCATTCAGATCTCAGCTTACATATTGCTTCCTCAGACAGGCCTTCTCTGAATAGCCAGTCTAAACTAGCCACCCAGTCACTCTGTCATATCATCCTGTTTTTGTTCTCTGCTTGTCCATTTACTTGTTTATTTATCTGCCTCCCCTACAATAAGAATAGTCACTTTGCTAAGGAGGCTTTTTAGACATTTTATTTTTCTAATCCCCGCACCTCTACAAAATTTAATTCTCAGATATAGTGTATATCTCTTTATGTACTGTGGGCTTTCAAAGGGCCACAAGTCATTTTAATGCGTAAAATTTCCTTGGTTCCCTAGATAACACTCTTGTTGTGAATGAATGCCCTACCTGTATGATCCTCCTTCTCATGTATACATTTTTATTTTTATCATGTTACCTAGTATTAAATCATTGTTTTTGCTTTCATAATGATATTCTTCGTGGGAGTATTTTTTCACATTTTTATCGAGAACAGATCATCCTCAAGGCCTGCCTTTGAAGTTACTTTTTCCATGCAGTTTTTTATGATCTTCCAGCCTTGTATGATGTTTCTCTCTTCTAATTTCCAGTTACAACTTTTTTGGTATTTCTTTTATGGAACATAGATTTTATTGTTGTCTGCAAACATAGGCTTCTTGAGGGCGGGAACAGTGATTTCTTTAGTTGTCTTACATTGGCTAGTTTTTAATAGGTACTTAAAACATACATGAGTGAATGAATAAATGGCAATTCCTTAAAAATAACAGGGTAGGTATAAAATGTTTGGTAAATTTCTACTCAACTAAAAATCTTCATTTTCTTTTGGATGAATGAAATATTTTTCTATAGTCTTCTGTTCTCCTACCTCTGTCCTTGTCTCTATAGGGGTAGAGTTAGTATAGATGAGGTAATGGAAATCTAATATGGTTCTTTACTTTATCATTAACTCAGATTTATATAGGATATCCTAAAGGAGCCAAGGATAGATGTATTAACCTGATTCAGTGCCTTGTCTTAGTCTTCAGTTGTCACTCTATTCATAATTTACACATCAGTAACAGAACATTTGTATTTTAAGTGTCCCTTAAATATAGCAGAACATTCTTGTTTAAAACAAATGTGTTGGAAGAAATATCTCATAGGGCAGATTTCATTGCAACATTTAGAAGCAAATGCTCATATCCATATGTACTGGTTAATTTCTTCCCAATATGTTTTGTGTGTTTTTAAAAAATTTTCCTGTGTGTTAAACTTAAATTACAAAAGGTTTTTATCTTTCATCAATTTTCATAATTATTTCTGAAGAGTGTGCCAACAAAAGAATGAAATTTTTTTTTTACTTATAAATTTACAGAAAGAGATGTTGAAATAGTTTAAAAATGTATGTAAATGTAGGCTTCATTTTTAATATTTTAATGCTTAAATATATTTTATGGGAAATCATGTAGCTAGTGGAGTCTTAAGTTTGGAAACAGACAGATCTGGTTGTGAGTTCTGGTTTTACTATTTACTACCTGGGTGACCTTGTTTGAGTTACTTAGTGTTGTACTAAGGGTTCTCCAGAGAAACAGAAAGTGTCTGTCTGTCTATCTATCTATCTATCTATCTATCTATCTATTTATCTATCTATCTTTATGTAACAAAAACATTTATTTTAAGGAATTGGCTCATGAAATTATGGAGGCTGGCAAGTCCAAAATCTGCAGGGTAGAGTGGCAGGCTGGAGATCCAGGGGAGAACCTGTACTGCAGTTTAAGTTTGAATGTTGTCAGGTGGAAAAATCTAAAGAATTGATCTTGTAGTTCAAGTTGGAAGGCTGTCTTTTGGCAGAATTTCCTCTTGCTTGTGGTAGGTCAGTCTTTTGTTCTATTCAGGATTTCACCTGATTGGGTGAAGCCCACTCACATTATGAAGGGCGGGCAACCTGCTATACACAAAATCCACTGATTTAAAAGTTAATTTCATCATAAAACACTCTCAGGGAAGTATCCAGAATAACGTTTGATCACATATCTAAGCACCATGGCCCAGCAACGTTGATACATAAAATTAACCATCATACTTAGCCTTTCTGAAATTGTTTTTTCAATTTAAAATGTGTAGAATAATAAAGTATCTCATAGAATGTTTGTGAAGATCACTTAAGGTAATGTATCAAATGCCTTACACATGGTAGACACTCCATAAATGGCAACAATATTAACTCTCTTCTCTTCCTCCTTTTCCTTCTCCCCACCTCCCTCTTCCTCCTTCTTTCCCTGTTTTCATTAAAGAGAAATAAGAGCCATGATTTTTTAGCATGTGATGCAGAATATTCATGTAAGCTTCAAAAATAAGGTCTTAAGAGGACCTAGTGATTATGCAGCCATCAAAAGGAATAAGATCTTGCCAGTTGCAACGACGTGGATGGAACTGGAGGGTATTATGCTGAGTGAAATAAGTCAAACAGAGAAAGACATGTATCATATGACCTCACTGATATGAGGAATTCTTAATCTCAGGAAACAAACTGAGGGTTGCTGGAGTGGGGGGTGGGGTGGGAGGGATGGGGTGACTGGGTGTTGGACACTGGGGAGGGTATGTGTTCTGGTAAGCGCTGTGAATTGTGCAAGACTGTTGAATCTCAGATCTGTACCTCTGAAACAAATAATGCAATACATGTTAAGAAAGAAAAAAAGAAGAAGAAGAATGTAGCAGGAGGGGAAGAATGAAGGGGGGGAAATCGGAGGGGGAGAAGAACCATGAGAGACAATGGACTCTGAAAAACAAACTGAGGGTTCTAGAGGGGAGGGGGTTGGGAGGATGGGTTAGCCTGGTGATGGGTATTGAGGAGGGCACGTTCTGCATGGAGCACTGGGTGTTATGCACAAACAATGAATCATGGAACACTATATCTAAAACTAATGATGTAATGTATGGGGATTAACATAACAATAAAAATTAAAAAAAAAAAAAAGAGGACCTAGTGATTATAGTGATTATAAAACATTTTGAAAAACAACATTTTGAAAAACAAAAGAAAATGAGTGTTCTTTATCAACAAAGAAGGTAGAGTCATTTATAGTCATTCATTCATTTACTCAATGTTTTGAAAACAGTGTATTGAGTGCCCATTTTATTCTGTCTGAGTCTCACTGGGAAGCTATAAGAGGTTGGGTGGCATATCAGAGTCATCACTTACTAGAAGAGCAAGTAAGAGAGGCCACATTTGTAAAAAATCTTTGGAATAGCATGGAATTAAAATCAATAGGAGCAGACCAAAAATATAGCATTAGCTTATTAAGAATAGATAAGAATAATAATAAAAAAAAAGAATAGATAAGAATCTTCAAGGGATGTTCATTATCTATGAAATGAAGCCCAAGCCTTTTAACACAGAATTGAAAGCTTCCCATGACTTGATAAAGTGTAGGGAAGATGGCAGAGAAGGAGGATCCTGAGCTCTCCTGTTCCATGGATACAGTGAGGCAACAACTACATGTGTTGCAGCTAATGCTGAAAACGACCCGAGACTGGCAGAACAGATCTTCCACAGCTAGGTGTATAGAGAAGGCCACATTGAAAAGGATAGGAGGGACAGAGATGTTGTTGGGAACCAAATCCCCAGTGCAACTAACTACAAACAGGAGGGACATCACAAGCATATAGGAACAAGGGGATCACTGGGCATATCTGGCCCTGGGGACCTACACTGGAAAGATGAGTTCCCTTAAGGTCTAACTTTTTAAAAAAATTTTTAAAAGATTTTTTAAATTTATTTGACAGAGAGAGAGACAGTGAGAGAGAGAACACAAGCAGGGGGAGTGGGAGAGGGAGAAGCAGGCTTCCCACTGAGCAGGGAGCCCAATGTGGGGCTCGATCCCAGGATCCTGGGATCATGACCTGAGCCAAAGGCAGATGCTTAATGACTGAGTTACCCAGGTGCCCTAAGGTCTAACTTTGAAACTCAGTGGGGCTTAACCCCAGGAACTTAAAAATCAATTGGATGTAACTCTAGAGGAGCTTGAGGACTATAGGAAACTAAGACTCTGGGCTTAAAGAGCCACAATACTAAATGACTTGAACTGAGACACAGCACAGAAACAGCAGTTTGAAAAGGGCCTGGGGTATATGTGAAAGAGATTTATTGACTAATTTTAGGACATATGCTGGAGGGCCAGGAGTCTGCAGGAGATTTTTCTGGGAACAGAAGTGCTGGTGGGCATTATTTTTCTTGTACTTTGCCAGCTTGGATAGCTTTATACTTATGGGAGCCAGTTCTCACGTTCTCCATATACCTTGATAGCACCATGTGCTTCACACCAGTGTTCTCCTTTGGATCTGACCTACCCAGCCCTCCAGTCTTGCCTTTGTAGGTGTCCTCCAAGGTTACTCCTGCCCTGCCACATTTGGCAGGCAACTTGGCTGGAATCGGTGCCCCTCCAAATTTACTCCTGTTTTGAAGAGTGGGGAAAATAACCCCACAAAAGAGCTTTCCCACAGTTCTGGCAGCTGGGCCTCTTAGCTGGCTATGCAGGGAGCGAGCCCCTCAGTTGTCACAGTGTGCCGATGTGGGGCTTCAGTGTGCCCACAGTTGTCACAGTGGCTAAATGGAGAAAAGTCAGTCTGACTGCTGGCCCCACTCACCAGAGAGCCCACAGCAATGTGGCTTAGCTAAAACAGGAGTTAACATGCAGTGCATACAGGGGACACCCCTGAAGAGCCTGGTTCTGGTGACCAGGGGTCATTGTGCTACAGGGTACCACAGGACATCTTTTACATAGGTGATTTCTGACCTACCTAATACATAGAAATAAACATGGAGAATTGGACAAAATGAGGAGACAAAAGAATATGTCCCAAATGAAATAATAAGACCAAAGCACAGAAAAAGAGCTAATCAAAGTAGAGATAAGCAAAATGCCTGATAAAAAGTTCAAAGTAATGGTCACAAAGCTACTTACCAAACTTGAGTGAAGAGGGAATAAACTCAGAATTTCAACTAAAGGATAGAAAAAAAAGTATAGTCAGAGCGCAAGAATACAATTACTGAAATGAAAAATACACTAGAAGGAGTCAATAGCATATTGAAGGATGTGAAAAACAGATTAGTGATCAGGAAGGTAGGTTAATGGAAAACATCCAAGCTCAACATCAAAAAGAAAAAATAATACAAAATGAGAATAAGTTAAGGCACCTCTGCAACATTATCAAGCATAACATTCACATTATAGGTATCCCAGAAGGAAAAGAGGGAGAGGAGGAGGAAGAAAACATATTTGAAGGAATAATAGCTGAAAACTTTTCTAATCTGGCTAAGGAAACAGACATCCAGGACTAGGACACACAGAGAACCCCAAACAAGATGAACTCAGGGAGGTACACACCAAGACACATAATAATTAAAATGGCAAAAATTAAAGACAAAGAATCTTAAAAGCAGCAACAGAAAAGCAAACAGTTATGTATCAAGGAAACCCCATAAGGTATCAGGTGATTTTTCAGTAGAAACTTTGCAGGTGAGAAGGGAGTGGTGTGATATGTTCAAAGTGCTGAAAGGAAGAAACCTACAACCCAGAATACAGTACCCTGTAAGATTATCATTCAGAATTGAAGGAGAGATAAAATATTTTCCAGCAAAAGTTAAAGGAGCTTATCCCATTAAACGAGCCTCACAAGAAATGTTAAAGGTAATTCTTTAATTGGAAAGAAAAGACCGTAACTAGAAGTAAGAAAATTATTGAAGAAAAAATTTCACAGGTAAGAGCAAACATATAGTAATGGTAGTTGATTGATCACTTATAAAGCCACATGGGGGTTAAAACACAGAAGTAGTAAAATCAATTATATCTACCAAAAGTAGTCAAGGGATACATAAAATAAAAAATGTAAAATATGACATTATATATATATAAAATGTGAACAGGAGTTAAAAGATTTAATAAAAAGGTTTAGTGCTTTTAAACTGTTCTTAACAAAAAGATTTAGTGCTTTTAAACTGTTCCAACTTAAATGACCATCAACCTAATATAGACTGCTATACACATAGGCTGTTATGTATGAACCCTATGGTTCAAATCAAAAACCCCTAATAGATATATACATAGAAAAAATAAAGGAACCCAAGCATAACACTAAAGCAAGCCATCAAACTTACAAGGGAAGAGAGCAAGAGAAGAAGAATACAAAAATAAACAGAAAACAACAAAATTGCAATATCTATATAACTAACAATAATTACTTTTTAAAAAATTTTTCAGTAATTACTTTAAATGTAAATGGAGTAAATGCCCCAGTCAAAAGACATAGGGTGATGAAATGGATGAAAAAACAAGACCCATATACATGCTGCCTTCAGGAGACTCATTTCAGAGCTACAGACTGAGCCACCCAGGCACCCCCAGACAGAATGGACTTTAAAACAAAGACTGTTTTAAACAAAGCAAGATACAAAGAAGGACATTACATAATGAGAAAAGGATTAATCCAACAAGAAGATATAATAAATGTCAATATCTATGCATCCAATGTAGGAGCACCTAAATGCACAAAGTAAATATTAATAGACATAAAGGGAAAATTGATCGTAATACAGTAATAGTAGGGGACTTTAGAAATAAATTTTTATTTATTTATTTGTGTATAGTTGACACACAATGTTACATTAATTTCAGGTGTAGGACATGATTCCACAAATTTATACATTATGGTATGCTCACCACAAGTGTAGCTACTATCTCTCACAATCACTTCTCTGCCTTTTAGCTAAGATCGAGTGTAGAATCTGTTCTTATCAGTTTAATAGTAGGGGACTGTAACACCCCACTTACATCAATGGATTGATTATCCAGACAGAAAATGTATAAGGGAACAGTGGCTTTGAATGATACATTAGACTAGATGGACTTAACAGATATATACAGAACATTCCATCTAAAAAACAGCAGAATACACATTCTTTTTGAGGGCACATGAAACATTCTCCAGTATAGATCACATTAGGGCACAAAACAAGTCTCAATAAATTTAAGAAGATCAAAATTATATCAGGCATCTTTTCTGACCACAGGTGTGTTGAAACTAGAAAATAGTTATAAGAAACAAAGTAGAAAAAAACCACAAACACATGGAGGGTAAATAACATGCTACTAAAGAATCAATGGGTCAACTAAGAAATCAAAGGAAATAAAAAAAATACATGGAGACAAATAAATATGGAAACACAGCAATCCCAAATCTTTGGGGTGCAACAAAAGTAGTCTAAGAGGGAAGTTTGTAGTGATACAGGCCTATCTTAAGAAAAATCTCAAACAATATAACCTTATGCCTAAAGGAACTAGAAAAAGAAGAACAAACAAAGCACCAATTCAGTAGAAAGAAGTAAATAATGAAGATTAGAGTGAAAATAAATAGAAACTAAAAAATAAAATAAAAGATCAATGAAACCAAGAGCTGATTCTTTGAAAGGATAAACAAAATTGATAAATCTTTAGCCAGACTCATAAAAAAAAAAAGAGAGAGAGAGGACTCAAAATCAGAATGAAGGAGGAGAAATAACAGCTGATCCATAGAAATTTAAAGAATTATAAGAGAATATTATAAAAATTATATGCCTGAAAACTGGACAGATAAATTCCTAGAAATACACAATCTTAAAACTGAATCAGGAATAAATAGAAAATTTATACAGACTGATTACTCCTAATGAAATTGAATTGGTAATCAAAAAACTCCCAATGAACAAAAATCCAGGATCATCTGGCTTAACAGGTGAATTTTACCAAAGATTTAAGAGTTAATACCTATTCTGCTCAAACTATTCCAAAAAATAGAAGAGGAAGGAAAACTTCCCAATTCATTCTACAAGGCAAGCATTACCCTGATATTAAAACCAGAGAGATGACAAAAATAAAAAACTATAAAAAAAAATCTGATGTACATAGATGCAAAAATCCTCAAGAAAATGTTAGAAAACCAAAATCAATAGTATATTAAAAAGATCATTCCCCACAATCAAAATGGATTTATTCCAGGGATGCAAAGACAGTTCAATAAGCATAAATCAATCAGTGTGATACACCACATTAACAAGAGGAAGGATAAAAACAATATGTTCATCTCAGTATATGTAGAAAAAGCGTTTGACAAAGTGCAATATCCATTTATGATAAAACCTCTCGCCAGAGTGGGTTTAGAGGGAATATAACTCAACATAACAAAGGCCATATATGAAAAATTCACAGCTAACATAATACTCAGTGGTGAAAACCTGAAAGGTTTTCTTTTGATAGGGAACATGACAAGGATGTTCAATGTCAGCACTTTGATTGAACATTCTACAGGAAGTCCTATCCACAGTAGTCAGACAAGAAAAAGAAATCAGGGGCACCTGGGTGGCTCAGTCATTAAGCGTCTGCCTTCGGCTCAGGTCATGATCCCAGGGTCCTGGGATCGAGTCCCACATCGGGCTCCCTGCTCTGCAGGAAGCCTGCTTCTCCCTCTCCCACTCCTCCTGCTTGTATTCCTTCTCTCGCTGTGTCTCTGTCAAATAAATAAATAAAATCTTTAAAAAAAAAAAAGAAAAGAAAAAGAAATCAAAAGGCATACAGATTGGCAAGGAAGAAGAAAAACTTTCATTATTTGCAGATGACATGATACTATATATAGAAAAGCCTAATGGCTGCACCAAAAACTAGTGGAACTAATAAATACATTCAGTATAGTTATAGGATACAAAATTAATATACAGAAATCTGTTGCATTTCTAAACTCTAATAACAAAGTAACAGAAACTAAGAAACAATCCCATTTGTAATTGCACCCAAAGGGATGAAATACCTAGAAATAAACTTAATCAAGGAGATAAAATACCTATACTGTGAAAAGTGTAGGACATTGATAAAAGAAATTGAAGATGATACAAGCAAGTGTAAAGATATACCACATACCTTATCGTAAGAATTAATATTGTTAAAGGGTCCATGCTACCTAAAGCAATCTACAGGATCAGTGTAACCCCTATCAATATACCAATAACATTTTTCACAGAACTAGACCAAATAATCCTAAAATTTGTATGGAACACAAAAGATCCCAAATAGCCAAAGCAGTCTTGAGAAAGAAAAATGAAGCTGGAGGTATCACAAGCCTAGATGTCAAGATACACTACAAAACTATAGTAATCAAAACAGTATGGTACTGGCACAAAAATAGACAAGAGACCAATGGAACAGAATAGAGAGCCCAGAAATATACCCACACTTACATGGTCCATTAATCTATGACAAAGGAGGTAAAAATAAACGGTCCTGGGTAAACTGGACAGCTACATGCAAAAGAATGAAACTGGACCACTTTCTTACACCATACATAAAAATAAACTCAAAACAGATTGAAGAGCTGAATGTGAGGCCTGAAACCATAAACATTCTAGAAGAGAACATTGGCAGTAATTTCTTTGACATTTGTTGTAGCAGTATTTTTCTAGATATGTCTCCTCAGGCAAGTTAAAGAAAAACAAAAATAAACTACTGGTATTGCATCAATATAAAAAGCTTTTATAGAGTGAAACCATCAAAAAACCAAAAAGACAACCTACTGAATGAGGGAAGATATTTGCAAGTGATAAATTTGATAGGGAGTTAATATTCAAAATATATAAAGAATTTAACACCAAAACCCTCAAACTGATTAAAAAATGGGCAGAGGACCTGAATAGACAGTTTTCCAAAGAAGTCATACAGATGGCCAAAAGAAGTACTTCTAATGGTCACTATGAGAGGTTGATGGAGATATAGTTAAATATTGAATGCTTAAAACAATGTCTGGTAATGATAGACAACTCAATGCATGTTCCTTAAATGAATGATATATAAATAAGTAAGTAAATAAATAAATAAATTTAGAGGCTTCCTTGTAACTGTCCCTTCACAGAGTACACTGGATAACATGGACCTATTTGTAAAAACTCACCATGTGTTACTCCTGGTAGACCTTAGGGTCTGATGGAAAATAATAACCACAACAGCAAGAGCAAGCAGAAAAATGAATAATTCCTAATATTTATATAGCATTTTGTAGTTAACAAAGTGTTTTCACATCTATTATGGTCTCTCATAAATCCTGGACAAAAAGGAGGGCAAACATTTTATTTTTGGAAAAGGAAATTGAGGTTCAGAGAAGTTAAAGTGACATCCTTAACTGCACACAACTAGTAAGTGGTAGAACCTGTAGTTCAACTCAGGCTAGCTGACCTCTAAGCCTGTGCTCATATACCTTAGTTTCTGGTTATTCAGCATTGATCTATTTATTTGCTGGGTTATTCATGACAACCTGAGCATCTCCAAGTTGTAGTACAAGCAAATAACCAGTGTGATGTTCTATGTTAGCTCATAGGACAGCAAGTTGAGACCCTTTAAATGGAGTAGATGGGAGTGTAACTGCTACCGCTTTGGGGAGCTTTAACTCACTCCCTGTTTTTAGTGAGTATCTAATCTGGGAAGACTATTTGCATGTTTTCATACCATATATTCTTCCTCATTGATGGAGGTAGATAATTGGAATATCTAGCAATTTATGGAGAAAGGGTGACATTTGTGGATTCGGAGAACTTAGTCCTTTAGGAATGGTCAGGAAAATGTCATAGGTTTGAAATTGACAAGTATATGTTTTCTTTTTTTTTCCTTCCAAGTATTTATTTATTTATTTATTTATTTGCTTATTTAAGCTTTTTTATTATTAGGCCCATCATTGAGTTCAGGAACAAAAACTTCTGCTTCTTGGTCACATTCCATCCCTGGCTTAATTTTATTCAGTCTAGCACAGCTTTATTTCCTATGGTCCTGGAAAGTACTGTGTGAAATTATTACTTTCTATATACATTTGAGTCCAGAGAACAATATAAGATAATAGTGATGATTAACTCACTATCAAAATCACTCTCTGGTTATAGCAAGGAAAACATCACGTGTTAGCTTTAGAGATTTATTATTCCTCATTATGGAAACTTTGCTGAACTGGTATTATTTTCATTTTCTCAAAATGCTGATTTCTCCCCCACCCCCAACTCAGGACCAAGTTTTTATTTAAATTCAAGTTAGCTAACATATAGTGTACTATTGGTTTCAGGAGTAGAATTTAGTGATTCATCACTTACATATAATACCCAGTACTCACCATAACAAGTGCCCTCCTTAAACCCACCATCCATTTAACCCATCCCCCCCCCCCCTTCCACCAACCCCCAGTTTTTTCTCTAAAAAAAAAAAAAAAAAAAAGTGTATGTTTTCAGAAGGATTTTGGCCTGTTTGTATGTTGTAGGTGTGGATCCTAGTTCATATACTCAGCAAGAAATGTCAAATTATTTTAGTTTATTTAAATCAAATTAATCTGACTCTTGTTCTCCATCTCATTGGGATTTTGGGAAATTTAATTTCTCATCTTCCCTGAGGCTCTATCTCTTTCTCTACCATTACATAAAATGCCAAGAGGCTTATGTGATACTTAGGCAATGAGATGAGGCCTTCTGATTTTGAAATGTCTGGACACAGATATCCTTATCATCCAAGCCCATGTAGCTCCTTGAAGGTGGAATGCTTCACTGCAAGCTGGGAATGGGGGTCTTTTTGGGGCCTTTGCCTAGACCCAGAGCCCTAGTGCCCAGAATTATTCTTCCCTAGGTGCCCTGCACAACCACCCCCTGCTGAGGACTGCCAGGGAGCACCTCTTCCTTCCACCACTCATGGGATCCTTGATTTCTATCACTTTATCAGTGTGTGGGACTATTTCCTCCCCTTTTCTGTTTCCAATGGAAGACCCTTTTTCTACTAGCATAATCATGGCTAATGTGAGGAAGAAAAATGTTAGAGGCTACTTTTGCCTTTTTACTGTCACATAAACCTCCCCTGAGGCAAGAGATCTGAAAGGGCCTGGAGAAGAATGAGTATGGGCTGTGTGTGTGTGTGTGTGTGTGTGTGTGTGTGTGTGTAGTAGGGGGTTATGTCTAGTGTATGGGGAAATAGAATGTGGGGTATCCTACACAAAACACCAAAACAAATCAACATGTCAAGAAATTATTTTACAAAACAGTTTACTGTCAGTGTGATTTTTTTTTTCCCATTCACTGATTGGTATTCCCTGGGAATCAGAAGACCTGGCACTTATCATGTATGTGGCCTTGGGCACTCACTTAACTTCTCTGAGTGTGTGATCTAGTCACTAAAATGGAGTAATGAAGCCTGTCCTGCCTAGTTGACAATACTGCTATTACATGCAAATGATAGAAGATAGGGAAATATTCTGTAAGTTGTTACTATAGTATAAAATATAAGGACTTTTGGTTTTGTGAATTTGTGGCAAGAGAAATTTCTCACTATGATTTTAAAGTAATAAAAAACCCTTCACGGGTCACAAATAATTTCCATTCACATTGTGTAGTGAAAACATGTCATATGGCCATGTCTATATTCAAGAGGGCAAAAATGGAATTCTCCCATGTGTCTGGAAAGTGAACACGTAACGATGTGTTAGGGAAATATTGAGCATCTACTACATGAGGGCTACTATGTAAGAAACATTATATACCTTATCTCTAATTCTAAGAATGTTATAAAATAGGCACTATTTCAGGTGAGGAAGCTGAGGGTCAAAATTTAAGTAACTTAGTAAATTACAGAGCCAGGATTTGATCCTCATCTGACTCAAAGGCCTGGATTCTTTCCTTTGGATCACATACTTCCTTTTTTTCTGTAGTTTTGTTAGCCACATGTGACTTGTAATGAAAGATTTACGTTTAGGTTAATAATTATCAATTGGTCAAAAATAACTAATATTTACTGGGCATTAGGAGCTCCAAGCTCACATCTGGGTCTTGTTTTTCTCATTCCTTGTTATGAAGGGGTCTGGGGCCTGTATTTTGGGGGTTGGTAGATGATCTCTGAGGTACTGTGAAAATTAATTTTATGTTTCAGCTTCACTGGGCCATGGAATGCCCAGACATTTGGTAAAACATTATTCTGGGTGTGTCTGTGAAGGTATTTCTAGATAAGATTAACATTTAAATTGGTAGACTGAATAAAGTAGGTTGCCCTCCCTAATGTGGGAAAACCTGAATATAACAAAAAGGCTGAGCCTCCCCTTAGTAAGGAGAAACTCTTCCTGCCTGAGTGCTTAGAGCTGGGACATCAGTTTTTTTTCTGTGTTCAGCTGAACTGAAACATTGGCTCTTCCTAGGTTTTGCGACTGCTGGCATTTGCCTGGAACTATACCGCCGGCTCTTGTGGGACTCTATTTTGCTAACTGCAGATTTTGGGACTTGTTACCCTTCATAATAGTATGAGCCAATTCCTTATAATAAATCTCTTTCTACACACACACACACACACCCACCCACACCCCTTATTGCTTCTATTTCTATGGAGAACCCTGACACAAAGAACTCTGAGATTGTGTGATAATGAAATTCAATAGTTTCAAGGAAGAGTTGATGTTTACAGGAGAGGTTCAGACTCAATTCTCTTTTCAGTCAGCATTTTATTGAGGATCCTTAATGTAATCTTTACATTGACATTTACACATTGTCTTATCATATGTGTATTAAGTGGTTGTTACCACTAGGATGACAATTGACCACATGTCTGATTTAAAAAAAATTTTTTTTCCTGAAAATACTGGCTGCCAGTATGGATCAATGTCATCACTTTTCAGGCAACATTTGGCTTACCTTACCTAAAACAAGTCACAAAAAATTAAGAACAGAAAGATTGATTCTTTTCCAAGTTTTATATTTTCTTCTGACAACTATTCTGCAACCCCAGGCATAGATTAATGAATGGAGTATGCACAAAGTGATATCAGCTCACATATATGACATTACTCAGATGTCTCCAACTCCGGAAAAAGCATGTGAATGATTTATGGAATTGATATTAATCTCTTTCCAGTAAATGCATTATTTCAGATACATGGGAAATTGATGTTACTATTCTAATGCCAAATTAATTTCTTTCTTGCTGGATCAGCATTGTAAATGGAATTAGATGTTAACCTTTTATACATCTAAACAGGGTAAAATATGGAAACAATTTTATAAGTAAAATTTGGATGCTCATTGCTGAAGGGAAGGGTATGCTTTCTTCTTACTGAGATTTGTGGATCCTGGGATATTGGATCATATTTAAAGTATAACTTAATATCATCTAGGAATAGAATGATTATAATTGAATCTGAATATTTAACACAGGACTATAAATAACAGTATAGCAAATGAAAATTATATGTTATTAAAGATAACCCAAATTCTGAAGAATGAGACTGCTTTTCAAGGGAAATTTTATCCAAGAATTATCAGTCACTAATAAATATTTTTAATCCAATAGGCATAAACGAAACTGGAAAATTGTCAGGCTAGCCTCTTCCTCCTTCTATATATGCCTGGGCCGGTATGATCTTGAGTTTGTTTTCCTTGTGTTCCCTGCTTGTTGTGGCTTTCACTTGCCATAGTGTTGATTTTGGCCTGCTCGACATTATCTAATAAACTCAGTCTTACATTTTAATTCTAAATTATCATTTAGAATGATAATTTTCATTCTGAAAATGTTATTAGTTCAGCTTGGGTCTGGTCAGTTGTGGTTAAAGAGGGTAATAGTCTTGGGTATATAGGGCTTCTTTTTAAGGGCTGTGGGTAGTACACATTCTCTAAGAAGGGGCTGTGGGTGGAGGGGAAGTGATAGACATCTCTTACATAGTTGGGTTTGAAAGACTGCAGTGGTTTTTCCAGCTTGACGAATCTCTGATTTTGTGGACCCGCTGCCATGCATACCTTTACTCTTCCTGGCTCGCAGCAGTTAGATATACTGCTGATGGGCCTTGCCTTTCATCCCAATACGCCTTATCTCTGAGCCAATCTTGACCAGAGGATAATGTCTGTGGTTAGTATCAGAGTTGCTGCCAACTATCAGCTAGTTGCTGCCTTGCTATCTGATGTGCAAGAGACAAAACCTGGTCCCTAGTTTATAAGTTGTAGAATTTCTTGCATTATTTCCATTGGTATAGTCTTTAGAAGTGGGTTCTTTTTTGATACCTAGTTTTTTGTGCCATAGTTTTACCTAGCTTAAAATCTTAGAATTATTATCACTTTAAGCCTCTTTAAGTATTGCCTTGAGCCCTTGCCCTCTTGATGGGAATCTGGGCGGGGTGGCCTAATTTTCACCATGTCTATATCCAAATTTACTTTTTATTTTCCCAATCACTGTCTGGGATCCAGATGTGAATAGGTGGATTTCCCTGGACCACTAAGTGGCAATTATGCTTGGTTTCCATTACTGCCTGCAGATAGACCTTTTGGATCCGTTTCCACCTGAAGTCATGGCTGAGCATTTTATGGTTTTTGAGCACTATCCTTCAGATCCCCTGGCTTTCCTCTCTGGGATCACTGTCTACTGACCCAGCTCTGGATCCTGAAAGAATACTTTGTGACAGTATGACTAGTTGCATCTGTAAAGTGGTACAGGTAAGAGGGGGTAGTAATAGAAATTTGATGTTTGCCCTATCTTTGTTTCAGTATTTTTGTACCATTTGTTTCCACAGAGAATTTTGATCTAGGATTTCTACTCTTTATTCCCTATTCCGGATGACTTTTGGTAGCACAGCACCAAGATATACCTTCAGTGGTTTTATTTCTTTTGGTCCTGCATTATATTTGTACAGCCACTTGCCAGGAAGTAGAGGAAGGTGTGGGATGGGAAGAAGAGGAAAAAATATATCTGACATAGCACTTGCTCTCAGGAAAACTTAAATCCCAGTGAAGGATGTAGTGCATATCTATCAATAATACCAGGGAGTAAATCAAGCAAAGGAGAGAAGGATTGGATCCTTTCTCATTAATTACTCAGATATTTATTGAGTGTCCACCTGTTCAGTTCTCTTTAGGCAGTGGGGACTCAGAGGTAGCTAAGATTGGATCCATGCTTTCAAGGAGTTCACAGTCTGATGGGGGATTCAGATAACTGCACTAAAAAGCTACAGGGGCTGATAGTATTCAAGTCACCATATCTCTAATCTGACTGTTCTTTAAATACACTATGCATGCTCTTACCTCAGGGCCTTTCCACTTCTATTGCCTGGAATGCTCTGCCCCCAAGATATTTACATGGTACATCTTTCACTTCATTCATGTCTCTGATAAACTGTTAATCATATCAGGGAGGTTTTGCTGGCTACACAACTAGTATAGTACTCTCTTTTCATCTCTCCCATCCCTCTTACCCTATTTTATTTTTGTTCTTAGCATTTATATCACCAGATTTGTTATATATTTATTTTTAAATTTGATTATTATGTCTCCCCCTCTAGAATGTAAGTTCCATGAAAACAGGATTGTGTCTGTGTTTTTGAGTGCTTTATATTCTCAGCACGTAGTATGCTGTCTTGTACGTAATGGGTGCTCAAAAAGTACTCAAGTAAGAGAATGAATAAATTAATGAATCAAGTACAAGTTAGTAGAATCTGTATAGGGTGTGATAGAGTTACCAAGGAGGGAGTGGTTATTTTTACCTAAAAGTAAAAAAAGGTTATTTTTACCTCTTTACCTGAGGTAAGAGCATGCATAGTGTATTTAAAGAACAGTCAGATGAGAGATGATGGTTACTTGAATACTATCAGCCCCTGTAGCTTTTTAGTGCAGTTATCTGAATCCCCCATAAGACAGTTTGTCATGTGATGCTGGCACATGCCTTTTCAGAGGTAGAGTTGATGAAATAATACTCCAGAGTTTATAGCAGGAGAGTATGTCTTAATTAAGAGGTGCTTTTAAGTCTCATCCTAGTGATGTGACATTCTATACTAATAAAATTTTCAGTTTTATTTTTTTCTGTATATTCATACACTTTTTAATGCCTTCTGCCTACTAGTGAGTAGTAGTCATGAGCTTTTTCACTGGGTTGTGGGTTTCTTGAGGTAGGCAGAGACCACGGTTTATTTGTGTATCATCAGATCATCAGAGCCTGACACAGTGGTTGGTAATTACTTTGCCAGTAGTAGTTTTTTTTTTTTTTAAAGATTTATTTATTTGAGAGAGAGGGAGGGAGAGAGTGTGAATGAGTGGGTGAGCACAAGCAGGGGGAGGGGCAGAGGCAGAGGGAGAGGAAGAAAGAATCTTAAGCAGACTCCCTGCTTAGAGTGGAGCCTGAGGCAGGGCTTCATCCCAGGACCCGAGATCATAACCTGAGCCAAAATCAAGAGTCAGACACTTAACTGACTAAGCCACTCAGGTGCCCTGCTTTTTTTTGTTTGTTTGTTTAATAGAAATTAATTATAGTTCCCTTGGAGCTGGAGCATTCTAGAATTCTTTGATTCTCCCTTAGCCTG
Source organism: Phoca vitulina (assembly GCF_004348235.1). Lineage (NCBI taxonomy): Eukaryota > Metazoa > Chordata > Mammalia > Carnivora > Phocidae > Phoca > Phoca vitulina. Next base: position 62,330,264 of record NW_022589705.1, read on the forward strand.
ATACTTCTACAGCTATTGTTTAAGATTCTTGCAGATGATGCACTTTTTTGGTCCATTAAATCTTATAGTTCTAGCTTCTTTCCCATATCTTTCATCTGGGAGATTCATATATCTACTTTTCTCATTGCACATTATAATGATTTATTTACATGTAGATTTTCAGCTGTAGGAGGACAAAGACTTCTCTTAGACTCTCTCTTTCTTATAGTGTATCTTGGTATAGTATCTGGCACATAGTAGCTCTCCAGTAAATGTGGAATGAATGAATAGAAAATTAATTAGTCTAAGGGTAGAAAATTAATATTTATCAAGGAAACCCAGAAGAAAGAGAAAAGATGGTTTTGTAACAGGATAAGTGATAAATTTTAAACACCTTGGTGTTGCATGCTCAGATACTTCAATATTTTTCCTAATGTCAACATTCCTGCAATAACCATTTAGCCCAGTGCCCGTTTCCTTCATGTCAGTGTTCTAGGTTATGTGGAACCATTTGTGAATGATCTTGCACTGTTTTCTTCTTAGCCTTGCACCCGTGTGTCATTGTTCCTTAGGTGGGAAAAATGTTGATGAAGGCATCTATTTCAGCACATGTAAATATATTTAGTGTATCATCATCAACATGTCATAGCTGTCTGTCTCCAAATGTACATGTTCATGCATATAGCCTTGTGGCTCCTGTTCTTAACAGCCCCAGAATGTAGGTGCTAGTAGCTAACAGTCGTGCTTAGAGGGACTCCTATGGATATTTCTCCCTTCTGTTCCACCTTGGATTTACTACTGTGCCCAAATAATCAAAATTTAGCAAATGTTTGTTATGAGTGTTTTAGCAGTATGACAGAAGGGGAATGATTAGGGGCGCCTGGGTGGCTCAGTCGTTAAGCGTCTGCCTTCGGCTCAGGTCGTGGTCCCAGGGTCCTGGGATCGAGCCCCGCATCGGGCTCCCTGCTCCGCGGGAAGCCTGCTTCTCCCTCTCCCATTCCCCCTGCTTGTATTCCCTCTCTCGCTGTGTCTCTCTCTGTCAAATAAATAAATAAAATCTTTAAAAAAAAAAAAGAAGGGGAATGATTATAATTGAAGCAGCACAGTGGATATATTCCTTCAATGTCTATGTCTATAGGTGCCAATTTTTCTTAAGAGTTTTATTTTCCTCTTTGAACCTTCATTCATTGACTCAACAGATATTTACTAACTATTAATATGTACACTGATGGCTTCTGTACAAGATTTAAATACTTAGTGCAACCACAACAAAAACTCAACAAATATTTTTTGAATATGTACTTTTGTGCCCAGCACTGTGGCATGTCACATGGTGGAGGCAGTGTGGTAGAAGGGAAAGAACACATATTTTGGAATCAGACAGCTCTGGATTCTGATTTACCTTTGCTTTTTGCTAACTGTATTTTGACAAAGTATTTAGATTTCATAGTGTCCTACCTTCTCTTTCCCTACTATCATTGTCTTAGTTCAGGCTGCCAGGACTATTGTAGTAACTTCTAAATTTACCTTTTTTCCTCAGTCCTCTATCCTTTCAATTTGTGTTTAATATTGTATTTAATATTTTAATAAATATTGTGTTTATTTTTATGCAAGTCACTTTTCTGAAGCATCGTTTGAGTCATATTACTCCCTACTTAAAAACTTTAGGTAACTTCCCAGTGCCTTTAGAATGAAATAAAATTTCCTCAACATGGTATTTAAGACTGTTTAGTATGGACTCATCCTCTCTTTTTGTCTTCCTTGGCTTCATTCCACTATTTACCCAATGCTCTAGTCATCTTGAAGTAGTTACTGTATATTAAAAAATGCTTTTTGCTGGTTTTTTTCTTCATTATTCTCTTCTCTTAGAAAGCCCTTTTACTCTACATCCTTCCTCAGTACCCCCATCACCAAATTTTCACCTCTTGATAAAACAGTTTATTGTTTAAAACCTATATCAAATGTTATCTCATCCACAAAACCTTTCCTGAAATTTATCATCAAATGTGTGATGTCTCTCTGTCTGCATTGTAGTTTAGCTGCTTTTTCCTAGAATGTAATAAGCTCTTTAATGGCATAAATTTTTTTATTAAGATTTTATTTATTTATTTGACAGAGAGAGACACAGTGAGAGAGGGAACACAAGCAGGGGGAGTGGGAGAGGGAGAAGCGGGCTTCCCGTGGAGCAGGGAGCCTGATGTGGGGCTCGATCCCAGGATCCTGGGATCATGACCTGAGCCAAAGGCAGATGCTTAACGACTGAGCCACCCAGGCACCCCGGCATAAATTATTTTTAACCCCTCTTTTTAATTCCCTGACGGACTTGAAATAGAATCTTGTACAGAGTAGTGAATTATAAAATGGAAGGAGCTTTGGTGTCAGTCAGACTTGAGTTCAAATTATGTATCTGCTACTTACTGATTGCACACGTGATTTTGTGCAAGTTACTTACCTGAGCCTTGATTTCCTCTCCTGGAAGGAAAACTTACACCTTACAGGCAGGAAAATGGTAATGATTAAATGATACAATATTGTAAAGCATTTGGAACAAAATAGATTTTATATTGAATGATAGTTATTATTGGTTTAGAAAAAAATTAATATTTATAGAATATTTATAAAAAAATCTCCAAAATAGTCCTGGCAGCCTATAGAATATAGAATTTATAGCTACTGGGAAATAATAATTAACATGGGAATGGGAAGGTATAATTGGAGATCTAATCTACTTGATAGACCTGCATTTGAGGGATGCCTGGGTGGCTCAGTTGGTTAAGCAGCTGCCTTCGGCTCAGGTCATGATCCCAGGGTCCTGGGATCGAGTCCCACATCGGGCTCCCTGCTCAGTGGGGAGCCTGCTTCTCCCTCTGCTTGTGCTATCTCTGTCAGATAAATCAAATCTTAAAAAAAAAAAAGACCTGAATTTGAGAAATCTGTGGGTTTATATAGCAACTTTTCTATTATTCTTAAATTAAGGCAGAGGGATTTCATTATAACTTTCTGACATCAATCACTTGAGATGGACAAGGCTGATTATTCATTGCATTCTGTCAAGTTTGTGACCATTTCTTCTTATATTTTTTTCTGTGTCACATATGGGGAATTTCAAGACGGTATTAATTTTGCATTTATTATATGACATCATTTGGGTTTGACAGACTATCTGATTAGAGTAGTTAGGTATTATGGAATGTTTGGGGAAAAGGGAAAAGCTCTTTCTGTACTTTGGTTTATGGACCTGAAATTTCAGAGTTCTGATACAATAGTTTTACCAAATCTGGATAGAGACTGCATTTGTACAGCACTGGTGTTCTCCAAAACATCATTTTTGTTTTTTAAGATTGTCACTGGATATTATGAGGAAAGAGAATTTTTAGCATCCTTCCTGTGCAGCTGAAAACCTATTGCAAAAAAAAAAAAAAATGTTCAATAGTATTATTCCATTGCTAACACATAACTGTTCATATTTACACTGATTATCTCCAAGTGCTTAACTGCCTACTTGGTTCAGATTTTTCCATGTTAATTTTGATTTAGTATTTTTTATTTCTGAAAGCAGAGAACAAGCCATATATTATCACTGCATGTTTTGTTTTTTTTTCAGAAGCTATCGAGAACCTCAGAATCTATAACAATGAAACAATGTGGAGGTAAATTACCATAATATACAAGGGAATTTCATAACCTAGCAATCTTCTATAGACTGCTAATTTGAATCATACCCATGTGCAAATTATCTGTATACTATGATGTCACAAACATAAATTAGGTCCTACCATGTTAGGAACAAGACATTTTTCTGATATCTTCAGCATATTTTTTCTTCTAATATTTATAAGTATTTAGGAATAGTAAGTCGTCCTGTGCAAGTGAGGGACATTCTTAAACTAATAATTCATTGCTCGAATTTTGAGTCCCACTTGCCAGAACAGAAATATGGAAGGAATGACACACATATATGTATACACTATTTTTCATTTTTAATAGTAATAGAGAAGGAGCTGGTGGGTTGTAATGATATTGACCTTATATAATAACTAAATTCAGCTCTGTGCAAAATTATGAAGGAGATTGTCCGAGAGCTACCACAGATTCAGTGCATAGTGATCTCAAACCTGATCTTCCTCCTGTCTTCCCTATCTGAGTTTACAGGCACCCTCATCTACTCTCACTCAAATAAGAAATCTCCTTGAGGCTGGGACCATGCTAATTTGTCTTTGTATCCCTGTGACCTAGCACAGTGGCTGATAGGTAATATATAATCAATAAATAGAAAAAATAGAAAAAATGGAAGAGTACTTCTATAAGCTCCACTACTATATTCACCTACTGACCTGACTCTGCCCTTATATACTTTGCTTCTCTTACTGAAGGAACTGTTTCTTGTCTTATCTGAGGTTAATCTTTCTACTTGCACATTACATCCCATTTCCTCTCACTTAATCAAGGATATAAGTTCAGCAATTCTTCCCTCTATCTTCATTATTGTTACTTCTTTCTGTACTCTATCACTGCCATTAGCATATCAATATGCTGAGATTTCTCCTGTTTTTAAAAAAACTGCATTTTGCAGACATAGGGTGAGAGAATGGATTAAAAAAAGAAGACCCGTCTATATGCTGCCTAAAAGAGACTCATTTTAGACCTATAGACACATGCAGATTGAAAGTGAGGGGATAGAGAAACATTTATTATACAAATGGGTATCAAAAGAAAGCCAGAGTAGCAATACTTCTATTGGACAAACAGACTGTAAAACAAAGACTAACAAGAGACAAAGAAGGACACTATATAATAATGAAGGGGACAATCCAAAAAGAAGATATGATAATTGTAAATATTTATGCACCCAACATGGGAGCACCCAAATACATAAAATAGTTAGTAAACATAAAGGAACTAATCGACAATAATACAATTATAATGGGGTACTTTAACACCCCACTTACATCAACTGACAGATCATCTAAACAAAATCAATAAGGAAACAATGGCTTTGAATGACATAGTTGATCAGATGGATTTAATGGATACATTCAGAACATTCCATCCTAAAATAGCAGAAGACATGTTCTTTTCAAGTGCACATGGGACATTCTCCAGAATAAAACACATATTAGGTCAAAAAACAAGACTAAACAAATTCAGGAAGATCAAAGTGATACCATGAACCTTTCCTGACCTCAATGCTGTGAAACTAGAAGTCAATCACAAGAAAAAAATCTAGAAAGACCACAACTATATGGAGGTTAAATAACATGCTACTAAACAATGAATGGGTCAACCAAGAAATAAAAGAAGAAATAAAAAAGTACATGGAAACAAAAATGAAAATGAAAATGCAATGGTCCAAAACCTTTGAGAGGCAGCAAAAGTGGTTTTAAAAGAGAAGTTTATAGCAATACAGGCCTACCTCAAGAAGCAAGAAAAATCTCAAACAACTTAATCTTCTACCTAAAGGAGCTAGAAAAACAATAAACAAAACCTAAAACCAGCAGAGGGAAGGAAATAATAAAGGTTAGAGCAGAAATAAATGATACAGAAACTGAAAAAACAGTAAAAGAGATCATTGAAACCAAGAGCTGGTTCTTTGAAAAAAAATCAACAAAATTTATCAACCTCTAGCCAGAAGTATCAAGAAAAAAAGAGAAAGGACTCAAATAAATAAAAGCACAAATGAGAGAGGGAAAATGGCAACAAACACCACAGAAATACAAATAATTATAAGAGAATATTATAAAAACTCTATGCCAACAAATTGGACTACTTAGAAGAAATGGATAAATTCCTAGAGACATATAACCTACCAAAACTGAATCAGGAAGAAATAGAACATTTGAACAGACAGATTACCAGCAGTGAAATTAAATCAGTAATCAAAAACTCCCAACAAACAAAAGTCCATGACCAGATGGCTTCACAGGTGCATTCTACCAAACATTTAAAGAAACATTAATACCAGGGCGCCTGAGTTGTTAAGTGTCTGCCTTTGGCTCAGGTTATGATCTCAGGGTCCTGGGATCAAGCCCCGAGTCGGGCTCCCTGGTCGGCGGGAAGCCTGCTTCTCCCTCTCCCACTCCCCCTTCTTGTGTTCCTGCTCTAGCTCTCTCTCTCTCTCAAATAAATAAAGTCTTAAAAAAAAAAAAAAAAGAAACGTTACTACCTATTCTTCTTGAACTATTCCAAAAAACAGAAAAGGAAAGAAAACTTCCAAATTCATTCTGTGAGTTCAGCATTACCCTGATACTAAAACCAGATAAAGACACCACAAAAAAGAGAAGTATAGGCCAATATTTCCGATGAACATACATACAAAAATCCTCAACAAAATATTAGCAAACCATATCCAATAATACATTAAACATATCATTCACCACAATCAAGTGGTTCTATATTTGTAAATCAAGTAATGTGATACATCATATCAATAAGAGAAAGAATAAGAACCATATGATTATTTCAGTAGATGCAGAAAAAGTATTTGGCAAAGTACAACATTCATTCATGATAAAAATCCTTAACAAAGTGGGTTTAGAGGGAATATACTTCAATATAATAAAGGCCATATATGAAAAACCAACAGCTAATATCCTCAATGGGGAAGAACTGAGAGCCTTCCCCCTAAGGACAGGAATAAGGCAAGGATGTTCACTCTCACCACTTTTATTCAACATAGTACTGGAAGTCTTACCCATGTAATCAAATAACAAATAGAAATAAGAGGAATCCAAATTGGTAAGGAAGAAGTTAAATTTTCACTATTTGCAGAAGACATGTACCCTTTATAGAAAATCCAAAAAGACTCCATCAAAAAAGTGCTAGAACTGATACACGAATTCAGTAAAGTCCCAGGATACAAAATCAATGTACAGAAATCTCTTGCATTTCTATTCATTAATAATGAAGTAGCAGAAAGAGAAATTAAGAAAACCATCCTGGGGCTCCTGGGTGGCTCAGATGGTTGAGCGTCTGCCTTTGGTTCGGATCACGATCCCAGGGTCCTGGGATCGAGCTCTGCATTGGGCTCCTGGCTCAGCGGGGAGCCTGCTTCTCCCTCTGCCCTTGCCTCTCCCCCTGCTCATGCTCTCTCTCTCTCTATCTCTGTGTCTCAAATGAATAAATAAGATCTTAAAAAAAAAAAAGAAAACCATCCCATTTAGGGGTGCCTGGGTGGCTCAGTTGGTTAAGCGTTGCACTCTTGATTTCGGCTCAGGTCATGATCTCAGCTCGAGCCCCACATTAGGCTCTTAGGCTCTGCATTGGGTGTGGAGCCTGTTTAAGATTCTCTCTCTCCCTCTTCCCCTCCCCGCCCCTGTTCTCTAACAAAAACAAACAAAACAAAACTCAAAAAACAAAGAACCCCCCCCCCAAGAAAACCCCCAAAACTACCCCACTTATTATTGCACCAAAAAATAATAAGATATCTAGGAATAAACCTAACCAAACAGGTTAAAGACTATAGTGTGAAAACTATAAAACACTGGTGAAACTGAAGATGACACAAAGAAATGCTCATGGATTGGAAGAACAAATATTGTTAAAATGTCTATACTACCCAAAGCAATCTACACATTTAATGCAATCCCTATCAAAATAACAACAGCATTTTTCATAGAACTAGAACAAACAATTCTAAAATTTCTATGGAACCACAAAAGATCAGGAACAGCTAAGGCAATCTTGGAAAACAAGCTGGAGGCATCACAATTCCAGACTTCAGGTTATATTACAAAGCTGTAGTGATCAGAACAGCATGGTACTGGCACTGAAATAGACACAAAGATCAATGAAACAGAATAGAAAACCCAGAAATGAGCCCACAATTATATGGCCAGTTGACCTTTGACAAAGCAGGAAATATTCAATGGGAAAGAGACAACCTCTTCAACAGATAGTGTTGGGAAAACTTAACAGCAACGTGCAAAGAATCAAACTGGATTACTTTCTTATACCATACACAAAAATAAATCCCAAATGGTTTAAAGACCTAAATGTGAGACCTGAAGCCACAAAAATCCTGGAAGAGTGCACAGGCAGTAACTTTCTGACAGCCATAGCAAGTTTTTTTCTGGCTAGGTCCCCTGAAGCAAGGGAAACAGAAGCAAAAATAAACCATTAGGACTACATCAAAATGAAAAGCTTATGCAGGAAACAATAAACAAAACTGACATTTGTATGGAATCAATGAAGATATTTGCAAATCACCTATCTGATAAAGGGTTAGTATCCAAAATATGAAGAACTTATACAACTCAACACCCAAAAAACAACCTAATTAAAAAATGAGAAGACAGGAACAGACATTTCTCCAAAGAAGACATACAGATGGCAACACACACATGTAAAGATGTTCAATATCAGTCATTGTCAGGGAAATGCAAATCAAAACCACAATGAGATATCACCTCATACCTTTTGGAATGGCTAAAATCAACAATAACGGAACAACAAGTTTTGGTAAGGATATGGAGAAATAGGAATCCTCATGCACTGTTGGCGACAGTGCAAACTGGGTCAGCCACTGTGGAAAATGGTATAGAAACTCCTTAAAAAGTTAAAAAATAGAACTACTCTAGGATCCAGTAATTGCAGTATTGGTTATTTACCCAAAGAACACGAAATCACTAATTCAAAGGGATATACACACCCTATGTTTATAGCACCATTATCAAAAATAGCCAGATTATGGAAGGAGCCAAAGTTGTCCATCGACTGATGAATGGCTAAAGAAGATGTGGTATATGGAATATTATTCAGCTGAAGAAAAGAATGAAATCTTAACATTTGCAATGACGTAGATTGAACTAGAGAGTATAATGCTAAGCCAAATAAAGTCAGTCAGAGAAAGACAAATACCATATGATTTCACTCTATGTGAAATTTAAGAAACAAAACAAATGATCATAGGAAAAGAGAGAGAGAGAGAGACAAACCAAGAAACTCTTAACTAGACTCTTAACTAGAGAATACACTGATAGTTACCAGAGGGGAGGTGATTGGAGGGATGGGTTAAATAGGTGATAGGGATTAAGGAGTGCAGTTGTCATGATGACCACCAGGTATTGTATGGAATTGTTGAATCACTAAATTGTATACCTGAAACTAATATTACAATTTATGTTAATTAACTGGAATTTAAATAAAAACTTAAAAAAAACCCTGCACTTTGCCCCACAACCCCATCAACTACTAATTCTTTTCTGTTCCCTTTTACAGGAAAAAAAAATATTGGAAAAGTTGTCTGCCTCTAGTTCTAGCCCATGCAGGCAGGATTTCACATGCCTTTCCCTCCAAATTGCCATTCTTAAGGTCATTAATGACTTCCAAATTGCTAAATGTCAGATCTCATTTTATATTCTCATGGTTCTGTTAGTAGGATTTGACCCATTTGGACTATTCCCATTGTTTCCTCTTAGACATTTCTTTTTCTAGCTTCAAAGATACATACCAACTCCCTAGTCTACTCCCCCCCCCCCCCCCCCAGCCCGGCTGTGGCCACTGCTGTACATTAATTGCTCACACCTTATTTCTTTACCTTCTAAACACTAGAATCTTTCAGGGCAATGTTCCTGAATCTTTTCTCTATCTACAGTTACTCCCTTTGCTTATCTCATCAGATAACTTGACTTTAAATATTATCTACACACTGATTTATATCCCTAGTACAGATTTCTTTTACTCTAGACTCATAGTCATCAAGAGTGAGCCCAGATGAACCACTGGCCAACGCATAAAATTGGAGGACATAATAGATGCTGTTGTTTTAAACCACAGAGTTTTGTTGTGGTTTAGTATGCTGCTATGTATACATTAATTTAAGGGTTGACTTCATCATCCTAAAAGCAAATGTAATGTGTGAAAACTGTGATTTTCAAATTGTTTAATTTATTTGCAGAATGTATTGATAGATTCCAATCTTAACAGGGAATACAAATGCTTGTTGATTCATGAAAATGCAAATTATTTATCCTTTTCCCCTAAAAGAATTCATTATCCATGATGCATAATAATAGGAAATCAAAATAACAATTACGTTGTCTTGATGCATGCAGACAAAAGAGTAACTCTAGTTAGTCCAACACTGCAATTAATGAATAAGGTGGAATGCAGTTTTATGAATCACTCAGTAGGTTCAGTCTTTGGTAATTTTGATTTAACAAAACTATTAGTGGTTTTTAAAATAATAAATATAATGAATTGAATATATTTTTTTTTGTCATGAATCTGGGCCATTATGGTGTGAATTACTTGCTATAGGTAAAATTATACTTCATTATAAACATTGAATATACTTAAGTAAATAATTTTAATTTATTGTTCTTCCTTTTCAATCTCATTCATTGTGTACTATAGAGAATGACTTATACCAACACACTGACAGTTTTTCATGAGAGAACAAAGAATGCTTTTTAAATTATTCTTTAATATAAAAGACTGTTATGGTTTCAGATTTGGAGTATGTTTTGTAGAAGTTATTAAGTAAATTGCCAAATTTTAACTGCTAATTAAAAAGACCCTCAGCTATGTAAGGCTTATCAACACAATATTTTTAGAGATTAGCAACATGAAGTAGTTGAGGAACAGTTAAAAGTGCAATTTTCTAGTGTGAATTTAAACCATACATCTTAGAATAGGTAGTCAACACTTTCTTTAACTTCTTTTAAATAGCAGTATTTAGGGGCACCTGGGTGGCTCAGTTGGTTAAGCATCTGCCTTCGGCTCAGGTCATGATCCTGGGGTCTTGGGATCGAACCCCACATGGGGCTCTCTGCTCAGTGGGGAGCCTGCTTCTCCCTCTCTCTCTGCCTGCTGCTCCCCCTGCTTGTGCTCTCTCTCTCTGTCAAATAAATAAAATCTTTAAAAAAAAAAACAGTATTTATTGTTTCTCAAAAGCAACATTAAAACAAATACAGTATTGGAAATATTATCACATCTGTCAAATCTTTTAGTTGACATGAGATTAGAAAAACTGGGTTAATTAAGATAGTACAATTATTGAAACCTGGCCATAATAATTATAACAATTACTCAAATTTGTAAAATACTATAGCCTCATCTTTCAAAGGTTTTTCAGATTATTTATCTCATTTTATTATGTCAGTGACACTTTGAAGCAAATGTTAAGATTATCATCATCATCATTTTCACCCCAATTTTAGAAATGAGGAAACTGCAGTTCATGGAAATAGAATAAATTCTCAAGATCATATAGGTGGCAAGTAGCAGACCTAAGAGTAGGATTTCAAATTCTTATAAAGCTCTGTTCAATTAATATGAATAAACACTCAATGTACTTATTAAGTATCTTATAAATTAAAATACCAAAAATATCTTTGAAGAGGAATGGAGAATGTTATTTATACTTTCATATTCCAGGTGATGGTTTAGAAGTCCTTCCTGAAACAGTAGAGGCAAAGTAGAAAGATTGAAATCTATCATCTGACTCCAAAGCTTATGTTTTTTGTACTACAAAAAATTGCCTCTCACCATTTTACATATATCTCATTTCATGTTTCCTTCTTTTGTTACTTTTTTATATTCATGTCGTCCTTGTTATAGTTTTCTTAAAGATAAAAATCATGTCTTACACCCTACTCATCCTCTAATCCCTCATACCTAACAGTATCTTGTGTAGGCTTCAGTAATATTTGCTGCAAAGAAATGAAACTTGTTATGCTATCCTTTAAGGGGAGACTAAGACATGTTCTATGCAAATCTAAAGTATCCCCACACATTTATTTGAAAATATTTATTATATATATAGTATGTGCCCACCGTTATTCTAGTATAAGTTTGTGTTTAAAGGTAGTCAACCAGACAAACTTTGTTAAAAACCAGCTCTGACACTTACTGAATGACTGTGGGTATGTTGTTTATCCTCTTGGAGCCACTGTTTTTAATCAGCTTTATGAGATTAATCTAAAACATACCTCTAGGGAATCAAATTAGGTAGCGTGTGTAAAGGACTTTGCCTTACGTTTCTTGTGTTGTATTCTTTTTTTTTTTTTTAAGATTTTATTTATTTATATGACAGAGAGAGACACAGCGAGAGAGGGAACACAAGCAGGGGGAGTGGGAAAGGGAGAAGCAGGCTTCCCGCTGAGCAGGGAGCCTGATGTGGGGCTCAATCCCAGGACCCCAGGATCATGACCTGAGCTGAAGGCAGATGCTTAACGAAGGAGCCACCCTGTCACCTCTCGTGTGTTGTATTCTTGCTAAACATTAGTTTCTTTGATAAGCTCCTTCTTCTTCTTTTTTTTTTTTTAAGATTTTATTTATTTATTTTGACAGAGAGAGAGAGAGAGACAGTGAGAGAGGGAACACAAGCTGGGGGGATGGGGTGGGCTGTGGGAAAGGGAGAAGCAGCCTTACTGCGGAGCAGGGAGCCCGATGTGGGGCTCGATGTGGGGCTCGATCCCAGGACCCTGGGATCATGACCTGAGCCAAAGGCAGACGCTTAACAACTGAGCCACCCAGGCGCCCCTGATAATCTCCTTCTTATCCAGCACTTAAAATTCCCTAGTAAAAAGATAATAGAGATGACTTAAGTCTGAATGATTTTGTTTCCCACTGTATTTATTATGGTTTTACTATTATTTTCAGATATGACTTTCCAGAGTTTGCGGTGTAAAAATTGGTGAGTCAGGAGTGGTCCCTCGAATGACTTTTGTGTGGACCTGGCCTTAGTGCTAAAATTGTCTTTCCAAACAAGGGTATTCATGGAGACTTGGACTATAGGCATAAATAAAGTGCATCAGGCAGGTATTGTTGACTTCAGGCACAGGATTTCTTTGGGAGGGTTTCAACTACTGTTCTACTATTCTGAGATTTATGTATTTCGGGAAGTTTCCCCAAGCTGAGTCTGTGGATTTCTCTATGTGATTTACAACCTTGGCTTCTATAGCTTCTGATCACATTTTATTTTCCCATCGTGAAGTAGGGCTAATTATTAGAGTGACAAAGGAAGTCATATATTTTAGAGCTCTCTATGTGGCCAAAGGGTGCTTTTAATGAAAATTAACTTTAGTGAGACATTTGCAATGCACGCGCTGCACCACTGATATAGTAATTCATTTTATACCCTTTCTGAGAATCTAAATTCATTGTTTCATAGAACCTTTTTTTTTTTTTTTTTACTGTAGGCTAATGGAGAGTACATGATATGCTAGAGAATTCTCTATTTTCAGAACTATTTTTTTGACATTCTTATTTTCTTAGCTACCAAAGTAAAGATAAGTATCTATGATTTTGAAGGATTAATATGAATTATCATTTTATCTGCAACCAAACATTTAAATATCTGCTGACATTTTCTGTGGGAGATTAACATTTAATTTCGAAAAAAGCTGGAAATCTTTGAAATAAAGTAAAATGCCTCCTGAGTTTGTAAAATGAAATGACAAATATTTAGTGCAAAGACCTTTGAATATAATATTGTAATTGTCATATAAAATGTTCTTTGGTTGCATTCAAAATGTCCATATTGAATTATCAATCTAAACCACATAAAGGAAGTAATCAGAAGTTAAATAAAAAGAACTTAAACATTAAATATATCAGTCAGCAGATGAATAGATGCCTCATAGGGAAGCATTTGGCCTGCAATTGCATTCTTCAACAATCAAACTAGACCATGAAATGATAAAAATGAAATATTATGTTTTATTTGTAAAAATAAACTCACAAGCTTGAGATTTTAAATATTAAAGACGTGTAACTAGAGAAATTTAAATGCATGTATTAGTGCAGTAAATTAAGTATTTTGGCAACGAATTTTATATCACTATAAAAAGTATCAAGGTAACTATTTACTAGTACTAACACTGTTTATTTTGTTGAGTACTTATTTTGTTGAGCCAACCATTATTTTTGGTATTTTACATTGCTTAAGTCATTAAGGAGACCTTTGAGGCTGTTTTTGTTGTTTTCATTCTTAAGGAGTAAAATAACATTTTCTCCTCATACCATAATGTGAGTACAATTGAACCTTCATTGTCCATTTTCTGATTACTTAATTTGATTACATATTAGATTCTGTTATTCTTTCTTTGGCCACATGGCATTTTTGCCATTTTATTTATCCAGAGCACCTCCAAGAGTTGGAAGGGACAGGACATTTTCTTTTCCTTTATTTTTTCCCCAAATTTTTATTTAAATTCTAATTAGTTAACATATAGTATAATATTGGTTTCAGGAGTAGAATTCAGTGGTTCATTATTTACATAACACCCAGTACTCATCATGACAAGTGCCTTTCTTAATACCCATCACCCATTTAGCCCTTCTCCCACTCCAGTCCCCTCCAGCAACCCTCAGTTTGTTCTCTATCCTTATGAGTCTCTTATGGTTTGCTTCCCTCTCTCTTTTTTCTTTTTTCTGGACAAGACATTTTTAAAAGATAATTAAATGTTTATTTACTGTTTTACCTTTTGATAATGACTCACAAGATAATTAATGCAATCTTTCAGTTATACTAGGTATAGTTATAATCCTCTCTCCTAAAAACATTAATCTTTTGAGGTTCAGAAAAAATTTAAATAATATCAGAAGAAGAGAACTAAATGATATTTAAGATATTACAGTTCTTTCATCAATTTGTTCAACTTCAATGGTAAGGTTAGGTAATGGTAATTGAGGAACTTTCTCAAAACTCAGAATATAATAAGGGCATAGTGCAAGACCAAGTCAAATATTTTAAATTTTGAGAGTTACTTTGAAATATTAAGATAGTAATATCATTATTTGCAAAGTATAGAAGATATAGTGAAGCAAATAAGATAAACTATAATTTAAAAACTATAATTTTACCACCTAGAAATAAATTCTGTTAACCTGTGCATTTCTTTTGATTTCTAGAAAAACTCAGAAACACAATTGTTTACAATGTGGTTGAGATTATTTATAAAGAGTGAAAAAATTTTTTGTGTTTTCATTTCCATTATACCATGAACATTTTAAAATTCATTTTAAATATTCAAAAAGATAATTTGAATAATCCATGTGACAGAATATTATGCAGTGATTGGAATTATTTGGTGGTTTCCCTATTGTTGAACATTTAGTAACTAAAGTTGCTATTATGAATAATGCACTTAACATCCATGTACATAAATTTTTGTCTTCATTTCTCCTCATTTCCTGAGGATACTGTACTTAGAAGTGAATTACAATTTCAAAGGATCTGAGTCATTTTTTGAAGCCCTTAAAGTCTACTGTTAATTGCTTTTTAGAAAGATTGTACCAATTTAAGCTTCTACAAAACAAAGTTTGGGAAAGTCACTCTATACTTACCAGGATTGAGAATAATCACTGCAGGAACCATTCCTTGTTCTCATAGGCAAAAAATGGCATCTCATTGTTTTAATTTGGATTTCTTTGATCAGTGGTAAGGTTAAACTCATTTCATATATTTGTGAACATTCAATTTTCCGCTTTTATGAACTGTCTGTTCATGTAATTTTTCTTTTGGAATTTTTTTTTTATTCAGTTAGCTACTATATGGTACATCATTAATTTTTGATGTAGTGTTCAATGATTCATTAGTTACCTATAACACCCAGTGCTCATCACAACACGTACCCTCCTTCAGAAATGAAAGGTGAATTGGCAGAACTTAAAATGCCCTCAGTGAGATCCAATCCAACCTAGATAATCTAACAGCTAGGGTAAGTGAGGCAGAAGAACGAATAAGCGACCTGGAAGACAATATAATAGATAAAAAGGGAAAAGAGGAGACCAGGGAAAAACAACTCAGAATCCATGAAAATAGAATCAGAGAAATAAGTGACACCATGAAGCGTCCCAATTTCAGAATAATTGGAATCCCGGAGGGAGTGGACAGAGAGAGAGGACTAGAAGATGTATTTGAGCAAATCATAGCTGAGAACTTGCCTAATCTGGGGAATGAAATAAACATTCAAGTCCTAGAGGCAGAGAGGACCCCTCCCAAGATCAAGGAAAACAGGCCAACACCCTGGCATGTAATAGTAAAACCTGTAAATCTTAGAACCGAGGAAACCATCTTAAGGGCAGTTAGGGGGAAGAGATCCCTTACATACAAAGGGAGGAACATCAGAATAACGTCAGACCTATCCACAGAGACCTGACAAGCAAGAAAGGCCTGGCAAGACATATTCAGGGTACTAAACGAGAAGAACATGCAGCCAAGAATACTTTATCCGGCAAGGCTTTCATTCAGAATGGATGGAGAGATGCAAAGCTTCCATGACTGGCAGAAACTGAAAGTATATGTGACCGCTAAGCTGGCCCTGCAAGAAATATTAAGGGGGGGTTCTATAAAAGGAGAAAGACCCCAAGAGTGATCTACAACAGAAATTTACAGGGACAATCTATAAAAACAAGGTCTTCACAGGCAACATGATGACAATTAATTCATATCTTTCAATAATCACTCTCAACATGAACGGCCTAAATGCTCCCATAAAACAGCACAGGGTTGCAGATTGGATAAAAAGACAGGACCTATCCATATGCTGCCTACAAGAGACTCATTTTGAACCTAAAGATACATCCAGACTGAAAGTGAAGGGATGGAGATCCATCTTCCATGCCAGAGGACCTCAAAAGAAAGCTGGGGTAGCAATTCTTATATCAGACAAATTAGATTGTAAAGTCAAGTCTGTAATTAGAGACACAGAAGGACACTATATCATTCTTAAAGGGTCTATCCAACAAGAAGATCTAACAATTGTAAATATCTATGCCCCCAACATGGGAGCAGCCATCTACATAAGCCAACTGTTAACCAAAATAAAGAGTCATATTGATAACAATACGTTAATTGTAGGAGACCTCAATACTTCACTCTCAGCAATGGACAGATCATCTAAGCAGAAAATCAACAAGGAAACAAGAGCTTTGAATGATACATTGGACCAGATGGACCTCATAGATATTTACAGAACATTCCACTCTAAAACAACAGAATACTCATTCTTCTCGAGCACGCATGGAACTTTCTCCAGAATAGACCACATACTGGGTCACAAAGCAGATCTTAATCGATACCAAAAGATTGAGATTATTCCCTGCATATTCTCAGACCACAATGCTTTGAAACTGGAACTCAATCACAAGAAAAAATATGGCAGAAATTCAAACACTTGGAAGCTAAAGACACTCTGCTCACGAATGTTTGGGTCAACCAGGAAATCAAAGAAGAACTTAAACAATTCATGGAAATCAATGAGAATGAAAACACATCAGTCCAAAACCTATGGGATACTGCAAATGCGGTCCCAAGGGGAAAATACATAGCCATCCAAGCCTCACTCAAAAAAACAGAAAAATCCCGAATTCACCAACTAACTCTACACCTTAAAGAACTAGAGAAAAAGCAACAAACGGTGCCTAAGCCACGCATTAGAAGAGAAATAATTAAAATTAGAGTAGAAATCAATGAGTTAGAAACCAGAAAGACAGTAGATCAGATCAACGAAACTAGAAGTTGGTCTTTGAAAGAATTAATAAGATCGATAAACCACTGGCCAGACTTATCCAAAAGAAAAGAGAAAGGACCCAAATTAATAAAATCATGAGTGAAAGGGGAGAGATCACGACTAATACCAAGGAAATAGAAACAATTATTAGAAATTATTATCAACAACTATATGCCAATAAACTGAGCAACCTGGATGAAATGGAGCCCTTCCTGGAAACCTATAAACTCCCAAGACTGAAACAGGAAGAAACTGACAACCTGAATAGGCCAATAACCAGTAACGAGATTGAAGCAGTGATCCAAAACCTCCCAAAAAACAAGAGTCCAGGGCCTGATGGATCCCTTGGGGAATTCTACCAAACATTCAAAGAAGAAATAATACGTATTCTCCTGAAGCTGTGTCAAAAATAGAAACAGAAGGAAAGCTTCCAGACTCATTCTATGAGGCCAGCATTACCTTAATCCAAAAACCAGGCAAAGACCCTATCAAAAAGGAGAATTTCAGACCAATATCCCTGATGAATATGGATTCCAAAATCCTCAACAAAAACCTAGCTAATAGGATCCAAAAATACATTAAAAGGATCATCCACCAGGACCAAGTGGGATTTATCCCCGGGATGCAAGAGTGGTTCAACATCCGCAAATCAATCAATGTGATAGAACACATTAATAAGAGGAGGGAGAAGAACCATATGGTCCT
Organism: Phoca vitulina; assembly: GCF_004348235.1. Taxonomy (NCBI): domain Eukaryota; kingdom Metazoa; phylum Chordata; class Mammalia; order Carnivora; family Phocidae; genus Phoca; species Phoca vitulina. The sequence goes on from NW_022589705.1 coordinate 62,348,407, forward strand.
CTCAACTGATGCAGAAAAAGCATTTGACGAAATACAGCATCCTTTCCTGATTAAAACTCTTCAGAGTATAGGGATAGAGGGAACATTCCTCAAGTTCATAAAATCCATCTATGAAAACCCACAGCGACTATCATCCTCAATGGGGAAAAGCTGAGAGCCTTTCCCTTAAGATCAGGAACACGTCAAAGATGCCCACTCTTGCCACTATTGTTTAACATAGTATTAGAAGTCCTAGCAACAGCAATCAGACAACAAAAAGAAATAAAAGGTATTCAAATTGGCAAAGAAGAAGTCAAACTCTCTCTTTTCGCAGACAGCATGATACTTTATGTGGAAATCCCCAAATACTCCACCCCCGAATTACTAGAACTCATAAAGCAATTCAGTAATGTGGCAGGATACAAAATCAATGCACAGAAATCAGTTGCTTTCTTATACACTAACAGCGCAACTGTAGAAAGAGAAATTAGAGAAACGATTCCATTTACAATAGCATCAAAAACCATAAGATACCTCGGAATAAACTTAACCAAAGAGGTAAAGGATCTATACTCTAGGAACTACAGAACACTCATGAAAGAAATTGAAGAAGACACAAAAAGATGGAAAAATATTCCATGCTCATGGATCGGAAGAATAAACATTGTTAAAATGTCTATGCTACCCAGAGCAATCTATACCTTCAATGCCATCCCAATCAAAATTCCAATGACATTTTTCAAAGTGCTGGAACAAACAATCCTAAAATTTGTATGGAATCAGAAAAGACCCCGAATCGCCAAGGAAATGTTGAAAAAGAAAAACAAAGCTGGGGGCATCACGTTGCCTGATTTCAAGCTATATGACAAGCTGTGATCACCAAGACAGCATGGTACTAGTACAAAAGCAGACATACAGACCAATGGAACAGAATAGAGAACCCAGATATGGACCCTTAACTCTATGGTCAAATAATCTTTGACAAAGCAGGAAAAAACATGCAATGGAAAAAAGACAGTCTCTTCAATAAATGGTGCTGGGAAAATTGGACAGTCACATGCAGAAGAATGAAACTCGACCATTCTCTAACACCATTCACAAAGATAAACTCAAAGTGGATGAAAGAGCTCAATGTGAGACAGGAATCCATCAACATCCTAGAGGAGAACATAGGTAGTAACCTCTTTGACATTGCCCACAGAAACTTCTTTCAAGATACAACTCCAAAAGCTAGTGAAACAAAAGCAAAAATGAAGTTTTGCGACTTCATCAAGATAAAAAGCTTCTGCACAGCAAAGGAAACAGTCAACAATACAAAGAGGCAACCCACAGAATGGGAGAAGATATTTGCAAATGACACTACAGATAAAGGGCTGGTATCCAAGATCTATAAAGAACTTCTCAAACTCAACACCCAAAAAACAAATAATCAAGTCAAAAAGTGGGCAGAAGATATGAAAAGACGCTTCTCTGAAGAAGACATACAAATGGCTAACAGACACATGAAAAAATGTTCATCATCATTAGCCATCAGGGAAATTCAAATCACAACCACACTGAGATACCACCTTACACCAGTTAGAATGGCAAAAATTGACAAGGCAAGAAACAACCAATGTTGGAGAGGTTGTGGAGAAAGGGGAACCCTCTTACACTGTTGGTGGGAGTGCAAGTTTATACAGCCACTTTGGAAAACAGTGTGGAGGTTCCTCAAAAATTTAAAAATAGAGCTACCCTATGACCCAGCAATTGCACTCCTGGGTATTTACCCCAAAGACACAGATATAGTGAAAAGAAGGGCCATATGCACCCCAATGTTCATAACAGCAATGTCCGCAATAGCCAAACTGTGGAAAGAGCCGAGATGCCCTTCAACAGATGAATGGATAAAGAAGATGTGGTCCATATATACAATGGAATATTACTCAGCCATCAGAAAGGATGAATACCCAACTTTTATATCAACATGGATGGGACTGGAGGAGATTATGCTAAGTGAAATAAGTCAAGCAGAGAAAGTCCATTATCATATGGTTTCACTTATTTGTGGAACATAAGGAATAGCATGGAGGACATTAGGAGAAGGAAGGGAAAAATGAAGGGACAGGAGAATTGGAGGGAGAGATGAACCATGAGAGACTATGGTCTCTGAGAAACAAACAGGGTTTAGAGGGGAGGGGGGAGGGGGGATTGGTTAGCCTGGTGATGGGTATTAAGGAGGGCACGTACTGCATGAAACACTGGGTGTTATACGAAAACAATGGATCGTGGATCACCACATCAAAAACTAATGATGTATTGTATGGTGACTAACATAACATAATAAAATTTAAAAAAAAGAAAAAAAAACCAAACAACACGTGCCCTCCTTAATACCCATCATCCTGTTACGTCCTCCTCCCACCCCCTTCCCGTCTGAAACCCTCCATTTGTTTCCTGGAGTCAAGAGTCTCTCATTGTTCGCCTCCCTCTCTGGGATTTCTCTCCCTTCAGATTTCCCTCCCTTCCCCTATGGTCCTCCGTGCTATTGCTTATGTTCCACATATGAGTGAAATCATATGGTGATTGTCTTTCTCTGCTTGACTTATTTCACTTAGCGTAATCCCCTCTAGTTCTGTCCATGTGAATGTAAATGGTGGGTATTCATCCTTTCTGATGGCTGAATAATATTCCATTGTATATATGGAGCACATCTTCTTTATCCATTCATCGGTTGAAGGGCATCTTGGCTCCTTCCACAGTTTGGCTATTGTGGACATTGCTGCTATGGACATTGGGGTGCATGTGCTCCTTCGGATCACTACATCTGTATCTTTGGGGTAAATACCCGGTAGTGCAATTGCTGGGTCTCGTAGGGTAGCTCTATTTTTAACTTCTTGAGGAACCTCCATACTGTTTTCCAGAGTGGCTTTACGAGCTTGCATTCCCACCAGTAATGTAAGAGGGTTCCCCTTTCTCCACATCTTCGCCAAATTTCTTGTTTCCTGTTTTGTTAATTTTTCTAAGTGGTGTAAGGTGGTATGGTATTTTTCTATGTGAGTTATTTATTTTTTAAGAATACTAAGCCTTAGTTGGGGCACCTGGGTGGCAGAATTGATTAAACATATGACTTTTGGTTTTGGCTGGGGTCGTGATCTCAGGGTTGTGATCTCAGCGTCATGATTTCAGGGTTGTGAGTAGAGTCCCACATCAGGCTCTGTGTTCAGCTTGGAGTCTGCTTGAGATTCTCTCTCCCTCTCTTTGCCCCTCCCACTTGTGCTCTCTCAAATAAATAAATCAATCTTAAAAAAAAGAATATTAAGACTTAGTTATATCTGTGGCTGGTGTTTTTCTTAGCTTGATATATTTGAATTTTATGATCATGTTTTTTACATGAGAGAGCTATCATTTTTATGTAGTCAGATATGATTGATTTTTTGTATTTTCTACCATTTTTTTCATGGTTAATTCTTCCAAATCTTAGAAAACATTTTCTTATGTTTGCTTCTGGCCTTTTTATAGTTTTGTTCCACATGTTTAATTCTTTAATCATTATCAAAATTATGTAAGTGTAGTAAACTGAGGTTCTAACTTAAAATTTTCTGAATAGCTATTTTCATCACTTACTTATTGAATAATCCATTTCTTCACTACTGGTTTTTGTGATGCTTCCTTTATTATATCCTACGTACACACTCATAGTTATATATCATATCATGTGGTTTACAAATTTTGACCTTAGTCGTCTTTTTTTTTTTTTTAAGAGTTTATTTATTTATTTGACAGAGAGAGAGAGAGAACACAAGCAGGGGAAGCGGCAGGCAGAGGGAGAAGCAGGCTCCCCACTGAGCAAGGAGCCCGATGCAGGACTTGATCCCAGGTCCCTGGGATCATGACCTGAGCTGAAGACAGACACTTAACCGACTGAGCCACCCAGGTGCCCCGACTTTAGTCTTCTTAATCAGAATAATCTTAGGCTATTACTAAGGTAAATGCATCTTCCTGGGCCCAAATCTGGAGTAGAAACTCTGCAGATGTACTTTAAGAATATATTTTCTCCCCTCCTGGAAATTTTATACCCCTGTCATTTATTTAGCTTTCTAGATAAATTTTTGAGTTAATTTATTTAAAAAATGCCAATGACATTCTGGTGAGAATTACATTAAACTCTACATTTATTTGTGAATAATAGTAACTTTGTAATAGTCTTCTTATCTAGGTATATGTTATATCTTACTATTTGTTAACGTCTTCCTTTTTTATTTTTTAGGAAAACTTAAAAAATTTAAATTTAAATGAAAATTCTCATGTACTTTGGGATGATGCGTCTATATCTTAAAAAAAGAAATCTCAGCTTAATGCCTGTATTTAGTACAGTTTATATGACTATACCTAATATTTAATATTCCATTGAAGTCTTATTTTAATTGTTCTTTGTCCCAGTGTTTTTCTTCTTTTTCTCAAGTTATCATATTTTAGCTTTTTAAAAAATTTCCTGTTTTTTTATATGAGCATATGAAAGGCCGAGAGTTTTTTTTTTAAATTTTTTTATTGTTATGTTAATCCCCATACATTACATCATTAGTTTTAGATATAGTGTTCCATGATTCATTGTTTGTGCATAACACCCAGTGCTCCATGCAGAACGTGCCCTCCTCAATACCCATCACCAGGCTAACCCATCCTCCCACCCCCCTCCCCTCTAGAACCCTCAGTTTGTTTTTCAGAGTCCATCGTCACTCATGGTTCTTCTCCCCCTCCAATTTCCCCCCCTTCATTCTTCCCCTCCTGCTACATTCTTCTTCTTCTTTTTTTCTTTCTTAACATATATTGCATTATTTGTTTCAGAGGTACAGATCTGAGATTCAACAGTCCTGCACAATTCACAGCGCTTACCAGAACACATACCCTCCCCAGTGTCCATCACCCAGTCACCCCATCCCTCCCACCCCACCCCCCACTCCAGCAACCCTCAGTTTGTTTCCTGAGATTAAGAATTCCTCATATCAGTGAGGTCATATGATACATGTCTGAAAGGCTGAGAGTTTTGCCTTGTTATTTTCTGAATTCATTTCCTTTTCCTTTCAGTATCTAGCACAATACATACCACAACAAATGGCCAGCAAATATTTGGTGAATTATATTGAATTCTCAGTAGTGATCTAGACCTTAAAAAGAAGTAGCCATGAGTGAATTAATATTTATGCTCCTGGGATAATAGATGATATCCTCCATTGAAGTTCTCATATATATTCTTTCATTCAATATTAGTTTCACCAGATACTTACTGAATTTCTATTATGAGTCATGCATTATGTTAGGAGCATGAGGATACAAACATAAGATAATTTATATAATCAAGATTTTTACTAGGCATTGAGGAGAGACATATCTGTATGTGAATAATTAAAATCCAAAGTGTTATAATAGAGGTGAGTAAAAATGCTATGAGCGTATTCCTTAATATTGGTGGCAGTTACTTTGTAGTACTGTGTTGTAGTACTTTGTTGTAGAAACTTTACTATTTTCTTGGTCAGGATTAGAATCTTTAGCTCTTTTAATACCAACTACTGTGTAACCTTGAGCAAGTTACTAGGTCTTTGAAGATCATTTTCTCACCTAAAATGGAGAAAATCATATTTACCTCAAAGATGTGATATGAATTTTAAATGAATTGCATATGTAAATTGAAATTAATATTGTGTAAAATAAATTCCCTCCTCTTGTTTGTTGGAAGACCTTGAAATGTGGGTAATTCAAGTAAAATCAGTTTCCATTTTCATGCTATGGGAGAAACTTATAAATAAGAATATTCTGTACATAAAATTTTTTTAATGAATTGGGAAAATATTGACAATATTTTTACTTCAGTGGTTATGATCTTTCTCTTCCAACTTGCAGAGTCTGTGTTCTAAAGGAGCAGAGTGTTTCAAACAGTATCACACTGTTTCCACTCTCTTGCTTTCCAGTTTTTTTTCAACTCATTCCAATCTGTTTCCCATTCTCACTGTTCTACTGAAACTGTTCTTGGCAAAATCATCAGTGACCACTTTATGGCTAAGTTTATGGCTAAGTTAATTTCATAAAAATTGATCTCAGTAGCTTGCAAAATCATTGGCTCTTATCTCCTTCTTGAATCAGTCTTCTTCCTTGGACTCTGCAGTAACTCATTCTTCGGGTTTTTCTTCAGTCATAGACTGCTCCTTCTCAGTCTCTTGTATTGGATCCTCTTCCTCTATTTAAATCCTAAGAGTTAAAGTTTCTCAGATCATGGTTCTCGGCCCTTTTCTCTTTTCTGTCTCTTTTGTCAAACTATTCATAATTCCTAAATTTAAATTTCCTATCTAGACCTCCTTTCTTAACTAACAACATGTTCAATGATCTTGGAGACCAGTTAGCGCCTTTTAATAGTTCAGATGAAATATGATAACAGCCTGGGGTAAGAAAGGATGGAATCGGTTCATTTACCAAGCAAATACATAAAGGCCAAATATTTAAGGTGGTTCTATCACTTCCCAAAAACAAAAACAAAAACAAAAAAAAACAATAAAGGCCAAATATATTGCTTGCCAATGGAGTGGTGTCAAGCATCTAGCTTTCTTTTTCCTATCAGTGATTTTCTATTCATTTCCGTAAGTGATTTATAAAAATTAAGAGACCAAACTCTTCTGTTTCTTTCCATCACCACAAACTACTGTTTGGCTACCCTTCAGACTTTAAATGCTTTTGCTCTTATATATAATCTGTTTTTGCTCATCGTTTAAGCATGTACATTTTTATTTCTCCAGTTACCACCAGTTATAGACTTTCAGTTCTGAGTAGTTGCTGATTTTTACTATATTTTATTCTTTATTAGGAAACTATGTTAAATAGGTATTTTGTATTATAAATATAAATGAGCAGATTTTTGTTGTTGTTGTTATACATGTATGAATGCTATTGCTGATGTATAACTTTGCACTGAAGCCAGTGGGAATCCTCTCATCTATGCACTTGCTATTTTAAGATATGATACCAGTGTGTTATAAAAAGGAAGAAAAATGATGAAATTACTGAGGAGAGTATATCCATAATGATACTGGGCTTGCAAATTTTATCAGCATTGCTTGTGGTCATTTTATAAGGAGAAAATTTACTGGGAGCCTCTTGTGTTGTCGGTACCTACATATATCTTTTATTTAACACATGTTTATTGAATACATTCTATGTTTCATGCACAATGCTAGGCAGAGGGTATACATGAGTGAACAAAAAACATGTGTTTACTATTCTCCATGAGCTCATGTCTGGTGGGAGAAAGTCACTAAGAAATTAACAAACATATATAATTGCATATTGTGAGAAGTGCTATGAAAGAAATAAAGAGAATTCAGTGGTAGAAATTTCATGGAAACTTTTAGGATAGTTAGGAGAGACTTCTGTGATGAGGTAAGCATTAAGCTGAAATCTGAAAGATAAAGAGGCATCCATGAGAAGGCAGGGAAAGAGACAGCATGGAAAAAGGTCTTGATGCAGATAATGTTTGTTCTAGGAACTGAAAAGAGGAGAGTGCATTAGGTGAAGGAGTGGTAAAGACGAAACAAGAAAGGTAGACAGGGACTAGATCATGCAGTGTCTCATGGGTTATAGTAAAGGCTTTGTGTTTTATTTGATGTGCATTGAGAAACTATTGAAGAGATTTAGGCAGGAGAACAACATGATCTGATTTCTGGGAAAGTAATACAGTACATGGAAGATTTTAGTCGAAATTGTAATGGGCTTCTAAATTTGAAATAATCTAAGGCAGAAATTTTCCTTAATTTCACAGTATATATTATTTAACATGTATAAGTATATATGCATATATTATTCCACTTTATTTTCTCTATTGACTTCTTACCTATACCTTCTTTTATGTATGTATGTATGTGTGGTGGTTGCTCTATGGCTAACGATAAGCATCTTTTTGTACCACTTTATACTTCATACTTTCTATGTCATACTTCCTGCATCTCACTTCACACTCAACACATGATACTTCACACTTCCCATTTTAAAGCTTTATACATCTTAGAATAGTCTAACTCCATTTACCTGCCTGGTCCCTATCCTTTGGGTATTCTCTTTATACATTTTAGTTTTTGTGCATTATAAATTCCTGTTTATAATGTTAATATTTTGGCTTCAATCATTTGGCTTAAGAAAATTATTAAATAATAATATAGTTTAAAATTATATAGCCACTTTATATGAAATTGTCTTTATTTTACTTTTGTTTTTGATTTGATGTAGAATTCTGGGTTGAAAAGATTTTTTTTTTTGGTTTTTTAACACTAATGATATTATTTCATTGTCTTATAATCTTCATTGTTTCTGATGAGAACTCAATTATTTGTTACCCTTTTCATTGATCTCCTGTATGCAGTATGTCTTCTGTGCTTTTAAGATTTTTTCTGTCTTTGGTTTTAAGCAATTTGACTATGATATATCTAGGTTGGACTTTTTATATTTGTGTTATTTATCCTGCTTGAGGTTTATTGAGCCTCTTAGATCTGTAGTTGTTGATTTTCATCATATTTGGAAAAATTTAAGGCTTATTTCTTCAAATATTATTTCTTCTACATTTTTATTCACTTTTCTTTCTGGAACTCCTATTACATATTTGGTATTTTCCCATGGGTCTCTGAAGCTTGTTAATTTAAGAAAAAATATTTTTCTACATTTAGATCAGATATTTTTTAATGATGTGTCTTCATTCTGAAATTTTCAATCTGCTGTTGAACCCATTCAGTGTACTTTTTATTTCTAGCATTGTAAGTTTTAATTATATAATTTCCGTTCAGTTCTTTTTATAGCTCTCTATTTCCAATTTAGTTTTCTCTCTGTTCACTCTGAAGACCATATATCTTTAATTCTTTGAAATATTTTCCTTTAGCTATTTGAATATATTTATAATATTTTCTTTGTTTACTAAAGCCAAAATCTGGGCCATCTCAGTGTTGGTCTCTGTCGACTACATTTTTTATTGTAGAAGCTCTTGTTTCTGTTTTCATCCTCTTAAGAGATGATTTTTTAATCTAGTTACCAGTTCAGATACTGGTTTTTATCACCTTGAACTTAGATTAACTTAGTTAAACTTACAAGTTTATATAAGTTCAAGGGGATAAACCAGTCCTCTAAGTTGGAACTCGTGTAAGAAAGAGTTAATTAAGCAGGCATAAGTTTCTTAAACCTTGTACATTACCAAGGAGCGTCTGTTTTTTGACTGACCTTTGGCTGGTTCCTAGAATGCTGTTGGAATGTTCTGATAAGAATTTTTTACATGCTTGTTGTTAGTACAGAACACTGTGCTAGCTTATCCAGATAGTGTAGGTAAAATTTTTAATTTATGGTGAATATCTCCTTTCCTTCTGAAGGTCTGGAGGTTCAGTGACTGACTACCATAAAAAAAGTCTGGGTTCCTAGGCTCAGGCGAGCTTCCTTGGCAGATAACAATTCTCATATGTTGTTATAATTAATTTGTGGAAAAGTTACATGTGTTTAGTGTGATGCCCTAGGGAGAGTACTGTTGGAAACTTGTGCTTGATTGCCTGAGGACTTCATCCCATGTACGTTTTCTCTTTGCTAATTTTGATTTGTGTCTCTTCCATATAAAAGTATACTTTTCAAGGTGTAACTTATTCTGAGTCTTTGGAGTCCTTCTGAACTACCAAACCTGGGGGTGATTTGGGGAACTCCTGGCAGAGGACTCAAACTTCAAACTCTGTTCTTCCTTAGGTTTTTATCTGGGCTTGGTTTTAGTCTTTATTAAGGTGAGTCTAGGTTAGGTTATACTTTATGATGTGATACTTCTTTCTCTTTTTCCACTGGATTCCATGAGTGTTAATTAAGTGTTTAAAAAGGTCTCTATATCTCTATATGTAGGCTGGACTGGATCTCTTTAACCTCTCTATTCCATTATCACAGAACTTTAAGTAGCGTGTCAGTTAAACCTTGTATGGAACTGAAGGAACTGTAGAAACAAGACTACATTTAAGAAGGCTTCAGGCGAAAGCATAAAGGAAAGTGAAAAAAATCTTACTGAAAATGGGGGGAAATAGGTTTCTTGTTATGTAGTGATGGGACATTTAGCAACACTGTCACTGCAGTTATGTGGAAAGTAGAAAATGCACTAAGTGAACTGAGTTGATATAGCAAAGGAAATTCCTATGCAGAATGTTGAGGGTCTGCCTGGTTTCTTCTTTCTGCTTAATGTGGGAAGAGAGAGAGAAACTAAGGAAGCACTGTTAAACATGAAGGAGACAGAACTTGATGGTTTAAATTCTAAGCCTTTTCAGATGAAAATGATTCTAAAATTAATCTTTCCAGGTAAAGATAAATACCAGGGTACTTTTAGAAAAACTTGGTTTAGAGATGAAACTGAGGATGTGACTGTAAAATCCTTTGTTGAGATCTAAGAAAGATCAAAGATTTAAGTACTAAGTTAGACAAAAGGCCCTGTAAAAAATTTAAGGGTATGCTTCACCAATCCTCTCAATGAAAGAATAGGGCTTATAAGAATATAGGTCAAAGATAGTGTCACTCAGCAGAAACCCAAGGTAGCAAAGGGTTTTTCCTAGAGATGCACAGAAGCTGTGATGTGAGATAATAAATATTTGTTGTTTTAAGCTACTAAGACTTTGAGTTAATTTATTGTGCAGCAGTAGATAGCTAATACCAATAGGATATAATATTAAGTGAAATTAGGCTGGGATACTCTATATAGTTCGATTTCAACCACATGAAAAAATGAGTATTTATAGAAAAAGACATGAAGAGGGTACCCTCAGATTTTAACAAAGATTTTCTCTGCATGGTGGAATTTAGGGTATTTATTTATTTTATTTCATCATGAATTTATTCATCTGTTGGTATACTTGTAATCAGAAAACGTTTACCTATGTTTTTAGGATTTTTTTTGAAAAATATCAGTGGGATGGATAAAAGGTTTATGTAATATTTTGACTTCACATTCGACAATCTCCCTGAGACTGACTAATGAACTGTAATATGAAAGGATGGTCTTTCTTAATTCCTGATAACTTTACCCATAAGTTATGTGGCTCTAGCCTTAGGAGATACATTTTTTCCTGGTATTTCCTGTACTCTGGAATTATGCTTATTGATATTCAGTGATTCTGAGAGGTATGCTTTGACACTTCTTGTGACATTTATTTCTACCTTGTTGTTTTGGCATTATTCCTAATGAGAAGTTACAGAGGGGGCTGAATTTGTGAGCAGGTGATATATGGGATTTTATTATATTATTTTTTTAATTTCAAGTTTATTTAAATTCCAGTTAGTTAACATATAGTGTCATATTGGATTTGAAAAAAAACCTTGCCAATAGCTTTCAAGAGTGTTAGCTGAAATTCAATTTATGCTGCAGAATTTGTAATAGGGTTAGGATTAGTATCATTGCCGTACTGAAACGGGATATTAATACCATAGCTGTGCAATTAATGGAACTCAGTAAAGTTGTGAATGTAACAACAATAACATTATAAATGCTTTAATTTTTTGAATTCCTTCTATGAATCCAGTGCAATGCTTGATGCTTTACATATATTCTTTGAAAACGTATTAATTACTGTAAATTGTGTTTGTTTTTATTTTATGGATCAATAAACTGAGATGATAACGCTAGTACTTAGCAGAGCTGGGATTTAAACCTAGATCTAACTATAAAGCTATGGTATTTCAGTATTACAGTGCTTATGTTTGTTCATTTGTTTTGTTTTTTAGATTCCACAAAGAAGTAAAATCATGGTATTTGTCTTTCTCTGTTTGACTTATTTCACTCATCATAATACCCTGTTAAATCCATTCATATTGTTGCAATTGGCAAGATCTTATTCTTTTTTATGGCTGAATAATATTCCATTATATATATAATATTATAATATATTGTGTTATATTATACATAATGTATATGTATATATTATATACAAATATTTACATTATATTATATATAATATTATTATATACATATATATTTTATACATATATTTACATTATACTATAATATATTATGTATTTAATATTCCATTATATATATTATAGCACTATATTATATATAATGGAATATTAAATTCCATATTTATATGGAATATAGCACTATATTATATATAATGGAATATTAAATATATAATATAATAATATATATATAATATATAAGTTGTGAGATATATATATATATCTTGCAATTTCTTTATCCATCCATCTATTAGTGGATGCAGGTTGCTTCCATATCTTGGCTATTGTAAATAATGCTGCAATAAATATGGAGTACATATATATTTCTGAATTAGTGTTTTCATTTTCTTTGGTAAATACCTACTAGTGAAATTCCTGGATCATACGGTATTTCTATTTTCAAGTTTTTGAAGAACCTCCATATGTTTTCCACTGTGGTTGCACCAATTTACATTCCCACCAACAGTGCATAAGGGTTCCCTTTTCTCTACATCCTTGCCAACACCTATTATTTCTTGTCTTTTTGATACTAGTTATTCTGACTGGTGTAAGATGGAATCTCATGGTTTGATTTGTACTTCCCTGATTATTAGTTATGTGGAGCATCTTTTCATGTGTCTGTTGGCCATCTGTATGTCTTCTTTGAACAAATGTCTGTTTAGGGCTTCTGCCCATTTTTTTTCTTTAGTTTTTATTTAAATTATCTGCCCATTTTTAATTGGATTATTTGGGTTATTTTGGTGTTGAGTTGTATAAATTCTTTATATATTTTGGATATTACCCCTTATCAGATATATTGTTTTCAAATATCTTCTCCCATTCAATGGACTGCCTTTTGTTTTTCTCCATACTCAGTAATTTTTGTAGATGTTTACATGTCTGTAATTATTGATAAGACTTATTTTTAGTGCCTGCATTGTATTATACTCTGTGTGTCTCATAAATTAACTTGTTTCTTATTCAAGGACATACTCATGACTATTACATACTTTTTTGTGTATTTAGCTCTACATACTTGTCTCCTTAGAATACATTCCTAGATGCAGGGTTGCTGAGTCAAAGGATATATATATACACACATATATATACACATATATTTATATTTGGTTATATACTGCCAGTGACTCACTTGAATCATGGTATTGGTTTATACTCTTGCCAGCAGTTAATGAGAATGTCTATTTCTGCCCACCTTTCCCCACATTAGGCTCTGAGCATCACCTCACTTTACTTGTAATCAGATGAATAAGCAGCTCACATAGGCTCTGATTGCAGAATTCCTGTAGCCATGCTAGAAAATTAAATCAAAGAAGATATTCTTTCCAGTAAGATAGAACCCGAGAATGTTAGAACTGAGATAATTTAGTTGCATAATATTCATTTTTAAATATGAAACATTTTGGGTCCACAAAGGAGAATAGAATTGACCAAGGTCACAGAGCTAGTTAGAGCCAGAACCAGTACTTGAATACAGTTCCTTTGCCCATTAGATTAGTGATCATTTCACTGAGTTTTTTTCAGATATTATTACTTAAACCTCTCGCTATCATGACATAGCTTTGCATACATATATTCCCTCATGTTCATGATTTAACTTCTATAATAGATTACTTAAGAGTTTTGCAAGAAAGTGGTATTTATATTGACTGTTACAATGAATAAGGAAAAAGTACTACAGATTTCTACTTTTAAAAATAAGCTTTCTACTTAAAATAGTTTTAGATTTGTTTACATTGATACTTTTTGTATTAAAGTAAAAGTCAGAAACATAAAATTAGCCATTTTAAATTATACAATTCAATGGCATTAATTACATCTATAGTGCTGTGAAACTATCACCTTTATCTGGTTCCAAAATATTTTTATCTCCCTTAAAGAAATCTCATACTCATTAAGTAGTTGCTTTTCATTTTTTGTAAACCCTACTCTTCCCTACCTCTGCCCCGCCCCCTCCCCGCCACAGCCTCTGGCAAACACTATCTACTTTCTGCCACTATAGATTTACCTATTCTGGGTATTTCACATAAATGAAGTAGCGTATGTGAACTTTTGTGTTTGGCTTCTTTCAACCAGAATGATTGTTTCAAGATTTATCCATGTTTTAGCATGTATCAGTATCTCACTCATTTTTAGGGCTTTAATAATATTCCATCATATGAATATACCACAATTTTTACATTCATTAACCTGTTGATGGGCATTTCAGTTGTTTCTACCCTGAAATAGTTTTAAATTTAGGGAGAAGTTGTAAAGATAGTGCGCAGATGTTCTGTATACCTATTCCCAGTTTCTTCTATAGTTAATATCTTAACATTAGCATACTATGTTTTTTATAATTAATCAACCAATATTGATACATTATTATTAACTAAAGTCCATACATAATTCATATTTTCTTAGTTTTTACTAATTTTTTTTTTCTGTCTCAGAATTCCGTTCGGTAACAAGTTTTTTTGTTATCATGTTCCATTATGCAAATCCAGACCAAGATAATTTGTCAGCCTTTCTTTAGTTTTGACAACCTTGACAATTTTGAGAGTAGTAGCCAGGCATTTTTTAGAATGTCCCTCAATTTGAATTTGTCTGATGTTTTTCTTGTGATTAGGTGGGGGTTATTGGTTTTGGGGAAGAAGACCACAGAGAGGTAAAGAGCCATTTACATCACATATGAAGAGTTCATATGATTAAGTATGATGTTAACTTTGATCACTTGCCTGAACTAGTGTTTGTCCAGATTCTTCTCTATGAAGTAACTTATTCCCCCTTCCCATACATTCCCCCTTCCATACTCTTTGGAAGGTCACTTTGTGCAGCCCACACATAAAGAATGAAGAGTTATGCTCCACCTGCTTTATGTACAAATTATTTGGAATTTGTACATTGAAGAGATTTGTCTCTTCTCCCCTATTTATTCATTTATCTCTATGAGAACTTATAAATATTTAGTTTGTATTTTGGGTTATAATCTGATACTACTTTATTTGGTTTCTCAAATTGTTCCAGCTTTGGCGATTGGCAGCTTTTTTAGTTGGTTCATATGTCCCTTTGACTTAACCCTCATCATTTGTTTTTTGAGCACTTCCTTATTTTCCAGCACTAGGAGATGCTGCATGCCCATCTTGTATATTCCCTGTCCCAACCCTTGAATCAGCAATTATTCCAAGAAGTCCTGGTTTCTTTTATTGGACAATGGTATTAGAAACCAAGATGTGCATACTGGGTATGCTTGTTGTTACTGGGGTGACATTGCTTCTAGGCCCTATCAGTGGACAGAGCTTGGAAATAAATGTATGTGTACTAACACATGTATACCTATAACTAATTCTGTATTTATCCATCTATATCTATATTACAGTAAACATTAGTTCATGCTGATGTCTTCAATTCCAGTTTAGTATCACATGGCTTATTTTAGTCTTCCCTCCTTGCTTATGTCCTCCTCCAACAGAAACCTGCCTCCTACCATCTGCCATCCATTTACTTATTTGTTCAGTATAGTATATTTGTACAGAAGTTTCAGAGTTGTAAACCTGTATCCCCATGGGAAACAACTTTACCAAGAAGAGTATGCCTATTTACATTTTCTTTTTTCTTTAGTCTCACAGTCTGCTCTTATTTCCAACATTGCTTAGGTCAGCACCATCCTCATCAACAATGTTATGTCATACACTCATAATACAGTTATATTATTTTATCATTCTATATTCCATCCTGGGTTCCCTGCCTTATAATTGAGTTTTTAAAAATTTGTGTACATTCAGGTTCACATTTTGTGACATAAAATTCTGTGGATTTTGATAGTTTTTTGAATGGACTTAATTTTTTAGTGTAGTTTTAGGTTCATAAGAAAGTTTAGCAGAAGGTACAGAGATTTTTTTTTTTTTAAAGATTTTATTTATTTATTTGAGAGAGAGAATGAGAGAGAGAGAGCACATGAGAGGGGGGAAGGTCAGAGGGAGAAGCAGACTCCCTGCTGAGCAGGGAGCCCAATGCGGGACTTGATCCTGGGACTCCAGGATCATGACCTGAGCCAAAGGCAGTCGCTTAACCAACTGAGCCACCCAGGCACCCGGTACAGAGATTTCTGATATACTTCCTGTCTACACAACTTCTCCCTCTATCTTAGTCCATCCTGATGCCATTACAAAAATACCATAGTCTGGATGTCTTATAAACAACAGAAATTTATTTTCCACAATTCTGGAGGCTAGGAATTCCAAGGTCAAAGCACCAGTAGATTTGGTGTCTGATGAGGAACCACTTCCTGGTTCGTACATGGCTGTCTTTTTGCTGTAGCCTCACAAGGCAGAAGGGATGGAGGAGCTCAGTAGGGCCTCTTTTCTAAGAACACTAATTCTATTCATGAGGGTAGAGCCAATTACTTCTCGGAAACTCTATCTCAAAATACTGCCATGTTGGGGATTAGGTTTCAACATAGGAATTTTGGGGGAACACATTCATTCTATAGCACTCACTATCAGAATTCCATACCAGAATGGTACATTTGTTACAATCAAACCTATGTTGACACATAATTATCACCAAACATCTGTAGTTTTTGTTAGTGTTCACTCTTGGTATTTTATGTTCTATGGGTTTGGACAAATATATAATGACACGTATCTTCCATTATAGTATCACACAAAGTAGTTTCACTGCCCTAAAAATCCTATTTTCTGGCTATTCATCCCTCCCTCCCCAATCTCTGAGAACCATTGATCTTTTTATTGTCGTCATAGTTTTGTCTTTTAGAATGTTGTATTGTTGGAATTTATAGCAGGTAGACTTTGCAGATTGGCTTTTTTCACTTAGTAATATGCGTTTAAGGTTCCTCTATGTCTTTTCATGACTTAAGAGCTCATCTAATTTTAGTACTAAATAATAGTTCAT
Organism: Phoca vitulina; assembly: GCF_004348235.1. Taxonomy (NCBI): domain Eukaryota; kingdom Metazoa; phylum Chordata; class Mammalia; order Carnivora; family Phocidae; genus Phoca; species Phoca vitulina. The sequence goes on from NW_022589705.1 coordinate 62,365,249, forward strand.
TATCTGTGTGTACTATAGTTTATTAATTCATTCACCTACTGAAGGGTGTCTTGGTTGCTTTCAGGTTTTGGCAATTATGAATAAAGCTGCTATATAAATATCCATGTGCATAATTTTGTGTGGACATTAAGTTTTCAACTCCTTTGGATAAATGCCAAGGAGTGCAATTGCTGGATCATGTAGTAAGAGTGGGTTTAGTTTTGTAAGAAACTGCCAAATTGTCTTTCAAAGTGGCTGTATTATTTTGCATATCCACCAACAGTGAATGGGAGTTCCTGTTGCTCCATGTTCTCGTCAGTGTTTGGTGGTGTAGTGTTCTGGATTTTGGTTATTCTAGTAGGTGTGTAGTGGTATCTTGTTGTTTTAAGTTATAATTCCCTAATAACATGTGATTTTTAGTATCTTTTTCATATGTTTATTTGGCACCTGTATATCTTATTTGGTGAGGTGTTTGTTCAGGTGTTTGGCCTAATTTTTAATAAGGTTGTTCATTTTATTGTTGAATTTCAAGAGTTGTTTGTATATTTTAGGTAACAGTCCTTTATCAGATATGTCTTTTGCAAATATTTTTTCCCAGTCTGTTGCTTGTCTTTTCATTCTCTTCACATTGTCTTTCGCAGAGCAGAAGTTTATTGTTTTTTTTTTTTTCCGGAAGTTTTTATTTTAATGAGTTCCAGCTTAATAATTCTTTCTTTCATGGATTGTGCTTTTGGTATTGTATGTTAAAAGTCATCACCATCCCTAGTGTCACTGAGATTTTCTCCTATTGTATCTTCTAGGAATTTTGTAGTTTTGTGTTTTATATTTATGTCTATGACCCATTTTGAGTTAATTCTGGTGAAGAGTATAATGTCTGTGCCTAGATTAATTTTTTTGCAGGTGGGTGTCCAGTTCCAAAACCCATTTGTTGAAAAGGCTGCTGAAAAGTTTTTCCTTTGCTCCTTTGCCAAAGATTAGTTGCCTGTATTTATGTAGGTTTATTTCCAGACTCTAATCTGTTCCATTGATCTGTTTGTCTACTCTTGTCAATACCACAATGTCTTTTTTTTTTTTTTAAAGATTTTATTTATTTATTTGAGACAGAGAGAATGAGAGAGAGAGAGCACGTGAGAGGTGGGAGGGTCAGAGGGAGAAGCAGGCTCCCTGCTCGGCAGGGAGCCCGATGCGGGACTCGATCCAGGGACTCCAGGATCATGACCTGAGCCGAAGGCAGTCGCTTAACCAACTGAGCCACCCAGGCGCCCAATACCACAATGTCTTGATTACCGTAGCTTTATAGTACGTTTTGAAGTCAAGTAATTTCAATCTTCCAACTTTGTTCTTTTCCTTCAATATTATGTTGGCTATTCTGTGACTTCTGCCTCTCTATATTAACTTTAGAAAAAGTTTATTGATATGCAGAATGTAACTTGCTAGGATTTTTACTAGGATTGCATTGAATTTATAGATTAATTTGGGAAGAACTCTTATCTTAACAGTATTGTCTTCTTATCCATGAATACATAATATCTCTCCATTTATTTATTTCTTTGATTTATTTTGTTAAAAAATTGCATACATTAAGGTTCATTCTTTGGCTATAATGTTCCATGTGGTTTGACAACCTTTTACTTTTAAAAATTGATTTTTTTTCCATATAAAATTTTGATTCCTAGGGTTAAGTCCCTAGAGTGATTTATTTCAGCTTGTCAACCCTAGTTATCCTAGCATCACATACAAAACATTTGCCAGTTTTACAAAGAAGACAGCTTAATGAGGTGGCTATGACGCATAGCTTATAATAAATATACTTGAACCCCAAGATTTGCATCAAAAGAGGCAGCTTGTCCAACTACCCAGAAGTGACATTTACTGAAACTATGATGGATTTTAAGACAGGAATCTGAGACTGTCTCCTACTAAAAGCTGTAAAGGGATCTTCAAAGTAGGGTACTAAAGAACATTCTAATGACGTAATGATGCATGGCTTCCCACCATGATGTGACTAGTGACTAGGCCACTTTTCCCTTTAGGGCCTTAGGGCCTTAGTTCATTTGTAAAAAGTGTGTGTAACATTTCTATTATTCTAGATCTAATATATTATATGCTCCTCCCCCCCCATCTTGTAATGGGAGAAATGACAGCTTAGGTATGTACACATGCAGGTGAAAGTAATGACTGTCCTTTTGACTTAATATATAGCATTTTGGGAAGAGTAAACATAGCCCTACCACTTAATTCCAAGCTATGTGACTCAGGGTAAATTAAAAAAAATTCTGTTTCACTTTTCTCATTAATGAAAGGTCGGTGATAATAGATCCAACATTTGTTCTGTTGTAAAGATTGAATGTGTGTGTGTGTGTTTATTTAATATATATATCACATAGTAAGTGCTATATAACAATGAGCTATTCCTAATCCTACTATTATGTGAAGTATATTGGACCAAATGATGTGTGAAACAAAGAAGCGCAGCCACAGCTGCAAACAGTGCTGGCTCCTCCAAGATGAGGCTTTAGTGGCACCCTGACTGTCAGTCTCCATGTGGTTTTGATGGAGCAGAAGAACTGGTCTCTTCCACACATAGGAAATCACAGCCATGTTAGCTGTGAAGTCTTTGAACCCAGAGGCGCCACCTAATCCAAATAGTCTGTGACACTTACAGAAGCAAGAGTAGATCATCAGGCTTAAATTTCAGATTGTAAGGCTGTGCTACTACCTCCAGGGTATAGGCTGACCTGGGAGAAGTGATAGGATTCTTATGAGAAGACTTCTGGTACATTTTTGTGGCCTTTTAAATCTCTGGTATAGAAGTACTTAGAAGAGCAGGAGGCAGGAGTCATGACCTGAATAGGCTGGTGATAACAAACAATGAAACAAGAGGTGAGGAAAGGATAAATGGATTTCTCTTGTGTATGCCCTTGTAACGACAGTTTGTGATGACGGGATTGCAGACATCTGAATTTTATGCCTATAGGCTGTGACTGATTGACAGGGATAGCGACGTTCCTTCAGTAGTTCCAGTTCATTTATCATGTATTAAGCATTGGTAGAGTGCCTATAATGCCAGCATGTGCTAGGTTCTGATGTTATGGAGAAGAATCAGACATGATTCTTATGAGGGCTTACAGACATGTAAATGGAGGATTGAAATACATGATAGAGGTAGGGACAGACTTCTAAGAGCTGCAGCATGAAACTAATTGGCTTGGGGGTGGGTTGATAAGATTGAGAAAGGCTGTCTAAAAGAGCTGACATTTCAGCTGAATATTTATGGAGAAGTATAAAATTTACAGCAAGCTCAAATAGCTGAGGAATTCTAGGCAGATAGAATAACATTGCAGAGATATGGAGCCAGAAGAAATTCTACAGCAAGGATTTTCACCTATGAAGCAAGATGGAAGAATAGGGTGGAGGATTTATTTCAAAATATCATATTTAAAATTAATCTTACTTTGATTTATTTTTCTTGCCAAGTCTTAAAAATATACTTAATATGTTTTTTTTTTTTTTAAAAGATTTATTTATTTATTTGAGAGAGCGAGAATGAGAGAGAGTACATGAGAGGGGGGAGGGTCAGAGGGAGAAGCAGGCTCCTCGCTGAGCAGGGAGCCCGATGCGGGACTCGATCCCGGGACTCCAGGATCATGACCTGAGCCGAAGGCAGTTGCTTAACCAACTGAGCCACCCAGGCGCCCTATACTTAATATGTTTTATACTTAATGTATTGTGGCTATCTTTTTATAGTAATGTTTATAAATCTATTTTATTTTTAATCCTTTCATAAGTCTTATTGGAACTTAAAATTTGCCATATTTACTTCACATTATTTTTGGGGGGTTCCCCATTTATCATTAGTAATTCTACATCTGTTTCTTCCTTCTCCTGAAGTAATAGTTCCCCTGAATTTTTATCTTTAACGTATTCATGTCTTCTTTAAACTAGTCTTACACATTTGCAGTTATAAACAATTTATATCATTTTATATATATCATTCTCCAGCTTGCATTTGTTCTTCAAATTAAGTATATATGTTTTGTTCATGTTAAAACTGTGGTTTTAGTCTATTTAGTTAACTATTGTATAGTATTCAATTATGTGACTATGCCCTAATTTATTTAATCTCCCATTAGTGGATAATTTCTTTTTCTTATAAATAATTCTGTATGTGCCAAACTTTCCCATAGTATATATTTAGAGATGCAATTGCTGAGTCAAAAGATAGGAACATCTGTTTACTGCTAAAGCACTCACTTAGGTCATTGTAATATACTATCAGTTGTTTTTGAGAGTCCTCATTTCTTTGCATTTTTGTACTTAGTGTTGTCAGATTTTTACATTTTTGCCAATCTGATGCATATTAAATGGTATATCATGTGGTTTTCCTTTGCATTTCCATGTTTCCTTATGAGCTTTCATATATTTATTGGTATTTCAGATTTCTTATGTGAATTTCCTTCTCATTTACACATTGTATTTAAAAAATTGAATTATTAGACTTATTTTACTGATTCAAGAAATTCTTTGGATAGTCTCAATATTAATTCTTCTGTATTACAAGCTATCTTTGTTTATGGCAGTTACCTTTGTTTATGGTTTCCTTTTTTGAGCAAAAATTCAGAATGCTAATATAGCCAGATTTATTTAGAATTTTTTTAGGGTTTATGCTTTTCATGTCTTATGACATAAATCCTTTCCTATACCAAGATCATCAAGATATTCTCTTATATTAATTTTCAAAATATTTAAAGTTTTCTTTATATATTTTGTGCTTTAATTCTTATGGAATTGATTTTTACATGTAGTATCAGGTAGGGATCTAATTTTTCCCAATATGGATAGTTAATTTTTCCAAAACCATTCAGTGAATAGTTCATCATTGCCCCCAAGTTTTTGTAATATCATCTCTGTTACACATGAAGTTTCATATATGCCTGTCCATTTCCCATCTATTTTATTCTATTTTAATTATTTGACTGTTTCTGTGCAATAATGCTCTAGTGTATGAATTCTATATTCCTAAAGCAATTCAGGTAGCTATTATGTTGAGTCCTGCCTTATTCTTTAAAAAATGTTTTGGCTAATGTTATCCTGTTGTTCGTCTATATTTAATAATTTTATCCTAGAGGTTTGGGAATCTTTTGTTAGGTATATATAAACATACATATATATATGTTTAAGGATTTATTTATTTTGAGAGAGAGAGAGAGAGAGAGAGAGAGAGAGATAGTGAGTGGGAGTGGCAGAGGGAGAGGGAGAGAGAATCCCAAGCAGACTCCACATTGAGTGCAGAGCCTGAAGCAGGGTTCGATCTCACGACCCTGAGATCCTGATGTGAGCCAAAACTAAGAGATGGATGCTCAACTGAATGTGCCACCCAGGTGCCCCTGTTAGGTATACCTTTTAAGTATTTTATAGTTCATATTGCTATTCTGGATGAATACTTTTCTGTTATATTTTTAACTAGTTATTACTAATGTATGAAATGCTAAAAAATTTTGTTTGTTCCGTTTTTAATCTAGTAAACTTGCCATGCAGCTTTACTAGTTCTAATAATTATAGATTCTTGTGGATTTTCTATGTAAATAAATATGCTATATATTTGCATATAAGACTAGCTTTGCCTCTTCCTTTTTAATTCTTGTGCTTTATTTTTCTTGTTTTACTGCATTGGCCATAATCTCAAGTATCATGGTCAATACAAGTGATATAAAAGTAATCCTTTCTTAAAAAAAAGTAATCCTTGTGTTTCAAAGTCTTATTATACTGTTGTATAATTGACTGGAGTAAAATTTATGTTCTGATTATTCACTTGTGAGCTGCCTTCCTCAATATTAGTTTTTTTTTTTTAATTGGTTTATAGTCTTTCCTTTATTGGGAAATTGTTTTGTTTAATTCCTTTTCTCTCCTGCTATGTTCACTCCTTCTTTTTGATTATCTATATGTGGTTTCACAGGATTTCCAGTTCAAACCAAAAATTATAATGGCACTTTGAGGCTTCTATCTGGCAATAATACTGGAGTATCAAAGATCTGATCACTAAGGTAGAATAAAGCTCTTTCTGGTACTGTTTTTGTCTTTTATAGAGACCTGTAGCAGTAGGTAGCAACAATTTTCTTTAGCTTTCTTTGACATGTCACTGAACTCCTTTCTAGAGTCTGACTTAAATTGGAAGACTAGCTTCAATCACCCACAATGGAGCAATTTTAGTGCCTTATACCACAAAAGAACTGTTAAAAGATGAACTGAGTTATATTAAAAATCGTAAGGGTTTATTTGAGCAAAAGTTGATTCAAATTGGGCAGTGCCAAACCAGTAGTCAGAAGCACTCTATGGACAGGAGATAGGAGAAAGATTTTTATGGAGAAGATGTGGAAGCAAAGCAAGGAAATTATTTGATTGGCTATAGTAAGTGGTTGCCTTTTTTTGGAAAACCTAGTTGGCTATTTGTGTTTGGTTGTCCATAAGTTTAGATTTCTTAAACTTGACGTATTACAGGCTTAGATTTTGGTTTGCTTACATAGGCTACTAAGGCATTAGAGCCACTTCAGTCTAACAGGCCTCCTTCTTTAATTAATTTAATAGAACAAAGCTCTTGGTCATCTTGCCCTACTTCTTAATCTGGAGCCCAGTAGGCTCATGGCTTCTACCTGCATTCATTTTGAGTTCTTTCATTTCTGCTCCATACAGATATACTTATTTTTTTAAATTGAGATATATTTTTGTGGTTGTATCTATAATTGCTATATATTTGGAGCAGAGAGAGTATATAAAATATGAAGATACTGAATTATCTTGATCACAAGTCAAAATATCTTTTTTAAGCAGTATAATATCCAGTATATTGATATTCCAAAAAAAATTAATTCATTTAAAATTCAAATAATTTTAAAGATGTGGAACAAGTGGAAAAGATTGAGAAACATTTTTGGAATAAAGTAAACTTTTGGTAAATGGAGTATGGGGGGTATTGGGTGCATTGTGGTAGAAATAAAGATAATGACAGCATTGAGTATTTTGCTGAGTGAGTCACTGAACATGGAATTAAAGAGGGGAGTGATATAGTTAGGTTTGCATTTTAGAAAGATCATTCTGGAAGCAATATGGATGATGGGTTAGGTTAGTGGCCCAGAACCAAGTAACAGATAAAACAGTTAGGTGAGAAATGAAGTCTTGACTAAAAGCAGTGCAAGAAGGATGGAAAGTGATGTGGCTTTTCTTTTCTTCTGATTAGTTTGTTAAAATTATCACTTGACAAAATCAAGCTGCTTTTTGAGAGTTTTTGTTAAACTTTGCAGTGTGATGGATTCCGGGAAGATTTTCCTACATTGAGTGAGAGATGGAGCTAATTCTGTACTCATGAAGAGCTATGTTTGGACAAATAAGGATTATTTAAGAAAGAGTAAAAAGGGAGATTTGAAATTTTTTTATAATAATTGATTATGTTAGTTTAGCATTTTCTAGGATGAATGCCAGCATTTAAATAAGGTTGGGTCATAAAAAGAAACCTGGCCCTGTGTGAGTGGCAGCTGAAGTGAGACTGGGTTAGAAATCAGAGAACCAGAATTGACTCCACCCTGATTTAATACAATGAAAACCTGAACTAAGTCACTTCTCATTTGGGCGTCATACAATTTTCCTTTTATGTGGAATGAACTCTAAGATTTCTTTCAATATTCACCAGATCATAAGTCTCTATTAAGGGTGTAGTGGAGGGGAAATAATTCCAAAAATGAAAATGTTGGCTTGCTCCGCTGTTATCCTGGCCTATTGATAGAGGTATTGTGATTGTTAGAGGAGATAATGCTGATCATGAGGGTTGGTATGCTAATTTTGTGTGTCAACTGTGGTTGGGCCACAGTGTCCAAATATTTGATTAAATATAGTCTAGATGTTGCTGTGAAGGTACCTTTTAAATGAGATTAACATTTAAATCTACAGACTTTGAGTAAAGCAGATTATACTCCATAATATGGGTAGACTTTATCCAATCAGTTGAAGGTTTTAAGAATGAAAAAAGACTGACTCCCCTAAAGAAGAAGTAATTCTGCCTGTAGTCTTACTTTGAACTCAAGTTGTAACATTACCTCTTTACTGGGTTTCCAGCTTGATGAGCTACCCTGTTGATTTTGGATTTGCCAACCTCCACAATCCTGTGAACCAATTCATTAAAATAAATCTCTCTCTCTCTCCCTCTCTGTCTCACATACACATACACATACACACAAACCCTATTGATTCTGTTTCCCTGGAGAACCCAGACTTCTATTACAGTTGGATTTTGAACATCTCAAGATCAAAAATAAATGTTTTATGTCAAATTGGATAGTTTTTAAAAATTATTTGCATCATCTGATTATTAAACATTTGCCTGTATTGTAGGAACTATGGGAGATTTATCAATGAGTAAGGTAGTGTGTCTATCCTTAATGAGCTCAAAATTTAGTTGGGAAGACAAGGCTTAATATTGTGAGCAATTAAGTAATTAAATTATAGCTAACTAATCTAAGGACAAAATACGAAAAATATGATAAGTCTCTGGTTAGTTGACAAATATTAGTTTAGAGGGTAAATGCTGTTAAGTACAGTTGATCATTGTAGGTAGGGAAAAGCTTATGAAAGGAAAAAAGCCAACATTAATTAATTGTAACATTTAATTCCAGAAGATTCTGATACTTGGCTCTTGTGGGTTCAGGCATTTTTATCTCTGTTTTAGTTAGAATTTCTCAGAGGTAATAATTGTCCCCTTGTTATGCAACTTTAAGAAATAGGGTCTAAAAAATGTACCCCTATTCCCACTACCCTATGTTGCGGAAAAAATTTCATGGAGGTGGGGCTCTAGTAGGATCTTGAGATTTAGGTTGTTTGTTTGCAAAGTTGAGTCAGCAGTGAACAAAGGACTCAGTTCTGTTGTCCTTTTTTTTTTTTTTTTAAATTTTATTATGTTATGTTAGTCACCATACAATACATCATTAGTTTTTGATGTGGTGATCCACGATCCATTGTTTTCATATAACACCCAGTGCTCCATGCAGTACGTGCCCTCCTTAATACCCATCACTGGGCTAACCAATCCCCCCTCCCCTCTAAAACCCTGTTTGTTTCTCAGAGTCCATAGTCTCTCATGGTTCATCTCTCCCTCCGATTCCGCACCCCTTCTGTTGTCCTTTTTTTAAGAAGAGTTTGTGTAAAAGGGATGAAGAATGAGTCCTTGACAAGAAGGTGGGAAGATAGCACATTATTTATTCTTGAATTATCAAATCCTTGAATAAACCTATCAAGGGTATGCTATAAAGTGGGTTTAACTGAAGAGTCCTGGGTTTGGCCTCCAGCCCTGTCCATAGCTGACCTGTTTTCAACATTTTAAGTGGTATAATGGAGCACAGTATTTTCTTACTCTAGAAATATTTCTCTGTTATTTATCATATTAGGGATTTTGCTTGATTCAATTTGTGGGAGTCTGCTGAACATGATTATAAGTTACAGATAATGTTTGTCTTACTTATGCTTTGTTTTATCATCAATATGTTAAACACAAGTTGTATGATCTCAGTTAAAGGTGATTATTTATTTGAGCTGGAAAATGACTTGGAAATACATTAGGTTCTCAGAACTGGCTTGGTTTAAGATCAAGCCCAGTAATTGATAAGGATTGATTTTCCTTTCTCTGTAAGATATATAACGACTACATCAGCTATTGGTTCACCAAGACAGGTTGCAATTCATTTACTTGGTTTTCAAAATGTTCATAGTTAATCTTAGCATATCACCAAAAATCTGATCCCCTACCTACCTCCCTAAGGTGCTGGTTGGGTCTGAAATAAATGTAAAAAATAAAAATGAAGGAGCCAAAACATTGGGATATAAGAAACTATTAATGAAAGCCTTCTTGATAAAACAGGGATCAGGACACTCAGTTGGTCAGGCCTGTAATTAGGATAGTTCTTGGTGTGAGACATTGAGAAACTAGAACATTTATCCAGAGTGTGATCAGGGTACTGAGTCAGTGGGAGACCAGGACATTTGAAGAGTAGTTGAAGGAGCTGGAGGTGTTGAGTTTCGAGGAGAAACAATTTCAGTGGAATATAATGATTATCATTAAATATTTACAGTTTTATCATGTAGAACAGCAGTGAAATTTTTTCTGCATGAATTCAGAAAGCCTAACTCAAATCAATGCATAGAAGCAAAGTTCAGTTTAATGTAAGATAATATAAATAAAAGTTATTTAATAAACATAGCTTTCCAGGAATGCATTTATCTTTTTTTTAAACTTAATTTAATTTTATTATGTTATGTTAGTCACCATACAGTACATCATTAGTTTTTGATATAGTGTTCCATGATTCATTGTTTTCATATAACACCCAGTTCTCCCTGCAGTATGTGCCCTCCTTAATACCCATCACTGGGCTAACCCATCCCCCCAACCCCCTCCCCTCTAATATCCTCAGTTTGTTTCTCGGAGTCCATAGTCTCTCATGGTTCATCTCTGTCTCCGATTTCCTCCCCCTTCCTTTTTCTGTTCCTTCTCCTAATGTCCTCCATGCTATTCCTTATGTTCCACAAATAAGTAAAACCATATGATAATTGACTTTCTCTGCTTGACTTATTTCACTTAGCATAATCTCCTCCAGTCCCATCCATGTTGATGCAAAAGTTGGGTATTCAACTTTTCTGATGGCTGAGTAATATTCCATTGTATATATGGACCACATCTTCTTTATCCATTCATCTGTTGAAGGACATCTCGGCTCTTTCCACAGTTTGGCTATTGTGGACATTGCTGATGTGAACATTGGGGTGCATATGGCCCTTCTTTTCACTACATTTGTGTCTTTGGGGTAAATACCCAGTAGTGCAATTGCTGGGTCATAGGGTAGCTCTATTTTTAAATTTTTGAGGAACTTCCACACTGTTTTCCAAAGTGGCTGTACCAACTTGCATTCGCACCAACAGTGTAAGAGGGTTTCCCTTTCTCCACAACCTCTCCAACATTTTTTGTTTCTTGCCTTGTCAATTTTTGCCATTCTAACTGGTGTAAGGTGGTATCTCAGTGTGGTTTTGATTTGAATTTCCCTGATGGCTAATGATGATGAACATTTTTTCATGTGTCTGTTAGCCATTTGTATGTCTTCTTCAGAGAAGTGTCTGCTCATGTCTTCTGCCCATTTTTTGACTTGATTATTTGTTTTTTGATGTTGAGTTTGAGAAGTTCTTCATAGATGTTGGAAATCAGTGCTTTGTCTGTAGTGTCATTTGCAAATATCTTCTCCCATTCTGTGGGTTGCCTTTTTGTTCTGTGTGTCGATGGTATGCAAACAGAGATACAGAAGATATATTGGTTAATAATCAGTGTGTGCTTGATAACATTAAAGAATTAATTGAACAAACAAGTCAAGAATTTACAGTGTAAAACTGGATTACTATGTCTGAGTTGCTATAGCAAGTATTATTTAACTGGTTGGGAGGGTGATGTTGAAGCTCTTTCTTCCTGAAATTCTGTCAATATGATTACTTTTTTTGGCTTACTCTCTATCCTTTCTTGAGACTCTTTCATTTCCTCCTTTTTAATTTTTGATGTCTCATGTCCCTTTATAGTCATCTATAATCTATAATTGTCTTAAAAATCACAACATTCCATTATTTTTTTCTGAAGCAAGTGTATATGATAAAGTTTTAGTGGCAAGGTGGTATAGCAGAAAAAGTATGGGCTTTGTTTTTATTTTATTTTATTTTATTTTTTTAAAGATTTTGTTTATTTATTTGACAGAGAGAGACACAGTGAGAGAGAGGGAACACAAGCAGGGGGAGTGGGAGAGGGAGAAGCAGGCTTCCTGCTGAGCAGGGAGCCTGATGTGGGGCTCGATCCCAGGACCCTGGGATCATGACCTGAGCCAAAGGCAGACGCTTAATGACTGAGCCACCCAGGCGCCCCTGGGCTTTGTGATTAGACAAATCTGGGTTAAATTGTCAACTGCACCATGTAGAAGTTTTGAGATCTTGACAAATTACTTCATATCTTGGTGTTTCAGTTTTCTTACCTGAAAAATTCATTTACTCTAAATGTATTGGTTAAACATATACCAGACATCAGCTAGTGTGTTAGTTCTTGGGATACACCCATTAACAAAAAAATGGTCTTGCTTTCATAAAACTTATGTTCTCTTAGGGGAGTGAGATAATAAATAATAGACAAAAAATAAATTATATAGCACATTAAAGGGTTATGGAAGCTATGGAAAAAAGAAAAAGTAGGTCAAGGTAATAAGAATTGAGGGTAATTGGATGGGGTCAGAGGCAGACTGAATGTTAAGTAAGAGTGCTTATTATAAGGTGAGATATGAACAAAGGCTTAAACAGGCCTAAACAATTTGGGAGAAGCAAAGGGAAACATTAGATGAAAGTCTCAGAGGTGGGACTGTGTCTGGATAGTTCAAGGATCAGTCAGCAGGCCAGTGTGGCTGGAACAGAGAGAATAAGGGAGAGTTTACAGTAGGAAATGAGTTCAGAGAAGTAGAGGTGAAGATGGGGTGGCAGATCATATAGTCTTTGGGTAGGTCATATGTAAGGATATTGGCTTTTACTTTGAAGGAAATGGAGAACTAATAGAAATTTTGAATTAAGGAGTAATTTCAGGGATCTTATATTTTGGAGCATTCACTGGAGAAGGGCCTAAAGAGAGGCAAGTGTAGAAAGAGGGAGATTTGTTAGGAGGCCATTGCAGTAGTCCTTATTAGAGATGATGATGGCTTAAAATAGGTTGGTGGCAATGAAATTGGTTGGAAATGGTCTGGGTATATTTGAATGGAAATAGAACCTACTTTTCAAGGATGTGGTAAGAATTAGAGACAGAATGTGTGTTAAAAACACAGTGCCTGGCACAGTGCAAAGCACGTAATTATTAGCATATTAGCTACAGTTATTAACAAGGTATGGAATACCATGCAGAATCTGACATAGTCCTTCAACATAATTGACTTTATCTTTTTTTGGGGGGGGAAATTAACATAAAATATTACATTAGTTTCAGGTGTACAAAATAGTGATTTGACATTTGTGTCTATTGAGAAATGATCACACTATATCTAGTTAACATCTGTCATCATACAAAGCTAATACAGTATTATTGACTTACTCCCCATGCTGTAAATTACATCACTATGGCTTATTTATTTTATAACTGGAAGTTTGTATTTCTCGATTCTCTTCACCAATTTCATCCTCCTCCACAGCAGTCAACAATCTGTTTACTCTATTAATGAGTCTGAGTTTTGTTTGGTTTGGTTTGTTTTATAGATTCCATGTATAAGTGAAATCATGAGGTATTTATATTTCTCCATCTGACTTACTTCACTTAGCATAATATCATCAAAGTCCATCCAGGTTGTTGCAGATAGCAAGATTTCATTCTTTTTTGTGGCTGAATAGTATTTCATTGTGTGTATGTGTATATATATGTGTCTATTGAGGGATGAAGGGATAAAAATATGTTATTCATCTATCAGTGTTCACTTAGGTTGTTTCCATATCTTGGTTATTTTATTATTATTATTATTTTTAATTTTAATTCAGTTTAGTTAACATATAGTGTATGATTAGTTTCAGGGGTAGAATTTAGTGATTCATCAGTTGCATACATATAGCACCCAGTGCTCATTACATCAAGTGCCCTCCTTAATGACCATCACCCAATTACACCATTCCCCCAACCACCTCCTCTCCAGCAACCCTTAGTTTGTTCCCTATAGTTAAGAGTCTCTTATGGTTGCCCTCCCTCTCTGTTTTTATCTTATTTTATTTTTCCATCCCTTCCTCTTTGTTCGCCTGTTTTGTTTCTTAAATCCCACATCAAATGAAATCATATGGAATTTGAGTCTCTGACTGATTTATTTCACTTAGCTTAATACCCTCTATTTCCATCCATATCATTGCAAATCACAAGATTTCATCCTTTTTGATGGCTTAGTAATATTCCATCACACACACACACACACACACACACGCACACACACACACACACACACACACACATACACTATACCTTCTTTATCCATTCATTTGTCAATGGACATCTGGGCTCTTTCCATAGTTTGGCTATTGTGGACATTGCTGCTATAAACAGTGGGGTTCATGTGCCCCTTCAAGTCACTATGTTTGTATCTTTTGGGTAAATTCCGACTAGTGCAATTGCTGAGTCACAGAAGGTTCTATTTTTAACTTTTAACTTTAACTTTTCCCCCTTCATACTGTTTTCCAGAGTGGCTGTACCAGTTTGCTTTCCCACCAACAGTGTAAGAAGTTTCCCCTTTCTTCACATTCTTACTGACATCTGTTGTTTCCTGAGTTGTTAATTTTAGCCATTCTGACCAGTGTGAGGTGGTATTTCACTGCGGTTTTGATTTGTATTTCCCTGATGGTGAGTGATGATGAGCATCTTTTCATGTGTCTGTTAGTCATTTGTATGTCTTCTTTGGAGATATGTCTGTTCATGTCTTCTGCCTATTTCTTGACTGGATTTTTTGTTTCTGGGGTGTTGAGTTTGGTAAGTTCTTTATAGATTTTGGGTATTAGCCCTTTATCTGTTATGTCATTTGCAAATATCTTCTCCCATGCCATAGATTGCCTTTTAGTTTTGTTGATTGTTTCCTTTCCTGTGCAGAATCTTTTTATCTTGATGAAGTCCCAGTAGTTTATTTTGGCTTTTGTTTCCCTTGCCTTTGGAGATGTGTCTAGTAAGAAGTTGCTGCGGCTGAGGTTGAAGAGGTTGCTGCTCGTGTTCTCCTTTAGGATTTTGATCCTGTCTCACATTTAGGTCTTTCATCCATTTTGAGTTTATTTTTGTGTATGGTGTAAGAAAATGGTCCAGTTTCATTTTTCTGCATGTGGCTCTCCAGTTTTCCCAACACCATTTGTTGAAGAGACTGTCTTTTTTCCATTGGATATTCTTTCCTTCTTCGTTGAAGATTAGTTGACCATAGAGTTGAGGGTCCACTTCTGGGTTCTCTATTGTGTTCCATTGATCTATGTGTCTGTTTTTGTGCCAGTACCTTACTGTCTGGATGATTACAGCTTTGTAATACAGTTTGAAGTCTGGAATTGTGATGCCTCCAGCTTTGGTTTTCCTTTTCAACATTACCTCGGCTATTAGAGGTCTTTTCTGGTTCTCCATAAATTTTAGAATTGTTTGTTCTACCTCTTTGAAAAGTGCTGGTGGTATTTTGATAGGGATTGCATTGAATGTGTAGATTGTTTTGAGTAGCATAGACATTTTAGCAATCTTTGTTCTTCCAATCCATGGGCATGGAATGTTTTTCCATTTCTTTATGCCTTCCTCAATTTCATTCATAAATGTTCTATAGTTTATAGATCTTTTACCTCCTTGGTTAGGTTTATTCCTAGGTTTCTTACAGTTTTTGGTGCAATTGTAAACAGGATTGATTCCTTGATTTCTCTTTCTACTGTTTCATTGTTAGTGTATAGGAATGCAA
Organism: Phoca vitulina; assembly: GCF_004348235.1. Lineage (NCBI taxonomy): Eukaryota > Metazoa > Chordata > Mammalia > Carnivora > Phocidae > Phoca > Phoca vitulina. The sequence goes on from NW_022589705.1 coordinate 62,380,719, forward strand.
CAGATTTCTGTGTGTTGATTTTATATCCTGTGACTTTGCTGAATTCTTGTATTAGTTCTAGCAATTTTTTTTTGTGGAGTCTTTTGGGTTTTCTACATAGAGTATCATGTCATCTGCGAAGAGTGAAAGATTGATTTCTTCTTTGCTGATTTGGATGCCTTTTAATGCTTTTTGTTTGATTGCTGCGGCTAGGACTTCCAGTATTATGCTGAACAACACTGGTGAGGGTGGACATTCCTGTCATGTTCCTGACCGTAGGGGAAAAGTTCTGTTTTTCCCTCTTGAGGATGATATCAGCTGTGGGTCTTTCATATATTGCCTTTATGACATTGAGGTGTATTTGCTCTATCCCTACATTGTGGAAGGTTTTTATCAAGAAAGGATACTGTATTTTGTCAAATCCTTTTTCTGAATCTATTGAGAGGATCATCTGGTTCTTATCCTTTCTTTTATTAGTATGATGTATCATGTTGACTGATTTGCAAACATGGAACCACCCTTGTGGCCCAGGAAAAAAATCCCACTTGATTGTGGTGAATAATTCGTTTAGTGTACTGTTGGATTTGATATGCTATTATCTTGTTGAGAATTCATGTACATCAGGGATATTGGTCTGTGATTCTCCTTTTTAGTGGGGTCTTTGTCTGTTTTTGGAGTCAAGGTAATGCTGGCCTTGTACAAGGATTTTGGAAGTTTTCCTTCCATTTCTATTTTTTGGAACAGTTTGAGAATAATAGGTATTAATGCTTCTTTAAATATCTGGTAGAATTCTCCTGGGAAGCTGTTCAGTCCTGAAATCTTGTTTGTTGGGAGATTTTTGATTATTGACTCAATTTCTTTGCCAGTTGTAGGTCTGTTCAGATTTTCTATTTCTTCCTGTTTCAGTTTTGGTAGTTTATATGTTTCTAGGAATTTATTCATTTTTCCAGATTGCCCAATTTGTTGGCATATAATTGCTCATAATATTCTCTATAATTGTATTTCTTCAGTGTTGGTTGTGATCTCTCCTCTTTTATTCATGATTTTATTTATTTGGGTTCTTTCTCTTTTCTTTTTCATAATTCTGGTTAAGCATTTATCTATCTTGTTAATTCTTTCAAAGAAGCAGCTCCTAGTTTTGTTGATTTATTCTACTGTTATTTTGATTTCTGTATCCTTGATTTCTGCTATAATATTTATTATTTCCTTTCTCCTGCTGGATTTAGGCTTTATTTGCTGTTTTTTCCCCCAGCTCCTTTATGTGGAAGATTAGGTTGTGTATTTGAGACACAACCTAGTTGAGGAAGGCCTGTACTGCTATATACTTCCGTCTTGGAACCACCTTTGCTGCATCCCAAAGGTTTCAAAGTGTTGTGTTTTCCTTTTTATTTGCGTCCATGTATTTTCTTAATTCTTTATTTCCTGGTTGACCCATTCATTCTTTAGTAGGATGTTCTTTAACCTTCATGTATTTATGGTCCTTCCAAAATTTTTCTTGTCGTCGACATCATATTTTGTAGCATTGTGGTAAAAAAATAAGCATGGTATAATCTCATTCTTTCTGTACCAGTTGAATCCTGACTTGTGACCCAGTATGTGATCTATTCTGGAGAATGTCCCATGTGCACTTGAAAAGAATGTGGAGTCTGCTATTTTAGGATGAAATGCTCTCAATGTATCTGTAAGTCCATCTGGTTCAGTGTGTCATTCAAAGCCATTTTTTCCTTGTTGATCTTCTGCTTAGATGATCTGTCCATTGTTATGAATGGGGTGTTAAAAATCCCCTGCTGTCATTGTATTATCATCAATGAGTTTTTTAAGTTTGTTATTAATTTCTTTATACTTTTGGCTGCTCCTGATGTGGGGGATGTGCCCTGGTGGAAATGCACTGCCAGTTCTTAGGGAGGTCAGGCTTCATGTAAACAGCTCCAGACTCCACTAGTTGGTGCTGTTTTCCTCCCTGAAGGCTTTCAGTGCTGATGGGCTCGATAAATACGGTGGTGCCCTATTTTCTAGCCCAGGAGCTGAAAATTTGCACCCCCTACTCTTCAGTGAGCCCTCAACAGATGAGCAATCAATCACTCTTGTCTTCCCAGTTTCTGTCAGAACCCTGTGTTCACCCTGCCTGTGTCTGAGCTTTTTTATGTTAAGCATATGCGTGAATTTCAGAACTCGAAATTTTAGGGACTCCCATGGCATGGGCCTGTGCTGTTCCTCCCAGGGAAGGTCTCAGCATGCTTTTGCCTTTTGCTGGATCTTTCCCAGGAAAGCAGTCTCACGGTCACACAGTAGTTCACAGTTTATGGCAACACAGAGCAGAAAGCTGGCACCTAGACTTGCTCTTCTCAGCTGGCTTGCATGCTCCTATGCCTAGGTACAGAGCAGCATTTAGGCACTACCCATTCTTCTTGCGAAGCAGGGGATTCGCACATCATGGTGTCACATCCGGGATTCTGCCCTGCTTCACCGTCTGAGCATCTTTAAGCCAGGCACATCCTCCACTGTAGCAGACTTCTAAAAGTTCCAGTTTTGTACTTCACTCCTAATAATACTTTGCAGTAGCCTCCTTAAGCAAGGTCCCTCCCTGTCACTGTATGCACAGTTATATTACACTGGATTCAAGTCTCTGCACCTCCTGCTTTATAAAAGGTGGTCGGTTTTCTACTTGTAGACTTGCAATATTTGTTTTCTCAGACCTCCCATTATTTCTTGGGTGTTGAGAATGATTTGATAATTATCTATTTGTATTCAAGGGATAAGACAAACTTAGGGTCCCCCTACTCCTCCGCCACCTTAATTCCTTCCCATATCTTGGCTATTTTAAATGATGCTGCAATGAACATAGCGGTGCATGTATCTTTTCAACTTAGTGATTTCAATTTCTTTTAATAGTTATCCAGTAGTGGAATTGCTGGATCATATGATAATTGTATTTTTAATTTTTTGAGGAACTTCCATACTATTTTCAATAGTGGCTGCACAAATTGACATTACCACTAACATTGCATGAGGGTTCCCTTTCTTTAATATCCTCACAAACATTTGTTATTTCTTGTCTTTTTGATGATAGCCTGGTAGGCATTCTGATGGGTGTGAGGTGGTATCTATTGTGGTTTTGATTTGTTGTTCTGTGATTACTGGTGATAAGCATCTTCTCATGTGCCTCTTTACCATTTGTATATTTTATTTGGAAAATTGTCTATCTAGATCCCTGACCAATCAGATATTTTTGTAATTGGGTTGATGCTTTTAAAAATATATTTTGCATATTATCCCCTTAGCAGATATATGATTTACAAATACCTTCTTTCATTCAGTAGGCTGCCTTTTCATTTTGTTGATGGTTTCCTTAGCTGTGCAGAAGCTGCAGTTTGATATACTCCCACTTGCTCATTTTTGCTTTTGTTTCCCTTGTCTTTGGAGTCAGATCCAAAAAAAAATCACTAAGACCAATGTCAAGCAACTTACTACCAATATTTTCTTCTAGGAGTTTATGGCTTCTTAAATTAAATTAAATTAAATTTTAATTTAAATGTCTTAAAGTACTTATTCTGATTAGAATTATTTTTTGCATATGGTATAAGATAGTGTTCTCTTTTTATTCTTTTCCATATGGTTGTACAGTTTTCCCAGCACTATTTATTGAAGAGACTGTTCTTCCCCTTCTTCCCTCATTGTATAATCCTGCCTCCTTAGTCATAAACTAATTGAACATATATGTGTGGGTTTATTTCTGGGCTTTCTATTTTGTTCCATTGATTTATGTGTCTGTTTTTATGGAAATATGATAGTTTTTTGATTACTAGAGCTTTGTGTATAGTTTGATATTAGGGAGCCTGACACTTTTAGGTTTGTTCTTCTTAAAATTGTTTGGCTATTCAGGGGTCTTTTGTGTTTCCATATAAATTTCAGAAATACTTGTTCTACCTTTGTAAAATCTGTCATTGGAATTTTGATAGGGATTGCCTTGAATCTGTAGATGCTTTGGGTATTATCAACATTTTAATAATATTAATTCATCAAGTCCATGAACATGGACTAGCTTTCCATTTATTTATGTCTTCTTCAATTTCTTTCAATAATATCTTAAAATTTTCAGATTGGACTTTTGCTTCCTTGGCTAAATTTATTCCCAGGTACTTTATTCTTTATGATGCAATCATAAATGGGATTTAAAGACAATTTTTATTGCTGATAGTTCATTATTATTGTCTAAAAACAATATAATTTGAGGTAGGGGTAGGTATGATGGTGGCATAGTAGGAGGTCCCTAGGCTTGCTGTATCCCTCAAGCATAGCTAGATAACTGTCAAATCATTCTGAATACTGAAGAAATCGACCTGAGGACTTATACAACAAACTGCACAAGTAGAGGGAGAGAAGAGGCCACATGGAGGAAAGTAGGAAATGTGAAGAAGTGGTTTGGGGGAGAAATGGATCATGGGTGCTTTGGGAGGTGGGGAGAATGATGAGAGAAAGAGTGGAGTACACAGGCATAGGACAAGAACATTTCCCCAAAGGCACTGTCTAGGAAAATGAGAAGGGTGATTTTCACGAGTTTTTGCAACCACTAGGGCTCAAAGATTGGAGTTTTAGAGGTCTGTGGGCTTGCCTGGGATAGAGATATGAGGGCACTGTTCTACTCCTGGAGAGAAGGCAGGCAAGCAAACCCAGGGCATATGGCGCAATCTGAGGATCACCTAAAGATCATGTGGAGAGACTTCGCTCTTCTTGGAGTGCATCTTTGAGAGGTGGCATTGCCTCTCCGGGACAAAAGAGCTGGTGGGTGCCATTTGAATCCTACCCTTCAGCATAGATGCAGAGCCATCTGCTGAGGGCAGCTAATACAGACACTGGCTGTGTAGCCTTCTTTGCTCCAAATCCAACTACCCCTGCACTCTGGCACAACTGCTTTTCTAGGTTAAAACTGCATAAGTTCCAGGGCAGGGAGACCCTCTCCCAGAAGACCAGCACAGATCTGGGCCACACTAGGCCACAAAATGATGGAGTTTTAAAAGTCAGCAGGCTTGGCTGGGATAGAGCCCAAGGTGTACTGTGTTGCTCCAAGCACAAAAACAACTTGGAGACAGACAGTGTGAAAACTGATCTAAAAAATGCCTAGGACGAATGAGGGGAAATTATTCACTCTTCTGGGAGGGCTTCCCTGATAACAGCAAGCCAGGACTCTCCTCTCCAGGGACAAAGGAGCTGGCTGGTTCCATTTCCCTCCCTCACCCCTCAACATAAACCAACCTCAGTAAATAGCACAGTGTTAACACTGGCTGCCTAACCTGATTACAACAAGTTCCAGCCCCATGTGCTCACTGGTACTGCTTTTCTTGGGCAAGTGTGCTTAATGACTAGCACAGCAGGCCCTGCCCCCAAAAGACTAGTGCACCGCCCCGCCCCCCCCACCCCCCCCGCACACACTGTATCTACTGACCATAGTGTTCTGCAAAGCTTCAGTTCTAGTGGAAATAGCATCAGGTCTCATGTAACAGGCAGACCAGAGCACACCTAGTTAAAACTCGCCACACTGTGACCAAGGTCCAAACACTGCCCACTGCAGCCAAGGAGAACCTCTACAGATGACTGTCCTGCAGGATAGAGCAGCCAATACACAGCAGCAGAGTGGACGAAGCATATACCAGAGACACTTCCTGAATTGTCAGGCGCTGGACATTATATGACCTGTTCATCACCAATCAATTACTCTCAGGAGCAGAAAACATAACAGGATTGTCTAACACACAGAAGAAGACAGAAACCTAGACAGAATGCCAAGATGAAGGAATTCAGCTCAAAAGAAAGAACAAAAAAAGGTCACAGCCAGAGATCTAATTGAAACAGATATAAGTAATATGCCTGATGTAGAATTTAAAGCAACAATCATAAGGATACTCGCTGGGCTTGAGAAAAGCATGGGAGACTTCAGGGAGACCATTACTGCCGAGATAAAACAGCTAAAAAAACAATCAGGAGAAATGAAAAACTGCAATAACTGAGATCTGAAATGGACTGGATTTATTGACCACAAGGATGGAAGAACAGAGGAACGAAAAACTGATAGAAGATAGGTTTATGAAAAATAATGAAGCTGAACAAAGGAGAGAAGGAAGAATGATGGATCATGAGAGTACACTTAGGGAACTCAGTAATTCCATCAAACATAATAATATTCAAATCATAGGAGTCTCACTAGAAGGAGAGAGAGACAGAAAAGGGGGGAGAAGGGGTTATTTGAGGAAATAATAGCTGAAACTTCCCTAATCTGGGGAAGGAAATAGATCCAAACCCAGGAGGCACAGAGAACTCTCATCAAAATCAACAAAAGCAGGCCAACACCAAGACATAGTGTAGTTATTTTGCAAAATATAGTGATGAAGAAAAAAATCCTAAAAGCAGCAAGACAAAAGAAGTCCCTAACTTACAAGGGAAGACAGATGAGGTTAGCAGCAGATCTCTCCACAGAAACTTGGCAAGCCAGAAGAGAGTGGCATGATATATTCAATGTGCTGAATGGGAAAAGTCTGCAGCCAAGAGTACTCTATCCAGCAAGGCTATCATTCAGAATAGAAGGAGAGATAAAGGGCGCCTGGGTGACTCAGTCAGTTAAGCATCTGGTCAGGTCATGATCCCGAGGTCCTGGGATGGAGTTCCACATCGGGCTCCCAGTTCATGATCACTATACCAATGCTGCAAGAAATATGAAAAGGGACTCTTTGAAGGGGAAGGAAAGACCAAAAATGACAAAGAGTAGAAAGGAACAGAGAATATCTTCAGAAACAATGACAAAAAAGTAATAGAATGGCACTAAATACATATCTATCAATAATTACTCTGAATGTAAATGGACTAAATGCTCCAATCAAAAGACACAGGGTGTCAGAATGGATAAAAAAAAAGACTTATCTATGTGCTGCCAATAAGAGACTCATTTTAGACCTAACGACACCTGCAGATTGAAAGTGAGGGAATGTAGAAATGTCTATCATACAAGTGAACGTCAAAAGAAGGCTGGAGTAACAATGCTTATATCAGATAAACTAGATTTTATTTATTTATTTGTTTGTTTATTTATTTATTTATTTATTTATTTATTTAAAAGAGTTTCTCTATTTGAAACAGAGAGAGCGAGCATGCGTGAGTGGGGGCAGGAGAGGGAGAGGGACAAGAATACTCCACACTGAGTGTGGAGCCCAACGTGGGGCTCGAAACCACGACCCTGAGATCATGACCTGAGCCAAAATCAAGTCAGATGCTTAACTGACTAAGGCACCCAAGTGCACCAGTATACTAGATTTTAAGCCAAAGACTTTAACAAGAGATGGAGAAGGGCACTATATCATAATAAAGAGGACTATCCAACAGGAAGATCTCACAATTGTAAATATTTATGTCCCCGTGTTGGGAGCACTCAAATATATAAAACAATTAATAACAAACATAAAGGAACTCATTGATAATGATACAATAATAATAAGGGATGCTAACACCCCACTTACATCAATGGACAGGTCATCTAAGCAGAAAATCAACAAGGAAACTGGCTTTGACTGACACACTGGATCAAATGGACTATTCAGAGCATTTCAACCTAAAGCAGCAGAATACACATTCTTTACAAATGCCCATGGGTCATTCTCCAGAACAGATCACATACTAGGTCAGAAATTAGGTCTCCACAAGTACAAAAATATTGAGACCACACCATGCCTATTTTCTGACCACAGAAATGCTACCAAATATGATGTCAACCACAAGAGAAAATTTGGAAAGACCACAAATACATAGAGGTCAAAGAACATGCTACTAAAGAATGAATGGGTCAACCAGGATATTAATAAAAAAATTAAAAATTCATGAAATGGAGAATGAATGAATGAATGAAAGCATGAAATCTTGCCATTTTCAATGATGTAGATGGAATTAGAGTATATTATGGTAAGTGAATTAAGTCAGTCAGAGAAAAGAGAAATATCATATGATTTCATTCCTCTGTGGAATTTGAGAAACAAAACAAAGGATCATAGGGGAAGGGAAGGAAAAATAAAATAGGGTAAAAACAGAGAGGGAGGCTAAGCATAAGGGACTCTTAATTGTATGGACAAACTGAGTGTTTGCTGGAGAGGATGTGAGGGGATGGGGTAATTAATTGGGTGATGGACATTAAGGAGGGCCCTTGATATAATAAGTACTTGGTGTTATATGCAACTGATGAATCACTTAATTCTACCCTTGAAACTAAGACTACACTATATGTGAACTAGCTCAAATTTAAATAAAATCTTGGAAGGAAAAAAACCCCACATAACTAATTGACTGATACCCAACATGCACACAAAGATCTTTAACAGCAAACTGAATACAGGTTTATATGAAAACTAGTATAAATCACAACAAAGTGGATTTATGCTAGAAACACAAAGTTAGTTCAACATGTAAAAATCATTCTATGTAATACACAATATTTTTAGAGGACAAAACTCACCATCTTAATACATGCAGAAAAGTCATGTAATACAACCCAAGAATGTTTCATGATAAAAACACTAAAAAAATTACCATCCTCAAAATGACGATTAAGAAAAACCTATAACTAATACAGAACTTAATAATGAAAAAAATGATAGTTTTAAACCAAGAATGAGAAACAAAAGATACCAACTTTATATTTCATATTGCAGTGGAGGTTCCCCCAGAGATATTAGGCAAGAAAAACAAATAAAAGGTATCCATATTCAAAGATAGAAGCAAAATCATTTGTATTTGCACAATACTTGATCTTAATATAGAAAATCGTAAGGAATATACAAAAATATACTAAAGCTAATAAATGAATTGAACAAAGTTGAAGGAAACAAAATCAGTAGGAAGAAATCAGTTGTATTTCCACACACTAAGAATGAAAATCGGAAAATGCAAATTAAAAAAATCGTTACAATAGCATAAAAAAGAACAAAATGTTTTTCTGAAATAAATTTAACAAAAGAAGTACAATACATGATCATGGAAAAACACAAAACATTGAAAGAACTTAAAGCCCTAAATAAATGGAATACCATGTTCATGGATTGCAAATCTTAATACTGTTAATTGGAAATAAACTGAAATTGATCTAGAGATTCAATGCAAGCCTTATCAAGATACTGGCTGGCTATTTTAAAATTGGCAAGCTATAGTAAATTTGCACTGAAATGCAAAGGAACCTGAATAATCAAAACAAATATGAAACAAAAAAAGAGAGATGAATGTCTCACAATTTTATATTTTGGAACTCACTACAAATGTACAATAATCAAGGCTATGTAGTACTACCCAAGGATAAATGTATAGGTAACTAGAATGGCAGAACTGAGATCTCAGGAATAAACACAAAACATTTATGGTCACCTTATTTTTGATACAAAGTGGGAAGCAATTCAGTAAGTAATAGAAGAATGTTTTCAACAAATGGTAGTAGGACCACTGGATATTCACATGCAAAAGAATGACCCAGGAAGCATGCCTCTCCTTATATCAAAAATTATTCAAAATGGATCAAACCCTATGGATGTATGAGTTAAAACTAAAAGACTCTTAAAAGAAAATATAGGTATAAATATTAAAATCTTAGAATAGGCAATAATATCTTAGATATAACAAGTAAAGCAGAAGCAATCAAGAAAAAACAGATGAACTGTACTTCTTCCAGATTAAATATTTTGTGCTGCAAAGACACTATCAAGAACGTAGAAAGACTATAGTTATAAGAGTTCCAAATCATATCTGAAAAAGTTCAAGTACCAGAATACGTAAAGAATTCTTCAACTCAATAATAAAAAGAAAAACAATCCAATTTTATAAAATGGTAGAAGAATTTTAATTGGCCTTTCTTCAAAGCGGATAAAGAAATGACCTTAAGTAAGCCCACAGAAACATATTCAATATCATTAATCACTGGATAAATGAAAATCAAAGTCATAATATAGTATGACACATGAGACAGATACAATAAAAAGATAAGTGTTGTGAAGGACGTGGAGAGATTGGTATCTTCCCCATACATTGATGCTGGGAAATTAAAATTTTACATTTAATTTAGAAAAGTATCTGGCAATTCCTCAAAAAGTTAAATATATAGTCATAATATAACTCAAATTCCACTCCTAGGTATATTATGAATTTAAAACATATTCGCTCACAAACTTGTACATGAATATTTACAGCACCATTATTCAAAATAGCCAAATAATGGTTACAATGCAAAGGTCCATTAACAAATAAATCAATAAATAATATGTGGTAAATCTACCTAATAGAATATTATTTGGTAATAAAAAGGAGAAAAGTACTGATACTATAACATGGGTGAATCTTAAAACTCTGTCCTAAATGAAAGGAGCCAGACACAAAAGGGCATATATTATGCCTATGAAATATTCTTCATGGGTTAATGTACAAGGCCAAGAAGTAGATTAGTGTTGCCAAAGTTTGGTGGGAGAGAAGAATGACTGGTAATGGGTATGAAATTTCATTTTGGCCTGATATAATATTCTGGAATTAATGGTGATGGTTGCACAATCTTGTGAATATACTGAAACCATTGAATTGTACACTTTAAAATGTGAATGGAAGGTCAATCATATGTCATTTAAAAATTAATTTAAAAAAATTCAAACAAAAAGATAACCTCAAGGACTTTCACAGAACTGTGGACTAGAAACATCCTGAACTCACTTCCTTCCACAGACAGAAAATCTACAAGCTACATGCAGATCAATTCCCTGTGAAAAAGATTTGAAAAGTAGGTGAATTGCTTCTCCACAAGAAAGGATAAGAAGAACACATCAAGATATGTAGAAGAAGCAGAGGAACTGCCTCACCAAAACCACATACCTGGCACAGTGACAAACAATGGGGAGAGTTCTCAGCAGTCCCGTGGTTTTCCCAGAAGAATGAGGGATTGGTACCCCTTATCAGATACCATATTCCCTGGGATCTGCACTGGAGAGATCAGCCCCCAAAACATCAGGCTTAGAAAACCAATGGGGCTGAAGTTCAAGGAACCAAAGATGTTACAGGAAACAGATTCCCCTTCGAAAGTGCTTATAAGCTGTCTCACTCACCCTGAGAGCAAGTGAAAAAAATAGCACTTTATAAAGTTCCTAGACTATATGCGAAAGACATGCACATGTTAGTCTAAAAGCATCTGCTTTAGGGGCAGGGAGCTCTCCCAGGAAATACATGTGTTGGGAGATGCCATTTTTGCACTCTCTGCCTACCCTGCTAGCACAGGTAGGCAAGCTAAAACATGGCATGCTCCCACTTACTTGCTAAGACAATATCCTGCAGCATTGCTAAAGATGGAGAGCATGGGCAGATGCTGCAGCACTCCCCTACTACCTGGCTGCAGTAGGTGAGCACAAACAGTTGTAGCCCTTTCACACTCCCACCCTAAATCCAACACATGTACACAGACGAGGCACCTGTACACTTCATTCCTGAAGCTTATGGGTACACAGTCAAAACATTTTCCTACTATTGTTCAGAAGCTAGTGAGCATTTTCTGCCCCCTACACTCAACAACTGCCTAGCTATAGTCAGCAGACACACACAATCCATCCAAGGGATGCCTCTTGATCAGCAGGCCCCAGTGTGCAAGGGAGCTGGTTTCCCTGAGCTTCATGGGAATGTAACAATAAAAAAGAAACAGACTCTTAACTATAGAGAACTGAAGGTTACCAGAAGGGGATGGGTTAAACATGTGATGGGGATTAAGAGTACACCTTTTAGAATGAGCACTGGGTGTTGTATGGAAGTATTGAATTACTATACTGTATAACTGAAACTAATATCACACTGTATGTTAACTAACTGGAATTTAAACAAAAACTTAAAAAAAAAAGTTAGTTCATGGCAGGCCAACTCTTCTAGAGCACTGCACAGACAGCAGACTGAAACACAGCCCAAGTCTTCTGGTGAAAATTTCTATTTACTTAGACTGGAACTTCAGCCTGAGAGGTTTCAGATTTCCCATATATCAAGGGACTAAGGAGTAACTCCCAAGGAATAATACAGGGAAACCCCTTCCTTGTATACAGCCTTGGCTTTACTACACCTCAACAGATTTCTATGTAATGAGCTTATACATTAGTCTGGAGCCCTGATTTTGCAACTGTTACCCAGGAAACACCTCCAGATATCCTGGTCTGGAGGCAAGAAGAGATTACACTGCAGCCCCACAAGATTGCATATATTTGCATACTTTAAAAGGTGCTCCCGAGTGTCTGATTTGCAGTCAGCCTGAAAGTAGGTGCTACATGAGGTTCCTCCCTTTGGAACAATGGAAGATCTTGGCATGCCATCAACAATGGGGACATACCAAGAATTAATCAGATGGTGCAGGTGATCACAAATATTCAAGAGACAACCAATAGCTAGGACAAAGTGGAATGAATAGTTTTATCACCTATGCAAGGCCACTCCTTCAAAACTGAGAAAGGTAGTTACTTCACCAAATGACTGAAACAGAGAGTCAAGCAAACTGAGGAATGAGAAAAATAACCCAAACAAAAGAAGAAGACAAAACCTCAGGAAAAGACCTTAGTGATATGATGATAATTAACCTATATAATAATGAATTGAAAAAAAGATGTTCATAAATATTCTCACTGACCTGAAGAGAAGATGATGAACACAGTGAGAACTTTAAGAGGGAAATTTGAGAAAATACAAAACAGAAGTCACAGAGCTGAAGAATAATAAGTGGCATAAAAACTATAGGGGTTCAACAACACACTAGGTAAAGCAGAAGAATGAATTAGCAAAGTAGAAGGCAAAGTAATAGAAGTCATCCAGACTAAGCAGCAAAGAGAAAAATAAAATTTTAAAAATGAAGATAATTTAAGGAACTTGTAACAAAGTAACATGGTAATAAGCAGAAAAATACAGTATACAGGTACCAGAAGAAGAAGAGAGAAAGTGGCAGAAAACCTACTTAAGAAATAATAACTGACAATTTCTGAAACTTATGGGAAAAATATGCAGACATCCAGCTCCAGGAAGTCCAAAATGTTCAAAATATGATGAACCAAAAAAGATCCATATCAAGACACATAATTAAAATATAACAAAATATAGAGAATTTTAAAGGCATCAAGAGAAAAACAAATTGTTACATACAAGGGAAAGCCCATAAAGCTGTAAGCATATTTCCTATTAGAAACTTTACATGCCAGAAAAAATGGAATGACATATTCAAAGTTCTGAAAGGAAAAGACTTCCAACCAAAGATACTATATCCAGGCAGGTTGTCATTCAGAACTGAAAGAGAGAGAGAGAGTTTTCCAGGCAAGCAAAAGCTAGAGTCATCACTACTAAACCAGCCTTACAAGAATAGTTATAGGCCCTTCTTTATGCTGAAAAGAAATGGCACTAAATAATAACGAGAAAATATTCAAAAATAAAAATATCACTAAAAAGGATTAATATATAGTAAAGGTAGTGGATTAGTAATTTATAAAGCTACTAAGATACAAGTAGGAAATTAATATAAATTACAATAATTAGTTAAGGGATAGATAAAGTAAAAAGAGATAAAAAGTGACTACAAAAACAAAAAAGGTAGGAGGGACAGTAAAATCATATACTTCTGGAATGTGTTCAAATGTAAGTTGTTATCAACTGAAAAAGGACTGTTATATACATAGGATGACATATGTAAGTCTCACAGTAATGACACACCAAAACCTTATAGTAAATACGCAAAAGACAATGAGAAGGGAATCTAAATATCACTCTAAAGAAAGTCATCAAAACACAAGAGAAGAGAAAAAGAGAAGAATAAAGTAACAGAAAGGACCTACAAAATATCTAGAAAACAATGAACAAAATGGCAATAAGTACATACCTATCAATAATTATTTCAAATGTAAAGGGACTAAATTTTCCAAACAAAAGACATAGAGTGACTAAATAGATTAAAACAAAAAACAAACAAAAAAAGAAAACAAAACAAAAGAACCTCATTTATAAACTGCCAACAAAACATTCACTTAGGTTTAAGGACATTCATAGGCTAGAAAGTAAAGTAGTGGAAAAAGATATTCCATACAAATGGAAATAAAAATAAAGCTGGTGTAACTATACTCATATTAAAAAAACACTTTAAATCAAAGAATTTAATAAAAGAGGGGCACTACATCGTGATACAGGGATCAATTGAGCAAGAAGATAATAACATTTATAAATATATATTCAGCAAATATATATTAGGAACAGCAAAATATATAAAGCGTATATTAACAGACCTAAGCTGAGAAATTAACAGCAATACAATAATAGGAGGGGATTTTAACACCCCAATTACATCAAAGTATAGATCATCTAGACAGAAAATCAGTAAAAAACTTCATCCATGAACAATACATCAAACTGTATGGATTTAACAAATACATACAGAACATTCATCCAAAAGCACAGAATACACATTCTTCAAAAGTGCATGGGAAATATTTTTCAAGACAGATCATAAGTTAGGTCTCAAAAGAAATCTCAATAAATTCAAAAATATTGAAATTATATCAAGCATCTTTTCTGACCACAATGGCATGAAACTAAAATTATAAGAAGAAAAGTGAGTTGGGGGCACTACAGATGGAGTTAAAACAGCATGTTACCGAACAACTAATAGATATTAAAAAAACAAAAAAAGAAATGAAAAAGTACCTAGAGACAAGTGAATACAGAAATATGACATACCAAAATTTATGGGATGCAACAAAATCAGTTCTTAGAGGCAAGTTCATAGCATTAGAGTCCTATTGCCACAAGAGAAATTGCAAACAAAGAATTTTACTTTACATCTAAATTAACTAGAAAAAGAACAAAATAAATCCAAAGTTAGTAGAAGGAAGGAAATAATGAAAATCATAGTGTAAATGAAATAAAGATGACAAAGACAATAGAAAAGATAAATAAAACGAAGAGCTGATTTGTTGGAAAGATAACCAAAACTGAAAAACTTTTAGCTAGACTCACCCAGAAAAAAAAAATGAGAGGGCTCCAATATATAAAGTCATAAATGAGTTAAGGTACAAGTGATACCACAGAAATACAAAAGATCATAAGAGACTACTCTGAACAATTATACACCAAGAATTGGACAACCTAGAAGAATGGATAAACTCTTAAAAACTTATAATCTTCCAAGACTGAATCATGAAGAAATAGAAATATGAATAGACCAATCACTAGTAAGGAGATTGAATCAGTAATAAAAAACCTCCTAACAAAGAAAACTCCAGGACTAGACTTCACTGACAAATTCTACCAAAGAACATTTAATATTCATCTTTCTCTAATTCTTCCAAAAAACTGAAATGGAAGGAATGCCTCCAAACCTTTTTTTACTAGGCCAGCATTACCCTGATATGAAAATAAAACAAGCACACCACAAAAAAAGAAAATTACAAGCCAATATCATTGAAGAATATAGATGCAAAACACTTCAACAAAATATTAGCAAACAAAATTAAACAATACATTAAAAGAATCATTCACAATAAGCATGCAGAATTTACTACTGGGATGCGGTGATGGATCAACATCTGAAAATCAATGTGATACATTAACAAAATACAAGATAAGTATCATATTTCCATCTCAGAAGATGCAGAAAGAGAATTTTACAAAATTAACATCGCTTTATGATTAAAAACTCTCCCAAAAGTGTTTATAGAAGGAAAGTATCTCATATAATAAAGGAAATATATGACAATCCCATACCTAATATCTTACTCAAAGGATCTTCCCCTGAGGTATAAAACAAGGATTTTATATTACTATAAACAATATATGAATGAAACAATATTATTTCAACATAATATTCTAAGTCCTAGCCACAGAAATTAGGCAAGAAAAGGAAATAAAAGTTATCATAATTGGAAAGGAATAAAGAAAACTGTTACTATTTTCAGATGACACAAAAATATACAGTTGGTCTGCACCAGAAAACTGTTGGAACTAAAAAGCAAATTCAGTTAAGTTGTAGAATACAAAATTACTAAACAAATTATATATTTTTTCAAGTTTTATTTCAACTCCACTTCGTTAACATACAGTGTAATATTAGTTTCAGGTGTAGAATTTAGTGATTCATCACTTACATACAACAACAGGTTCTCTTCACAAGTGCCCTCCTTAAAACCCATCACCTATTTAACCCGTCACCCAGTCCACCTCCCCTCCAGTAACCCATCAGTTTTTCCTCTGTAGTTAGGTCTCTTACAGTTTGCTCTTTGTCCCCCTCTATGTTCATTTGATTTGTTTCTTCAATACAGTGTATGAGTAAAATCATATGTTATTCGTCTTCCTCTAACTTATTTCACTTAGCATAATACTCTCTAGCTCCGTCCACTCCTTGCAAATGGCAAAATTTCATTCTCTTTTATGGCTGAGAAATATTTCATTGTATGTAAATACCACATCTTCATGATCCAGTCATCAGATGATGTACATTTGTGCTCTTTCCATGATTTGTCTATTATTGAGAAATCTGCTATAAACATCAGGGTACATGTATCCCTTCAAATCAGTATTTTTGTATCCTTTCTGTAAATACCTAGTAGTGCAATTGTAGGATTGTAGTTACCTTTAGGAAAACCTCCATACTGTTTTCCACAGTGGCTGCACCAGTTTGCATGCCCACCAACAGTGTAAGAGGGGTTCCCCTTTCTCCACATGCTCACCAACACCTGTTCCTGTATGGTTAATTTTAGCTATTCTGATTAGTATGAGGTGATACCTCATTGCAGTTTTGATTTGCATGTCGCTGATGCTGAGTGATGTTAAGCATCTTTTCATATGTCTGTTAGCCATCTGTATGTTTTCTTTAGAAAAATATCTATTTGCATCTTCTCCACATTTCCTAACTGGACTATTTGTTTTGGGGAGTTGAGTCTTACAAGTTCTTTATAGATTTTAGATACTAATCCATTATCAGATATCTCATTTGCATCTATCTTCTCCCATTCTAAAGGTTGCCTTATAGTTTTGTTGATTGTTTCCTTCACTGTGCAGAAGCTTTTTATTTTGATGAAGTCATGATAGTTTATTTTGGCTTTTGTTTCCCTTGCCTCAGAGACTTATCTAGTAAGAAGTTGCTACAGCAGATGTAAAAGAGGTTATTGCCTGTGTTCTGCTCTAGGATCTTGATGGTTTCCTGTCTCACGTTTAGGTCTTTCATCCATTTAAAAATAACTTTTGTGTATGGTATAAGAAAGTCCAGTTGCTTTCTTTTGCATGTTGCTTATCCAGTTTTCCCAACATCATTTGTTGAAGAGACTGTCTTTTTCCCACTGGATAGTCTTTCCTGCTTTGTCAAATACTGATTGACCATGTAGTTGTGGGTTTATTTCTGGGTTTTCTATTCTGTTTCGTTGATTTTATGTGTCTCTTTTTGTGCCAGTACCATTTACTGTCTCGATCACTACAGCTTTGTAACATAACATGAATTCTGAAATGTGATGCCTCCTACTTTGCTTCTCCTTTTCAAATTTGCTTCGGCTATTTAGGGTCTTTTGTAGTTCCATATAAATTTTAGAATTGTTTGTTCTAATACTGTTTAAAATGCTGGTGATATTTTGATAGGGATTGCATTGAATGTGTAGATTGCTTTGGGTAGCATAGACATTTTAACAATATTTGTTCTTCCAATCCATGAGCATGGAATGTTTTTCCATTTCTGTGTATCTTCAGTTTCTTACATCAGTGTTTTATAGTTTTCAAAGTACAGATCTTCTATATATTAGGTTAGGTTTATTCCTAGGTATGTTATGGTTTTTGGTACAATTGTAAATGGGATCAATTACTTGTTTTCTCTTTCTGTTACTTCATTATTGATGCTTAGACATGCAACAGCTTTCTGTATATTGATTTGGTATCCTGCACTTGCTGAATTTGTTTATCAGTTCTATTAGTTTTTTGGTGAAGTCTTTTGGGTTTTCTAGGTAGAGTATCACATCATCTGAGAATAGTGAAAATTTGATTTCTTCCTTGGTGATTTGGATGATTTTTTATTTCTTTTTGTAGTCTGACTGCTGAGGATAGGACTTCCAGTACTGTGTTAAATAAAAGTGGTGGAAGTGGACATTCTTGTGTTGTACTAGAGGGCAGAGGAAAAACTCTCAGTTTTTCTCTATTGAGGATGATATTAGGTGTGGGTTCTTCATATATGTCCTTTATGATGCTGAGGTATATTCCCACTATCCCTACATTGTTGAGGGTTTTTAGCATGAAGGGATGTTGTACATTCCAAATGCTTTTTTTTTTTTGCATCTACTGAGAGGATCATATGGTTCTTATCTTTTCATTTATTAATATGGTGTATCCATGTTGATTGATTTGTGAATATTGAACCACCTTGGAAGCCCAGAAATAATTCCCACTTGATTGTGGTGAAAGATTCTTTTAATGTAGTGTTGGATTTAATTTCCTAGTATTTTGTTGAGAATTTTTGCATCCATGTTCATCAGGTATATTGGCCTATAGTTCTCTTTGTTAGTGGAGTCTTTGGTTTTTTGAATCAGGGTAATTCTGGTCTCATAGAATGAGTTTGCAAGTTTTCCTTTCATTTCTATATCTTGAAATAGTTTGAGAAGAATAGATATTAACTCTTCTTTAAATGTTTGGTGGAATTCCCCCTGGGAAGCTGTCATCTGGCCCTGGACTTTTGTTTGTTGGGAGATTTTTGATTACTGATACAATTTCTTTGCTGGTTATCCGTCTGTTCAAGTTTTCTATTTTCTCCTGTTTCAGTTTTGGTACTTTAAATGTTTCTAGGAATTTATCCAGTTCTTCCAGATTGATTTGTTGGCATATAATTTTTCACAATATCCTCTTATAATTGTTTGTATTTCAGTTGTATTGGTTGTGATCTCTCCATTCTCATTTGTGGTTTTATTTATTCTGTCCCTTCCCTTTTCTTTTTGATAAATTTTGCTGGGGTTTATCAATTTTATTAATTTTTTCAAATAACCAGTTCCTGGTTTCATTGATCTGTTCTACTTTTTTTTTTTTTTTTAGTTTCTATATCATTTATTTCTGCTCTAACCTTCATTACTTCCCTTCTGCTGGCTTCAGGCTTCATATATTGTTCTTTTTCTAGCTTCTTTAGAAGATTAGGTTGAGATTTTTCTTGCTTCTTTAGGTAAGCCTATATTGCTGTATACTTTGCTCTTAGGACTGCTTTTGCTGCATCCCAAAGGTTTTGGACGGTTGTATTTTCATTTTCATTTGCTTCCATGTATTTTCTTAATTCTTTAATTCCTGGTTGCTCCATTTATTCCTTAGTAGGATATTCTTTAACCTCCATGTATTTGTGGTCCTTCCAAATTTTTTCTTGGGGTTGACTTCAAGTTTCATAGCATTGTGTTCTGAAAATATGCATGATATGATTTCAGTCTTTCTGTGACCCAGTATGTGACCCAAAATGTCCCATGTGTACTTGATAAGAATATGTATTCTGCTGCTTTAGGATGAAATTCTTTGAATATATCTGTGAAGTCCATCTGGTCCACTGTGTCATTCAAAGCCATTGTTTCCTTGGTGATCTGCTTAGATGCCCCGTGCATTGCTGTGAGTGGGGTATTAAAGTCCTCTACTATTATTGTATTATTATCAATGAGTTTAAGTTTATTAATTGATATTTGACTGCTCCTGAGTTAGGGGTGTATGTATATTATATATATAATATATATATGTATATTTACAGTTGTTAAATCTTGTTTGATAGACCCCTTTATTATGATATAGTGCCCTTCTTCATCTCTTGTTGCAGTCTTTGGTTTAAAATGTAGTTTGTCTGATATAAGTATGGCTACTCCCGCTTTCTTTTGATGTCCATTAGCCTGATAAATTGTTCTCCACCCTCTCACTTTCAATCTGGATGTGTCCTTGGGTCTAAAATGAGTCTCTTTTAAGCAGCATATCAATGGGTCTTTTTTTTTCCCCCATTCTGATACCCTTTGTCTTTTGATTGGATCATTTAGTCCATTTACATTCAGAGTAATTATTGAAAGGTATGAATTTAGTGCCATTGTATTACCTGTAAATTTGCTGTTCTTAGATTCTCTCTGTTCCTTTCTAGTCTTTGTTAATTTTGTTCTCTCTTTCCCACTCAAATGGTCCTCTTTAATATTTCTTGCAGAGGTGGATTAGTGTTCATGAACTCCTTTAGTTTTTGTTTGTCTTGGAAATTATTTATCTCTCCTTCTGTTCTGAATGACAGACTTGCTGTATATTTCTTGGCTGTATATTTTTCCCATTTAGTGCATTGAATAATTTCTTCTACTCCTTTCTTGACTGCTAGGTCTCTGTGGACAGGTCTGCTGCTAACATTAAGTGCCTACCCTTGTAAGTTAAGGAACTTTTGTCCCTAGTTGTTTGCAGAATTCTTTCCTTATCTTTGTATTTTGCAGGTTTCACTATGATATGTCATTATGTTTCCCTGTCTTTGTTGATTTTGACTTGGACTTGTATGCCTGCTTATTTTTCCAGATTAGGACAGTTCTCAGCTATAAGTTGTTAAATAAACTTTCTGCACCTTTTTTATGTTATTCTTTTGGGACTCCTATGATATGGATATTTCACTTCATGGAATCTCTGAGTTCCCTAAGTCTACCCTCGTGATCTAATAGTTTTCTTTCCCTTTTTTCTTTTTATTTATTTATTTATTTTTATTTATTTTTTAATTTTATTATGTTATGTTAGTCACCATACAATACATCATTAGTTTTTGATGTAGTGATCCACGATCCATTGTTTTCGTATAACACCCAGTGCTCCATGCAGTACGTGCCCTCCTTAATACCCATCACCAGGCTAACCAATCCCCCCTCTCCCCCCTCCCAAAACCCTGTTTGTTTCTCAGGTCCATAGTCTCTCATGGTTCATCTCTCCCTCCAATTCCCCCCGCCCATTTTTCCCTTCCTTCTCCTAATGTCCTCCATGCTATTCCTTATGTTCCACAAATAAGTGAAACCATATGATAATTGACTTTCGCTGCTTGACTTATTTCACTTGGCATAATCTCCTCCAGTCCCACCCATGTTGATGTAAAAGTTGAGTATTCATCTTTTCTGATGGCTGAGTAATATTCCATTGTATATATGGACCACATCTTCTTTATCCATTCATCTGTTGAAGGGCATCTCGGCTCTTTCCACAGTTTGGCTATTGCGGACATTGCTGCTATGAACATTGGGGTGGATATGGCCCTTCTTTTCACTACATCTGTGTCTTTGGGGTAAATACCCAGTAGTGCAATTGCTGGGTCATAGGGTAGCTCTGTTTTTAATTTTTTGAGGAACCTCCACATTGTTTTCCAAAGTGGCTGTACCAACTTGCATTCGCACCAATAGTGTAAGAGGGTTCCCCTTTCTCCACAACCTCTCCAACATTTGTTGTTTCTTTCCCTGTCCATTTTTGCCATTCTACTGGTGTAAGGTGGTATCTCAGTGTGGTTTTGATTTGGATTTCCCTGATGGCTAATGATGATGAGCATTTTTTCATGTGTCTGTTAGCCATTTGTATGTCTTCTTCAGAGAAGTGTCTGTTCATCTTTTCTGCTCACTTTTTGACTTGATTATTTGTTTTTTGGGTGTTGAGTTTGAGAAGTTCTTTATAGATCTTGGATACCAGCCCTTTA